>NW_027480468.1:1200000-2400000 GCF_051401765.1 Calliopsis andreniformis | reverse complement strand
CTCAAACATCAAAACTCAACCCTCAGTCCTCGTCCTCAATCCACAACGCTCAATCCTCAATCCTCAATCTTCAATCATCAACATTCAATCTTCAGTCCTCAATCCTCAATCCTCAATACTCAATCCTCAATCCTCAGTCCTCATTCTTCAATCCTCAATCACCAATCCTCAGTCTTCAATCCTCATTCCTCAATCCTCAATTCTCAATCCTCAATCCTCAATCCTCAGACCTCAAACATCAATACTCAATACTCAGTCCTCGTCCTCAATCCGCAACCCTCAATCCTCAATCCTCAATCTTCAATCATCAATATTCAATCTTCAATACTCAATTCTCAATCCTCAATCCTCATTTCTCAATCCTCAATATTCAATCCTCGATACCCAATCCTCAATCATCAATCCTCAATCCTCAATCCTCAATCCTCAATCCTCAAACTTCAATCCTCAATCCTCAGTCCTCAATCCTCAATCCTCAATACTCAATCCTCAATCCTCAATCCTCAATCTTCAATCCTCAATACTCAATCTTCAGTCCTCAATTCTCAATACTCAATCCTCAATAATCAGACCTCAACCATCAATACCGAACCCCCAGTCCTTGTCCTCAATCCACAACCCTCAATCCTCAATCCTCAATGTTCAATCATCAATATTCAATATTCAGTCCTCAATCCTCAATCCTCAATCCTCAATCCTCAATCCTCAATGTTCAATACGCAATACCCAATCCTGAATCTTCAATCCTCAATCCTCAATCCTCAATCCCCAATCCTCAATCCTCAATCCTCAGTCCTCAAACCTCAATCCTGAATCCTCAATCGTGAATCCTCAATCTTCAGACCTCAGTCCTCAACAATCAGTTGTCAATTCTCAATCCTCAATAGAATATCATCAATTCACAGTTTTCAATACACAATACTCAATCTGCAATCTTTAAATCTCTATCCACAAACATCAATTCTCATCACTCAACCCTCAACCCTCAATCCTCAATCCTCAATCTTCAATCCTCAATACTCAATCTTCAATCCTCAATCCTCAACCCTCAATCCTCAATCCTCAATCCTCAATCCTCAATCCTCAATCATCAATCCTCAATCATCAATCCTCTATCTTCAATCCTCAATACTCAATCTTTAATCCTCAATCTTCAATCCTCAATCCTCAATCCTCAACTCTCAATCCTCAATCCTCAGACCTCAAACATCAAAACTCAACCCTCAGTCCTCGTCCTCAATCCACAACGCTCAATCCTCAATCCTCAATCTTCAATCATCAACATTCAATCTTCAGTCCTCAATCCTCAATCCTCAATACTCAATCTTTAATCCTCAGTCCTCAATCCTCAATCTTCAATCTTCAATCCTCAACCCGCAATCCTCAATCCTCAATCCTCAATCCTCAGTCCTCAATCCGCAACCTTCAATCCTCAATACTCAATCTTCAATCCTCAATAGTCAATCCTCAACCCTCAGTCCTCATTCTTCAATCCTCAATAACCAACCCTCAGTCTTCAATCCTCATTCCTCAATCCTCCATTCTCAATCCTCAATCCTCAATCCTCAGACCTCAAACATCAATACTCAGCCCTCAGTCCTCGTCCTCAATCCGCAACCCTCAATCCTCAATCCTCAATCTTCAATCATCAATCCTCAATCCTCAATCCTCAATCCTCAATCCTCAGTCCTCAATCCTCAATCTTCAATCCTCAATACTCAATCTTTAATCCTGAGTCCTCAATCCTCAATCTTCAATCTTCAATCCTCAACCCGCAATCCTCAATCCTCAATCCTCAATCCTCAGTCCTCAATCCGCAATATTCAATCCTCAATCCTCAATCTTCAATCCTCAATACTCAATCTTTAATCCTCAGTCCTCAATCCTCAATCTTCAATCTTCAATCATCAACCCGCAATCCTCAATCCTCAATCCTCAATCCTCAGTCCTCAATCCGCAACCTTCAATCCTCAATACTCAATATTCAATCATCAATACTCAATCCTCAACACTCAGTCCTCATTCTTCAATCCTCAATAACCAATCCTCAGTCTTCAATCCTCATTCCTCAATCCTCAATTCTCAATCCTCAATCCTCAATCCTCAGACCTCAAATATCAATACTCAACCATCAGTCCTCGTCCTCAATCCGCAACCCTCAATCCTCAATCCTCAATCTTCAATCATCAATATTCAATCTTCAATACTCAATCCTCAATCCTCAATCCTCATTCCTCAATCTTCAATGTTCAATCCTCGATACCCAATCCTCAATCATCAATCCTCAATCCTCAATCCTCAATCCTCAAACCTCAATCCTCAATCCTCAGTCTTCAATCCTCAATCCTCAATACTCTATCCTCAATCCTCAATCCTCAATCTTCAATCCTCAATACTCAATCTTCAGGCCTCAATTCTCAATACTCAATCCTCAATAATCAGACCTCAACCATCAATACTGAACCCCCATTCCTTGTCCTCAATCCACAACCCTCAATCCTCAATCCTCAATGTTCAATCATCAATATTCAATATTCAGTCCTCAATCCTCAATCCTCAATCCTCAATCCTCAATCCTCAATCCTCAATCCTCAATCCTCAATCTTCAACCCTCAACACTCAGTCCTCAATGTTCAAACCTCAATCCTCAATTCTCAATCTTCAATCCTCAATACTCAATCTTCAATCCACAATCCTCAATGCTCAATCCTCAATCCTCAATCCACAATCGTCAATCACCAATCCTCAATCTTCAATACTCAATCCTCAATCCTCAATCCTCAATACCCAATCCTCAATCATCAATCCTCAATCCTCAATCCTCAATCCTCAAACCTCAATCCTCAATCCTCAGTCCTCAATCCTCAATCCTCAATACTCTATCCTCAATCCTCAATCCTCAATCCTCAATCTTCAATCCTCAATACTCAATCTTCAGTCCTCAATTCTCAATACTCAATCCTCAATAATCAGACCTCAACCATCAATACTGAACCCCCAGTCCTTGTCCTCAATCCACAACCCTCAATCCTCAATCCTCAATGTTCAATCATCAATATTCAATATTCAGTCCTCAATCCTCAATCCTCAATCCTCAATCCTCAATCTTCAATCCTCAATCTTCAATCATCAATATTCAATCTTCAATACTCAATCCTCAATCCTCAATCCTCATTCCTCAATCCTCAATGTTCAATCCTCGATACCCAATCCTCAATCTTCAATCCTCAATCCTCAATCCTCAATCCTCAAACCTCAATCCTCAATCCTCAGTCCTCAATCCTCAATCATCAATTTTCAATCATCAACCCGCAATCCTCAATCCTCAATCCTCAATCCTCAGTCCTCAATCCGCAACCTTCAATCCACAATACTCAATATTCAATCCTCAATACTCAATCGTCAACCCTCAGTCCTCATTGTTCAATCCTCAATAACCAATCCTCAGTCTTCAATCCTCATTCCTCAATCCTCAATTCTCAATCCTCAATCCTCAATCCTCAATCTTCAATCATCAATATTCAATCTTCAGCCCTCAATCCTCAATACTCAATCCTCAATCCTCAATCCTCAATCCGCAATACCCAATCCTCAATCTTCAATCCTCAATCCTCAATCCTCAATCCTCAGTCCTCAATCCTCAATGCTCAATCCTCAGTCCTCAAACCTCAATCCCGAATCCTCAATCCTGAAACCTCAATCTTCAGCCCTCAGTCCTCAACAATCAATTGTCAATCCTCAATCATCAATGGAATATCCTCAATTCACAGTTTTCAATAATCAATCCCCATTCTTCAATCTTCAAATCTCAATCCACAAACATCAATTCCCATCACTCAACCCTCAACACTAAGTCCTCAATCTTCAATCCTCAATCCTCAATCCTCAACCTTCAATCCTCAATACTCAATCTTCAATCCTCAATCCTCAATTCTCAATCCTCAATTGTCAATTCTCAATCCTCAATCGTCAATCCTCAATCCCCAATCCTCAATCCTCAATCCTCAATCCTCAATACTCAATCCTCAATCCTCAATCCTCAATCCTCAATCCCCAATCCTCAATACTCAATATTCAGTCCTTAATTCTCAATCCTCAATTCTCAATAATCAGACCTCAAACATCAATACTGAACCCTCAGTCCTTGTCCTCAATCCACAACTCTCAATCCTCGATCCTCAATCTTAAATCATCAATATTCAATATTCAGTCCTCAATCCTCAATCCTCAATTCTCAATCTTCAATCCTCAATACTCAATCTTTAATCCTCAATCCTCAATCCTCAATCTTCAATCCTCATTCCCCAATACTCAATCCTCAATCCTCAATCCTCAATCATCAATCCTCAATCTTCAATACTCAATCCTCAATCCTCAATTCTCAATCCTCAATCCTCAATCCTTAATCATCAATCCTCAATCTTCAATCCTCAATACTCAATCTTTAATCCTCAATCCTCAATCTACAATCTTCAATCTTCAATCCTCAATCCGCAATCCTCAATCCTCAATCCTTAATCCTCAATCCTCAATCCTCAACCTTCAATCCTCAATTCTCAATCTTCAATCCTCAATCCTCAATCCTCAACCCTCAGTCCTCATTCTTCAATCCTCAATACCCAATCCTCAATCTTCAATCCTCAATCCTCAATCATCAATTCTCAATCCTCAATCCTCAATCCTCAGACCTCAATCCTCAATCCTCGGACCTCAAACATGAATACTCAACCCTCAGTCCTCGTCCTCAATCCACAACCCTCAATCCTCAATCCTCAATCTTCAATCATCAATATTCAATCTTCAGTCCTCAATCCTCAATCCTCAATCCTCAATCCTCAATCATCAATCCTCAATCTTCAATACTCAATCCCCAATCCTCCATCCTCAATCCTCAATCCTTAATCCTCAATCATCAATCCTCAATCTTCAATCCTCAATAATCAATCTTTAATCCTCAATGCTCAATCCTCAATCCTCAATCTTCAATCCTCAATCGTCAATCCTCAATCCTCTGTCCTCAATCCTCAATCCTCAATCCTCAATCCTCAATCCTCTATTCTCAATTTTCAATCCTCAATCCTCAATCCTCAATCTTCAATCCTCAATACTCAACCTTCAATCCTCAATCCTCAATCTTCAACCCTCAGTCCTCATTCTTCAACCCTCAATAACCAATCCTCAATATTCAATCCTCAATCCTCAATCCTCAATTCTCAATCCTCAATCCTCAGTCCTCAGACCTCAAACATCAATACTCAACCCTCAGTTCTCGTTCTCAATCCACAACCCTCAATCCTTAATCCTCAATCTTCAATCATCAATATTCAATCTTCAATCCTCAATCCTCAATCCTCAATCCTCAATGTTCAACCCGCAATACCCAATCCTCAATGTTCAACCCGCAATACCCAATCCTCAATCTGCAATCCTCAACCCTCAATACTCAGTCCTCAATCCTCAATCCTAAATACTCAGTCCTCAAACCTCAATCCTGAAACCTCAATCCTGAATCCTCAGTCTTCAGACCTCAGTCATCAACAATCAGTTGTCAATTCTCAATCCTCAATAGAATATCATCAATTCACAGCTCTCAATACTCAATACTCAATCCTCAATCTTCAATCCTCAATACTCAGTCTTCAGTCCTCAATCCTCAATACTCAATCCTCAAGCCTCAACACTCAGACCTCAATCCTCAATTCTCAATCCTCAATCCTCAATCCTCAATCCTCAATCCTCAATCCTCAATCCTCAATCCTCAATCTTCAATCTTCAATACTCAATCTTCAATCCTCAATCCTCAGTCATCAAACCTCAATTCTGAATCCTCAATCCTGAATCCTCAATCTTCAGCCCTGAGTCCTCAACAATCAGTCGTCAATCCTGAATCCTCAATAGAATATCCTCAATTCACAGTATTCAATACTCAATACACAATCTGCAACCTTCAAGCCTCTATCCACAATCATCAATTCTCATCACTCAACCCTCAACACTCAGTCCTCAATGTTCAATCCTCAATCCTCAATCCACAATCCTCAATCGTCAATTTTCAATCCTCAATCCACAGACATCAATCTTCAATACTCAATGCTCAATCCTCAATCCTCAATCCTCAATCTTCAATCATCAATACTCAATATTCAATCCTCAATCTTCAATCCTCAATCCTCAATCCTCAATCCTCAGTATTCAAAACGCAGCCCTCAACCACCAATCCTCAACACTCAACCATCAATCCTCAATTCTCAATACTCATTAGAGTATCCTGAATTCTCATGGTCCAATACTCAATCCACAATCTTCAATATTCAAATCTCAATCCTCAAACATCAATTCTCAACACTCAATCCTCAACACTCAGTCTTCTCTCTTCAATCCACCATCCTCAACCCTCAATCCTCAAGCGTCAATCCTCAATCCTCAATCCTCAACCCTCAATCCTCAGTCCTCAAACCTCAATCCCGAATCCTCAATCCTGAATCCTCAATCTTCAGCCCTCAGTCCTCAACAATCAATTGTCAATCCTCAATCATCAATAGAATATCCTCAATTCACAGTTTTCAATAATCAATCCCCATTCTTCAATCTTCAAATCTCAATCCACAAACATCAATTCCCATCACTCAACCCTCAACACTAAGTCCTCAATCGTCAATCCTCAATCCTCAATCCTCAATCCTCAACCTTCAATCCTCAATACTCAACCTTCAATCCTCAATCCTCAATTCTCAATCCTCAATTCTCAATCCTCAATCGTCAATCCTCAATCCCCAATCCTCAATCTTCAATCCTCAATCCTCAATCCTCAATCCTCAATCCTCAGTCCTCAATCCTCAATCTTCAATCCTCAATACTCAATACCCAATCCTCAGTGTTCAATCCTCAATCCTCAATCCTCAATTCTCAATCCTCAATCCTCAGTCCTCAGTCCTTAAACATCAATCCTCAACCCTCAGCCCTCATTCTCAATCCTCAATCCTCAATCCTCAATCCTCAATCCTCAATCTTCAATCCTCAATACTCAATCTTCAATCCTCAATCCTCAATCCTCAGTCCTCAAGCCTCAATTCTGAATCCTCAATCCTGAATCCTCAATCTCCAGCCCACAGTCCTGAACAATCAGGTGACAATCCTCAATCCTCAATAGAATATCCTCAATTCACAGTTTTCAATACTCAATACTCAATCTGCAATCTTCAAATCTCTATACACAAACATCAATTCTCATCACTCAACACTCAACACTCAGTCCTCAATGTTCAATCCTCAATCCTCAATTCTCAATCTTCAATCATCAATATTCAATCTTCAGTTGTCAATCCTCAATCCTCAACACTCAATCCTCAATCCTCAATCTTCAATCATCAGTACTCTATCTTCAATCCTCAATCTTCAATCCTCAATCCTCAATCCTCAATCCTCAATATTCAAAACACAGCCCTCAACCACCAATCCTCAACACTCAACCATCAATCCTCAATTCTCAATACTCAATAGAGTATCCTGTATTCTCATGGTCCAATACTCAATCCACAATTTTCAATAATCAAATCTCAATCCTCAAACATCAATTCTCAACACTCAATCCTCAACACTCAGTCCTCTCTCTTCAATCCACCATCCTCAACCCTCAATCCTCAAGCGTCAATCCTCAATCCTCAATCCTCAACCCTCAATCCTTAGTCCTCAAACTTCAATCCCGAATCCTCAATCCTGAATCCTCAATCTTCAGCCCTCAGTCCTCAATCCTCAGTCCTCAATCCTCAATCTTCAATCCTCAAAACTCAATACCCAATCCTCAGTCTTCAATCCTCAATCCTCAATCCTCAATTCTCGATCCTCAATCCTCAGTCCTCAGTCCTTAAACTTCAATCCTCAACCCTCAGCCCTCATCCTCAATCCTCAATCCTCAATCCTCAATCCTCAATCCTCAATCTTCAATCCTCAATCCTCAATCTTCAAACCACAATCCTCAATACTCAATCCTCAACCCTCAATCCTCAATCCTCAATCCTCAGACCTCAAACATCAATACTCAACCCTCTGTCCTCGTCCTCAATCCACAACCCTCAATCCTCAATACTCAATCTTCAATCATCAATATTCAATCCTCAATCCTCAATTCTCAATCCTCAACACTCAATCCTCAATCCTCAATGTTCAATCAGCAATACGCAATCCTCAATCTTCAATCCTCAATCCTCAACCCTCAATCCTCAATCCTCAATCCTCAATCCTCAATCCTCAATCCTCAATCCTCAGTCCTCAAACCTCAATCCTGAATCCTCAATCTTGAATCCTCAATCTTCAGACCTAAGTCCTCAACAATCAGTTATCAATTCTCAATCCTCAATAGAATATCATCAATTCACAGTTTTCAATACTCAATACTGAATCTGTAATCTTTAAATCTCTATCGACAAACATCAATTCTCATCACTCAAACATCAACACTCGGTCCCCAATCCTCAATCTTCAATCCTCAATCCTCAATCCTCAATCCTCAATCCTCAATCTTCAACCCTCAATACTCAATCATGAATCCTCAATCCTCAATCCTCAATCCTCAATCCTCCAGCCTCAATCGTCAGTCATCAAACCTCAATACACAATCTTCAATCCTCAATCCTCAATCCTCAATCCTCATCCTTCGATCCTCAATACCCTATCCCTCAATCTTCAATCCTCAATCCTCAATCCTCAATCCTCAATTCTCAATCCTCAATCCTCAGTCCTCAGCCCTTAAACCTCAAACCTCAACCCTCAGCCCTCATCCTCAAACCTCAATCCTCAATCCTCAATCCTTAATCTTCAATCCTCAATACTCAATCTTCAATCCTCAATCCTCAAACCTCAATGTTCAATCCTCAATGTTCAATCCTCAATACCCAATCCTCAATCATCAATCCTCAATCCTCAATCCTCAATCCTCAATCCTCACTCCTCAATCCTCAATCCTCAGTCCTCAAACCACAATCCTGAATCCTCAATCCTGAATCCTCAATCTTCAGCCCTCAGTCCTAAACAATCAGTTGTCAATCCTCAATCCTCACTAGAATATCCTCAGTTCAGAGTTTTCCATACGCAATACTCAATCTGCAATCTTCAAACCTCTATCCACAAACATCAATTCTCATCACTCAACCCTCAACACTCAGTCCCCAATCCTCAATCTTCAATCCTCAATCCTCAAAACTCAATCCTCAATCCTCCATCTTCATTCCTCAATACTCAATCTTCAATCCTCAATCCTCAATCCTCAATCCTCAATCCTCATTCTTCATTCCTCAATCCTCAATCCTCAATCCTCAATCCTCATTCTTCAATCATCAATACCCAATCCTCAATCGTCAATCCTCAATCTTCAATCCTCAATACTCAATTTTTAATACTCAATCCTCAATCCTCAATCCTCAATCCTCAATCTTCAATACTCAATCCTCAATCCTCAATCCTCAATCCTCAATCCTCAATCCTCAATCCTCAATCCTCGATCCTCAATCCTCAATCCTCAATCCTCAATCCTCAATCCTCAATCCTCAATCCTCAATCCTCAATCCTCAATACTAAATCTTCAATCCTCAATACTCAATCTTCAATCCTCAATCCGCAATCCTCAATCCTCAGTCCTCATTCTTCAATCCTCAATACCCAATCCTCAATCTTCAGTCCTCAATCCTCAATCCTCAACTCTCAATCCTCAATCCTCAATCCTCAATCCTCAATACTCAATCCTCAATCCTCAATCTTCAATCATCAATATTCAATCTTCAGTCCTCAATCCTCAATCCTCAATCCTCAATCCTCAATCGTCAACCCTCAATCTTCAATACTCAATCCTCAATCCTCAATCCTCAATCCTCAATCCTCAGTCCTCAATCCTCAATCATCAATCTTCAATCCTCAATACTCAATCTTCAATCCTCAATCCTCAGTCCTCAAACCACAATCCTGAAACCTCAATCCTGCATCCTCAATCTTCAGCCCTCAGTCCTCAACAATCAGTTGTCAATCCTCAATCCTCACTAGAATATCCTCAGTTCAGAGTTTTCGATACGCAATACTCAATCTGCAATCTTCAAATCTCTATCCACAAACATCAATCCTCATCACTCAACCCTCAACACTGAGTCCCCAATCCTCAACCTTCAATCGTCAATCCTCAAAACTCAATCCTCAATCCTCAATCTTCATTCCTCAATACTCAATCTTCAATCCTCAATCCTCAACCCTCAACCTTCATTCCTCAATCCTCCATCCTCAATCCTCTATCCTCATTCCTGAATCATCAATACCCAGTCCTCAATCGTCAATCCTCAATCTTCAATCCTCAATACTCAATTTTTAATCCTCAATCCTCAATCCTCAATCCTAAATCCTCAATCTTCAATACTCAATCCTCAATCCTCAATCCTCAATCCTCAATCCTCAATCCTCAATCATCAATCCTCAATCTTCAATCCTCAATACTCAATCTTTAATCCTCAATCCTCAATCCTCAATCTTCAATCCTCAATCCTCAATCCTCAATCCTCAATCCTCAATCCTCAATCCTCAATCCTCAATCCTCAATCCTAAATCTTCAGTCCTCAATACTCAATCTTCAATCCTCAGTCCTCAATCCTCAATCCTCAGTCCTCATTCTTCAACCCTCAATACCGAATCCTCAATCTTCAATCCTCAAACCTCAATCCTCAATTCTCAATCCTCAATCCTCAATCCTCAAGCCTCAATCCACAATACTCAATCCTCAATCCTCAATCCTCAATCTTCAATCCTCAATACTCAATCTTCAGTCCTCAATTCTCAGTCCTCAATCCTCAATAGTCAGACCTCAAACATCAATACTGAACCCTCAGGCCTTGTTCTCAATCCACAACCCTCAATCCTCAATCCTCAACCTTAAATCATGAATGTTCAATATTCAGTCCTCAACCCTCAATCCTCAATTCTCAATCTTCAATCCTCAATACTCAATCTTTAATCCTCAATCCTCAATCCTCAATCATCAATCCTCAATCCCCAATACTCAAACCACAATCCTCAATCCTCAATCATCAATCCTCAATCTTCAATACTCAATCCTCAATCCTCAATCCTCAATCCTCAATCCTCAATCCTCAATCACCAATCCTCAATCTTCAATCCACAATACTCAATCTTTAATCCTCAATCCTCAATCCTCAATCTTCAATCTTCAATCCTCAATCCGCAATCCTCAATCCTCAATCCTCAATCCTCAATTCTCAATCCTCAATCCTCAATCCTCAGACCTCAAACATCAATACTCAACCCTCAGTCCTCGTCCTCAATCCACAACCCTCAATCCTCGAACCTCAATCTTCAATCATCAATATTCAATCTTCAACCCTTAATCCTCAATCCTCAATCCTCAATCCTCAATCCTCAATCCTCAATCCTCAATCCTCAATCTTCAATCCTCAATCTTCAGTCCTCAAACCTCAATCCTGAATCCTCAATCCTGAGTCCTCAATCTTCAGCCCTCAGTCCTCAACAATCAGTTGTCAATCCTCAATCCTCACTAGAATATCCTGAGTTCAGAGCTTTCCATACGCAATACTCAATCTGCAATCTTCAAATCTCTATCCACAAACGTCAATTCTCATCACTCAACCCTCAACACTCAGTCCCCAATCCTCAACCTTCAATCCTCATTCCTCAAAACTCAATCCTCAATCCTCAATCTTCAATCCTCAATACTCAACTTTCAATCCTCAATCCTCAATCCTCAATCCTCAATCTTCATTCCTCAATCCTCAATCCTCAATCCTCAATCCTCATTCTTCAATCATAAATACCCAATCCTCAATCGTCAATCCTCAATCTTCAATCCTCAATACTCAATTTTTAATCCTCAATCCTCAATCCTCAATCCACAATCTTCAATCTTCAATCCTCAATCCGCAATCCTCAATCCTCAATCCTCAATCCTCATTCCTCAGTCCTCAATCCTCAATACTCAATCTTCAATCCTCAATCCTCAATCCTCAATCCTCAACCCTCAGACCTCATTCTTCAATCCTCAATAACCAATCCTCAATCTTCAGTCCTCAATCTTCAATCCTCAATCTTCAATCCTCAATTCTCAATCCTCAATCCTCAGTCCTCAAACCACAATCCTGAAACCTCAATCCTGAATCCTCAATCTTCAATCATCAAACCACAATCCTGAAACCTCAATCCTGAATCCTCAACCTTCAGACCTCAGTCCTCAACAATCAGTTGTCAATTCTCAATCCTCAATAGAATATCATCAATTGACAGCTTTCAATACTCAGTACTCAATCTGCAATCTTTAAATCTCTATCCACAAACACCAATTCTCATCACTCAGCCCTCAACACTCAGTCCTCAATCCTCAATCCTCAATCCTCAATCCTCAATCCTCAATCCTCAATCCTCAATCCTCAATCCTCAATACTAAATCTTCAATCCTCAATACTCAATCTTCAATCCTCAATCCGCAATCCTCAATCCTCAGTCCTCATTCTTCAATCCTCAATACCCAATCCTCAATCTTCAGTCCTCAATCCTCAATCCTCAACTCTCAATCCTCAATCCTCAATCCTCAATCCTCAATACTCAATCCTCAATCCTCAATCTTCAATCATCAATATTCAATCTTCAGTCCTCCATCCTCAATCCTCAATCCTCAATCCTCAATCATCAACCCTCAATCTTCAATACTCAATCCTCAATCCTCAATCCTCAATCCTCAATCCTCAATCATCAATCCTTAATCTTCAATCCTCAATCCTCAATCCTCAATCTTCAATCATCAATACTCAATCTTCAATCCTCAATCCTCAATCCTCAATCCTCAATCCTCAATCCTCAATCCGCAATACCCAATCCTCAATGTTCAATCCTCAAACCTCAATCCTCAATCCTCAATCACCAACCCTCAATCTACAATCAGCCATATTCAATCTTTAATCCTCAATCCTCAATCCTCAATCTTCAATCCTCAATCGTCAATCCTCAATCCTCTGTCCTCAATCCTCAATCCTCAATCCTCAATCCTCAATCCTCAATCCTCAATCCTCTATTCTCAATTTTCAATCCTCAATCCTCAATCCTCAATCTTCAATCCTCAATACTCAACCTTCAATCCTCAATCCTCTATCTTCAACCCTCAGTCCTCATTCTTCAACCCTCAATAACCAATCCTCAATATTCAATCCTCAATCCTCAATCCTCAATTCTCAATCCTCAATCCTCAGTCCTCAGACCTCAAACATCAATACTCAACCCTCAGTTCTCGTTCTCAATCCACAACACTCAATCCTTAATCCTCAATCTTCAATCATCAATATTCAATCTTCAATCCTCAATCCTCAATCCTCAATCCTCAATGTTCAATCCGCAATACCCAATCCTCAACCTGCAATCCTCAACCCTCAATCCTCAGTCCTCAATCCTCAATCCTAAATACTCAGTCCTCAAACCTCAATCCTGAAACCTCAATCCTGAATCCTCAGTCTTCAGACCTCAGTCATCAACAATCAGTTGTCAATTCTCAATCCTCAATAGAATATCATCAATTCACAGCTCTCAATACTCAATACTCAATCCTCAATCCTCAATCCTCAATGTTCAATCCGCAATACACAATCCACAAACTTCAATCCTCAATCCTCAATCCTCAGTCCTCAATCCTCAATCCTCAATCCTCAGTCCTCAAACCACAGTCCTGAAACCTCAATCCTGAATCCTCAATCTTCAGCCCTCAGTCCTCAACAATCAATTGTCAATCCTCAATCATCAATAGAATATCCTCAATCCACAGTTTTCAATAATCAATCCCCATTCTTCAATCTTCAAATCTCAATCCACAAACATCAATTCCCATCACTCAACCATCAGCACTAAGTCCTCAATCTTCAATCCTCAATCCTCAATACTCAATCTTCTATCCTCAATCCTCAATCATCAATCCTCAATCCTCATTCTTCAATCCTCAATACCCATTCCTCAATCTTCTATACTCAATTCTCAATCCTCAATTCTCAATCCTCAATCCTCAGTCCTCAGCCCTCAAACCTCATTCCTCAACCCTCAGCCATCATCCTCAATCCTCAGTCCTCAATCCTCAATCATCAATCTTCAATCCTCAATACTCAATCTTCAATCCTCAATCCTCAGTCCTCAAACCACAATCCTGAAACCTCAATCCTGCATCCTCAATCTTCAGCCCTCAGTCCTCAACAATCAGTTGTCAATCCTCAATCCTCACTAGAATATCCTCAGTTCAGAGTTTTCGATACGCAATACTCAATCTGCAATCTTCAAATCTCTATCCACAAACATCAATCCTCATCACTCAACCCTCAACACTGAGTCCCCAATCCTCAACCTTCAATCGTCAATCCTCAAAACTCAATCCTCAATCCTCAATCTTCATTCCTCAATACTCAATCTTCAATCCTCAATCCTCAACACTCAACCTTCATTCCTCAATCCTCCATCCTCAATCCTCAATCCTCATTCCTGAATCATCAATACCCAATCCTCAATCGTCAATCCTCAATCGTCAATCCTCAATCTTCAATCCTCAATACTCAATTTTTAATCCTCAATCCTCAATCCTCAATCCTAAATCCTCAATCTTCAATACTCAATCCTCAATCCTCAATCCTCAATCCTCAATCCTCAATCCTCAATCATCAATCCTCAATCCTAAATCTTCAGTCCTCAATACTCAATCTTCAATCCTCAGTCCTCAATCCTCAATCCTCAGTCCTCATTCTTCAACCCTCAATACCGAATCCTCAATCTTCAATCCTCAAACCTCAATCCTCAATTCTCAATCCTCAATCCTCAATCCTCAAGCCTCAATCCACAATACTCAATCCTCAATCCTCAATCCTCAATCTTCAATCCTCAATACTCAATCTTCAGTCCTCAATTCTCAATCCTCAATCCTCAATAGTCAGACCTCAAACATCAATACTGAACCCTCAGGCCTTGTTCTCAATCCACAGCCCTCAATCCTCAATCCTCAACCTTAAATCATGAATGTTCAATATTCAGTCCTCAACCCTCAATCCTCAATTCTCAATCTTCAATCCTCAATACTCAATCTTTAATCCTCAATCCTCAATCCTCAATCATCAATCCTCAATCCCCAATACTCAAACCTCAATCCTCAATCCTCAATCATCAATCCTCAATCTTCAATACTCAATCCTCAATCCTCAATCCTCAATCCTCAATCCTCAATCCTCAATCACCAATCCTCAATCTTCAATCCACAATACTCAATCTTTAATCCTCAATCCTCAATCCTCAATCTTCAATCTTCAATCCTCAATCCGCAATCCTCAATCCTCAATCCTCAATCCTCAATTCTCAATCCTCAATCCTCAATCCTCAGACCTCAAACATCAATACTCAACCCTCAGTCCTCGTCCTCAATCCACAACCCTCAATCCTCGAACCTCAATCTTCAATCATCAATATTCAATCTTCAACCCTTAATCCTCAATCCTCAATCCTCAATCCTCAATCCTCAATCCTCAATCCTCAATCCTCAATCTTCAATCCTCAATCTTCAGTCCTCAAACCTCAATCCTGAATCCTCAATCCTGAGTCCTCAATCTTCAGCCCTCAGTCCTCAACAATCAGTTGTCAATCCTCAATCCTCACTAGAATATCCTGAGTTCAGAGCTTTCCATACGCAATACTCAATCTGCAATCTTCAAATCTCTATCCACAAACATCAATTCTCATCACTCAACCCTCAACACTCAGTCCCCAATCCTCAACCTTCAATCCTCATTCCTCAAAACTCAATCCTCAATCCTCAATCTTCAATCCTCAATACTCAACTTTCAATCCTCAATCCTCAATCCTCAATCCTCAATCTTCATTCCTCAATCCTCAATCCTCAATCCTCAATCCTCATTCTTCAATCATAAATACCCAATCCTCAATCGTCAATCCTCAATCTTCAATCCTCAATACTCAATTTTTAATCCTCAATCCTCAATCCTCAATCCACAATCTTCAATCTTCAATCCTCAATCCGCAATCCTCAATCCTCAATCCTCAATCCTCATTCCTCAGTCCTCAATCCTCAATACTCAATCTTCAATCCTCAATCCTCAATCCTCAATCCTCAACCCTCAGACCTCATTCTTCAATCCTCAATAACCAATCCTCAATCTTCAGTCCTCAATCTTCAATCCTCAATCTTCAATCCTCAATTCTCAAACCTCAATCCTCAATCCTCAGACCTCAAACATCAATACTCAACCCTCAGTCCTCGTCCACAATCCACAACCATCAACCCTCAATCCTCAACCTTCAATCATCAATATTCAATCTTCAATCCTCAATCCTCAATCCTCAATCCTCAATCATCAATCCTCGGACCTCAAACATGAATACTCAACCCTCAGTCTTCGTCCTCAATCCACAACCCTCAATCCTCAATCCTCAATATTCAATCATCAATATTCAATCTTCAGCCCTCAATCCTCAATACTCAATCCTCAATCCTCAATCTTCAATCCTCAATGTTCAATCCGCAATACCCAATCCTCAATCTTCAATCCTCAATCCTCAATCCTCAGTCCTCAATCCTCAATCCTCAATCCTCAGTCCTCAAACCACAATCCTGAAACCTCAATCCTGAATCCTCAACCTTCAGACCTCAGTCCTCAACAATCAGTTGTCAATTCTCAATCCTCAATAGAATATCATCAATTGACAGCTTTCAATACTCAGTACTCAATCTGCAATCTTTAAATCTCTATCCACAAACACCAATTCTCATCACTCAGCCCTCAACACTCAGTCCTCAATGTTCAATCCTCAATCCTCAATCCTCAATCCTCAATCCTCAATCCTCAATCCTCAATCCTCAATACTAAATCTTCAATCCTCAATACTCAATCTTCAATCCTCAATCCGCAATCCTCAATCCTCAGTCCTCATTCTTCAATCCTCAATACCCAATCCTCAATCTTCAGTCCTCAATCCTCAATCCTCAACTCTCAATCCTCAATCCTCAATCCTCAATCCTCAATACTCAATCCTCAATCCTCAATCTTCAATCATCAATATTCAATCTTCAGTCCTCCATCCTCAATCCTCAATCCTCAATCCTCAATCATCAACCCTCAATCTTCAATACTCAATCCTCAATCCTCAATCCTCAATCCTCAATCCTCAATCATCAATCCTTAATCTTCAATCCTCAATCCTCAATCCTCAATCTTCAATCATCAATACTCAATCTTCAATCCTCAATCCTCAATCCTCAATCCTCAATCCTCAATCCTCAATCCGCAATACCCAATCCTCAATGTTCAATCCTCAAACCTCAATCCTCAATCCTCAATCACCAACCCTCAATCTACAATCAGCCATATTCAATCTTTAATCCTCAATCCTCAATCCTCAATCTTCAATCCTCAATCGTCAATCCTCAATCCTCTGTCCTCAATCCTCAATCCTCAATCCTCAATCCTCAATCCTCAATCCTCAATCCTCTATTCTCAATTTTCAATCCTCAATCCTCAATCCTCAATCTTCAATCCTCAATACTCAACCTTCAATCCTCAATCCTCAATCTTCAACCCTCAGTCCTCATTCTTCAACCCTCAATAACCAATCCTCAATATTCAATCCTCAATCCTCAATCCTCAATTCTCAATCCTCAATCCTCAGTCCTCAGACCTCAAACATCAATACTCAACCCTCAGTTCTCGTTCTCAATCCACAACACTCAATCCTTAATCCTCAATCTTCAATCATCAATATTCAATCTTCAATCCTCAATCCTCAATCCTCAATCCTCAATGTTCAATCCGCAATACCCAATCCTCAACCTGCAATCCTCAACCCTCAATCCTCAGTCCTTAATCCTCAATCCTAAATACTCAGTCCTCAAACCTCAATCCTGAAACCTCAATCCTGAATCCTCAGTCTTCAGACCTCAGTCATCAACAATCAGTTGTCAATTCTCAATCCTCAATAGAATATCATCAATTCACAGCTCTCAATACTCAATACTCAATCCTCAATCCTCAATCCTCAATGTTCAATCCGCAATACACAATCCACAAACTTCAATCCTCAATCCTCAATCCTCAGTCCTCAATCCTCAATCCTCAATCCTCAGTCCTCAAACCACAGTCCTGAAACCTCAATCCTGAATCCTCAATCTTCAGCCCTCAGTCCTCAACAATCAATTGTCAATCCTCAATCATCAATAGAATATCCTCAATCCACAGTTTTCAATAATCAATCCCCATTCTTCAATCTTCAAATCTCAATCCACAAACATCAATTCCCATCACTCAACCCTCAGCACTAAGTCCTCAATCTTCAATCCTCAATCCTCAATACTCAATCTTCTATCCTCAATCCTCAATCCTCAATCCTCAATCCTCATTCTTCAATCCTCAATACCCATTCCTCAATCTTCTATACTCAATTCTCAATCCTCAATTCTCAATCCTCAATCCTCAGTCCTCAGCCCTCAAACCTCAATCCTCAACCCTCAGCCATCATCCTCAATCCTCAGTCCTCAATCCTCAATCATCAATCTTCAATCCTCAATACTCAATCTTCAATCCTCAATCCTCAGTCCTCAAACCACAATCCTGAAACCTCAATCCTGCATCCTCAATCTTCAGCCCTCAGTCCTCAACAATCAGTTGTCAATCCTCAATCCTCACTAGAATATCCTCAGTTCAGAGTTTTCGATACGCAATACTCAATCTGCAATCTTCAAATCTCTATCCACAAACATCAATCCTCATCACTCAACCCTCAACACTGAGTCCCCAATCCTCAACCTTCAATCGTCAATCCTCAAAACTCAATCCTCAATCCTCAATCTTCATTCCTCAATACTCAATCTTCAATCCTCAATCCTCAACACTCAACCTTCATTCCTCAATCCTCCATCCTCAATCCTCAATCCTCATTCCTGAATCATCAATACCCAATCCTCAATCGTCAATCCTCAATCGTCAATCCTCAATCTTCAATCCTCAACACTCAATTTTTAATCCTCAATCCTCAATCCTCAATCCTAAATCCTCAATCTTCAATACTCAATCCTCAATCCTCAATCCTCAATCCTCAATCCTCAATCCTCAATCATCAATCCTCAATCTTCAATCCTCAATACTCAATCTTTAATCCTCAATCCTCAATCCTCAATCTTCAATCCTCAATCCTCAATCCTCAATCCTCAATCCTCAATCCTCAATCCTCAATCCTCAATCCTCAATCCTAAATCTTCAGTCCTCAATACTCAATCTTCAATCCTCAGTCCTCAATCCTCAATCCTCAGTCCTCATTCTTCAATCCTCAATACCGAATACTCAATCTTCAATCCTCAAACCTCAATCCTCAATTCTCAATCCTCAATCCTCAATCCTCAAGCCTCAATCCACAATACTCAATCCTCAATCCTCAATCCTCAATCTTCAATCCTCAATACTCAATCTTCAGTCCTCAATTCTCAATCCTCAATCCTCAATAGTCAGACCTCAAACATCAATACTGAACCCTCAGGCCTTGTTCTCAATCCACAACCCTCAATCCTCAATCCTCAACCTTAAATCATGAATGTTCAATATTCAGTCCTCAACCCTCAATCCTCATTCTCAATCTTCAATCCTCAATACTCAATCTTTAATCCTCAATCCTCAATCCTCAATCATCAATCCTCAATCCCCAATACTCAAACCTCAATCCTCAATCCTCAATCATCAATCCTCAATCTTCAATACTCAATCCTCAATCCTCAATCCTCAATCCTCAATCCTCAATCCTCAATCACCAATCCTCAATCTTCAATCCACAATACTCAATCTTTAATCCTCAATCCTCAATCCTCAATCTCCAATCTTCAATCCTCAATCCGCAATCCTCAATCCTCAATCCTCAATCCTCAATTCTCAATCCTCAATCCTCAATCCTCAGACCTCAAACATCAATACTCAACCCTCAGTCCTCGTCCTCAATCCACAACCCTCAATCCTCGAACCTCAATCTTCAATCATCAATATTCAATCTTCAACCCTTAATCCTCAATCCTCAATCCTCAATCCTCAATCCTCAATCCTCAATCCTCAATCCTCAATCTTCAATCCTCAATCCTCAGTCCTCAAACCTCAATCCTGAATCCTCAATCCTGAGTCCTCAATCTTCAGCCCTCAGTCCTCAACAATCAGTTGTCAATCCTCAATCCTCACTAGAATATCCTGAGTTCAGAGCTTTCCATACGCAATACTCAATCTGCAATCTTCAAATCTCTATCCACAAACATCAATTCTCATCACTCAACCCTCAACACTCAGTCCCCAATCCTCAACCTTCAATCCTCATTCCTCAAAACTCAATCCTCAATCCTCAATCTTCAATCCTCAATACTCAACCTTCAATCCTCAATCCTCAATCCTCAATCCTCAATCTTCATTCCTCAATCCTCAATCCTCAATCCTCAATCCTCATTCTTCAATCATAAATACCCAATCCTCAATCGTCAATCCTCAATCTTCAATCCTCAATACTCAATTTTTAATCCTCAATCCTCAATCCTCAATCCACAATCTTCAATCTTCAATCCTCAATCCGCAATCCTCAATCCTCAATCCTCAATCCTCATTCCTCAGTCCTCAATCCTCAATACTCAATCTTCAATCCTCAATCCTCAATCCTCAATCCTCAACCCTCAGACCTCATTCTTCAATCCTCAATAACCAATCCTCAATCTTCAGTCCTCAATCTTCAATCCTCAATCTTCAATCCTCAATTCTCAATCCTCAATCCTCAATCCTCAGACCTCAAACATCAATACTCAACCCTCAGTCCTCGTCCACAATCCACAACCATCAACCCTCAATCCTCAATATTCAATCATCAATATTCAATCTTCAATCCTCAATCCTCAATCCTCAATCCTCAATCCTCAATCCTCGGACCTCAAACATGAATACTCAACCCTCAGTCTTCGTCCTCAATCCACAACCCTCAATCCTCAATCCTCAATATTCAATCATCAATATTCAATCTTCAGCCCTCAATCCTCAATACTCAATCCTCAATCCTCAATCCTCAATCCTCAATGTTCAATCCGCAATACCCAATCCTCAATCTTCAATCCTCAATCCTCAATCCTCAGTCCTCAATCCTCAATCCTCAATCCTCAGTCCTCAATCCTCAATCCTCAATCCTCAGTCCTCAAACCACAATCCTGAAACCTCAATCCTGAATCCTCAATCTTCAGCCCTCAGTCCTCAACAATCAATTGTCAATCCTCAATCATCAATAGAATATCCTCAATCCACAGTTTTCAATAATCAATCCCCATTCTTCAATCTTCAAATCTCAATCCACAAACATCAATTCCCATCACTCAACCCTCAGCACTAAGTCCTCAATCTTCAATCCTCAATCCTCAATACTCAATCTTCTATCCTCAATCCTCAATCCTCAATCCTCAATCCTCATTCTTCAATCCTCAATACCCATTCCTCAATCTTCTATACTCAATTCTCAATCCTCAATTCTCAATCCTCAATCCTCAGTCCTCAGCCCTCAAACCTCAATCCTCAACCCTCAGCCATCATCCTCAATCCTCAGTCCTCAATCCTCAATCATCAATCTTCAATCCTCAATACTCAATCTTCAATCCTCAATCCTCAGTCCTCAAACCACAATCCTGAAACCTCAATCCTGCATCCTCAATCTTCAGCCCTCAGTCCTCAACAATCAGTTGTCAATCCTCAATCCTCACTAGAATATCCTCAGTTCAGAGTTTTCGATACGCAATACTCAATCTGCAATCTTCAAATCTCTATCCACAAACATCAATCCTCATCACTCAACCCTCAACACTGAGTCCCCAATCCTCAACCTTCAATCGTCAGTCCTCAAAACTCAATCCTCAATCCTCAATCTTCATTCCTCAATACTCAATCTTCAATCCTCAATCCTCAACCCTCAACCTTCATTCCTCAATCCTCCATCCTCAATCCTCAATCCTCATTCCTGAATCATCAATACCCAATCCTCAATCGTCAATCCTCAATCGTCAATCCTCAATCTTCAATCCTCAATACTCAATTTTTAATCCTCAATCCTCAATCCTCAATCCTAAATCCTCAATCTTCAATACTCAATCCTCAATCCTCAATCCTCAATCCTCAATCCTCAATCCTCAATCATCAATCCTCAATCTTCAATCCTCAATACTCAATCTTTAATCCTCAATCCTCAATCCTCAATCTTCAATCCTCAATCCTCAATCCTCAATCCTCAATCCTCAATCCTCAATCCTCAATCCTCAATCCTCAATCCTAAATCTTCAGTCCTCAATACTCAATCTTCAATCCTCAGTCCTCAATCCTCAATCCTCAGTCCTCATTCTTCAATCCTCAATACCGATTACTCAATCTTCAATCCTCAAACCTCAATCCTCAATTCTCAATCCTCAATCCTCAATCCTCAAGCCTCAATCCACAATACTCAATCCTCAATCCTCAATCCTCAATCTTCAATCCTCAATACTCAATCTTCAGTCCTCAATTCTCAATCCTCAATCCTCAATAGTCAGACCTCAAACATCAATACTGAACCCTCAGGCCTTGTTCTCAATCCACAACCCTCAATCCTCAATCCTCAACCTTAAATCATGAATGTTCAATATTCAGTCCTCAACCCTCAATCCTCATTCTCAATCTTCAATCCTCAATACTCAATCTTTAATCCTCAATCCTCAATCCTCAATCATCAATCCTCAATCCCCAATACTCAAACCTCAATCCTCAATCCTCAATCATCAATCCTCAATCTTCAATACTCAATCCTCAATCCTCAATCCTCAATCCTCAATCCTCAATCCTCAATCACCAATCCTCAATCTTCAATCCACAATACTCAATCTTTAATCCTCAATCCTCAATCCTCAATCTCCAATCTTCAATCCTCAATCCGCAATCCTCAATCCTCAATCCTCAATCCTCAATTCTCAATCCTCAATCCTCAATCCTCAGACCTCAAACATCAATACTCAACCCTCAGTCCTCGTCCTCAATCCACAACCCTCAATCCTCGAACCTCAATCTTCAATCATCAATATTCAATCTTCAACCCTTAATCCTCAATCCTCAATCCTCAATCCTCAATCCTCAATCCTCAATCCTCAATCCTCAATCTTCAATCCTCAATCCTCAGTCCTCAAACCTCAATCCTGAATCCTCAATCCTGAGTCCTCAATCTTCAGCCCTCAGTCCTCAACAATCAGTTGTCAATCCTCAATCCTCACTAGAATATCCTGAGTTCAGAGCTTTCCATACGCAATACTCAATCTGCAATCTTCAAATCTCTATCCACAAACATCAATTCTCATCACTCAACCCTCAACACTCAGTCCCCAATCCTCAACCTTCAATCCTCATTCCTCAAAACTCAATCCTCAATCCTCAATCTTCAATCCTCAATACTCAACCTTCAATCCTCAATCCTCAATCCTCAATCCTCAATCTTCATTCCTCAATCCTCAATCCTCAATCCTCAATCCTCATTCTTCAATCATAAATACCCAATCCTCAATCGTCAATCCTCAATCTTCAATCCTCAATACTCAATTTTTAATCCTCAATCCTCAATCCTCAATCCACAATCTTCAATCTTCAATCCTCAATCCGCAATCCTCAATCCTCAATCCTCAATCCTCATTCCTCAGTCCTCAATCCTCAATACTCAATCTTCAATCCTCAATCCTCAATCCTCAATCCTCAACCCTCAGACCTCATTCTTCAATCCTCAATAACCAATCCTCAATCTTCAGTCCTCAATCTTCAATCCTCAATCTTCAATCCTCAATTCTCAATCCTCAATCCTCAATCCTCAGACCTCAAACATCAATACTCAACCCTCAGTCCTCGTCCACAATCCACAACCATCAACCCTCAATCCTCAATCTTCAATCATCAATATTCAATCTTCAATCCTCAATCCTCAATCCTCAATCCTCAATCCTCAATCCTCGGACCTCAAACATGAATACTCAACCCTCAGTCTTCGTCCTCAATCCACAACCCTCAATCCTCAATCCTCAATATTCAATCATCAATATTCAATCTTCAGCCCTCAATCCTCAATACTCAATCCTCAATCCTCAATCCTCAATCCTCAATGTTCAATCCGCAATACCCAATCCTCAATCTTCAATCCTCAATCCTCAATCCTCAGTCCTCAATCCTCAATCCTCAATCCTCAGTCCTCAAACCACAATCCTGAAACCTCAATCCTGAATCCTCAACCTTCAGACCTCAGTCCTCAACAATCAGTTGTCAATTCTCAATCCTCAATAGAATATCATCAATTGACAGCTTTCAATACTCAGTACTCAATCTGCAATCTTTAAATCTCTATCCACAAACACCAATTCTCATCACTCAGCCCTCAACACTCAGTCCTCAATGTTCAATCCTCAATCCTCATTCTTCAATCCTCAATACCCAATCCTCAATCTTCTATACTCAATCGTCAATCCTCAATTCTCAATCCTCAATCCTCAGTCCTCAGCCCTCAAACCTCAATCCTCAACCCTCAGCCATCATCCTCAATCCTCAGTCCTCAATCCTCAATCATCAATCTTCAATCCTTAATACTCAATCTTCAATCCTCAATCCTCAGTCCTCAAACCTCAATTCTGGATCCTCAACCCTGAATCCTCAATCTTCAGCCCTGAGTCCTCAACAATCAGTCGTCAATCCTGAATCCTCAACAGAATATCCTCAATTCACAGTTTTCAATACTCAATACACAATCTGCAACCTTCAAGCCTCTATCCACAAACATCAATTCTCATCACTCAACCCTCAACGCTCAGTCCTCAATGTTCAATCCTCAATCCTCAATCCACAATCCTCAATCGTCAATTTTCAATCCTCAATCCACAGACATCAATCTTCAATCCTCAATGCTCAATCCTCAATCCTCAATCCTCAGTCCTCAATCCTCAATCCTCAACCCTCAAACCTCAATCCTCAACCGTCTGTCCTCGTCCTCAATCCTCAACACTCAATCCTCAATCCTCAATCTTCAATCATCAATACTCAACCTTCAATCCTCAATCTTCAATCCTCAATCCTCAATCCTCAATCCTCAATCCTCAATCCTCAATCCTCAATCCTCGATTCTCAATCCTCAATCCTCAATCCTCAATCCTCAATCCTCAATCCTCAATCCTCAATCCTCAATCCTCAATACTAAATCTTCAATCCTCAATACTCAATCTTCAATCCTCAATCCGCAATCCTCAATCCTCAGTCCTCATTCTTCAATCCTCAATACCCAATCCTCAATCTTCAGTCCTCAATCCTCAATCCTCAACCCTCAATCCTCAATCCTCAATCCTCAATCCTCAATACTCAATCCTCAATCCTCAATCTTCAATCATCAATATTCAATCTTCAGTCCTCAATCCTCAATCCTCAATCCTCAATCCTCAATCATCAACCCTCAATCTTCAATACTCAATCCTCAATCCTCAATCCTCAATCCTCAATCCTCAATCATCAATCCTTAATCTTCAATCCTCAATCCTCAATCCTCAATCTTCAATCATCAATACTCAATCTTCAATCCTCAATCCTCAATCCTCAATCCTCAATCCTCAATCCTCAATCCGCAATACCCAATCCTCAATGTTCAATCCTCAAACCTCAATCCTCAATCCTCAATCACCAATCCTCAATCTACAATCAGCCATATTCAATCTTTAATCCTCAATCCTCAATCCTCAATCTTCAATCCTCAATCGTCAATCCTCAATCCTCTGTCCTCAATCCTCAATCCTCAATCCTCAATCCTCAATCCTCAATCCTCTATTCTCAATTTTCTATCCTCAATCCTCAATCCTCAATCTTCAATCCTCAATACACAACCTTCAATCCTCAATCCTCAATCTTCAACCCTCAGTCCTCATTCTTCAACCCTCAATAACCAATCCTCAATATTCAATCCTCAATCCTCAATCCTCAATTCTCAATCCTCAATCCTCAGTCCTCAGACCTCAAACATCAATACTCAACCCTCAGTTCTCGTTCTCAATCCACAACACTCAATCCTTAATCCTCAATCTTCAATCATCAATATTCAACCTTCAATCCTCAATCCTCAATCCTCAATCCTCAATGTTCAATCCGCAATACCCAATCCTCAACCTGCAATCCTCAACCCTCAATCCTCAGTCCTCAATCCTCAATCCTAAATACTCAGTCCTCAAACCTCAATCCTGAAACCTCAATCCTGAATCCTCAGTCTTCCGACCTCAGTCATCAACAATCAGTTGTCAATTCTCAATCCTCAATAGAATATCATCAATTCACAGCTCTCAATACTCAATACTCAATCCTCAATCCTCAATCCTCAATGTTCAATCCGCAATACACAATCCACAAACTTCAATCCTCAATCCTCAATCCTCTGTCCTCAATCCTCAATCCTCAATCCTCAGTCCTCAAACCACAATCCTGAAACCTCAATCCTGAATCCTCAATCTTCAGCCCTCAGTCCTCAACAATCAATTGTAAATCCTCAATCATCAATAGAATATCCTCAATCCACAGTTTTCAATAATCAATCCCCATTCTTCAATCTTCAAATCTCAATCCACAAACATCAATTCCCATCACTCAACCCTCAGCACTAAGTCCTCAATCTTCAATCCTCAATCCTCAATACTCAATCTTCTATCCTCAATCCTCAATCCTCAATCCTCAATCCTCATTCTTCAATCCTCAATACCCATTCCTCAATCTTCTATACTCAATTCTCAATCCTCAATTCTCAATCCTCAATCCTCAGTCCTCAGCCCTCAAACCTCAATCCTCAACCCTCAGCCATCATCCTCAATCCTCAGTCCTCAATCCTCAATCATCAATCTTCAATCCTCAATACTCAATCTTCAATCCTCAATCCTCAGTCCTCAAACCACAATCCTGAAACCTCAATCCTGCACCCTCAATCTTCAGCCCTCAGTCCTCAACAATCAGTTGTCAATCCTCAATCCTCACTAGAATATCCTCAGTTCAGAGTTTTCGATACGCAATACTCAATCTGCAATCTTCAAATCTCTATCCACAAACATCAATCCTCATCACTCAACCCTCAACACTGAGTCCCCAATCCTCAACCTTCAATCGTCAATCCTCAAAACTCAATCCTCAATCCTCAATCTTCATTCCTCAATACTCAATCTTCAATCCTCAATCCTCAACCCTCAACCTTCATTCCTCAATCCTCCATCCTCAATCCTCAATCCTCATTCCTGAATCATCAATACCCAATCCTCAATCGTCAATCCTCAATCGCCAATCCTCAATCTTCAATCCTCAATACTCAATTTTTAATCCTCAATCCTCAATCCTCAATCCTAAATCCTCAATCTTCAATACTCAATCCTCAATCCTCAATCCTCAATCCTCAATCCTCAATCCTCAATCATCAATCCTCAATCTTCAATCCTCAATACTCAATCTTTAATCCTCAATCCTCAATCCTCAATCTTCAATCCTCAATCCTCAATCCTCAATCCTCAATCCTCAATCCTCAATCCTCAATCCTCAATCCTCAATCCTAAATCTTCAGTCCTCAATACTCAATCTTCAATCCTCAGTCCTCAATCCTCAATCCTCAGTCCTCATTCTTCAATCCTCAATACCGAATCCTCAATCTTCAATCCTCAAACCTCAATCCTCAATTCTCAATCCTCAATCCTCAATCCTCAAGCCTCAATCCACAATACTCAATCCTCAATCCTCAGTCCTCAATCCTCAATCCTCAATCTTCAATCCTCAATACTCAATCTTCAATCCTCAATCCTCAGTCGTCAAACCTCAATTCTGAATCCTCAATCCTGAATCCTCAATCGTCTGCCCTGAGTCCTCAACAATCAGTCGTCAATCCTGAATCCTCAATAGAATATCCTCAATTCACAGTATTCAACACTCAATACACAATCTGCAACCTTCAAGCCTGTATCCACAAGCATCAATTCTCATCACTCAACCCTCAACACTCAGTCCTCAATGTCCAATCCTCAATCCTCAATCCACAATCCTCAATCGTCAATTTTCAATCCTCAATACACAGACATCAATCTTCAATCCTCAACGCTCTATCCTCAATCCTCAATCCTCAGTCCTCAATCCACAGACATTAATCTTCAATCCTCAATGCTCAATCCTCAATCCTCAATCCTCAGTCCTCAATCCTCAATCCTCAATCCTCAATATTCAAAACACAGCCCTCAACCACCAATCCTCAACACTCAACCATCAATCCTCAATTCTCAATACTCAACAGAGTATCCTGAATTCTCATGGTCCAATACTCGATCCACAATTTTCAATATTCAAATCTCAATCCTCAAACATCAATTCTCAACACTCAATCCTCAACACTCAGTCCTCTCTCTTCAATCCTCCATCCTCAACCCTCAATCCTCAAGCGTCAATCCTCAATCCTGAATCCTCAACCCTCAATCCTCAGTCCTCAAACCTCAATCCCGAATCCTCAATCCTGAATCCTCAATCTTCAGCCCTCAGTCCTCAACAATCAATTGTCAATCCTCAATCATCAATAGAATATCCTCAATTCACAGTTTTCAATTATCAATCCCCATTCTTCAATCTTCAAATCTCAATCCACAAACATCAATTCCCATCACTCAACCCTCAACACTATGTCCTCAATCGTCAATCCTCAATCCTCAATCCTCAACCTTCAATCCTCAATACTCAACCTTCAATCCTCAATCCTCAATTCTCAATCCTCAATTCTCAATCCTCAATCGTCAGTCCTCAATCCCCAATCCTCAATCTTCAATCCTCAATCCTCAATCCTCAATCCTCAGTCCTCAATCCTCAATCTTCAATCCTCAATACTCAATACCCAATCCTCAGTCTTCAATCCTCAATCCTCAATCCTCAATTCTCAATCCTCAATCCTCAGTCCTCAGTCCTTAAACCTCAATCCTCAACCCTCAGCCCTCATTCTCAATCCTCAATCCTCAATCCTCAATCCTCAATCCTCAATCCTTAATCCTCAATCTTCAATCCTCAATACTCAATCTTCAATCCTCAATCCTCAGTCATCAAACCTCAATTCTGAATCCGCAATCCTGAATCCTCAATCTTCAGCCCTGAGTCCTCAACAATCAGTCGTCAATCCTGAATCCTCAATAGAATATCCTCAATTCACAGTATTCAACACTCAATACACAATCTGCAACCTTCAAGCCTGTATCCACAAACATCAATTCTCATCACTCAACCCTCAACACTCAGTCCTCAATGTCCAATCCTCAATCCTCAATCCACAATCCTCAATCGTCAATTTTCAATCCTCAATCCACAGACATCAATCTTCAATCCTCAATGCTCAATCCTCAATCCTCAATCCTCAGTCCTCAATCCACAGACATTAATCTTCAATCCTCAATGCTCAATCCTCAATTCTCAATCCTCAGTCCTCAATCCTCAATCCTCAATCCTCAATATTCAAAACACAGCCCTCAACCACCAATCCTCAACACTCAACCATCAATCCTCAATTCTCAATACTCAACAGAGTATCCTGAATTCTCATGTTCCAATACTCAATCCACAATTTTCAATATTCAAATCTCAATCCTCAAACATCAATTCTCAACACTCAATCCTCAACACTCAGTCCTCTCTCTTCAATCCTCCATCCTCAACCCTCAATCCTCAAGCGTCAATCCTCAATCCTGAATCCTCAACCCTCAATCCTCAGTCCTCAAACCTCAATCCCGAATCCTCAATCCTGAATCCTCAATCTTCAGCCCTCAGTCCTCAACAATCAATTGTCAATCCTCAATCATCAATAGAATATCCTCAATTCACAGTTTTCAATAATCAATCCCCATTCTACAATCTTCAAATCTCAATCCACAAACGTCAATTCCCATCACTCAACCCTCAACACTAAGTCCTCAATCGTCAATCCTCAATCTTCAATCCTCAATCCTCAATCCTCAATCCTCAGTCCTCAATCCTCAATCTTCAATCCTTAATACTCAATACCCAATCCTCAGTCTTCAATCCTCAATCCTCAATCCTCAATTCTCAATCCTCAATCCTCAGACCTCAGTCCTTAAACCTCAACCCTCAACCCTCAGCCCTCAGCCTCAATCCTCAATCCTCAATCCTCAACCCTCAATCCTCAATCCTCAATCCTCAATACTCAATCTTCAATCCTCAATCCTCAATCCTCAGTCCTCAAACCTCAATTCTGAATCCTCAATCCTGAATCCTCAATCTCCAGCCCACAGTCCTGAACAATCAGGTGACAATCCTCAATCCTCAATAGAATATCCTCAATTCACAGTTTTCAACACTCAATACTCAATCTGCAATCTTCAAATCTCTATCCACAAACATCAATTCTCATCACTCAACACTCAACACTCAGTCCTCAATGTTCAATCCTCAATCCTCAATTCTCAATCTTCAATCATCAATATTCAATCTTCAGTCGTCAATCCTCAATCCTCAACACTCAATCCTCAATCCTCAATCTTCAATCCTCAATCCTCAATCCTCAATCCTCAATCCTCAATCCTCAATCCTCGATCCTCAATCCGCAATCCTCAATCCTCAATCCTTAATATTCAATCCTCAATACCCAATCCACAGTCTTCAATCCTCAATCCTCAATCCTCAATTCTCAATCCTCAATCCTCAGTCCTCAGTCCTTAAACCTCAATCCTCAACCCTCAGCCCTCATCCTCAATCCTCAATGCTCAATACCCAATCCTCAATCTTCAATCCTCAATCCTCAATCCTCAATTCTCAATCCTCAATCCTCAGTCCTCAGTCCTTAAACCTCAATCCTCAACCCTCAGCCCTCATCCTCAATCCTCAATCCTCAATCCTCAATCCTTAATCTTCAATCCTAAATACTCAATCTTCAACCCTCAATCCTCAAAGCTCAGTGTTCAGTCCTCAATGTTCAATCCTAAATACCCAATCCTCAATCTTCAATCCTCAATCCTCAATCCTCAATCCCCAATCCTCAATCCTCAATCCTCAGTCCTCAAACCTCAATCCTGAATCCTCAATCCTGAATCCTCAATCTTCAGACCTCAGTCCTCAACAATCAGTTGTCAATTCTCAATCCTCAATAGAATATCATCAATTCACAGTTTTCAATACACAATACTCAATCTGCAATCTTTAAATCTCTATCCACAAACACCAATTCTCATCACTCAACCCTCAATACTCAGTCCCCAAACCTCAATCTTCTATCGTCAACCCTCAATCCTCAATCCTCAATCCTCAATGTTCAATCCTCGATACCCAATCCTCAATCTTCAATCCTCAATCCTCAATCCTCAATCCTCAAACCTCAATCCTCAATCCTCAGTCCTCAATCCTCAATCCTCAATACTCAATCCTCAATCCTCAATCTTCAATCCTCAATACTCAATCTTTAATCCTCAGTCCTCAATCCTCAATCTTCAATCTTCAATCATCAACCCGCAATCCTCAATCCTCAATCCTCAATCCTCAGTCCTCAATCCGCAACCTTCAATCCACAATACTCAATATTCAATCCTCAATACTCAATCCTCAATCCTCAGTCCTCATTCTTCAATCCTCAATCACCAATCCTCAGTCTTCAATCCTCATTCCTCAATCCTCAATTCTCAATCCTCAATCCTCAATCCTCAGACCTCAAACATCAATACTCAATACTCAGTCCTCGTCCTCAATCCGCAACCCTCAATCCTCAATCCTCAATCTTCAATCATCAATATTCAATCTTCAATACTCAATCCTCAATCCTCAATCCTCATTCCTCAATCCTCAATATTCAATCCTCGATACCCAATCCTCAATCATCAATCCTCAGTCCTCAATCCTCAATCCTCAAACTTCAATCCTCAATCCTCAGTCCTCAATCCTCAATCCTCAATACTCAATCCTCAATCCTCAATCCTCAATCTTCAATCCTCAATACTCAATCTTCAGTCCTCAATTCTCAATACTCAATCCTCAATAATCAGACCTCAACCATCAATACTGAACCCCCAGTCCTTGTCCTCAATCCACAACCCTCAATCCTCAATCCTCAATGTTCAATCATCAATATTCAATATTCAGTCCTCAATCCTCAATCCTCAATCCTCAATCCTCAATCCTCAATGTTCAATACGCAATACCCAATCCTGAATCTTCAATCCTCAATCCTCAATCCTCAATCCCCAATCCTCAATCCTCAATCCTCAGTCCTCAAACCTCAATCCTGAATCCTCAATCCTGAATCCTCAATCTTCAGACCTCAGTCCTCAACAATCAGTTGTCAACTCTCAATCCTCAATAGAATATCATCAATTCACAGTTTTCAATACACAATACTCAATCTGCAATCTTTAAATCTCTATCCACAAACATCAATTCTCATCACTCAACCCTCAACCCTCAATCCTCAATCCTCAATCTTCAATCCTCAATACTCAATCTTCAATCCTCAATCCTCAACCCTCAATCCTCAATCCTCAATCCTCAATCCTCAATCCTCAATCATCAATCCTCAATCATCAATCCTCTATCTTCAATCCTCAATACTCAATCTTTAATCCTCAATCTTCAATCCTCAATCCTCAATCCTCAACTCTCAATCCTCAATCCTCAGACCTCAAACATCAAAACTCAACCCTCAGTCCTCGTCCTCAATCCACAACGCTCAATCCTCAATCCTCAATCTTCAATCATCAACATTCAATCTTCAGTCCTCAATCCTCAATCCTCAATACTCAATCTTTAATCCTCAGTCCTCAATCCTCAATCTTCAATCTTCAATCCTCAACCCGCAATCCTCAATCCTCTATCCTCAATCCTCAGTCCTCAATCCGCAACCTTCAATCCTCAATACTCAATCTTCAATCCTCAATAGTCAATCCTCAACCCTCAGTCCTCATTCTTCAATCCTCAATAACCAACCCTCAGTCTTCAATCCTCATTCCTCAATCCTCAATTCTCAATCCTCAATCCTCAATCCTCAGACCTCAAACATCAATACTCAGCCCTCAGTCCTCGTCCTCAATCCGCAACCCTCAATCCTCAATCCTCAATCTTCAATCATCAATCCTCAATCCTCAATCCTCAATCCTCAATCCTCAGTCCTCAATCCTCAATCTTCAATCCTCAATACTCAATCTTTAATCCTCAGTCCTCAATCCTCAATCTTCAATCTTCAATCCTCAACCCGCAATCCTCAATCCTCAATCCTCAATCCTCAGTCCTCAATCCGCAATATTCAATCCTCAATCCTCAATCTTCAATCCTCAATACTCAATCTTTAATCCTCAGTCCTCAATCCTCAATCTTCAATCTTCAATCATCAACCCGCAATCCTCAATCCTCAATCCTCAATCCTCAGTCCTCAATCCGCAACCTTCAATCCTCAATACTCAATATTCAATCCTCAATACTCAATCCTCAACCCTCAGTCCTCATTCTTCAATCCTCAATAACCAATCCTCAGTCTTCAATCCTCATTCCTCAATCCTCAATTCTCAATCCTCAATCCTCAATCCTCAGACCTCAAATATCAATACTCAACCATCAGTCCTCGTCCTCAATCCGCAACCCTCAATCCTCAATCCTCAATCTTCAATCATCAATATTCAATCTTCAATACTCAATCCTCAATCCTCAATCCTCATTCCTCAATCCTCAATGTTCAATCCTCGATACCCAATCCTCAATCATCAATCCTCAATCCTCAATCCTCAATCCTCAAACCTCAATCCTCAATCCTCAGTCCTCAATCCTCAATCCTCAATACTCTATCCTCAATCCTCAATCCTCAATCTTCAATCCTCAATACTCAATCTTCAGTCCTAAATTCTCAATACTCAATCCTCAATAATCAGACCTCAACCATCAATACTGAACCCCCAGTCCTTGTCCTCAATCCACAACCCTCAATCCTCAATCCTCAATGTTCAATCATCAATATTCAATATTCAGTCCTCAATCCTCAATCCTCAATCCTCAATCCTCAATCCTCAATCCTCAATCCTCAATCATCAATCCTCAATCATCAATCCTCTATCTTCAATCCTCAATACTCAATCTTTAATCCTCAATCTTCAATCCTCAATCCTCAATCCTCAACTCTCAATCCTCAATCCTCAGACCTCCAACATCAAAACTCAACCCTCAGTCCTCGTCCTCAATCCACAACGCTCAATCCTCAATCCTCAATCTTCAATCATCAACATTCAATCTTCAGTCCTCAATCCTCAATCCTCAATACTCAATCTTTAATCCTCAGTCCTCAATCCTCAATCTTCAATCTTCAATCCTCAACCCGCAATCCTCAATCCTCTATCCTCAATCCTCAGTCCTCAATCCGCAACCTTCAATCCTCAATACTCAATCTTCAATCCTCAATAGTCAATCCTCAACCCTCAGTCCTCATTCTTCAATCCTCAATAACCAACCCTCAGTCTTCAATCCTCATTCCTCAATCCTCAATTCTCAATCCTCAATCCTCAATCCTCAGACCTCAAACATCAATACTCAGCCCTCAGTCCTCGTCCTCAATCCGCAACCCTCAATCCTCAATCCTCAATCTTCAATCATCAATCCTCAATCCTCAATCCTCAATCCTCAATCCTCAGTCCTCAATCCTCAATCTTCAATCCTCAATACTCAATCTTTAATCCTCAGTCCTCAATCCTCAATCTTCAATCTTCAATCCTCAACCCGCAATCCTCAATCCTCAATCCTCAATCCTCAGTCCTCAATCCGCAATATTCAATCCTCAATCCTCAATCTTCAATCCTCAATACTCAATCTTTAATCCTCAGTCCTCAATCCTCAATCTTCAATCTTCAATCATCAACCCGCAATCCTCAATCCTCAATCCTCAATCCTCAGTCCTCAATCCGCAACCTTCAATCCTCAATACTCAATATTCAATCCTCAATACTCAATCCTCAACCCTCAGTCCTCATTCTTCAATCCTCAATAACCAATCCTCAGTCTTCAATCCTCATTCCTCAATCCTCAATTCTCAATCCTCAATCCTCAATCCTCAGACCTCAAATATCAATACTCAACCATCAGTCCTCGTCCTCAATCCGCAACCCTCAATCCTCAATCCTCAATCTTCAATCATCAATATTCAATCTTCAATACTCAATCCTCAATCCTCAATCCTCATTCCTCAATCCTCAATGTTCAATCCTCGATACCCAATCCTCAATCATCAATCCTCAATCCTCAATCCTCAATCCTCAAACCTCAATCCTCAATCCTCAGTCCTCAATCCTCAATCCTCAATACTCTATCCTCAATCCTCAATCCTCAATCTTCAATCCTCAATACTCAATCTTCAGTCCTAAATTCTCAATACTCAATCCTCAATAATCAGACCTCAACCATCAATACTGAACCCCCAGTCCTTGTCCTCAATCCACAACCCTCAATCCTCAATCCTCAATGTTCAATCATCAATATTCAATATTCAGTCCTCAATCCTCAATCCTCAATCCTCAATCCTCAATCCTCAATCCTCAATCCTCAATCCTCAATCTTCAACCCTCAACACTCAGTCCTCAATGTTCAAACCTCAATCCTCAATTCTCAATCTTCAATCCTCAATACTCAATATTCAATCCACAATCCTCAATGCTCAATCCTCAATCCTCAATCCACAATCGTCAATCACCAATCCTCAATCTTCAATACTCAATCCTCAATCCTCAATCCTCAATACCCAATCCTCAATCATCAATCCTCAATCCTCAATCCTCAATCCTCAAACCTCAATCCTCAATCCTCAGTCCTCAACCCTCAATCCTCAATACTCTATCCTCAATCCTCAATCCTCAATCTTCAATCCTCAATACTCAATCTTCAGTCCTCAATTCTCAATACTCAATCCTCAATAATCAGACCTCAACCATCAATACTGAACCCCAGTCCTTGTCCTCAATCCACAACCCTCAATCCTCAATCCTCAATGTTCAATCATCAATATTCAATATTCAGTCCTCAATCCTCAATCCTCAATCCTCAATCCTCAATCCTCAATCCTCAATCTTCAATCATCAATATTCAATCTTCAATACTCAATCCTCAATCCTCAATCCTCATTCCTCAATCCTCAATGTTCAGTCCTCGATACCCAATCCTCAATCTTCAATCCTCAATCCTCAATCCTCAATCCTCAAACCTCAATCCTCAATCCTCAGTCCTCAATCCTCAATCCTCAATCTTCAATCTTCAATCATCAACCCGCAATCCTCAATCCTCAATCCTCAATCCTCAGTCCTCAATCCGCAACCTTCAATCCACAATACTCAATATTCAATCCTCAATACTCAATCGTCAACCCTCAGTCCTCATTCTTCAATCCTCAATAACCAATCCTCAGTCTTCAATCCTCATTCCTCAATCCTCAATTCTCAATCCTCAATCCTCAATCCTCAATCTTCAATCATCAATATTCAATCTTCAGCCCTCAATCCTCAATACTCAATCCTCAATCCTCAATCCTCAATCCGCAATACCCAATCCTCAATCTTCAACCCTCAATCCTCAATCCTCAGTCCTCAATCCTCAATCCTCAATCCTCAGTCCTCAAACCTCAATCCCGAATCCTCAATCCTGAAACCTCAATCTTCAGCCCTCAGTCCTCAACAATCAATTGTCAATCCTCAATCATCAATAGAATATCCTCAATTCACAGTTTTCAATAATCAATCCCCATTCTTCAATCTTCAAATCTCAATCCACAAACATCAATTCCCATCACTCAACCCTCAACACTAAGTCCTCAATCTTCAATCCTCAATCCTCAATCCTCAACCTTCAATCCTCAATACTCAATCTTCAATCCTCAATCCTCAATTCTCAATCCTCAATTGTCAATTCTCAATCCTCAATCGTCAATCCTCAATCCCCAATCCTCAATCCTCAATCCTCAATCCTCAATACTCAATCCTCAATCCTCAATCCTCAATCCTCAATCCCCAATCCTCAATACTCAATATTCAGTCCTTAATTCTCAATCCTCAATTCTCAATAATCAGACCTCAAACATCAATACTGAACCCTCAGTCCTTGTCCTCAATCCACAACCCTCAATCCTCGATCCTCAATCTTAAATCATCAATATTCAATATTCAGTCCTCAATCCTCAATCCTCAATTCTCAATCTTCAATCCTCAATACTCAATCTTTAATCCTCAATCCTCAATCCTCAATCTTCAATCCTCAATCCCCAATACTCAATCCTCAATCCTCAATCCTCAATCATCAATCCTCAATCTTCAATACTCAATCCTCAATCCTCAATTCTCAATCCTCAATCCTCAATCCTTAATCATCAATCCTCAATCTTCAATCCTCAATACTCAATCTTTAATCCTCAATCCTCAATCTACAATCTTCAATCTTCAATCCTCAATCCGCAATCCTCAATCCTCAATCCTTAATCCTCAATCCTCAATCCTCAACCTTCAATCCTCAATTCTCAATCTTCAATCCTCAATCCTCAATCCTCAACCCTCAGTCCTCATTCTTCAATCCTCAATACCCAATCCTCAATCTTCAATCCTCAATCCTCAATCATCAATTCTCAATCCACAATCCTCAATCCTCAGACCTCAATCCTCAATCCTCGGACCTCAAACATGAATACTCAACCCTCAGTCCTCGTCCTCAATCCACAACCCTCAATCCTCAATCCTCAATCTTCAATCATCAATATTCAATCTTCAGTCCTCAATCCTCAATCCTCAATCCTCAATCCTCAATCATCAATCCTCAATCTTCAATACTCAATCCTCAATCCTCCATCCTCAATCCTCAATCCTTAATCCTCAATCATCAATCCTCAATCTTCAATCCTCAATAATCAATCTTTAATCCTCAATGCTCAATCCTCAATCCTCAATCTTCAATCCTCAATCGTCAATCCTCAATCCTCTGTCCTCAATCCTCAATCCTCAATCCTCAATCCTCAATCCTCTATTCTCAATCTTCAATCCTCAATCCTCAATCCTCAATCTTCAATCCTCAATACTCAACCTTCAATCCTCAATCCTCAATCTTCAACCCTCAGTCCTCATTCTTCAACCCTCAATAACCAATCCTCAATATTCAATCCTCAATCCTCAATCCTCAATTCTCAATCCTCAATCCTCAGTCCTCAGACCTCAAACATCAATACTCAACCCTCAGTTCTCGTTCTCAATCCACAACCCTCAATCCTTAATCCTCAATCTTCAATCATCAATATTCAATCTTCAATCCTCAATCCTCAATCTTCAATCCTCAATACTCAACCTTCAATCCTCAATCCTCAATCTTCAACCCTCAGTCCTCATTCTTCAACCCTCAATAACCAATCCTCAATATTCAATCCTCAATCCTCAATCCTCAATCCTCAATCCTCAATCCTCAGTCCTCAATCCTCAATCTTCAATCCTCAATACTCAATCTTTAATCCTCAGTCCTCAATCCTCAATCTTCAATCTTCAATCCTCAACCCGCAATCCTCAATCCTCAATCCTCAATCCTCAGTCCTCAATCCGCAATATTCAATCCTCAATCCTCAATCTTCAATCCTCAATACTCAATCTTTAATCCTCAGTCCTCAATCCTCAATTTTCAATCTTCAATCATCAACCCGCAATCCTCAATCCTCAATCCTCAATCCTCAGTCCTCAATCCGCAACCTTCAATCCTCAATACTCAATATTCAATCCTCAATACTCAATCCTCAACCCTCAGTCCTCATTCTTCAATCCTCAATAACCAATCCTCAGTCTTCAATCCTCATTCCTCAATCCTCAATTCTCAATCCTCAATCCTCAATCCTCAGACCTCAAATATCAATACTCAACTATCAGTCCTCGTCCTCAATCCGCAACCCTCAATCCTCAATCCTCAATCTTCAATCATCAATATTCAATCTTCAATACTCAATCCTCAATCCTCAATCCTCATTCCTCAATCCTCAATGTTCAATCCTCGATACCCAATCCTCGATCATCAATCCTCAATCCTCAATCCTCAATCCTCAAACCTCAATCCTCAATCCTCAGTCCTCAATCCTCAATCCTCAATACTCTATCCTCAATCCTCAATCCTCAATCTTCAATCCTCAATACTCAATCTTCAGTCCTAAATTCTCAATACTCAATCCTCAATAATCAGACCTCAACCATCAATACTGAACCCCCAGTCCTTGTCCTCAATCCACAACCCTCAATCCTCAATCCTCAATGTTCAATCATCAATATTCAATATTCAGTCCTCAATCCTCAATCCTCAATCCTCAATCCTCAATCCTCAATCCTCAATCCTCAATCCTCAATCTTCAACCCTCAACACTCAGTCCTCAATGTTCAAACCTCAATCCTCAATTCTCAATCTTCAATCCTCAATACTCAATATTCAATCCACAATCCTCAATGCTCAATCCTCAATCCTCAATCCACAATCGTCAATCACCAATCCTCAATCTTCAATACTCAATCCTCAATCCTCAATCCTCAATACCCAATCCTCAATCATCAATCCTCAATCCTCAATCCTCAATCCTCAAACCTCAATCCTCAATCCTCAGTCCTCAACCCTCAATCCTCAATACTCTATCCTCAATCCTCAATCCTCAATCTTCAATCCTCAATACTCAATCTTCAGTCCTCAATTCTCAATACTCAATCCTCAATAATCAGACCTCAACCATCAATACTGAACCCCAGTCCTTGTCCTCAATCCACAACCCTCAATCCTCAATCCTCAATGTTCAATCATCAATATTCAATATTCAGTCCTCAATCCTCAATCCTCAATCCTCAATCCTCAATCCTCAATCCTCAATCTTCAATCATCAATATTCAATCTTCAATACTCAATCCTCAATCCTCAATCCTCATTCCTCAATCCTCAATGTTCAATCCTCGATACCCAATCCTCAATCTTCAATCCTCAATCCTCAATCCTCAATCCTCAAACCTCAATCCTCAATCCTCAGTCCTCAATCCTCAATCCTCAATCTTCAATCTTCAATCATCAACCCGCAATCCTCAATCCTCAATCCTCAATCCTCAGTCCTCAATCCGCAACCTTCAATCCACAATACTCAATATTCAATCCTCAATACTCAATCGTCAACCCTCAGTCCTCATTCTTCAATCCTCAATAACCAATCCTCAGTCTTCAATCCTCATTCCTCAATCCTCAATTCTCAATCCTCAATCCTCAATCCTCAATCTTCAATCATCAATATTCAATCTTCAGCCCTCAATCCTCAATACTCAATCCTCAATCCTCAATCCTCAATCCGCAATACCCAATCCTCAATCTTCAACCCTCAATCCTCAATCCTCAGTCCTCAATCCTCAATCCTCAATCCTCAGTCCTCAAACCTCAATCCCGAATCCTCAATCCTGAAACCTCAATCTTCAGCCCTCAGTCCTCAACAATCAATTGTCAATCCTCAATCATCAATAGAATATCCTCAATTCACAGTTTTCAATAATCAATCCCCATTCTTCAATCTTCAAATCTCAATCCACAAACATCAATTCCCATCACTCAACCCTCAACACTAAGTCCTCAATCTTCAATCCTCAATCCTCAATCCTCAACCTTCAATCCTCAATACTCAATCTTCAATCCTCAATCCTCAACTCTCAATCCTCAATTGTCAATTCTCAATCCTCAATCGTCAATCCTCAATCCCCAATCCTCAATCCTCAATCCTCAATCCTCAATACTCAATCCTCAATCCTCAATCCTCAATCCTCAATCCCCAATCCTCAATACTCAATATTCAGTCCGTAATTCTCAATCCTCAATTCTCAATAATCAGACCTCAAACATCAATACTGAACCCTCAGTCCTTGTCCTCAATCCACAACCCTCAATCCTCGATCCTCAATCTTAAATCATCAATATTCAATATTCAGTCCTCAATCCTCAATCCTCAATTCTCAATCTTCAATCCTCAATACTCAATCTTTAATCCTCAATCCTCAATCCTCAATCTTCAATCCTCAATCCCCAATACTCAATCCTCAATCCTCAATCCTCAATCATCAATCCTCAATCTTCAATACTCAATCCTCAATCCTCAATTCTCAATCCTCAATCCTCAATCCTTAATCATCAATCCTCAATCTTCAATCCTCAATACTCAATCTTTAATCCTCAATCCTCAATCTACAATCTTCAATCTTCAATCCTCAATCCGCAATCCTCAATCCTCAATCCTTAATCCTCAATCCTCAATCCTCAACCTTCAATCCTCAATTCTCAATCTTCAATCCTCAATCCTCAATCCTCAACCCTCAGTCCTCATTCTTCAATCCTCAATACCCAATCCTCAATCTTCAATCCTCAATCCTCAATCATCAATTCTCAATCCACAATCCTCAATCCTCAGACCTCAATCCTCAATCCTCGGACCTCAAACATGAATACTCAACCCTCAGTCCTCGTCCTCAATCCACAACCCTCAATCCTCAATCCTCAATCTTCAATCATCAATATTCAATCTTCAGTCCTCAATCCTCAATCCTCAATCCTCAATCCTCAATCATCAATCCTCAATCTTCAATACTCAATCCTCAATCCTCCATCCTCAATCCTCAATCCTTAATCCTCAATCATCAATCCTCAATCTTCAATCCTCAATAATCAATCTTTAATCCTCAATGCTCAATCCTCAATCCTCAATCTTCAATCCTCAATCGTCAATCCTCAATCCTCTGTCCTCAATCCTCAATCCTCAATCCTCAATCCTCAATCCTCTATTCTCAATCTTCAATCCTCAATCCTCAATCCTCAATCTTCAATCCTCAATACTCAACCTTCAATCCTCAATCCTCAATCTTCAACCCTCAGTCCTCATTCTTCAATCCTCAATACCCAATCCTCAATATTCAATCCTCAATCCTCAATCCTCAACTCTCAATCCTCAATCCTCAATCCTCAATCCTCAATACTCAATCCTCAATCCTCAATCTTCAATCATCAATATTCAATCTTCAGTCCTCAATACTCAATCCTCAATCCTCAATCCTCAATCATCAACCCTCAATCTTCAATACTCAATCCTCAATCCTCAATCCTCAATCCTCAATCCTCAATCATCAATCCTTAATCTTCAATCCTCAATCCTCAATCCTCAATCTTCAATCATCAATACTCAATCTTCAATCCTCAATCCTCAATCCTCAATCCTCAATCCTCAATCCTCAATCCGCAATACCCAATCCTCAATGTTCAATCCTCAAACCTCAATCCTCAATCCTCAATCACCAATCCTCAATCTACAATCAGCCATATTCAATCTTTAATCCTGAATCCTCAATCCTCAATCTTCAATCCTCAATCGTCAATCCTCAATCCTCTGTCCTCAATCCTCAATCCTCAATCCTCAATCCTCAATCCTCAATCCTCTATTCTCAATTTTCAATCCTCAATCCTCAATCCTCAATCTTCAATCCTCAATACTCAACCTTCAATCCTCAATCCTCAATCTTCAACCCTCAGTCCTCATTCTTCAACCCTCAATAACCAATCCTCAATATTCAATCCTCAATCCTCAATCCTCAATTCTCAATCCTCAATCCTCAGTCCTCAGACCTCAAACATCAATACTCAACCCTCAGTTCTCGTTCTCAATCCACAACCCTCAATCCTTAATCCTCAATCTTCAATCATCAATATTCAATCTTCAATCCTCCATCCTCAATCCTCAATCCTCAATGTTCAATCCGCAATACCCAATCCTCAACCTGCAATCCTCAACCCTCAATCCTCAGTCCTCAATCCTCAATCCTAAATACTCAGTCCTCAAACCTCAATCCTGAAACCTCAATCCTGAATCCTCAGTCTTCAGACCTCAGTCATCAACAATCAGTTGTCAATACTCAATCCTCAATAGAATATCATCAATTCACAGCTCTCAATACTCAATACTCAATCCTCAATCTTCAATCCTCAATACTCAATCTTCAGTCCTCAATCCTCAATACTCAATCCTCAAGCCTCAACACTCAGTCCTCAATGTTCAATCCTCAATCCTCAATCCACAATCCCCAATCCTCAATCTTCAATCCTCAATCCTCAATCCTCAATCCTCAATCCTCAATCTTCCATCCTCAATACTCAATCCCCAATCCTCAGTCTTCAATCCTCAATCCTCAATCCTCAATTCTCAATCCTCAACCCTCAGGCCTCAGTCCTTAAACCTCAATCCTTAACCCTCAGCCCTCATCCTCAATCCTCAATCCTCAATCCTCAATCCTCAATCTTCAATCCTCAATACTCAACCTTCAATCCTCGATCCTCAATCCTCAGTCCACAAACCTCAATTCTGAATCCTCAATCCTGAATCCTCAATCTCCAGCCCTCAGTCTTGAACAATCAGGTGACAATCCTCAATCCTCAATAGAATATCCTCAATTCACAGATTTCAATACTCAATACTCAATCTGCAATCTTCAGATCTCTATCCACAAACATCAATTCTCATCACTCAACCCTCAACACTCAGTCCGCAATCCTCAATCTTCAATCCTCAATCCTCAACCCTCAATCCTCAATCCTCAATATTCAAACCTCAATACTCAATCTTCAATCCTCAATCCTCAATCCTCAATCCTCGATCTTCATTCCTCAATCCTCAATCCTCAATCCTCAATCCACATTCTTCAATCCTCAATCCTCAATCCTCAATCTTCAATCCTCAATCCTCAATACCCAATCCTCAATCTTCAATCCTCAGACCTCAATCCTCAATTCTCAATCCTCAATCCTCAATCCTCAATCCTCAATCCTCAATCCTCAATCCTCAATCTTCAATCCTCAATACTCAATCTTCAATCCTCAATCCTCAGTCATCAAACCTCAATTCTGAATCCTCAATCCTGAATCCTCAATCTTCAGCCCTGAGTCCTCAACAATCAGTCGTCAATCCTGAATCCTCAATAGAATATCCTCAATTCACAGTATTCAATACTCAATACACAATCTGCAACCTTCAAGCCTCTATCCACAAACATCAATTCTCATCACTCAACCCTCAACACTCAGTCCTCAATGTTCAATCCTCAATCCTCAATCCACAATCCTCAATCGTCAATTTTCAATCCTCAATCCAAAGACATCAATCTTCAATCCTCAATGCTCAATCCTCAATCCTCAATCCTCAGTCCTCAGTCCTGAATCCTCAATCCTCAAACCTCAATCCTCAACCGTCTGTCCTCGTCCTCAATCCTCAACACTCAATCCTCAATCCTCAATCTTCAATCATCAATACTCAATCTTCAATCCTCAATCTTCAATCCTCAATCCTCAATCCTCAATCCTCAATATTCAAAACACAGCCCTCAACCACCAATCCTCAACAGTCAACCATCAATCCTCAATTCTCAATACTCAATAGAGTATCCTGAATTCTCATGGTCCAATACTCAATCCACAATTTTCAATAATCAAATCTCAATCCTCAAACATCAATTCTCAACCCTCAATCCTCAACACTCAGTCCTCTCTCTTCAATCCACCATCCTCAACCCTCAATCCTCAAGAGTCAATCCTCAATCCTCAATCCTCAAACCTCAATCCTCAGTCCTCAAACCTCAATCACGAATCCTCAATCCTGAATCCTCAATCTTCAGCCCTCAGTCCTCAACAATCAATTGTCAATCCTCAATCATCAATAGAATATCCTCAATCCTCAATTCTCAATCCTCAATTCTCAATCCTCAATTGTCAATCCTCAATCCCCAATCCTCAATCTTCAATCCTCTATCCTCAATCCTCAATCCTCAGTCCTCAATCCTCAATCTTCATTCCTCAAAACTCAATACCCAATCCTCAGTCTTCAATCCTCAATCCTCAATCCTCAATTCTCAATCCTCAATCCTCAGTCCTCAGTCCTTAAACTTCAATCCTCAACCCTCAGCCCTCATCCTCAATCCTCAATCCTCAATCCTCAATCCTCAATCCTCAATCTTCAATCCTCAATCCTCAATCTTCAAACCACAATCCTCAATACTCAATCCTCAACCCTCAATCCTCAATCCTCAATCCTCAGACCTCAAACATCAATACTCAACCCTCTGTCCTCGTCCTCAATCCACAACCCTCAATCCTCAATACTCAATCTTCAATCATCAATATTCAATCCTCAATCCTCAATTCTCAATCCTCAACACTCAATCCTCAATCCTCAATGTTCAATCAGCAATACGCAATCCTCAATCTTCAATCCTCAATCCTCAACCCTCAATCCTCAATCCTCAATCCTCAATCCTCAATCCTCAATCCTCAATCCTCAGTCCTCAAACCTCAATCCTCAATCCTCAATCCTCAATATTCAAAACACAGCCCTCAACCACCAATCCTCAACAGTCAACCATCAATCCTCAATTCTCAATACTCAATAGAGTATCCTGAATTCTCATGGTCCAATACTCAATCCACAATTTTCAATAATCAAATCTCAATCCTCAAACATCAATTCTCAACCCTCAATCCTCAACACTCAGTCCTCTCTCTTCAATCCACCATCCTCAACCCTCAATCCTCAAGAGTCAATCCTCAATCCTCAATCCTCAAACCTCAATCCTCAGTCCTCAAACCTCAATCCCGAATCCTCAATCCTGAATCCTCAATCTTCAGCCCTCAGTCCTCAACAATCAATTGTCAATCCTCAATCATCAATAGAATATCCTCAATTCACAGTTTTCAATAATCAATCCCCATTCTTCAATCTTCAAATCTCAATCCGCAAACATCAATTCCCATCACTCAACCCTCAACACTAAGTCCTCAATCGTCAATCCTCAATCCTCAATCCTCAACCTTCAATCCTCAATAGTCAACCTTCAATCCTCAATCCTCAATTCTCAATCCTCAATTCTCAATCCTCAATCGTCAATCCTCAATCCCCAATCCTCAATCTTCAATCCTCTATCCTCAATCCTCAATCCTCAATCCTCAATCCTCGATCCTCAATCCTCAATCCTCAATCCTCAATCCTCAATCCTCAATCCTCAATCCTCAATCCTCAATCCTCAATCCTCAATACTAAATCTTCAATCCTCAATACTCAACCTTCAATCCTCAATCCGCAATCCTCAATCCTCAGTCCTCATTCTTCAATCCTCAATACCCAATCCTCAATCTTCAGTCCTCAATCCTCAATCCTCAACTCTCAATCCTCAATCCTCAATCCTCAATCCTCAATACTCAATCCTCAATCCTCAATCTTCAATCATCAATATTCAATCTTCAGTCCTCAATACTCAATCCTCAATCCTCAATCCTCAATCATCAACCCTCAATCTTCAATACTCAATCCTCAATCCTCAATCCTCAATCCTCAATCCTCAATCATCAATCCTTAATCTTCAATCCTCAATCCTCAATCCTCAATCTTCAATCATCAATACTCAATCTTCAATCCTCAATCCTCAATCCTCAATCCTCAATCCTCAATCCTCAATCCGCAATACCCAATCCTCAATGTTCAATCCTCAAACCTCAATCCTCAATCCTCAATCACCAATCCTCAATCTACAATCAGCCATATTCAATCTTTAATCCTCAATCCTCAATCCTCAATCTTCAATCCTCAATCGTCAATCCTCAATCCTCTGTCCTCAATCCTCAATCCTCAATCCTCAATCCTCAATCCTCAATCCTCTATTCTCAATTTTCAATCCTCAATCCTCAATCCTCAATCTTCAATCCTCAATACTCAACCTTCAATCCTCAATCCTCAATCTTCAACCCTCAGTCCTCATTCTTCAACCCTCAATAACCAATCCTCAATATTCAATCCTCAATCCTCAATCCTCAATTCTCAATCCTCAATCCTCAGTCCTCAGACCTCAAACATCAATACTCAACCCTCAGTTCTCGTTCTCAATCCACAACCCTCAATCCTTAATCCTCAATCTTCAATCATCAATATTCAATCTTCAATCCTCCATCCTCAATCCTCAATCCTCAATGTTCAATCCGCAATACCCAATCCTCAACCTGCAATCCTCAACCCTCAATCCTCAGTCCTCAATCCTCAATCCTAAATACTCAGTCCTCAAACCTCAATCCTGAAACCTCAATCCTGAATCCTCAGTCTTCAGACCTCAGTCATCAACAATCAGTTGTCAATACTCAATCCTCAATAGAATATCATCAATTCACAGCTCTCAATACTCAATACTCAATCCTCAATCTTCAATCCTCAATACTCAATCTTCAGTCCTCAATCCTCAATACTCAATCCTCAAGCCTCAACACTCAGTCCTCAATGTTCAATCCTCAATCCTCAATCCACAATCCCCAATCCTCAATCTTCAATCCTCAATCCTCAATCCTCAATCCTCAATCCTCAATCTTCCATCCTCAATACTCAATCCCCAATCCTCAGTCTTCAATCCTCAATCCTCAATCCTCAATTCTCAATCCTCAACCCTCAGGCCTCAGTCCTTAAACCTCAATCCTTAACCCTCAGCCCTCATCCTCAATCCTCAATCCTCAATCCTCAATCCTCAATCTTCAATCCTCAATACTCAACCTTCAATCCTCGATCCTCAATCCTCAGTCCACAAACCTCAATTCTGAATCCTCAATCCTGAATCCTCAATCTCCAGCCCTCAGTCTTGAACAATCAGGTGACAATCCTCAATCCTCAATAGAATATCCTCAATTCACAGATTTCAATACTCAATACTCAATCTGCAATCTTCAGATCTCTATCCACAAACATCAATTCTCATCACTCAACCCTCAACACTCAGTCCGCAATCCTCAATCTTCAATCCTCAATCCTCAACCCTCAATCCTCAATCCTCAATATTCAAACCTCAATACTCAATCTTCAATCCTCAATCCTCAATCCTCAATCCTCGATCTTCATTCCTCAATCCTCAATCCTCAATCCTCAATCCACATTCTTCAATCCTCAATCCTCAATCCTCAATCTTCAATCCTCAATCCTCAATACCCAATCCTCAATCTTCAATCCTCAGACCTCAATCCTCAATTCTCAATCCTCAATCCTCAATCCTCAATCCTCAATCCTCAATCCTCAATCCTCAATCTTCAATCCTCAATACTCAATCTTCAATCCTCAATCCTCAGTCATCAAACCTCAATTCTGAATCCTCAATGCTGAATCCTCAATCTTCAGCCCTGAGTCCTCAACAATCAGTCGTCAATCCTGAATCCTCAATAGAATATCCTCAATTCACAGTATTCAATACTCAATACACAATCTGCAACCTTCAAGCCTCTATCCACAAACATCAATTCTCATCACTCAACCCTCAACACTCAGTCCTCAATGTTCAATCCTCAATCCTCAATCCACAATCCTCAATCGTCAATTTTCAATCCTCAATCCAAAGACATCAATCTTCAATCCTCAATGCTCAATCCTCAATCCTCAATCCTCAGTCCTCAGTCCTGAATCCTCAATCCTCAAACCTCAATCCTCAACCGTCTGTCCTCGTCCTCAATCCTCAACACTCAATCCTCAATCCTCAATCTTCAATCATCAATACTCAATCTTCAATCCTCAATCTTCAATCCTCAATCCTCAATCCTCAATCCTCAATATTCAAAACACAGCCCTCAACCACCAATCCTCAACAGTCAACCATCAATCCTCAATTCTCAATACTCAATAGAGTATCCTGAATTCTCATGGTCCAATACTCAATCCACAATTTTCAATAATCAAATCTCAATCCTCAAACATCAATTCTCAACCCTCAATCCTCAACACTCAGTCCTCTCTCTTCAATCCACCATCCTCAACCCTCAATCCTCAAGAGTCAATCCTCAATCCTCAATCCTCAAACCTCAATCCTCAGTCCTCAAACCTCAATCCCGAATCCTCAATCCTGAATCCTCAATCTTCAGCCCTCAGTCCTCAACAATCAATTGTCAATCCTCAATCATCAATAGAATATCCTCAATTCACAGTTTTCAATAATCAATCCCCATTCTTCAATCTTCAAATCTCAATCCGCAAACATCAATTCCCATCACTCAACCCTCAACACTAAGTCCTCAATCGTCAATCCTCAATCCTCAATCCTCAACCTTCAATCCTCAATAGTCAACCTTCAATCCTCAATCCTCAATTCTCAATCCTCAATTCTCAATCCTCAATCGTCAATCCTCAATCCCCAATCCTCAATCTTCAATCCTCTATCCTCAATCCTCAATCCTCAGTCCTCAATCCTCAATCTTCAATCCTCAAAACTCAATACCCAATCCTCAGTCTTCCATCCTCAATCCTCAATCCTCAATTCTCAATCCTCAATCCTCAGTCCTCAGTCCTTAAACCTCAATCCTCAACCTTCAGCCCTCATTCTCAATCCTCAATCCTCAATCCTCAATCCTCAATCCTCAATCTTCAATCCTCAATACTCAATCTTCAATCCTCAACCCTCAATCCTCAGTCCTCAAACCTCAATTCTGAATCCTCAATCCTGAATCCTCAATCTCCAGCCCACAGTCCTGAACAATCAGGTGACAATACTCAATCCTCAATAGAATATCCTCAGTTCACAGTTTTCAATACTCAATACTCAATCTGCAATCTTCAAATCTCTATCCACAAACATCAATTCTCATCACTCAACACTCAACACTCAGTCCTCAATGTTCAATCCTCAATCCTCAATTCTCAATCTTCAATCCTCAATACTCAATCTTAAATCCTCAATACTCAATCCTCAATCTTCAATCCACAATCCACAATACTCAATCCTCAACCCTCAATCCTCAATCCTCAATCCTCAGACCTCAAACATCAATACTCAGCCCTCAGTCCTCGTCCTCAATCCACAACCCTCAATCCTCAATACTCAATCTTCAATCATCAATATTCAATCTTCAGTTGTCAATCCTCAATCCTCAACACTCAATCCTCAATCCTCAATGTTCAATCAGCAATACGCAATCCTCAATCTTCAATCCTCAATCCTCAACCCTCAATCCTCAATCCTCAATCCTCAATCCTGAATCCTCAGTCCTCAAACCACAATCCTGAATCCTCAATCCTGAATCCTCAATCTTCAGCCCTCAGTCCTCAACAATCAGTTGTCAATCCTCAATCCTCACTAGAATATCCTCAGTTCAAAGTTTTCCATACGCAATACTCAATCTGCAATCTTCAAATCTCTATCCACAAACATCAATTCTCATCACTCAACCCTCAACACTCAATCCTCAATCCTCAATCTTCATTCCTCAATACTCAATCTTAAATCCTCAATCCTCAATCCTCAATCCTCATTCTTCATTCCTCGATCCTCAATCCTCAATCCTCAATCCTCATTCTTCAATCACCAATACCCAATCCTCAATCGTCAATCCTCAATCTTCAATCCTCAATACTCAATTTTTAATCCTCAATCCTCAATCCTCAATCCTCAATCTTCAATACTCAATCCTCAATCAATCAATACTCAATCCTCGATCCTCAATCCTCAAGCGTCAATCCTCAATCCTCAATCCTCAATCCTGAATCCTCAATCCTCAATCCTCAATCCTCAATCCTCAATCCTCAATCCTAAATCTTCAATCCTCAATACTCAATCTTCAATCCTCAATCCTCAATCCTCAATCCTCAGTCCTCATTCTTCAATCCTCAATACCCAATCCTCAATCTTCAATCTTCAAACCTCAATCCTCAATTCTCAATCCTCAATCCTCAATCCTCAATCCTCAATCCTCAATACTCAATCCTCAATCCTCAATCTTCAATCATCAATATTCAATCTTCAGTCCTCAATCCTCAATCCTCAATCCTCAATCCTCAATCATCAATCCTTAATCTTCAATCCTCAATCCTCAATCCTCAATCTTCAATCATCAATATTCAGTCTTCAATCCTCAATCCTCAATCCTCCATCATCAATCCTCAATCCTCAATCTTCGGACCTCAAACATGAATACTCAACCCTCAGTCCACGTCCTCAATCCACAGCCCTCAATCCTCAATCCTCAATCTTCAATCATCAATATTCAATCTTCAGCCCTCAATCCTCAATACTCAATCCTCAATCCTCAATCCTCAATCCGCAATACCCAATCCTCAATCTTCAACCTTCAATCCTCAATCCTCAGTCCTCAATCCTCAATCCTCAATCCTCAGTCCTCAAACCTCAATCCCGAATCCTCAATCCTGAAACATCAATCTTCAGCCCCCAGTCCTCAACAATCAATTGTCAATCCTCAATCATCAATGGAATATCCTCAATTCACAGTTTTCAATAATCAATCCCCATCCTTCAATCTTCAAATCTCAATCCACAAACATCAATTCCCATCACTCAACCCTCAACACTAAGTCCTCAATCTTCAATCCTCAATCCTCAATCCTCAACCTTCAATCCTCAATACTCAATCTTCAATCCTCAATCCTCAATTCTCAATCCTCAATTCTCAATCCTCAATCGTCAATCCTCAATCCCCAATCCTCAATCCTCAATCCTCAATCCTCAATACTCAATCCTCAATCCTCAATCCTCAATCCTCAATCCCCAATCCTCAATACTCAATATTCAGTCCTTAATTCTCAATCCACAATTCTCAATAATCAGACCTCAAACATCAATACTGAACCCTCAGTCCTTGTCCTCAATCCACAACCCTCAATCCTCGATCCTCAATCTTAAATCATCAATATTCAATATTCAGTCCTCAATCCTCAATCCTCAATTCTCAATCTTCAATCCTCAATACTCAATCTTTAATCCTCAATCCTCAATCCTCAATCTTCAATCCTCAATCCCCAATACTCAATCCTCAATCCTCAATCCTCAATCATCAATCCTCAATCTTCAATACCCAATCCTCAATCCTCAATTCTCAATCCTCAATCCTCAATCCTTAATCATCAATCCTCAATCTTCAATCCTCAATACTCAATCTTTGATCCTCAATCATCAATCCTCAATCTTCAATCTTCAATCCTCAATCCGCAATCCTCAATCCTCAATCCTTAATCCTCAATCCTCAATCGTCAACCTTCAACCCTCAATTCTCAATCTTCAATCCTCAATCCTCAATCCTCAACCCTCAGTCCTCATTCTTCAATCCTCAATACCCAATCCTCAATCTTCAATCCTCAATCCTCAATCATCAATTCTCAATCCTCAATCCTCAATCCTCAGACCTCAAACATCAATACCCAACCCTCAGTCCTCGTCCTCAATCCACAACCCTCAATCCTCAATCCTCCATCTTCAATCATCAATATTCAATCTTCAATCCTCAATCCTCAATCCTCAATCCTCAATCCTCAATCCTCGGACCTCAAACATGAATACTCAACCCTCAGTCCTCGTCCTCAATCCACAACCCTCAATCATCAATCCTCAATCTTCAATCATCAATATTCAATCTTCAGTCCTCAATCCTCAATCCTCAATCCTCAATCCTCAATCATCAATCCTCAATCTTCAATACTCAATCCTCAATCCTCCATCCTCAATCCTCAATCCTTAATCCTCAATCATCAATCCTCAATCTTCAATCCTCAATAATCTATCTTTAATCCTCAATGCTCAATCCTCAATCCTCAATCCTCAGTCCTCAATCCTCAATCCTCAATCCTCAAACCTCAATCCTCAATCCTCAATCACCAATCCTCAATCTACAATCAGCAGTATTCAATCTTTAATCCTCAATCCTCAATCTTCAATCCTCAATCGTCAATCCTCAATCCTCTGTCCTCAATCCTCAATCCTCAATCCTCAATCCTCAATCCTCAATCCTCTATTCTCAATTTTCAATCCTCAATCCTCAATCCTCAATCTTCAATCCTCAATACTCAACCTTCAATCCTCAATCTTCAATCTTCAACCCTCAGTCCTCATTCTTCAACCCTCAACAACCAATCCTCAATATTCAATCCTCAATCCTCAATCCTCAATTCTCAATCCTCAATCCTCAGTCCTCAGACCTCAAACATCAATACTCAACCCTCAGTTCTCGTTCTCAATCCACAACCCTCAATCCTCAATCCTCAATCTTCAATCATCAATATTCAATCTTCAATCCTCAATCCTCAATCCTCAATCCTCAATGTTCAATCCGCAATACCCAATCCTCAATCTGCAATCCTCAACCCTCAATCCTCAGTCCTCAATCCTCAATCCTAAATACTCAGTCCTCAAACCTCAATCCTGAAACCTCAATCCTGAATCCTCAGTCTTCAGACCTCAGTCATCAACAATCAGTTGTCAATTCTCAGTCCTCAATAGAATATCATCAATTCACAGCTCTCAATACTCAATACTCAATCCTCAATCTTCAATCCTCAATACTCAATCTTCAGTCCTCAAACCTCAATACTCAATCCTCAAGCCTCAACACTCAGTCCTCAATGTTCAATCCTCAATCCTCAATCCACAATCCCCAATCCTCAATCTTCAATCCTCAATCCTCAATCCTCAATCCTCAATCCTCAATCTTCCATCCTCAATACTCAATCCCCAATCCTCAGTCTTCAATCCTCACTCCTCAATCCTCAATTCTCAATCCTCAACCCTCAGGCCTCAGTCCTTAAACCTCAATCCTCAACCCTCAGCCCTCATCCTCAATCCTCAATCCTCAATCCTCAATCCTCAATCTTCAATCCTCAATAGTCAACCTTCAATCCTCGATCCCCAATCCTCAGTCCACAAACCTCAATTCTGAATCCTCAATCCTGAATCCTCAATCTCCAGCCCTCAGTCTTGAACAATCAGGTGACAATCCTCAATCCTCAATAGAATATCCTCAATTCACAGATTTCAATACTCAATACTCAATCTGCAATCTTCAGATCTCTATCCACAAACATCAATTCTCATCACTCAACCCTCAACACTCAGTCCGCGATCCTCAATCTTCAATCCTCAATCCTCAACCCTCAATCCTCAATCCTCAATATTCAAACCTCAATACTCAATCTTCAATCCTCAATCCTCAATCCTCAATCCTCGATCTTCATTCCTCAATCCTCAATCCTCAATCCTCAATCCACATTCTTCAATCCTCAATACCCAATCCTCAATCGTCAATCCTCAATCTTCAATCCTCAATACTCAATTTCTTATCCTCAATCCTCAATACTCAATCCTCAATCCCCAATCCTCAATCCTCAGTCCTCAATCCCCAATCATCAATCCTCTATCTTCAATCCTCAATACTCAATCTTTAATACTCAATCCTCAATCCTCAATCTTCAATCCTCAATCCTCAATACCCAATCCTCAATCTTCAATCCTCAGACCTCAATCCTCAATTCTCAATCCTCAATCCTCTATCCTCAATCCTCTATCCTCAATCCTCAATCCTCAATCCTCAATCATCAATCCCCAATCCTCAATCCTCTATCGTCTACCCTCAAACCTCTACCTTCAATCCTCCACCCTTAATCCTCAATCCTCGATCCTCAATCCTCAATTTTCAATCCTCAATCCTCAATCCTCAATTCTCAATCCTCAATACTAAGTCCTCAATCCTCAATCCTCAATATTCAATTGTCAATCCTCAAATCTCAAACGTAATCCTCAACCCTCAGTCCTCAATCCTCAATCCTCAATCGTCAATCCTCAATCGTCAATCCTCACACCTCAACCATCAATCCTCAACCCTTAATCCTCAATCCCCAATCCTCAATTCTCAATTCTCAAGAGAAAAACCTCAATTCTCAGTTTTCAATACACAATCTTCAATCTTCAATCTTCAAATCTTTGTTCTCAAACATCAATTCTCAACCCTCAATCCTCAACACGCTATACTCAATCCTCAATCCTCAATCTTCAATCCTCAACCAGCAGCCATCAATCCTCCATCCTCAATCCTCAATCCTCAATCCCCAGATCTCAATTCTCAAGAGAATATCCTCAACTCTCAGTTTTCAATACTCAGTCCTGAATATTCAATCCTCAATCTTCAATCTTAAATCTTCAATCCGCAGTCCTCAATCCTCAATCCTCAATCCTCAATCCTCAATCATCAATCCTCAATCCTCAAACATCAATCCAGAATCCTCAATCCTCAATACTCAATCCTCAATCCTCAATCCTCAATCCCCAATCTTCAATCCCCAATCCTCAATCCTCAATCTTCAAACATCTATCCTCAATCCTCAATCCTCAATCCTAATTCCTCAATCCTCAGTGCTAAGTCCTCAATCCTCAGTCCTCAAACCTCAATTCTGAATCCTCAATCCTGAATCCTCAATCTCCAGCCCTCAGTCTTGAACAATCAGGTGACAATCCTCAATCCTCAATAGAATATCCTCAATTCACAGATTTCAATACTCAATACTCAATCTGCAATCTTCAAATCTCTATCCACAAACATCAATTCTCATCACTCAACCCTCAACACTCAGTCCCCAATCCTCAATCTTCAATCCTCAATCCTCAACCCTCAATCCTCAATCCTCAATATTCAATCCTCAATACTCAATCCTCAATCTTCAATCCTCAATACTCAATCTTCAATCCTCAATCCTCAATCCTCAACCCTCAGTCCTCATCCTTCAATCCTCAATAACCAATCCTCAATCTTCAATCTTCAATCCTCAATCCTCAATTCTCAATCCTCAATCCTCAATCCTCAGACCTCAAACATAAATACTCAACCCTCAGTCCTCGTCCTCAATCCACAACCCTCAGTCCTCAATCCTCAATCTTCAATCATCAATATTCAATCTTCAGTCCTCAATCCTCAATCCTCAATCCTCAATCCTCATTCTTCAATCCTCAATACCCAATCCTCAATCTTCTATACGCAATCCTGAATCCTTAATTCTCAATCCTCAATCCTCAGTCCTCAGCCCTCAAACCTCAATCCTCAACCCTCAGCCATCATCCTCAATCCTCAGTCCTCAATCGTCAATCCTCAATCCTCAATCTTCAATCCTCAATACTCAATCTTCAGTCCTCAATCCTCAATACTCAATCCTCAAGCCTCAACACTCAGTCCTCAATGTTCAATCCTCAATCCTCAATCCTGAATCCTCAATCTCCAGCCCTCAGTCTTGAACAATCAGGTGACAATCCTCAATCCTCAATAGAATATCCTCAATTCACAGTTTTCAATACTCAATACTCAATCTGCAATCTTCAGATCTCTATCCACAAACATCAATTCTCATCACTCAACCCTCAACACTCAGTCCGCAATCCTCAATCTTCAATCCTCAATCCTCAACACTCAATCCTCAATCCTCAATATTCAATCCTCAATACTCAATCTTCAATCTTCAATCCTCAATCCTCAATCCTCGATCTTCATTCCTCAATCCTCAATCCTCAATCCTCAATCCACATTCTTCAATCCTCAATACCCAATTCTCAATCGTCAATCCTCAATCTTCAATACTCAATTTCTTATCCTCAATCCTCAATACTCAATCCTCAATCCCCAATCCCCAATCCTCAATACTCAGTCCTCAATCCCCAATCATCAATCCTCAATCTTCAATCCTCAATACTCAATCTTTAATCCTCAATCCTCAATCCTCAATCTTCAATCCTCAATCCTCAATACCCAATCCTCAATCTTCAATCCTCAGACCTCAATCCTCAATTCTCAATCCTCAATCCTCTATCCTCAATCCTCTATCCTCAATCCTCAATCCTCAATCCTCAATCATCAATCCCCAATCCTCAATCCTCTATCGTCAACCCTCAAACCTCTACCTTCAATCCTCCACCCTTAATCCTCAATCCTCGATCCTCAATCCTCAATTTTCAATCCTCAATCCTCAATCCTCAATCCTCAAGCCTCAACACTCAGTCCTCAATGTTCAATCCTCAATCCTCAATCCACAATCCCCAATCCTCAATCTTCAATCCTCAATCCTCAATCCTCAATCCTCAATCCTCAATCTTCCATCCTCAATACTCAATCCCCAATCCTCAGTCTTCAATCCTCAATCCTCAATCCTCAATTCTCAATCCTCAACCCTCAGTCCTCAGTCCTTAAACCTCAATCCTCAACCCTCAGCCCTCATCCTCAATCCTCAATCCTCAATCCTCAATCCTCAATCTTCAATCCTCAATACTCAATCTTCAATCCTCGATCCTCAATCCTCAGTCCACAAACCTCAATTCTGAATCCTCAATCCTGAATCCTCAATCTCCAGCCCTCAGTCTTGAACAATCAGGTGACAATCCTCAATCCTCAATAGAATATCCTCAATTCACAGTTTTCAATACTCAATACTCAATCTGCAATATTCAGATCTCTATCCACAAACATCAATTCTCATCACTCAACCCTCAACACTCAGTACGCAATCCTCAATCTTCAATCCTCAATCCTCAACCCTCAATCCTCAATCCTCAATATTCAATCCTCAATACTCAATCTTCAATCTTCAATCCTCAATCCTCAATCCTCGATCTTCATTCCTCAATCCTCAATCCTCAATCCTCAATCCACATTCTTCAATCCTCAATACCCAATCCTCAATCGTCAATCCTCAATCTTCAATACTCAATTTCTTATCCTCAATACTCAATACTCAATCCTCAATCCCCAATCCCCAATCCTCAATCCTCAGTCCTCAATCCCCAATCATCAATCCTCAATCTTCAATCCTCAATACTCAATCTTTAATCCTCAATCCTCAATCCTCAATCTTCAATCCTCAATCCTCAATACCCAATCCTCAGTCTTCAATCCTCAGACCTCAATCCTCAATTCTCAATCCTCAATCCTCTATCGTCAATCCTCTATCCTCAATCCTCAATCCTCAATCATCAATCCCCAATCCTCAATCCTCTATCGTCAACCCTCAAACCTCTACCTTCAATCCTCCACCCTTAATCCTCAATCCTCGATCCTCAATCCTCAATTTTCAATCCTCAATCCTCAATCCTCAATCCTCAATCCTCAATACTAAGTCCTCAAGCCTCAATCCTCAATCCTCAATCCTCAATCTTCAAACCACAATCCTCAATACTCAATCCTCAACCCTCAATCCTCAGTCCTCAAACCTCAATCCCGAATCCTCAATCCTGAATCCTCAATCTTCAGCCCTCAGTCCTCAACAATCAATTGTCAATCCTCAATCATCAATAGAATATCCTCAATTCACAGTTTTCAATAATCAATCCCCATTCTTCAATCTTCAAATCTCAATCCGCAAACATCAAATCCCATTACTCAACCCTCAACACTAAGTCCTCAATCGTCAATCCTCAATCCTCAATCCTCAACCTTCAATCCTCAATACTCAACCTTCAATCCTCAATCCTCAATTCTCAATCCTCAATTCTCAATCCTCAATTGTCAATCCTCAATCCCCAATCCTCAATCTTCAATCCTCTATTCTCAATCCTCAATCCTCAGTCGTCAATCCTCAATCTTCAATCCTCAAAACTCAATACCCAATCCTCAGTCTTCAATCCTCAATCCTCAATCCTCAATTCTCAATCCTCAATCCTCAGTCCTCAGTCCTTAAACCTCAATCCTCAACCCTCAGCCCTCATCCTCAATCCTCAATCCTCAATCCTCAGTCCTCAATCCTCAATCTTCAATCCTCAATCCTCAATCTTCAAACCACAATCCTCAATACTCAATCCTCAACCCTCAATCATCAATCCTCAATCCTCAGACCTCAAACATCAATACTCAACCCTCTGCCCTCGTCCTCAATCCACAACCCTCAATCCTCAATACTCAATCTTCAATCATCAATATTCAATCCTCAATCCTCAATCCTCAATTCTCAATCCTCAACACTCAATCCTCAATCCTCAATGTTCAATCAGCAATACGCAATCCTCAATCTTCAATCCTCAATCCTCAACCCTCAATCCTCAATCCTCAATCCTCAATCCTCAATCCTCAATCCTCAATCCTCAGTCCTCAAACCTCAATCCTGAATCCTCAATCTTGAATCCTCAATCTTCAGACCTCAGTCCTCAACAATCAGTTATCAATTCTCAATCCTCAATAGAATATCATCAATTCACAGTTCTCAATACTCAATACTGGATCTGTAATCTTTAAATCTCTATCGACAAACATCAATACTCATCACTCAAACATCAACACTCGGTCCCCAATCCTCAATCTTCAATCCTCAATACTCAAATATGAATCCTCAATCCTCAATCCTCAATCCTCAATCCTCCAGCCTCAATCGTCAGTCATCAAACCTCAATACACAATCTTCAATCCTCAATCCTCAATCCTCAATCCTCATCCTTCAATCCTCAATACCCTATCCCTCAATCTTCAATCCTCAATCCTCAATCCTCAATTCTCAATCCTCAATCCTCAGACCTCAATCCTCAATCCTCAATCCTCAAACCTCAATCCTCAACCGTCTGTCCTCGTCCTCAATCCTCAACACTCAATCCGCAATCCTCAATCTTCAATCATCAATACTCAATCTTCAATCCTCAATCTTCAATCCTCAATCCTCAATCCTCAATCCTCAATATTCAAAACACAGCCCTCAACCACCAATCCTCAACGCTCAACCATCAATCCTCAATTCTCAATACTCAATAGAGTATCCTATATTTTCATGGTCCAATACTCAATCCACAATTTTCAATAATCAAATCTCAATCCTCAAACATCTATTCTCAACACTCAATCCTCAACACTCAGTCCTCTCTCTTCAATCCACCATCCTCAACCCTCAATCCTCAAGCGTCAATCCTCAATCCTCAATCCTCAACCCTCAATCCTCAGTCCTCAAACCTCAATCCCGAATCCTCAATCCTGAATCCTCAATCTTCAGCCCTCAGTCCTCAACAATCAATTGTCAATCCTCAATCATCAATAGAATATCCTCAATTCACAGTTTTCAATAATCAATCCCCATTCTTCAATCTTCAAATCACAATCCGCAAACATCAATTCCCATCACTCAACCCTCAACACTAAGTCCTCAATCGTCAATCCTCAATCCTCAATCCTCAGCCTTCAATCCTCAATACTCAACCTTCAATCCTCAATCCTCAATTCTCAATCCTCAATTCTCAATCCTCAATTGTCAATCCTCAATCCCCAATCCTCAATCTTCAATCCTCTATCCTCAATCCTCAATCTTCAATACTCAATCCTCAATCCTCAATTCTCAATACTCAATCCTCAGCCCTCAGTCCTCAAACCTCAGTCCTCAACCCTCAGCCATCATTCTCAATCCTCAATCCTCAATCCTCAATCCTCAATCCTCAATACTCAATCCTCAATCCTCAATCTTCAATCATCAATATTCAATCATCAGTCCTCAATCCTCAATCCTCAATCCTCAATCCTCAATCATCAACCCTCAATCTTCAATACTCAATCCTCAATCCTCAATCCTCAATCCTCAATCCTCAATCCTCAATCATCAATCCTTAATCTTCAATCCTCAATCCTCAATCCTCAATCTTCAATCATCAATATTCAGTCTTCAATCCTCAATCCTCAATCCTCCATCATCAATCCTCAATCCTCAATCTTCGGACCTCAAACATGAATACTCAACCCTCAGTCCACGTCCTCAATCCACAGCCCTCAATCCTCAATCCTCAATCTTCAATCATCAATATTCAATCTTCAGCCCTCAATCCTCAATACTCAATCCTCAATCCTCAATCCTCAATTCTCAATCCTCAATCGTCAATCCTCAATCCCCAATCCTCAATCCTCAATCCTCAATCCTCAATCCTCAATCCTCTGTCCTCAAACCTCAATTCTGAATCTTCAATCTTGAATCCTCAATCTTCAGCCCTGAGTCCTCAACAATCAGTCGTCAATCCTGAATCCTCAATAGAATATCCTCAATTCACAGTTTTCAATACTCAATACACAATCTGCAACATTCAAGCCTCTATCCACAAACATCAATTCTCATCACTCAACCCTCACCACTCAGTCCTCAATGTTCAATCCTCAATCCTCAAGCCACAATCCTAAATCGTCAATTTTCAATCCTCAATCCACAGACCTCAATCTTCAATCCTCAATGCTCAATCCTCAATCCTCAATCCTCAGTCCTCAATCCTCAATCCTCAATTCTCAAACCTCAATCCTCAATCCTCAATCACCAATCCTCAATCTACAATCAGCAGTATTCAATCTTTAATCCTCAATCCTCAATCCTCAATCTTCAATCCTCAATCGTCAATCCTCAATCCTCTGTCCTCAATCCTCAATCCTCAATCCTCAATCCTCAATCCTCAATCCTCTATTCTCAATTTTCAATCCTCAATCCTCAATCCTCAATCTTCAATCCTCAATACTCAACCTTCAATCCTCAATCCTCAATCTTCAACCCTCAGTCCTCATTCTTCAACCCTCAATAACCAATCCTCAATCTTCAATCCTCAATCCTCAATCCTCAATTCTCAATCCTCAATCCTCAGTCCTCAGACCTCAAACATCAATACTCAACCCTCAGTCCTCGTTCTCAATCCACAACCCTCAATACTCAATCCTCAATCTTCAATCATCAATATTCAATCTTCAATCCTCAATCCTCAATCCTCAATCCTGAATCCTCAGTCCTCAATCCTCGGACCTCAAACATGAATACTCAACCCTCAGTCCTCGTCCTCAATCCACAACCCTCAATCCTCAATCCTCAATCTTGAATCATCAATATTCAATCTTCAGTCCTCAATCCTCAATACTCAATCCTCAATCCTCAATCCCCAATCCTCAATGTTCAATCCGCAATACCCAATCCTCAATCTGCAATCCTCAATCCTCAATCCTCAGTCCTCAATCCTCAATCCTAAATACTCAGTCCTCAAACCTCAATCCTGAATCCTCAATCCTGAATCCTCCGTCTTCAGACCTCAGTCCTCAACAATCAGTTGTCAATTCTCAATCCTCAATAGAATATCATCAATTCACAGCTCTCAATACTCAATACTCAATCTGCAATCTTTAAATCTCTATCCACAAACACCAATTCTCATCACTCAGCCCTCAACACTCAGTCCCCAATCTTCAATCTTAAACCCTCAATCCTCAATCCTCAATCCTCAATCCTCAATCTTCAATCTTCAATACTCAATCATCAATCCTCTAACCTCAATCCTCAATCCTCAGTCCTCAACCCTCAATCGTCAGTCTTCAAACCTCAATACTCAATCTTCAATCCTCAATCCTCAATCCTCAATACTCAATCCTCATTCTTCAATCCTCAATACCCAATCCTCAATCTTCAATACTCAATCCTCAATCCTCAATTCTCAATACTCAATCCTCAGTCCTCAGTCCTCAAACCTCTGTCCTCAACCCTCAGCCATCATTCTCAATCCTCAATCCTCAATCCTCAATCCTCAATCCTCAATCTTCAATCCTCAATACTCAATCTTCAGTCCTAAATCCTCAATACTCAATCCTCAAGCCTCAACACTCAGTCCTCAATGTTCAATCCTCAATCCTCAATCCTGAATCCTCAATCTCCAGCCCTCAGTCTTGAACAATCAGGTGACAATCCTCAATCCTCAATAGAATATCCTCAATTCACAGTTTTCAATACTCAATACTCAATCTGCAATCTTCAGATCTCTATCCACAAACATCAATTCTCATCACTCAACCCTCAACACTCAGTCCGCAATCCTCAATCTTCAATCCTCAATCCTCAACCCTCAATCCTCAATCCTCAATATTCAATCCTCAATACTCAATCTTCAATCTTCAATCCTCAATCCTCAATCCTCGATCTTCATTCCTCAATCCTCAATCCTCAATCCTCAATCCACATTCTTCAATCCTCAATACCCAATCCTCAATCGTCAATCCTCAATCTTCAATACTCAATTTCATATCCTCAATCCTCAATACTCAATCCTCAATCCCCAATCCCCAATCCTCAATCCTCAGACCTCAATCCCCAATCATCAATCCTCAATCTTCAATCCTCAATACTCAATCTTTAATCCTCAATCCTCAATCCTCAATCTTCAATCCTCAATCCTCAATACCCAATCCTCAATCTTCAATCCTCAGTCCTCAATCCTCAATTCTCAATCATCAATCCTCTATCCTCAATCCTCTATCCTCAATCCTCAATCCTCAATCCTCAGTCATCAATCCCCAATCCTCAATCCTCTATCGTCAACCCTCAAACCTCTACCTTCAATCCTCCACCCTTAATCCTCAATCCTCGATCCTCAATCCTCAATTTTCAATCCTCAATCGTCAATCCTCAATCCTCAAGCCTCAACACTCAGTCCTCAATGTTCAATCCTCAATCCTCAATCCACAATCCTCAATCCGCAATCCTCAATGCTCAGTCCTCATTCTTCAATCCTCAATACCCAATCCTCAATCTTCAGTCCTCAAACCTCAATCCTCAACTCTCAATCCTCAATCCTCAATCCTCAATCCTCAATACTCAATCCTCAATCCTCAAACCACAATCCTGAATCCTCAATCCTGAATCCTCAATCTTCAATCCTCAATCCTCAATCCTCAATCCTCAATCCTCAATCCTCAATCCTCAATCCTCAATCCTCAATCCTCAATCCTCAATCCTCAATCCTCAATACTAAACCTTCAATCCTCAATACTCAATCTTCAATCCTCAATCCGCAATCCTCAATCCTCAGTCCTCATTCTTCAATCCTCAATACCCAATCCTCAATCTTCAGTCCTCGAACCTCAATCCTCAACTCTCAATCCTCAATCCTCAATCCTCAATCCTCAATACTCAATCCTCAATCCTCAATCTTCAATCATCAATATTCAATCTTCAGTCCTCAATCCTCAATACTCAATCCTCAATCCTCAATCATCAACCCTCAATCTTCAATACTCAATCCTCAATCCTCAATCCTCAATCCTCAATCCTCAATCATCAATCCTTAATCTTCAATCCTCAATCCTCAATCCTCAATCTTCAATCATCAATACTCAATCTTCAATCCTCAATCCTCAATCCTCAATCCTCAATCCTCAATCCTCAATCCTCGGACCTCAAACATGAATACTCAACCCTTAGTCCACGTCCTCAATCCACAGTCCACAATCCTCAATCCTCAATCTTCAATCATCAATATTCTAGCTTCAATCCTCAATCCTCAATACTCAATCCTCAATCCTCAATCCTCAATCCGCAATACCCAATCCTCAATCTTCAATCCTCAATCCTCAATCCTCAGTCCTCAATCCTCAATCCTCAATCCTCAGTCCTCAAACCTCAATCCCGAATCCTCAATCCTGAATCCTCAATCTTCAGCCCTCAGTCCACAACAATCAATTGTCAATCCTCAATCATCAACAGAATATCCTCAATTCACAGTTTTCAATAATCAAGCCCCATCCTTCAATCTTCAAATCTCAATCCACAAACATCAATTCCCATCACTCAACCCTCAACACTGAGTCCTCAATCTTCAATCCTCAATCCTCAATCCTCAACCTTCAATCCTCAATACTCAATCTTCAATCCTCAATCCTCAACTCTCAATCCTCAATTCTCAATTCTCAATCCTCAATCGTCAATCCTCAATCCCCAATCCTCAATCCTCAATCCTCAATCCTCAATACTCAATCCTCAATCCTCAATCCTCAATCCCCAATTCTCAATACTCAATATTCAGTCCTCAATACTCAATCTTCAATCTTCAATCCTCAATCCTCAATCCTCGATCTTCATTCCTCAATCCTCAATCCTCAATCCTCAGCCCTCATCCTCAATCCTCAATCCTCAATCCTCAGTCCTCAATCCCCAATCATCAATCCTCAATCTTCAATCCTCAATACTCAATCTTTAATCCTCAATCCTCAATCCTCAATCTTCAATCCTCAATCCTCAATCCTCAATCTTCAATCCTCAATCCTCAATACCCAATCCTCAATCTTCAATCCTCAGACCTCAATCCTCAATTCTCAATCCTCAATCCTCTATCCTCAATCATCAATCCCCAATCCTCAATCCTCTATCGTCAACCCTCAAACCTCTACCTTCAATCCTCCACCCTTAATCCTCAATCCTCGATCCTCAATCCTCAATTTTCAATCCTCAATCCTCAATCCTCAATCCTCAAGCCTCAACACTCAGTCCTCAATGTTCAATCCTCAATCCTCGATACACAATCCCCAATCCTCAATCTTCAATCCTCAATCCTCAATCCTCAATCCTCAATCCTCAATCTTCCATCCTCAATACTCAATCCCCAATCCTCAGTCTTCAATCCTCAATCCTCAATCCTCAATTCTCAATCCTCAACCCTCAGTCCTCAGTCCTTAAACCTCAATACTCAACCCTCAGCCCTCATCCTCAATCCTCAATCCTCAATCCTCAATCCTCAATCTTCAATCCTCAATACTCAATCTTCAATCCTCGATCCTCAATCCTCAGACCACAAACCTCAATTCTGAATCCTCAATCCTGAATCCTCAATCTCCAGCCCTCAGTCTTGAACAATCAGGTGACAATCCTCAATCCTCAATAGAATATCCTCAATTCACAGATTTCAATACTCAATACTCAATCTGCAATATTCAGATCTCTATCCACAAACATCAATTCTCATCACTCAACCCTCAACACTCAGTCCGCAATCCTCAATCTTCAATCCTCAATCCTCAACCCTCAATCCTCAATCCTCAATATTCAATCCTCAATACTCAATCTTCAATCTTCAATCCTCAATCCTCAATCCTCGATCTTCATTCCTCAATCCTCAATCCTCAATCCTCAATCCACATTCTTCAATCCTCAATACGCAATCCTCAATCGTCAATCCTCAATCTTCAATACTCAATTTCTTATCCTCAATCCTCAATACTCAATCCTCAATCCCCAATCCCCAATCCTCAATCCTCAGTCCTCAATCCCCAATCATCAATCCTCAATCTTCAATCCTCAATACTCAATCTTTAATCCTCAATCCTCAATCCTCAATCTTCAATCCTCAATCCTCAATACCCAATCCTCAATCTTCAATCCTCAGACCTCAATCCTCAATTCTCAATCCTCAATCCTCTATCCTCAATCCTCTATCCTCAATCCTCAATCCTCAATCCTCAATCATCAATCCCCAATCCTCAATCCTCTATCGTCAACCCTCAAACCTCTACCTTCAATCCTCCACCCTTAATCCTCAATCCTCGATCCTCAATCCTCAATTTTCAATCCTCAATACTCAATCGTCAATCCTCAATCCTCAATACTAAGTCCTCAAGCCTCAATCCTCAATCCTCAATCCTCAATCTTCAAACCACAATCCTCAATACTCAATCCTCAACCCTCAATCCTCAGTCCTCAAACCTCAATCCCGAATCCTCAATCCTGAATCCTCAATCTTCAGCCCTCAGTCCTCAACAATCAATTGTCAATCCTCAATCATCAATAGAATATCCTCAATTCACAATTTTCAATAATCAATCCCCATTCTTCAATCTTCAAATCTCAATCCGCAAACATCAAATCCCATTACTCAACCCTCAACACTAAGTCCTCAATCGTCAATCCTCAATCCTCAATCCTCAACCTTCAATCCTCAATACTCAACCTTCAATCCTCAATCCTCAATTCTCAATCCTCAATTCTCGATCCTCAATTGTCAATCCTCAATCCCCAATCCTCAATCTTCAATCCTCTATCCTCAATCCTCAATCCTCAGTCCTCAATCCTCAATCTTCAATCCTCAAAACTCAATACCCAATCCTCAGTCTTCAATCCTCAATCCTCAATCCTCAACTCTCAATCCTCAATCCTCAGTCCTCATTCCTTAAACCTCAATCCTCAACCCTCAGCCCTCATCCTCAATCCTCAATCCTCAATCCTCAGTCCTCAATCCTCAATCTTCAATCCTCAATCCTCAATCTTCAAACCACAATCCTCAATACTCAATCCTCAACCCTCAATCATCAGTCCTCAATCCTCAGACCTCAAACATCAATACTCAACCCTCTGCCCTCGTCCTCAATCCACAACCCTCAATCCTCAATACTCAATCTTCAATCATCAATATTCAATCCTCAATCCTCAATTCTCCATCCTCAACACTCAATCCTCAATCCTCAATGTTCAATCAGCAATACGCAATCCTCAATCTTCAATCCTCAATCCTCAACCCTCAATCCTCAATCCTCAATCCTCAATCCTCAATCCTCAATCCTCAATCCTCAGTCCTCAAACCTCAATCCTGAATCCTCAATCTTGAATCCTCAATCTTCAGACCTCAGTCCTCAACAATCAGTTATCAATTCTCAATCCTCAATAGAATATCATCAATTCACAGTTCTCAATACTCAATACTGAATCTGTAATCTTTAAATGTCTATCGACAAACATCAATACTCATCACTCAAACATCAACACTCGGTCCCCAATCCTCAATCTTCAATCCTCAATACTCAATCATGAATCCTCAATCCTCAATCCTCAATCCTCAATCCTCCAGCCTCAATCGTCAGTCATCAAACCTCAATACACAATCTTCAATCCTCAATCCTCAATCCTCAATCCTCATCCTTCAATCCTCAATACCCTATCCCTCAATCTTCAATCCTCAATCCTCAATCCTCAATTCTCTATCCTCAATCCTCAGTCCTCAGCCCTTAAACCTCAAACCTCAACCCTCAGCCCTCATCCTCAAACCTCAATCCTCAATCGTCAATCCTCAATCTTCAATACTCAATCCTCAATCCTCAATCCTCAATCCTCAATCCTCAATCCTCAATCCTCAATCCTCAATCCTCAATCCTCAATCCTCAATCCTCAATCCTCAATCCTCAATCCTCAATCCTCAACCCTCAATACTAAATCTTCAATCCTCAATACTCAATCTTCAATCCTCAATCCGCAATCCTCAATCCTCAGTCCTCATTCTTCAATCCTCAATACCCAATCCTCAATCTTCAGTCCTCAAACCTCAATCCTCAACTCTCAATCCTCAATCCCCAATCCTCAATCCTCAATCCTCAATACTCAATCCTGAATCCTCAATCTTCAATCATCAGTATTCAATCTTCAGTCCTCAATCCTCAATCCTCAATCCTCAATCCTCAATCATCAACCCTCAATCTTCAATACTCAATCCTCAATCCTCAATCCTCAATCCTCAATCCTCAATCCTCAATCCTCAATCATCAATCCTTAGTCTTCAATCCTCAATCCTCAATCCTCAATCTTCAATCATTAATACCCAATCTTCAATCCTCAATCCTCAGTCCTCAATCCTCAATCCTCAATCCTCAATCCTCGGACCTCAAACATGAATACTCAACCCTTAGTCCACGTCCTCAATCCACAGCCCTCAATCCTCAATCCTCAATCTTCAATCATCAATATTCAATCTTCAGCCCTCAATCCTCAATACTCAATCCTCAATCCTAAATCCTCAATCCGCAATACCCAATCCTCAATCTTCAATCCTCAATCCTCAACCTTCAATCCTCAATACTCAATCTTCAATCCTCAATCCTCAACTCTCAATCCTCAATTCTCAATTCTCAATCCTCAATCGTCAATCCTCAATCACCAATCCTCAATCCTCAATCCTCAATCCTCAATACTCAATCCTCAATCCTCAATCCTCAATCCCCAATCCTCAATACTCAATATTCAGTCCTTAATTCTCAATCCTCAATAATCAGACCTCAAACGTCAATACTGAACCCTCAGTCCTTGTCCTCAATCCACAACCCTCAATCCTCAATCCTCAATCTTAAATCATCAATATTCAATATTCAGTCCTCAATCCTCAATCCTCAATTCTTAATCTTCAATCCTCAATACTCAATCTTTAATCCTCAATCCTCAATCCTCAATCCTCAATCCTCAATCCCCAATACTCAATCCTCAATCCTCAATCCTCAACCATCGATCCTCAATCCTCAATCCTCAATTCTCAATCCTCAATCCTCAATCCTCAGACCTCAAACGTCAACACTCAACCCTCAGTCCTCGTCCTCAATCCACAACCCTCAATCCTCAATCCTCCATCTTCAATCATCAATATTGAATCTTCAATCCTCAATCCTCAATCCTCAATCCTCAATCCTCAATCCTCGGACCTCAAACATGAATACTCAACCCTCAGTCCTCGTCCTCAATCCACAACCCTCAATCCTCAATCCTCAATCTTCAATCATCAATATTCAATCTTCAGCCCTCAATCCTCAATACTCAATCCTCAATCCTCAATCCTCAATCCGCAATAGCCAATCCTCAATCTTCAATCCTCAATCCTCAATCCTCAGTCCTCAATCCTCAATCCTCAATCCTCAGTCCTCAAACCTCAATCCCGAATCCTCAATCCTGAATCCTCAATCTTCAGCCCTCAGTCCTCAACAATCAATTGTCAATCCTCAATCATCAACAGAATATCCTCAATTCACAGTTTTCAATAATCAATCCCCATCCTTCAATCTTCAAATCTCAATCCACAAACATCAATTCCCATCACTCAACCCTCAACACTAAGTCCTCAATCTTCAATCCTCAATCCTCAATCCTCAACCTTCAATCCTCAATACTCAATCTTCAATCCTCAATCCTCAACTCTCAATCCTCAATTCTCAATTCTCAATCCTCAATCGTCAATCCTCAATCCCCAATCCTCAATCCTCAATCCTCAATCCTCAATACTCAATCCTCAATCCTCAATCCTCAATCCCCAATCCTCAATACTCAATATTCAGTCCTTAATTCTCAATCCTCAATTCTCAATAATCAGACCTCAAACGTCAATACTGAACCCTCAGCCCTTGTCCTCAATCCACAACCCTCAATCCTCAATCCTCAATCTTAAATCATCAATATTCAATATTCAGTCCTCAATCCTCAATCCTCAATTCTTAATCTTCAATCCTCAATACTCAATCTTTAATCCTCAATCGTCAATCCCCAATTCTCAATACTCAATATTCAGTCCTCAATACTCAATCCTGAATCCTCAATCTTGAATCCTCAATCTTCAGACCTCAGTCCTCAACAATCAGTTATCAATTCTCAATCCTCAATAGAATATCATCAATTCACAGTTCTCAATACTCAATACTGAATCTGTAATCTTTAAATCTCTATCGACAAACATCAATACTCATCACTCAAACATCAACACTCGGTCCCCAATCCTCAATCTTCAGTCCTCAATACTCAATCATGAATCCTCAATCCTCAATCCTCAATCCTCAATCCTCCAGCCTCAATCGTCAGTCATCAAACCTCAATACACAATCTTCAATCCTCAATCCTCAATCCTCAATCCTCATCCTTCAATCCTCAATACCCTATCCCTCAATCTTCAATCCTCAATCCTCAATCCTCAATTCTCTATCCTCAATCCTCAGTCCTCAGCCCTTAAACCTCAAACCTCAACCCTCAGCCCTCATCCTCAAACCTCAATCCTCAATCCTCAATCCTTAATCTTCAATCCTCAATACTCAATCTTCAATCCTCAATCCTCAAACCTCAATGTTCAATCCTCAATGTTCAATCCTCAATACCCAATCCTCAATCTTCAATCCTCAATCCTCAATCCTCAATCCTCAATCCTCACTCCTCAATCCTCAATCCTCAGTCCTCAATCCTCAATCCTCAATCCTCAATCCTCAATCCTCAACCCTCAATACTAAATCTTCAATCCTCAATACTCAATCTTCAATCCTCAATCCGCAATCCTCAATCCTCAGTCCTCATTCTTCAATCCTCAATACCCAATCCTCAATCTTCAGTCCTCAAACCTCAATCCTCAACTCTCAATCCTCAATCCCCAATCCTCAATCCTCAATCCTCAATACTCAATCCTGAATCCTCAATCTTCAATCATCAATATTCAATCTTCAGTCCTCAATCCTCAATCCTCAATCCTCAATCCTCAATCATCAACCCTCAATCTTCAATACTCAATCCTCAATCCTCAATCCTCAATCCTCAATCCTCAATCCTCAATCCTCAATCATCAATCCTTAATCTTCAATCCTCAATCCTCAATCCTCAATCTTCAACCATCAATACCCAATCTTCAATCCTCAATCCTCAATCCTCAATCCTCAATCCTCAATCCTCAATCCTCGGACCTCAAACATGAATACTCAACCCTTAGTCCACGTCCTCAATCCACAGCCCTCAATCCTCAATCCTCAATCTTCAATCATCAATATTCAATCTTCAGCCCTCAATCCTCAATACTCAATCCTCAATCCTCAATCCTCAATCCGCAATACCCAATCCTCAATCTTCAATCCTCAATCCTCAATCCTCAGTCCTCAATCCTCAATCCTCAATCCTCAATCCTCGGACCTCAAACATGAATACTCAACCCTCAGTCCTCGTCCTCAATCCACAACCCCCAATCCTCAATCCTCAATCTTCAATCATCAATATTCAATCTTCAGTCCTCAATCCTCAATACACAATCCTCAGTCCTCAGTCCTCAAACCTCAGTCCTCAACACTCAGCCATCAATCTCAATCCTCAATCCTCAATCCTCAATCCTCAATCCTCAATCTTCAATCCTCAATACTCAATCTTCAGTCCTCAATCCTCAATACTCAATCCTCAAGCCTCAACACTCAGTCCTCAATGTTCAATCCTCAATCCTCAATCCACAATCCCCAATCCTCAATCTTCAATCCTCAATCCTCAATCCTCAATCCTCAATCCTCAATCTTCCATCCTCAATACTCAATCCCCAATCCTCAGTCTTCAATCCTCAATCCTCAATCCTCAATTCTCAATCCTCAACCCTCAGTCCTCAGTCCTTAAACCTCAATCTTCAACCCTCAGCCCTCATCCTCAATCCTCAATCCTCAATCCTCAATTCTCAATCCTCAATACTCAATCTTCAATCCTCGATCCTCAATCCTCAGTCCACAAACCTCAATTCTGAATCCTCAATCCTGAATCCTCATTCTCCAGCCCTCAGTCTTGAACAATCAGGTGACAATCCTCAATCCTCAATAGAATATCCTCAATTCACAGATTTCAATACTCAATACTCAATCTGCAATCTTCAGATCTCTATCCACAAACATCAATTCTCATCACTCAACCCTCAATCCTCAATCCTCAATATTCAATCCTCAATACTCAATCTTCAATCCTCAATCCTCAATCCTCAATCCTCGATCTTCATTCCTCAATCCTCAATCCTCAATCCTCAATCCACATTCTTCAATCCTCAATACCCAATCCTCAATCGTCAATCCTCAATCTTCAATACTCAATTTCTTATCCTCAATCCTCAATACTCAATCCTCAATCCCCAATCCCCAAACCTCAATCCTCAGTCCTCTATCCCCAATCATCAATCCTCAATCTTCAATCCTCAATACTCAATCTTTAATCCTCAATCCTCAATACTCAATCTTCAATCCTCAATCCTCAATACCCAATCCTCAATCTTCAATCCTCAGACCTCAATCCTCAATTCTCAATCCTCAATCCTCTATCCTCAATCCTCTATCCTCAATCCTCAATCCTCAATCCTCAATCCTCAATCATCAATCCCCAATCCTCAATTCTCTATCGTCAACCCTCAAACCTCTACCTTCAATCCTCCACCCTTAATCCTCAATCCTAGATTCTCAATCCTCAATTTTCAATCCTCAATCCTCAATCCTCAATCCTCAACCCTCAATACTAAGTCCTCAAGCCTCAATCCTCAATATTCAATTGTCAATCCTCAAATCTCAAACGTAATCCTCAACCCTCAGTCCTCAATCCTCAATCCTCAATCGTCAATCCTCAATCGTCAATCCTCACACCTCAACCATCAATCCTCAACCCTTAATCCTCAATACCCAATCCTCAATTCTCAATTCTCAAGAGAAAAACCTCAATTCTCAGTTTTCAATACTCAATCTTCAATCTTCAATCTTCAAATCTTTGTTCTCAAACATCAATTCTCAACCCTCAATCCTCAACCCGCTATACTCAATCCTCAATCCTCAATCTTCAATCCTCAACCTGCAGCCATCAATCCTCCATCCTCAATCCTCAATCCTCAATCCTCAGATCTCAATTCTCAAGAGAATATCCTCAACTCTCAGTTTTCAATACTCAATACTCAATCTGCAATCTTCAAATCTCTATCCACAAACATCAATTCTCATCACTCAACCCTCAACACTCAGTCCCCAATCCTCAATCTTCAATCCTCAATCCTCAACCCTCAATCCTCAATCCTCAATATTCAATCCTCAATACTCAATCTTCAATCCTCAACACTCAATCCTCAATCATCAATCTTCATTCCTCAATCCTCAATCCTCAATCCTCAATCCTCAATCCTCAATCCTCAATCCTCAGTCTTCAATCCTCAATACTCAATCTTCAATCCTCAATCCTCAATCCTCAACCCTCAGTCCTCATCCTTCAATCCTCAATAACCATTCCTCAATCTTCAATCTTGAATCCTCAATCCTCAATTCTCAATCCTCAATCCTCAATCCTCAGACCTCAAACATCAATACTCAACCCTCAGTCCTCGTCCTCAATCCACAACCCTCAATCCTCAATCCTCAATCTTCAACCATCAATATTCAATCTTCAATCCTCAATCCTCAATCCTCAATCCTCAATCCTCATTCTTCAATCCTCAATACCCAATCCTCAATCATCTATACTCAATCCTCAATCCTTAATTCTCAATCCTCAATCCTCAGTCCTCAGCCCTCAAACCTCAATCCTCAACCCTCAGCCATCATCCTCAATCCTCAATCCTCAATCATCAACCCTCAATCCTCAATCTTCAAACATCTATCCTCAATCCTCAATCCTCAATCCTCAATCCTCAATCCTCAATCCTCAATCCTCAATCCTCAATGTTCAATCCGCAATACCCAATCCTCAATCTGCAATCCTCAATCCTCAATCCTCAGTCCTCAATCCTCAATCCTCAATCCTCAGTCCTCAATCCCCAATCATCAGTCCTCAATCTTCAATCCTCAATACTCAATCTTTAATCCTCAATCCTCAATCCTCAATCTTCAATCCTCAATCCTCAATACCCAATCCTCAATCTTCAATCCTCAGACCTCAATCCTCAATTCTCAATCCTCAATCCTCTATCCTCAATCCTCTATCCTCAATCCTCAATCCTCAATCCTCAATCATCAATCCCCAATCCTCAATCCTCTATCGTCAACCCTCAAACCTCTACCTTCAATCCTCCACAACTAATCCTCAATCCTCGATCCTCAATCCTCTATTTTCAATCCTCAATCCTCAATCCTCAATCCTCAATCCTCAATACTAAGTCCTCAAGCCTCAATCCTCAATATTCAATTGTCAATCGTAAATCCTCACACCTCAACCATCAATCCTCAACCCTTAATCCTCAATACCCAATCCTCAATTCTCAATTCTCAAGAGAAAAACCTCAATTCTCAGTTTTCAATACTCAATCCTCAATCTTCAATATTCAAATCTCAATCCTCAATGAGGGTTGAAGGGAGGGTTGATGACCGAGGGTAGAAGTTCGAGGATTGAGGATTGAGCACTGAGGATTGATCATTGGGGATTGATTTTGAGGATTGAGGCTTGAAGGTTGAGGATTGAGGTTTCAGGATTGAACACAGAGATTTGAGAATATTGCATTGAGGGTTGAGGCTTGATGATTGAGGGTTGTGTATTGAGGATTGAGGAATGAGGGTTGAGGATTGAGGATTGAACGCTGAGATTTGAGAATAATGCATTGAGGGTTGAGTATTGAGGATTGAGGATAGAGGGTTGAGGGTTGAGGATTGAGGACTGGTTTTGACGATTGAGGATTGAGGATTGAGTATTGAGGTTGAACGTTGAGGGTTGAGGTTTGAAGGTTGAGGATTTAGGTTTGAGGATTGAACACAGAGATTTGAGAATATTGCATTGAGGGTTGAGGATTCAGTATTGAGGGCTGTGGATTGAGTATTGAACACTGAGATTTGAGAATATTGCATTGAGGTTTGAGGATTGAGAATTGAGGGTTGTGTATTGAGGATTGAGTATTGAGAGTTGACGATTGAGGTTTGAACGCTGAGATTTGAGAACATTGTATTGTGGCTTGAGGATTGGGGTTTGAGGATTGAGGGTTGAGGGTTGAGGATTGAGGACAGATGTTGAAGGTTGAGGATTGAGGATTAAGTGTTGAGGATTGAACATTGAGTATTGAGGTTGGACGACTGGGGATTGAAAATTAAGAATTGACAATTGAGGATTGAGCATTGAGGATTGAGAATTGAAGGTTCACGATTGAGGACTGAGGATTGAGAATTGAAGATTCAGGCTTCAGTATTGAAGATTGAGGATTCAGGACTGACGGCTGAGGCTTGAGGAATGAACATTGAGAATTGAGGGTTGAGGATTGATGGTTGTGGATTGAGGATTCAGGACTGAGGGCTGAGGCTTGAGGAATGAACATTGAGAATTGAGGGTTGAGGATTGATGGTTGTGGATTGAGGATTGAGTATTGAGGACTGAGGATTGAGGATTGAGTATTGAGAATTGGTGATTGAGGATTGAGGTTTGAGGCTGAGAATTGAGGATTGAGGGTCGGGATTTGAGGACTGAGGGTTGAGGATTGAGGATTGACGGTTGAATACTGAGAAATGAGGATGTTGTAAAGAAGATTGTGTATTGAGGATTGAGGATTGAGGATAGAGGAGTGAGGATTGAGGATTGAATATTGAGGATTGAGTATTGAGGGTTGAGGATTGATGATTGAGGTTAGAGGATTGAGGATTGAGTATTGAGGATTGAGATTTGGGGATTGAGTATTGATGTTTGAGACTGAGAATTGACGATTGAGGGTTGGAGGTTGAGGATTGACGGATCAGGATTGAGGATTGAGGATTAAAGACTGTGAATTGAGGATATTGTATAGAGGATTGAGTATTGAGAATTGAGGATTGAGGATTGAGCATTGAGTGTTGAAGATTGAGGATTGATGGTTGAGGATTGAGCATTGAGGGTTGAGGATTGAGGACGAGGACTGACGGTTTAGGATTGAGGTTTGAGGATTGAGGATTGAGGACTGATGACTGAGGGTTGAGGATTGAGGATTGAGCAATGAGGATTGAAGGTCGAGGACTGTGGATTGAGGATTGAAGATTGAGGATTAAGGATTGAGGATTGGGGCTTGAGGGTCTAGGATTGGAGGTTGATTATTGAGGATTGAAGATTGAGGTTTGAGGATTGAGGACTGAGAATGGAGGATGAGGGCTGAGGGCTGAGGATTGAGGTTTGAGTATTGAATCCTGAGAATTCAGTATATTCTATTGAGTATTGAGAATTGAGGTTTGATGGTTGAGTATTGAGGATTGAGGATTGAGGATTGAGGATTGAGTATCGAAGATTGAGTATGGATGATTGAAGATTGAGTATTGAGGATTGAGGATTGAGTATTGAAGATTGAGGATTGATGACTGAGGATTGAGGATTGAGGATTGATGATTGAGGATTGAGGATTGAAGATTGAGTATGGAGGATTGAAGATTGAGGATTGAGGATTGAGGATTGAGGATTGAAGATTGAGGACTGAGTGTTGAGGGTTGAGTGCTGAGAATTGATGTTTGTGGATTGAGATTTGAAGATTGAAGATTGGGGATTGGGCATTGAACCATGAGAATTCAGGATATTCTATTGTGTATCGAGAATTGAGGATTGATGGTTGAATATTGGTGATTGATGGTTGACGGTTGTGTGTTGAATATTGAGGATTGAGGACTGTGGACTGAGGATTGAGGATTGAAGATTGAGTATTGATGATTGAAGATTGAGGATTGAGAATTGAGGGTTGAGGATTGAGGACGAGGACTGACGGTTGAGGATTGAGGTTTGATGATTGAGGATTGAGGACTGATGACTGAGGGTTGAGGATTGAGGATTGAGCATTGAGGATTGAAGATCGAGGACTGTGGATTGAGGATTGAAGATTGAGGATTAAGGATTGAGGATTGGGGATTGAGGATCTAGGATTGGATGTTGATTATTGAGGATTGAAAATTGAGGATTGAGGATTGAGGATTGAGAATGGAGGATGAGGGCTGAGGGCTGAGGATTGAGGTTTGAGTATTGAATCCTGAGAATTCAGTATATTCTATTGAGTATTTAGAATTGAGGTTTGATGGTCGAGTATTGAGGATTGAGGACTGAGGATTGAGGAGAGAGTATTGAAGATTGAGGATGGATGATTGAAGATTGAGTATTGAGGGTTGAGGATTGTGTATTGAAGATTGAGGACTGATGACTGAGGATTGAGGATTGAGGATTGATGATTGAGGATTGAGGATTGAAGATTGAGTATGGAGGATTGAAGATTGAGGATTGAGGATTGAGGATTGAGGATTGAATGTTGAGGACTGAGTGTTGAGGGTTGAGTGACGAGAATTGATCTTTGTGGATTGAGATTTGAAGATTGAAGATTGGGAATTGAGCATTGAACCATGAGAATTCAGGATATTCTATTGCGTATCGAGAATTGAGGATTGATGGTTGAATATTGGTGATTGATGGTTGTTTTGACACGGACGTTTCGGTTGCACTAATAAACATTCCGCGGGACTCTACTTCGATTTCTCGAAATAAAGATTATAATTATGAATTTTATGACTAACAAATATATATTTTAAGATTCAAATGACATTAACAATTCAACACTTATATTTAAAGTTAACAAAGTTTCCAGTTTGCGTTTAAAATAAAAGGAATAATTTCGTGAATTGAGACGAAGGTTTCGTCGAGCGCTATGCGAGTTCACGGAAGTCTTTTTTTTTTGGTTGATGTTCAAAACGATATCTCCTGGTCTTCGCGTTCCGTCTTTCCAAGAAAGCTCCGTTGAGTCTGATGGGGATGGTTATCACAACCACCATTGGTTGAAAATAGGTGCGGGAAATCTCTATTTCTGTATTGGCTTAAGCTGCCTTTCCTTTTTTCTATTGGTCAGTTGTGTTCCTTCCGGTTCCGTTTTACCGGCACGGTTTAAGCGCGAGAATCGGCAAATGGTCAATACTTCCGCCCGTTCCGGACAAGACTTTCTCAAAAGAGTTTACAACAAGTTGTAAAACAGCAGGCCTATTCTCCCCGAAGTAATAAACGCGCTGGTCGAGCCGCTGGACAATACCGAAATTCGGCGGAAAGACGATGACAATACTGAACACCGGAAATTCCTTAAAATGAAGACTTAAGAATACGACAACGCAGAATTTTGAAAGGGAAACCCGGAAAAACCTATGACGCATCTCACCATGTGCACGCATTGCAACTCGTCTCTGGACAATGGTTGAGGGTTGCGTGTTGAATATTGAGGATTGAGGATTGTGGATTGAGGATTGAGGATTGAGGATTGAGAATTGAGGATGGAGGATTGAGGATTGAGGATTGAGGATTGGGTATTGAGGATTGAAGAATGAGGATTGACGATTGAGGATAGAGTATTGAGAATTGAAGATTGAGTATTGAGGATTGAAGGTTGATGATTGAGGATTGAGGATTGTGGATTGAGGATTGAGGGTTGAGGATTGAAGGTTGAGTATTGAGGATTGAACATTGAGTATTGATGATTGATGATTGAGGATTGAGAATTGAGGATTGAAGATTGAGGATTGGGGATTGAGGATTGATGATGGAGGATGAGGGGCTGATGGTTGAGGATTGAGGTTTGAGTATTGAATACGGAGAATTCAGGATATTTTATTGAGTATTGGGAATTGAGGATTGATGGTTGAGTATTGAGGATTGAGGATTGAGGATTGAGGATTGAGGATTGAGTATTGTAGATTGAGGATTGATTATTGAGGATTCAGGATTGAGGATTGAGGATTGAGGATTGATGATTGAAGATTGAGGATTAAGGATTGAGGATTGGGGATTGAGGATCTAGGATTGGAGATTGACTATTGAGGATTGAGGATTGAGGATTGAGGATTGAGGAACGGGGATTGAGGATTGAGGATGAGGGCTGAGGGTTGAGGATTGAGGATTGAGGACTGAGGACTGAGGATTGAGGATTGAGAATTGAGGATTGAGGATTGAGAGTTGAAGACTGAGGATTAGGTATTGAGGATTGAAGAATGAGGATTGAGGATTGAGTATTGATGACTGAGGATTGCAGATTGAGTATTGAGAATTGAAGACTGACGATTGAGGATTGAGGATTGAGGATTGAGGATTGAGGATTTAGGATTGAAGATTGAGGATTGGGGATTGAGGATTGAGGATTGAGGATGGAGTATCGAAGATTGAGTATTGAGGATTGAAGATTGAGGTTTGAGGATTGAGGATTGAGGATGGAGGACGAGGGCTGAGGGTTGAGGATTGAGGTTTGAGTATTGAATACTGAGAAATCAGGATATTCTGTTTAGTAATGAGAATTGAGGATTGATGGTTGAGTATTGAGGATTGAGGATTGAGTACTGAGTATTGAGGATTGAGGATTGAGGATTGAGGATTGAGGATTGAGGATTGGGTATTGAGGATTGAAGAATGCGGATTGGCGATTGAGGATTGAGGATTGAGGATTGAGGATTGAGGACTGAGGATTGAAGGTTGATGATTGAGGATTGAGGATTGTGGATTGAGGATTGTGGGTTGAGGACTGCGGGTTGACGATTGAGTATTGAAGATTGAGGGTTGATGACTGAGGATTGAGGATAGAGGATTGAAGATTGAGTATTGAGCATTGAGGTTTGAGGATTGAGGATTGAGTGTTGAAGATTGAGGATCGATGATTGAGGATTGAGGATTGAGGGTTGAGGATTGAGGATTGAAGATTGAGGACTGAGTGTTGAGGGTTGAGTGATGAGAATTGATGTCTGTGGATTGAGATTTGAAGATTGAAGATTAGGGATATAGTATTGAAAACTGTGAATTGTGGATATTCTATTAAGGATGGAGGATTGACAATTGATTGTTGCGGGCTGAGGGATGAAGATTCAGCATTCAGGATTGAGGATTCGGAATTGTGATTTGAGGACTGAGGATTGAGGGTTGAGGATTGAGGATTGAGGATTGACGCTTGAGGATAGTGGATTGAGGATGGAGGATTGATGAGAGAGGACAGACTGTTGAGGATTGAGTGTTGAGAATTGATGTTTGAGGATCGAGGTTTGATTATTGGATATTGTGGATTGTGTATTGAATCATGAGAATTCATGATATTCTATTGAGTATTGAGAATTGAGGAATGATGGTTGAGTACTGAGGATTGATGGTTGAGTACTGAGGATTGATGGTTGATGGATGTGTGTTGAATATTGAGGATTGAGGATTGACGATTGAGGATTGAGAATTGAGGATTGAAGATTGAGCATTGATGATTGAAGATTGAGGATTGAGGATTGAGGGTTGAGGATTGAGGACGAGGACCGACGGTTGAGAATTGAAGATTGAGGATTGAGGATTAAAGATTGAGGATTGAGGATTGAGGATTGAGGATTGAAGATTGAGTATTGAGGATTGAAGATTGAGGATTGAATTTTGAGGACTGAGGACTGAGGATTGAGGATTGAGAATTGAGGATTGAGGATTGAGGATTGAAGATTGAGGACTGGGTATTGAGGATTGAAGAAGGAGGATTGAGGATTGAGGATTGAGGACTGAGGATTGCAGGTTGAGTATTGAGGATTGAAGACTGACGATTGAGGATTGAGGATTGAGGATTGGGGATTGAGGATTGAGGATTGAAGATTGAGTATTGAGTATTGAAGATTGAGGATTGAGGATTGAGGATTGAGGATTCAGGATTGAGGATTGAGGATTGAGTATTCAGGATTGAAGATTGAGAATTGAGGATTGAGGCTTGAGGATTGAGTATTGAGGATTGAACATTGAGGATTGTAGATCGAGGATTGAGGATTGAGTATTGAGTATTGAGGATTGAGAATTGAGGATTGAGGATTGAAGGTTGAGGATTAAGGATTGAGGATTGGGGATTGAGGATCTAGGATTGGAGATTGACTATTGAGGATTGAGGATTGAGGATTGAGCATTGAGGAACGGGGATTGAGGATTGAGGATGAGGGCTGAGGGTTGAGGATTGAGGTTTGAGTATTGAATACTGTGAATTCAGGATATTCTCTTGAGTATTGAGAACTGGGGATTGATGTTTGAGTATCGAGGATTGAGGATTGAAGATTGAGTATTGGGAATTGAAGATTGAGGATTGAGGATTGAGGATTGAGGATTGAGGATTGAGGATTGAGGATTGAGGATTGAGGATTGAGTAATCAGGATTGAAGATTGAGGATTGAGGATTGAGGCTTGAGGATTGAGTATTGAGGATTGAACATTGAGGATTGTGGATTGAGGATTGAGGATTGAGTATTGAGTATTGAGGATTGAGAATTGAGGATTGAGTATTGAAGGTTGAGGATTAAGGATTGAGGATTGGGGATTGAGGATCTAGGATTGGAGATTGACTATTGAGGATTGAGGATTGAGGATTGAGGATTGAGGATTGAGGAACGGGGATTGAGGATTGAGGATGAGGGCTGAGGGTTGAGGATTGAGGTTTGAGTATTGAATACTGAGAAATCAGGATATTCTGTTTAGTACTGAGAATTGAGGATTGATGGTTGAGTATTGAGGATTGAGGATTGAGTATTGAGGATTGAAGATTGAGGTTTGAGGATTGAGAGCTGAGAATTGAGGATGAGGACTGATCGTTGAGAATTGAGGTTTGAGGAACGAGGATTGAGGATTGAGAATTGAGGACTGAGGATTGACGATTGAGTATTGAAGATTGAGGATTGAGGACTGAGGATGGAGGATTGAGGATTGAGGATTGAGGATTGGGTATTGAGGATTGAAGAATGAGGATTGACGATTGAGGATGGAGTATTGAGAATTGAAGCTTGAGTATTGAGGATGGAAGGTTGATGATTGAGGATTGAGGATTGTGGATTGAGGATTGAGGGTTGAGGATTGAAGGTTGAGTATTGAGGATTGAACATTGAGTATTGATGATTGAGGATTGAGGATTGAGGATTGAGGATTGAAGATTGAGGATTGGGGATTGAGGATTGAGGATGGAGGATGAGGTGCTGATGGTTGAGGATTGAGGATTGAGTATTGTAGATTGAGGATTGATTATTGAGGATTGAGGATTGAGGATCGAGGATTGAGGATTGAGGATTGAAGATTGAGTATTGAGGATTGAGGAATAAGAATTGAGGATTGGGGAGTGAGGATCTAGGATTGGAGGTTGATTATTGAGAATTGAACATTGAGGATTGAGGACTGAGGATTGAGGATTGAGGTTGGAGGATGAGGGCTGAGGGCTGAGGATTGAGGTTTGAGTATTGAATCCTGAGAATTTAGTATATTCTATTGAGTATTGAGAATTGAGGATTGATGGTTGAGTATTGAGGATTGAGGTTTGAAGATTGATGATTGAGGATTGAGGATTGTGGATTGAGGATTGAGGGTTGAGGATTGAAGGTTGAGTATTGAGGATTGAACATTGAGTATTGATGATTGAGAATTGAGGTTTGAGGACTGAGGACTGAGGATTGAGGATTGAGAATTGAGGATTGAGGATTGAGGATTGAGGATTGAAGATTGAGGATTGGGTATTGAGGATTGAAGAAGGAGGATTGAGGATTGAGGTTTGAGGACTGAGGATTGCAGGTTGAGTATTGAGGATTGAAGACTGACGATTGAGGATTGAGGATTGAGGATTGGGGATTGAGGATTGAGGATTGAAGATTGAGGATTGAGTTTTGAGGACTGAGGACTGAGGATTGAGGATTGAGAATTGAGGATTGAGGATTGAGGATTGAAGATTGAGGATTGAGGATTGAGGATTGAGGATGGACGATGAGGGCTGAGGGTTGAGGATTGAGGTTTGAGTATTGAATACTGAGAAATCAGGATATTCTGTTTAGTATTGAGAATTGAGGATTGATGGTTGAGTATTGAGGATTGAGGATTGAGTATTGAGGATTGAAGATTGAGGTTTGAGGATTGAGAGTTGAGAATTGAGGATGAGGACTGAGGGTGGAGAATTGAGGTTTGAGGAACGAGGATTGAAGATTGAGAATTGAGGACTGAGGATTGACGATTGAGTATTGAAGATTGAGGATTGAGGATTGAGGACTGATAACTGAGGATTGAGGATTGAGGATTGAGCATTGAGGATTCAAGATTGAGGACTGTTTATTGAGGATTGAAGATTGAGGATTAAGGATTGAGGATTGAAGATTGAGTATTAAGGATTGAGGATTGGGGATTGAGGATCTAGCATTGGATATTGATTATTGAGGATTGAAGATTGAAGATTGAGGATTGAGGATTGAGGGTTGTGGATTGAGGACGAGGACTGAGGGTTAACTATTGATGCTTGGGGTCTGAGGATTGAGGATTGAGGATTGAGAATTGAGGATTGAGGATTGACGATTGAGGATTGAGGAATGAGGATTGAAGATTGAGTAATGAGGCTTGAAGATTGAGGGTTGAGGATTGAGGATTGAGCATTGAGGATTGAAGACTGAGGACTGTGGATTGAGGATTGAAGATTGAGGATTAAGGATTGAGTATTGGGGACTGAGGATCTAGCATTGGAGATTGATCATTGAGGATTGAAGATTGAGGATTGAGGATTGAGGATTGAGGATGGAGGATGAGGGATGAGGGCTGGGGATTGAGGATTGAAGATTGAGGATTAACGATTGAGGATTGGGGATTGAGGATCTAGGATTGGAGATTGATTATTGAGGATTGAATATTGAGAATTGAGGATTGAGTATTGCTAATTGAGAATTGAGGATGAGGACTGAGGTTTGAGGATTGAGGTTCGAGGAATGAGGATTGAGGATTGAGGATTGAGGATTGAGGATTGAGGATTGAGGATTGAGTATTGAAGATTGAGTATTCATGACTGAGGATTGAGGATTGTGGATTGAGGGTTGAGGATTGAGCATCGAAGATTGAGTATTGAGGATTGAAGATTGAGGTTTGAGGATTGAGTGTTGAGGATGGAGGATGAGGGCTGAGGGTTGAGGATTGAGGTTTGAGTATTGAATACTGAGAATTCAGGATATTCTATTGAGTATTGAGAATTGAGGATTGATGGTTGGGTATTGAGGATTGAAGATCGAGGACTGTGGATTGAGGATTGAAGATTGAGGATAAAGGATTGAGGATTGGGGCTTGAGGATCTAGGATTGGAGGTTGATTATTGAGGATTGAAGATTGAGGATTGAGGATTGAGGATTGAGAATGGAGGATGAGGGCTGAGGGCTGAGGATTGAGGTTTGAGTATTGAATCCTGAGAATTCCTTATATTCTATTGAGTATTGAGAATTGAGTTTTGATGGTTGAGTATTGAGGATTGAGGATTGAGGATTGAGGATTGAGGATTGAGTATCGAAGATTGAGTATGGATGATTGAAGATTGAGTATTGAGGATTGAGGATTGAGTATTGAAGATTGAGGATTGATGACTGAGGATTGAGGATTGAGGATTGATGATTGGGGATTGAGGATTGAAGATTGAGTATGGAGGATTGAAGATTGAGGATTGAGGATTGAGGATTGAGGATTGAAGATTGAGGACTGAGTGTTGAGGGTTGAGTGCTGAGAATTGATGTTTGTGGATTGAGATTTGAAGATTGTAGATTGGGGATTGAGCATTGAACCATGAGAATTCAGTATATTCTATTGTGCTTCGAGAATTGAGGATTGATGGTTGAAAATTGGTGATTGATGGTTGAGGGTTGTGTGTTGAATATTGAGGATTGAGGATTGTGGATTGAGGATTGAGGATTGAGGATTGAAGATTGAGTATTGATGATTGAAGATTGAGGATTGAGAATTGAGGGTTGAGGATTGAGGACGAGGACTGACGGTTGAGGGTTGAGGTTTGATGATTGAGGATTGAGGACTGATGACTGAGGATTGAGGATTGAGGATTGAGCATTGAGGATTGAAGATTGAGGATTGTGGATCGAGGATTGAAGATTGAGGATTAAGGATTGAGGATTGGGGATTGAGGACCTAGGATTGGATGTTGATTATTGAGCATTGAAGATTGAGGATTGAGGATTGAGGGCTGAGGATGGAGGATGAGGGCTGAGGGCTGAGGATTGAGGTCTGAGTATTGAATCCTGAGAATTCAGGATATTCTATTGAGTATTGAGAACTGAGGATTGATGGTTAAGAATTGAGGATTGAGGATTGAGGATTGAGTATTGAAGATTGAGGATTGATGATTGAGGATTGAGGATTGAGGATTGAGTATTGAGGATTGAGTATTGAAGATTGTGGATTGATGATTGACGATTGTGGACTGAGGATTGAGGATTGATTACTGAGCTTTGGGGATTGAAGATTGTGGACTGGGGATAGAGGATTGAATATTGAGTATTAAGGATAGAGGATTGGGGATTGTGGATCTAGAATAGGAGATTGATTATTGAGGATTGAAGATTGAGGATTGAGGATTGAGGATTGAGAATTGAGATTTGAGGATGAGGACTGAGGGTTGAGGATTGAGATTTGAGGAATGAGGATTGAGGATTGAGGATTGAGGATTGAGGATTGAAGATTGTGGATTGAGGATTGAGGATTGAGGATTGAAGATTGAGTATTGAGGATTGAGGATTGAAGATTGAGTATTGAGGATTGAAGATTGAGGATTGAGGATTGAGGATTGAGGATTGAGGATTGAAGATTGAGGATTGGGGATTGAGGATTGACGATTGAGGATTGAGTATTGAGGATTGAGGATTGAGGATTGAGGATTGCAGATTGAATATTGTGGATTGAGTACTGGGGATTGAGGATTGAAGATTGAGGATTAACGATTGAGGATTTGGGATTGAGGATCTAGGATTGGAGATTGATTATAGAGGATTGAAGATTGAGCATTGAAGATTGAGGATTGAGAATTGAGAATTGAGGATGAGGACTGAGGGTTGAGGATTGAGGTTTGACGAATGAGGATTGAGGATTGAGGATTGAGGATTGAGGATTGAGGATTGAGGATTGAGTATTGAAGATTGAGTATTGAAGATTGAGGACTGAGCACTGAGGACTGAGTACTGAGGACTGAGGATTGAAGATTGAGGACTGAGTGTTGAGGGTTGAGTGATGAGAATTGATGTTTGTGGGTGGAGACATGAAGATTGAAGATTGAGGATTGAGTATTGAAAACTGAGAATTCAGGATATTCTATTGAGTATTGAGAATTGAGTATTGATGGTTAAGTATTGAGGATTGATGGTTGAGGGCTGTGTGTTGAATATTGAGGATTGAGGATTGATGATTTTAGGATTGAGGATTGAGGATTGAGGATTGAAGATTGAGTATTGATGACTGAAGATTGAGTATTGAGGATTGAGGGGTGAGGACTGAGGATTGAGGATTGAGGATTGAGAATTGAGATATGAGGATGAGGACTGAGGGTTGAGGATTGAGGTTTGAGGATTGAGGATTGAGTATTGAAGATTGGGGATTGATGATTGACGATTGAGGACTGAGGATTGAGGATTGATTATTGAGCTTTGGGGACTGAAGATTGTGGACTGGGGATAGAGGATTGAATATTGAGGGTTAAGGATAGAGTATTGGGGATTGAGGATCTAGGATAGGAGATTGATTATTGAGGATTGAAGATTGAGGATTGAGGATTGAGGATTGAGAATTGAGATATGAGGATGAGGACTGAGGGTTGAGGATTGAGGTTTGAGGAATGAGGATTGAGGATTGAGGATTGAGGATTGAGGATTGAGGATTGAGTATTGAAGATTGAGGATTGATGACTGAGGATTGAGGATTGAGGATTGATGATTGAGTATTGGGGATTGACGATTGAGTATGGAGGATTGAAGATTGAGGATTGAGGATTGAGGATTGATGATTGAGGACTGAGTGTTGAGGGTTGAGTGATGAGAATTGATGTCTGTGGATTGAGATTTGAAGATTGAAGATTGGGGATTGAGTATTGAAAACTGTGAATTGAGGATATTCTAAAGAGGACTGAGGATTGACAATTGACTGTTGAGGACTGAGGGCTGAAGATTGACGATTCAGGATTGAGGATTCGGGACTGAGGTTTGAGGACGAGGACTGACGGTTGAGGATTGAGGTTTGAGGATTGAGGATTGAGGATTGAGAATTGAGGATTGAAGATAGAGTATTGATGATTGAGGATTGAGGATCGAGGATTGAGGATTGAGGATTGAGGATTGAAGATTGAGGATTGGGGATTGAGGATTGAGGATTGAGAATTGAAAATCGAAGATTGAGTATTGAGGATTGAAGATTGAGGTTTGAGGATTGAGGATTGAGGATTGAGGATTGAGTATTGTAGATTGAGGATTGATTAGTGAGGATTCAGGATTGAGGATTGAGGATTGAGGATTGAGGATTGAAGATTGAGGATTAAGGATTGAGGATTGGGGATTGAGGATCTAGGATTGGAGATTGACTATTGAGGATTGAGGATTGAGGATTGAGGATTGAGGAACGAGGATTGAGGATTGAGGATGATGGCTGAGGGTTGAGGATTGAGGTTTGAGGACTGAGGACTGAGGATTGAGGATTGAGAACTGAGGATGGAGGATTGAGGACTGAGGATTGAGGACTGGGTATTGAGGATTGAAGAATGAGGATTGACGATTGAGGATAGAGTATTGAGAATTGAAGCTTGAGTATTGAGGATGGAAGGTTGATGATTGAGGATTGAGGATTGTGGATTGAGGATTGAGGGTTGAGGATTGAAGGTTGAGTATTGAGGATTGAACATTGAGTATTGATGATTGAGGATTGAGGATTGAGGATTGAGGATTGAAGATTGAGGATTGGGGATTGAGGATTGAGGATGGAGGATGAGGTGCTGATGGTTGAGGATTGAGGTTTGGGTATTGAATACGGAGAATTCAGGATATTCTATTGAGTATTGGGAATTGAAGATTGATGGTTGAGTATTGAGGATTGAGGATTGAGGATTGAGGATTGAGTATTGTAGATTGAGGATTGATTATTGAGGATTGAGGATTGAGGATTGAGGATTGAGGATTGAGGATTGAAGATTGAGTATTGAGGATTGAGGAATAAGAATTGAGGATTGGGGAGTGAGGATCTAGGATTGGAGGTTGAATATTGAGAATTGAACATTGAGGATTGAGGACTGAGGATTGAGGATTGAGGTTGGAGGATGAGGGCTGAGGGCTGAGGATTGAGGTTTGAGTATTGAATCCTGAGAATTTAGTATATTCTATTGAGTATTGAGAATTGAGGATTGATGGTTGAGTACTGAGGATTGAGGTTTGAAGATTGATGATTGAGGATTGAGGATTGTGGATTGAGGATTGAGGGTTGAGGATTGAAGGTTGAGTATTGAGGATTGAACATTGAGTATTGATGATTGAGAATTGAGGTTTGAGGACTGAGGACTGAGGATTGAGGATTGAGAATTGAGGATAGAGGATTGAGGATTGAGGATTGAAGATTGAGGATTGGGTATTGAGGATTGAAGAAGGAGGATTGAGGATTGAGGTTTGAGGACTGAGGATTGCAGGTTGAGTATTGAGGATTGAAGACTGACGATTGAGGATTGAGGATTGAGGATTGGGGATTGAGGATTGAGGATTGAAGATTGAGGATTGAGTTTTGAGGACTGAGGACTGAGGATTGAGGATTGAGAATTGAGGATTGAGGATTGAGGATTGAAGATTGAGGATTGGGTATTGAGGATTGAAGAAGGAGGATTGAGGATTGAGGATTGAGGACTGAGGATTGCAGGTTGAGTATTGAGGATTGAAGACTGACGATTGAGGATTGAGGATTGAGGATTGGGAATTGAGGATTGAGGATTGAAGATTGAGTATTGAGTATTGAAGATTGAGGATTGAGGATTGAGGATTGAGGATTGAGGATTGAGGATTGAGGATTGAGGATTGAGGATTGAGGATTGAAGATTGAGGATTGGGGATTGAGGATTGACTATTGAGGATTGAGTATCGAAGATTGAGTATTGAGGATTGAAGATTGAGGTTTGAGGATTGAGGATTGAGGATGGACGATGAGTGCTGAGGGTTGAGGATTGAGGTTTGAGTATTGAATACTGAGAAATCAGGATATTCTGTTTAGTATTGAGCATTGAGGATTGAGTATTGAGGATTGAAGATTGAGGTTTGAGGATTGAGAGTTGAGAATTGAGGATGAGGACTGAGGGTTGAGAATTGAGGTTTGAGGAACGAGGATTGAAGATTGAGAATTGAGGACTGAGGATTGACGATTGAGTATTGAAGATTGAGGATTGAGGATTGAGGACTGATAACAGAGGATTGAGGATTGAGGATTGAGCATTGAGGATTCAATATTGAGGACTGTTTATTGAGGATTGAAGATTGAGGATTAAGGATTGAGGATTGAAGATTGAGGATTGAGGATTGAGGATTGAGGATTGAGTATTGAAGATTAAAGATTGATGATTGAGGATTGAGGATTGAGGATTGAGGATTGAGGATTGAGTATTGAAGATTGTGGATTGATGATTGACGATTGAGGACTGAGGATTGAGGATTGATTACTGAGCTTTGGGGATTGAAGATTGTGGACTGGGGATAGAGGATTGAATATTGAGGATTAAGGATAGAGGATTGGGGATTGTGGATCTAGGATAGGAGATTGATTATTGAGGATTGAAGATTGAGGATTGAGGATTGAGGATTGAGAATTGAGATTTGAGGATGAGGACTGAGGGTTGAGGATTGAGATTTGAGGAATGAGGATTGAGGATTGAGGGTTGAGGATTGAGGATTGATGATTGAGTATTGAAGATTGAGGATTGATGACTCAGGATTGAGGATTGAGGATTGAGGATTGGGTATTGAGGATTGAAGAATGAGGATTGACGATTGAGGATTGAGTATTGAGGATTGAAGATTGAGTATTGAGGATTGAAGGTTGATGATTGAGGATTGAGGATTGAGGATTGAGGATTGAGGATTGAGGATTGATGATTGAAGACTGAGTATTGAGGATTGAAGGTTGATGATTGAGGATTGAGGATTGAGGATTGAGGATTGAGGATTGATGATTGAAGACTGAGTATTGAGGATTGAAGATTGAGGATTGAGGATTCAAGGTTGAGGATTGAGAATGAGGGCTGAGGGCTGAGGATTAAGGTTTGAGGACTGAGGACTGAGGATTGAGGATTGAGAATTGAGGATGGAGGATTGAGGATTGAGGATTGAGGATTGGGTATTGAGGATTGAAGAATGAGGATTGACGATTGAGGATAGAGTATTGAGAATTGAAGATTGAGTATTGAGGATTGAAGGTTGATGATTGAGGATTGAGGATTTTGGATTGAGGATTGAGGGTTGAGGATTGAAGGTTGAGTATTGAGGATTGAACATTGAGTATTGATGATTGATGATTGAGGATTGAGGATTGAGTATTGAAGATTGAGGATTGGGGATTGAGGATTGAGGATGGAGGATGAGCGGCTGATGGTTGAGGATTGAGGTTTGAGTATTGAATACGGAGAATTCATGATATTCTATTGAGTATTGGGAATTGAGGATTGATGGTTGAGTATTGAGGATTGAGGATTGAGGGTTGAGGATTGAGTATTGTAGATTGAGGATTGATTATTGAGGATTCAGGATTGAGGATTGAGGATTGTGGATTGAGGATTGAAGATTGAGGATTGAGGAACGAGGATTGAGGATTGAGGATGATGGCTGATGGTTGAGGATTGAGGTTTGAGGACTGAGGACTGAAGATTGAGGATTGGGTATTGAGGATTGAAGAAGGAGAATTGAGGATTGAGGATTGAGGATTGATGATTGAAGACTGAGTATTGAGGATTGAAGATTGAGGATTGAGGATTCAAGATTGAGGATTGAGAATGAGGGCTGAGGGTTGAGGATTGAGGTTTGAGGACTGAGGACTGATGATTGAGGTTTGAGAATTGAGGATTGAGGATTGAGAGTCGAAGATTGAGGATTGGGTATTGAGGATTGAAGAATGAGGATTGAGGATTGAGTATTGAGGACTGAGGATTGCAGATTGAGTATTCAGAATTGAAGACTGACGATTGAGGATTGAGGATTGAGGATTGAGGATTGAGGATTGAGGATTGAAGATTGAGGATTGGGGATTGAGGATTGAGGATTGAGGATTGAGTATCGAAGATTGAGTATTGAGGATTGAAGATTGAGGTTTGAGGATTGAGGATTGAGGATGGACGATGAGGGCTGAGGGTTGAGGATTGAGGTTTGAGTATTGAATACTGAGAAATCAGGATATTCTGTTTAGTATTGAGAATTGAGGATTGATTGTTGAGTATTGAGGATAGAGGATTGAGTATTGAGGATTGAAGATTGAGGTTTGAGGATTGAGAGTTGAGAATTGAGAATGAGGACTGAGGGTTGAGAATTGAGGTTTGAGGAACGAGGATTGAAGATTGAGAATTGAGGACTGAGGATTGACGATTGAGTATTGAAGATTCAGGACTGAGGATTGAGAACTGATGACTGAGGATTGAGGATTGAGGATTGAGCATTGAGGATTCAAGATTGAGGACTGTTTATTGAAGATTGAAGATTGAGGATTAAGGATTGAGGATTGGGGATTGAGAATCTAGCATTGGATATTGATTATTGAGGATTGAAGATTGAAGATTGAGGATTGAGGATTGGGGGTTGTGGATTGAGGACGAGGACTGAGTGTTAACTATTGATGCTTGGGGTCTGAGGATTGAGGATTGAGGATTGAGAATTGAGGATTGAGGATTGACGATTGAGGATTGAGGAATGAGGATTGAAGATTGAGTAATGAGGATTGAAGGTTGAGGGTTGAGGATTGAGGATTGAGCATTGAGGATTGACGACTGAGGACTGTGGATTGAGGATTGAAGATTGAGGATTAAGGATTGAGTATTGGGGATTGAGGATCTAGCATTGGAGATTGATCATTGAGGATTGAAGATTGAGGATTGAGGATTGAGGATTGCGGATGGAGGATGAGGGATGAGGGCTGGGGATTGAGGATTGAAGATTGAGGATTAACGATTGAGGATTGGGGATTGAGGATCTAGGATTGGAGATTGATTATTGAGGATTGAAGATTGAGAATTGAGGATTGAGGATTGCGAATTGAGAATTGAGGATGAGGACTGAGGTTTGAGGATTGAGGTTCGAAGAATGAGGATTGAGGATTGAGGATTGAGGATTGAGGATTGAGGATTGAAGATTGAGGATTGGGGATTGAGGATTGAGGATGGAGGATGAGCGGCTGATGGTTGAGGATTGAGGTTTGAGTATTGAATACGGAGAATTCATGATATTCTATTGAGTATTGGGAATTGAGGATTGATGGTTGAGTATTGAGGATTGAGGATTGAGGGTTGAGGATTGAGTATTGTAGATTGAGGATTGATTATTGAGGATTCAGGATTGAGGATTGAGGATTGTGGATTGAGGATTGAAGATTGAGGATTGAGGAACGAGGATTGAGGATTGAGGATGATGGCTGATGGTTGAGGATTGAGGTTTGAGGACTGAGGACTGAAGATTGAGGATTGGGTATTGAGGATTGAAGAAGGAGAATTGAGGATTGAGGATTGAGGATTGATGATTGAAGACTGAGTATTGAGGATTGAAGATTGAGGATTGAGGATTCAAGATTGAGGATTGAGAATGAGGGCTGAGGGTTGAGGATTGAGGTTTGAGGACTGAGGACTGATGATTGAGGTTTGAGAATTGAGGATTGAGGATTGAGAGTCGAAGATTGAGGATTGGGTATTGAGGATTGAAGAATGAGGATTGAGGATTGAGTATTGAGGACTGAGGATTGCAGATTGAGTATTCAGAATTGAAGACTGACGATTGAGGATTGAGGATTGAGGATTGAGGATTGAGGATTGAGGATTGAAGATTGAGGATTGGGGATTGAGGATTGAGGATTGAGGATTGAGTATCGAAGATTGAGTATTGAGGATTGAAGATTGAGGTTTGAGGATTGAGGATTGAGGATGGACGATGAGGGCTGAGGGTTGAGGATTGAGGTTTGAGTATTGAATACTGAGAAATCAGGATATTCTGTTTAGTATTGAGAATTGAGGATTGATTGTTGAGTATTGAGGATTGAGGATTGAGTATTGAGGATTGAAGATTGAGGTTTGAGGATTGAGAGTTGAGAATTGAGAATGAGGACTGAGGGTTGAGAATTGAGGTTTGAGGAACGAGGATTGAAGATTGAGAATTGAGGACTGAGGATTGACGATTGAGTATTGAAGATTCAGGACTGAGGATTGAGAACTGATGACTGAGGATTGAGGATTGAGGATTGAGCATTGAGGATTCAAGATTGAGGACTGTTTATTGAGGATTGAAGATTGAGGATTAAGGATTGAGGATTGGGGATTGAGAATCTAGCATTGGATATTGATTATTGAGGATTGAAGATTGAAGATTGAGGATTGAGGATTGAGGGTTGTGGATTGAGGACGAGGACTGAGTGTTAACTATTGATGCTTGGGGTCTGAGGATTGAGGATTGAGGATTGAGAATTGAGGATTGAGGATTGACGATTGAGGATTGAGGAATGAGGATTGAAGATTGAGTAATGAGGATTGAAGGTTGAGGGTTGAGGATTGAGGATTGAGCATTGAGGATTGACGACTGAGGACTGTGGATTGAGGATTGAAGATTGAGGATTAAGGATTGAGTATTGGGGATTGAGGATCTAGCATTGGAGATTGATCATTGAGGATTGAAGATTGAGGATTGAGGATTGAGGATTGCGGATGGAGGATGAGGGATGAGGGCTGGGGATTGAGGATTGAAGATTGAGGATTAACGATTGAGGATTGGGGATTGAGGATCTAGGATTGGAGATTGATTATTGAGGATTGAAGATTGAGAATTGAGGATTGAGGATTGCGAATTGAGAATTGAGGATGAGGACTGAGGTTTGAGGATTGAGGTTCGAAGAATGAGGATTGAGGATTGAGGATTGAGGATTGAGGATTGAGGATTGAGGATTGAGTATTGAAGATTGAGTATTCACGACTGAGGATTGAGGATTGAGGATTGAGTATTGTAGATTGAGGATTGATTATTGAGGATTGAGGATTGAGGATCGAGGATTGAGGATTGAGGATTGAAGATTGAGTATTGAGGATTGAGGAATAAGAATTGAGGATTGGGGAGTGAGGATCTAGGATTGGAGGTTGATTATTGAGAATTGAACATTGAGGATTGAGGACTGAGGATTGAGGATTGAGGTTGGAGGATGAGGGCTGAGGGCTGAGGATTGAGGTTTGAGTATTGAATCCTGAGAATTTAGTATATTCTATTGAGTATTGAGAATTGAGGATTGATGGTTGAGTATTGAGGATTGAGGTTTGAAGATTGATGATTGAGGATTGAGGATTGTGGATTGAGGATTGAGGGTTGAGGATTGAAGGTTGAGTATTGAGGATTGAACATTGAGTATTGATGATTGAGAATTGAGGTTTGAGGACTGAGGACTGAGGATTGAGGATTGAGAATTGAGGATTGAGGATTGAGGATTGAGGATTGAAGATTGAGGATTGGGTATTGAGGATTGAAGAAGGAGGATTGAGGATTGAGGTTTGAGGACTGAGGATTGCAGGTTGAGTATTGAGGATTGAAGACTGACGATTGAGGATTGAGGATTGAGGATTGGGGATTGAGGATTGAGGATTGAAGATTGAGGATTGAGTTTTGAGGACTGAGGACTGAGGATTGAGGATTGAGAATTGAGGATTGAGGATTGAGGATTGAAGATTGAGGATTGAGGATTGAGGATTGAGGATGGACGATGAGGGCTGAGGGTTGAGGATTGAGGTTTGAGTATTGAATACTGAGAAATCAGGATATTCTGTTTAGTATTGAGAATTGAGGATTGATGGTTGAGTATTGAGGATTGAGGATTGAGTATTGAGGATTGAAGATTGAGGTTTGAGGATTGAGAGTTGAGAATTGAGGATGAGGACTGAGGGTGGAGAATTGAGGTTTGAGGAACGAGGATTGAAGATTGAGAATTGAGGACTGAGGATTGACGATTGAGTATTGAAGATTGAGGATTGAGGATTGAGGACTGATAACTGAGGATTGAGGATTGAGGATTGAGCATTGAGGATTCAAGATTGAGGACTGTTTATTGAGGATTGAAGATTGAGGATTAAGGATTGAGGATTGAAGATTGAGTATTAAGGATTGAGGATTGGGGATTGAGGATCTAGCATTGGATATTGATTATTGAGGATTGAAGATTGAAGATTGAGGATTGAGGATTGAGGGTTGTGGATTGAGGACGAGGACTGAGGGTTAACTATTGATGCTTGGGGTCTGAGGATTGAGGATTGAGGATTGAGAATTGAGGATTGAGGATTGACGATTGAGGATTGAGGAATGAGGATTGAAGATTGAGTAATGAGGCTTGAAGATTGAGGGTTGAGGATTGAGGATTGAGCATTGAGGATTGAAGACTGAGGACTGTGGATTGAGGATTGAAGATTGAGGATTAAGGATTGAGTATTGGGGACTGAGGATCTAGCATTGGAGATTGATCATTGAGGATTGAAGATTGAGGATTGAGGATTGAGGATTGAGGATGGAGGATGAGGGATGAGGGCTGGGGATTGAGGATTGAAGATTGAGGATTAACGATTGAGGATTGGGGATTGAGGATCTAGGATTGGAGATTGATTATTGAGGATTGAATATTGAGAATTGAGGATTGAGTATTGCTAATTGAGAATTGAGGATGAGGACTGAGGTTTGAGGATTGAGGTTCGAGGAATGAGGATTGAGGATTGAGGATTGAGGATTGAGGATTGAGGATTGAGGATTGAGTATTGAAGATTGAGTATTCATGACTGAGGATTGAGGATTGTGGATTGAGGGTTGAGGATTGAGCATCGAAGATTGAGTATTGAGGATTGAAGATTGAGGTTTGAGGATTGAGTGTTGAGGATGGAGGATGAGGGCTGAGGGTTGAGGATTGAGGTTTGAGTATTGAATACTGAGAATTCAGGATATTCTATTGAGTATTGAGAATTGAGGATTGATGGTTGCGTATTGAGGATTGAAGATCGAGGACTGTGGATTGAGGATTGAAGATTGAGGATAAAGGATTGAGGATTGGGGCTTGAGGATCTAGGATTGGAGGTTGATTATTGAGGATTGAAGATTGAGGATTGAGGATTGAGGATTGAGAATGGAGGATGAGGGCTGAGGGCTGAGGATTGAGGTTTGAGTATTGAATCCTGAGAATTCCTTATATTCTATTGAGTATTGAGAATTGAGTTTTGATGGTTGAGTATTGAGGATTGAGGATTGAGGATTGAGGATTGAGGATTGAGTATCGAAGATTGAGTATGGATGATTGAAGATTGAGTATTGAGGATTGAGGATTGAGTATTGAAGATTGAGGATTGATGACTGAGGATTGAGGATTGAGGATTGATGATTGGGGATTGAGGATTGAAGATTGAGTATGGAGGATTGAAGATTGAGGATTGAGGATTGAGGATTGAGGATTGAAGATTGAGGACTGAGTGTTGAGGGTTGAGTGCTGAGAATTGATGTTTGTGGATTGAGATTTGAAGATTGTAGATTGGGGATTGAGCATTGAACCATGAGAATTCAGTATATTCTATTGTGCTTCGAGAATTGAGGATTGATGGTTGAAAATTGGTGATTGATGGTTGAGGGTTGTGTGTTGAATATTGAGGATTGAGGATTGTGGATTGAGGATTGAGGATTGAGGATTGAAGATTGAGTATTGATGATTGAAGATTGAGGATTGAGAATTGAGGGTTGAGGATTGAGGACGAGGACTGACGGTTGAGGGTTGAGGTTTGATGATTGAGGATTGAGGACTGATGACTGAGGATTGAGGATTGAGGATTGAGCATTGAGGATTGAAGATTGAGGATTGTGGATCGAGGATTGAAGATTGAGGATTAAGGATTGAGGATTGGGGATTGAGGACCTAGGATTGGATGTTGATTATTGAGCATTGAAGATTGAGGATTGAGGATTGAGGGCTGAGGATGGAGGATGAGGGCTGAGGGCTGAGGATTGAGGTCTGAGTATTGAATCCTGAGAATTCAGGATATTCTATTGAGTATTGAGAACTGAGGATTGATGGTTAAGAATTGAGGATTGAGGATTGAGGATTGAGTATTGAAGATTGAGGATTGATGATTGAGGATTGAGGATTGAGGATTGAGTATTGAGGATTGAGTATTGAAGATTGTGGATTGATGATTGACGATTGTGGACTGAGGATTGAGGATTGATTACTGAGCTTTGGGGATTGAAGATTGTGGACTGGGGATAGAGGATTGAATATTGAGTATTAAGGATAGAGGATTGGGGATTGTGGATCTAGAATAGGAGATTGATTATTGAGGATTGAAGATTGAGGATTGAGGATTGAGGATTGAGAATTGAGATTTGAGGATGAGGACTGAGGGTTGAGGATTGAGATTTGAGGAATGAGGATTGAGGATTGAGGATTGAGGATTGAGGATTGAAGATTGTGGATTGAGGATTGAGGATTGAGGATTGAAGATTGAGTATTGAGGATTGAGGATTGAAGATTGAGTATTGAGGATTGAAGATTGAGGATTGAGGATTGAGGATTGAGGATTGAGGATTGAAGATTGAGGATTGGGGATTGAGGATTGACGATTGAGGATTGAGTATTGAGGATTGAGGATTGAGGATTGAGGATTGCAGATTGAATATTGTGGATTGAGTACTGGGGATTGAGGATTGAAGATTGAGGATTAACGATTGAGGATTTGGGATTGAGGATCTAGGATTGGAGATTGATTATAGAGGATTGAAGATTGAGCATTGAAGATTGAGGATTGAGAATTGAGAATTGAGGATGAGGACTGAGGGTTGAGGATTGAGGTTTGACGAATGAGGATTGAGGATTGAGGATTGAGGATTGAGGATTGAGGATTGAGGATTGAGTATTGAAGATTGAGTATTGAAGATTGAGGACTGAGCACTGAGGACTGAGTACTGAGGACTGAGGATTGAAGATTGAGGACTGAGTGTTGAGGGTTGAGTGATGAGAATTGATGTTTGTGGGTGGAGACATGAAGATTGAAGATTGAGGATTGAGTATTGAAAACTGAGAATTCAGGATATTCTATTGAGTATTGAGAATTGAGTATTGATGGTTAAGTATTGAGGATTGATGGTTGAGGGCTGTGTGTTGAATATTGAGGATTGAGGATTGATGATTTTAGGATTGAGGATTGAGGATTGAGGATTGAAGATTGAGTATTGATGACTGAAGATTGAGTATTGAGGATTGAGGGGTGAGGACTGAGGATTGAGGATTGAGGATTGAGAATTGAGATATGAGGATGAGGACTGAGGGTTGAGGATTGAGGTTTGAGGATTGAGGATTGAGTATTGAAGATTGGGGATTGATGATTGACGATTGAGGACTGAGGATTGAGGATTGATTATTGAGCTTTGGGGACTGAAGATTGTGGACTGGGGATAGAGGATTGAATATTGAGGGTTAAGGATAGAGTATTGGGGATTGAGGATCTAGGATAGGAGATTGATTATTGAGGATTGAAGATTGAGGATTGAGGATTGAGGATTGAGAATTGAGATATGAGGATGAGGACTGAGGGTTGAGGATTGAGGTTTGAGGAATGAGGATTGAGGATTGAGGATTGAGGATTGAGGATTGAGGATTGAGTATTGAAGATTGAGGATTGATGACTGAGGATTGAGGATTGAGGATTGATGATTGAGTATTGGGGATTGACGATTGAGTATGGAGGATTGAAGATTGAGGATTGAGGATTGAGGATTGATGATTGAGGACTGAGTGTTGAGGGTTGAGTGATGAGAATTGATGTCTGTGGATTGAGATTTGAAGATTGAAGATTGGGGATTGAGTATTGAAAACTGTGAATTGAGGATATTCTAAAGAGGACTGAGGATTGACAATTGACTGTTGAGGACTGAGGGCTGAAGATTGACGATTCAGGATTGAGGATTCGGGACTGAGGTTTGAGGACGAGGACTGACGGTTGAGGATTGAGGTTTGAGGATTGAGGATTGAGGATTGAGAATTGAGGATTGAAGATAGAGTATTGATGATTGAGGATTGAGGATCGAGGATTGAGGATTGAGGATTGAGGATTGAAGATTGAGGATTGGGGATTGAGGATTGAGGATTGAGAATTGAAAATCGAAGATTGAGTATTGAGGATTGAAGATTGAGGTTTGAGGATTGAGGATTGAGGATTGAGGATTGAGTATTGTAGATTGAGGATTGATTAGTGAGGATTCAGGATTGAGGATTGAGGATTGAGGATTGAGGATTGAAGATTGAGGATTAAGGATTGAGGATTGGGGATTGAGGATCTAGGATTGGAGATTGACTATTGAGGATTGAGGATTGAGGATTGAGGATTGAGGAACGAGGATTGAGGATTGAGGATGATGGCTGAGGGTTGAGGATTGAGGTTTGAGGACTGAGGACTGAGGATTGAGGATTGAGAACTGAGGATGGAGGATTGAGGACTGAGGATTGAGGACTGGGTATTGAGGATTGAAGAATGAGGATTGACGATTGAGGATAGAGTATTGAGAATTGAAGCTTGAGTATTGAGGATGGAAGGTTGATGATTGAGGATTGAGGATTGTGGATTGAGGATTGAGGGTTGAGGATTGAAGGTTGAGTATTGAGGATTGAACATTGAGTATTGATGATTGAGGATTGAGGATTGAGGATTGAGGATTGAAGATTGAGGATTGGGGATTGAGGATTGAGGATGGAGGATGAGGTGCTGATGGTTGAGGATTGAGGTTTGGGTATTGAATACGGAGAATTCAGGATATTCTATTGAGTATTGGGAATTGAAGATTGATGGTTGAGTATTGAGGATTGAGGATTGAGGATTGAGGATTGAGTATTGTAGATTGAGGATTGATTATTGAGGATTGAGGATTGAGGATTGAGGATTGAGGATTGAGGATTGAAGATTGAGTATTGAGGATTGAGGAATAAGAATTGAGGATTGGGGAGTGAGGATCTAGGATTGGAGGTTGAATATTGAGAATTGAACATTGAGGATTGAGGACTGAGGATTGAGGATTGAGGTTGGAGGATGAGGGCTGAGGGCTGAGGATTGAGGTTTGAGTATTGAATCCTGAGAATTTAGTATATTCTATTGAGTATTGAGAATTGAGGATTGATGGTTGAGTACTGAGGATTGAGGTTTGAAGATTGATGATTGAGGATTGAGGATTGTGGATTGAGGATTGAGGGTTGAGGATTGAAGGTTGAGTATTGAGGATTGAACATTGAGTATTGATGATTGAGAATTGAGGTTTGAGGACTGAGGACTGAGGATTGAGGATTGAGAATTGAGGATAGAGGATTGAGGATTGAGGATTGAAGATTGAGGATTGGGTATTGAGGATTGAAGAAGGAGGATTGAGGATTGAGGTTTGAGGACTGAGGATTGCAGGTTGAGTATTGAGGATTGAAGACTGACGATTGAGGATTGAGGATTGAGGATTGGGGATTGAGGATTGAGGATTGAAGATTGAGGATTGAGTTTTGAGGACTGAGGACTGAGGATTGAGGATTGAGAATTGAGGATTGAGGATTGAGGATTGAAGATTGAGGATTGGGTATTGAGGATTGAAGAAGGAGGATTGAGGATTGAGGATTGAGGACTGAGGATTGCAGGTTGAGTATTGAGGATTGAAGACTGACGATTGAGGATTGAGGATTGAGGATTGGGAATTGAGGATTGAGGATTGAAGATTGAGTATTGAGTATTGAAGATTGAGGATTGAGGATTGAGGATTGAGGATTGAGGATTGAGGATTGAGGATTGAGGATTGAGGATTGAGGATTGAAGATTGAGGATTGGGGATTGAGGATTGACTATTGAGGATTGAGTATCGAAGATTGAGTATTGAGGATTGAAGATTGAGGTTTGAGGATTGAGGATTGAGGATGGACGATGAGTGCTGAGGGTTGAGGATTGAGGTTTGAGTATTGAATACTGAGAAATCAGGATATTCTGTTTAGTATTGAGCATTGAGGATTGAGTATTGAGGATTGAAGATTGAGGTTTGAGGATTGAGAGTTGAGAATTGAGGATGAGGACTGAGGGTTGAGAATTGAGGTTTGAGGAACGAGGATTGAAGATTGAGAATTGAGGACTGAGGATTGACGATTGAGTATTGAAGATTGAGGATTGAGGATTGAGGACTGATAACAGAGGATTGAGGATTGAGGATTGAGCATTGAGGATTCAATATTGAGGACTGTTTATTGAGGATTGAAGATTGAGGATTAAGGATTGAGGATTGAAGATTGAGGATTGAGGATTGAGGATTGAGGATTGAGTATTGAAGATTAAAGATTGATGATTGAGGATTGAGGATTGAGGATTGAGGATTGAGGATTGAGTATTGAAGATTGTGGATTGATGATTGACGATTGAGGACTGAGGATTGAGGATTGATTACTGAGCTTTGGGGATTGAAGATTGTGGACTGGGGATAGAGGATTGAATATTGAGGATTAAGGATAGAGGATTGGGGATTGTGGATCTAGGATAGGAGATTGATTATTGAGGATTGAAGATTGAGGATTGAGGATTGAGGATTGAGAATTGAGATTTGAGGATGAGGACTGAGGGTTGAGGATTGAGATTTGAGGAATGAGGATTGAGGATTGAGGGTTGAGGATTGAGGATTGATGATTGAGTATTGAAGATTGAGGATTGATGACTCAGGATTGAGGATTGAGGATTGAGGATTGGGTATTGAGGATTGAAGAATGAGGATTGACGATTGAGGATTGAGTATTGAGGATTGAAGATTGAGTATTGAGGATTGAAGGTTGATGATTGAGGATTGAGGATTGAGGATTGAGGATTGAGGATTGAGGATTGATGATTGAAGACTGAGTATTGAGGATTGAAGGTTGATGATTGAGGATTGAGGATTGAGGATTGAGGATTGAGGATTGATGATTGAAGACTGAGTATTGAGGATTGAAGATTGAGGATTGAGGATTCAAGGTTGAGGATTGAGAATGAGGGCTGAGGGCTGAGGATTAAGGTTTGAGGACTGAGGACTGAGGATTGAGGATTGAGAATTGAGGATGGAGGATTGAGGATTGAGGATTGAGGATTGGGTATTGAGGATTGAAGAATGAGGATTGACGATTGAGGATAGAGTATTGAGAATTGAAGATTGAGTATTGAGGATTGAAGGTTGATGATTGAGGATTGAGGATTTTGGATTGAGGATTGAGGGTTGAGGATTGAAGGTTGAGTATTGAGGATTGAACATTGAGTATTGATGATTGATGATTGAGGATTGAGGATTGAGTATTGAAGATTGAGGATTGGGGATTGAGGATTGAGGATGGAGGATGAGCGGCTGATGGTTGAGGATTGAGGTTTGAGTATTGAATACGGAGAATTCATGATATTCTATTGAGTATTGGGAATTGAGGATTGATGGTTGAGTATTGAGGATTGAGGATTGAGGGTTGAGGATTGAGTATTGTAGATTGAGGATTGATTATTGAGGATTCAGGATTGAGGATTGAGGATTGTGGATTGAGGATTGAAGATTGAGGATTGAGGAACGAGGATTGAGGATTGAGGATGATGGCTGATGGTTGAGGATTGAGGTTTGAGGACTGAGGACTGAAGATTGAGGATTGGGTATTGAGGATTGAAGAAGGAGAATTGAGGATTGAGGATTGAGGATTGATGATTGAAGACTGAGTATTGAGGATTGAAGATTGAGGATTGAGGATTCAAGATTGAGGATTGAGAATGAGGGCTGAGGGTTGAGGATTGAGGTTTGAGGACTGAGGACTGATGATTGAGGTTTGAGAATTGAGGATTGAGGATTGAGAGTCGAAGATTGAGGATTGGGTATTGAGGATTGAAGAATGAGGATTGAGGATTGAGTATTGAGGACTGAGGATTGCAGATTGAGTATTCAGAATTGAAGACTGACGATTGAGGATTGAGGATTGAGGATTGAGGATTGAGGATTGAGGATTGAAGATTGAGGATTGGGGATTGAGGATTGAGGATTGAGGATTGAGTATCGAAGATTGAGTATTGAGGATTGAAGATTGAGGTTTGAGGATTGAGGATTGAGGATGGACGATGAGGGCTGAGGGTTGAGGATTGAGGTTTGAGTATTGAATACTGAGAAATCAGGATATTCTGTTTAGTATTGAGAATTGAGGATTGATTGTTGAGTATTGAGGATAGAGGATTGAGTATTGAGGATTGAAGATTGAGGTTTGAGGATTGAGAGTTGAGAATTGAGAATGAGGACTGAGGGTTGAGAATTGAGGTTTGAGGAACGAGGATTGAAGATTGAGAATTGAGGACTGAGGATTGACGATTGAGTATTGAAGATTCAGGACTGAGGATTGAGAACTGATGACTGAGGATTGAGGATTGAGGATTGAGCATTGAGGATTCAAGATTGAGGACTGTTTATTGAAGATTGAAGATTGAGGATTAAGGATTGAGGATTGGGGATTGAGAATCTAGCATTGGATATTGATTATTGAGGATTGAAGATTGAAGATTGAGGATTGAGGATTGGGGGTTGTGGATTGAGGACGAGGACTGAGTGTTAACTATTGATGCTTGGGGTCTGAGGATTGAGGATTGAGGATTGAGAATTGAGGATTGAGGATTGACGATTGAGGATTGAGGAATGAGGATTGAAGATTGAGTAATGAGGATTGAAGGTTGAGGGTTGAGGATTGAGGATTGAGCATTGAGGATTGACGACTGAGGACTGTGGATTGAGGATTGAAGATTGAGGATTAAGGATTGAGTATTGGGGATTGAGGATCTAGCATTGGAGATTGATCATTGAGGATTGAAGATTGAGGATTGAGGATTGAGGATTGCGGATGGAGGATGAGGGATGAGGGCTGGGGATTGAGGATTGAAGATTGAGGATTAACGATTGAGGATTGGGGATTGAGGATCTAGGATTGGAGATTGATTATTGAGGATTGAAGATTGAGAATTGAGGATTGAGGATTGCGAATTGAGAATTGAGGATGAGGACTGAGGTTTGAGGATTGAGGTTCGAAGAATGAGGATTGAGGATTGAGGATTGAGGATTGAGGATTGAGGATTGAAGATTGAGGATTGGGGATTGAGGATTGAGGATGGAGGATGAGCGGCTGATGGTTGAGGATTGAGGTTTGAGTATTGAATACGGAGAATTCATGATATTCTATTGAGTATTGGGAATTGAGGATTGATGGTTGAGTATTGAGGATTGAGGATTGAGGGTTGAGGATTGAGTATTGTAGATTGAGGATTGATTATTGAGGATTCAGGATTGAGGATTGAGGATTGTGGATTGAGGATTGAAGATTGAGGATTGAGGAACGAGGATTGAGGATTGAGGATGATGGCTGATGGTTGAGGATTGAGGTTTGAGGACTGAGGACTGAAGATTGAGGATTGGGTATTGAGGATTGAAGAAGGAGAATTGAGGATTGAGGATTGAGGATTGATGATTGAAGACTGAGTATTGAGGATTGAAGATTGAGGATTGAGGATTCAAGATTGAGGATTGAGAATGAGGGCTGAGGGTTGAGGATTGAGGTTTGAGGACTGAGGACTGATGATTGAGGTTTGAGAATTGAGGATTGAGGATTGAGAGTCGAAGATTGAGGATTGGGTATTGAGGATTGAAGAATGAGGATTGAGGATTGAGTATTGAGGACTGAGGATTGCAGATTGAGTATTCAGAATTGAAGACTGACGATTGAGGATTGAGGATTGAGGATTGAGGATTGAGGATTGAGGATTGAAGATTGAGGATTGGGGATTGAGGATTGAGGATTGAGGATTGAGTATCGAAGATTGAGTATTGAGGATTGAAGATTGAGGTTTGAGGATTGAGGATTGAGGATGGACGATGAGGGCTGAGGGTTGAGGATTGAGGTTTGAGTATTGAATACTGAGAAATCAGGATATTCTGTTTAGTATTGAGAATTGAGGATTGATTGTTGAGTATTGAGGATTGAGGATTGAGTATTGAGGATTGAAGATTGAGGTTTGAGGATTGAGAGTTGAGAATTGAGAATGAGGACTGAGGGTTGAGAATTGAGGTTTGAGGAACGAGGATTGAAGATTGAGAATTGAGGACTGAGGATTGACGATTGAGTATTGAAGATTCAGGACTGAGGATTGAGAACTGATGACTGAGGATTGAGGATTGAGGATTGAGCATTGAGGATTCAAGATTGAGGACTGTTTATTGAGGATTGAAGATTGAGGATTAAGGATTGAGGATTGGGGATTGAGAATCTAGCATTGGATATTGATTATTGAGGATTGAAGATTGAAGATTGAGGATTGAGGATTGAGGGTTGTGGATTGAGGACGAGGACTGAGTGTTAACTATTGATGCTTGGGGTCTGAGGATTGAGGATTGAGGATTGAGAATTGAGGATTGAGGATTGACGATTGAGGATTGAGGAATGAGGATTGAAGATTGAGTAATGAGGATTGAAGGTTGAGGGTTGAGGATTGAGGATTGAGCATTGAGGATTGACGACTGAGGACTGTGGATTGAGGATTGAAGATTGAGGATTAAGGATTGAGTATTGGGGATTGAGGATCTAGCATTGGAGATTGATCATTGAGGATTGAAGATTGAGGATTGAGGATTGAGGATTGCGGATGGAGGATGAGGGATGAGGGCTGGGGATTGAGGATTGAAGATTGAGGATTAACGATTGAGGATTGGGGATTGAGGATCTAGGATTGGAGATTGATTATTGAGGATTGAAGATTGAGAATTGAGGATTGAGGATTGCGAATTGAGAATTGAGGATGAGGACTGAGGTTTGAGGATTGAGGTTCGAAGAATGAGGATTGAGGATTGAGGATTGAGGATTGAGGATTGAGGATTGAGGATTGAGTATTGAAGATTGAGTATTCACGACTGAGGATTGAGGATTGAGGATTGAGGGTTGAGGATTGAGCATCGAAGATTGAGTATTGAGGATTGAAGATTGAGGTTTGAGGATTGAGGGTTGAGGATGGAGGATGAGGGCTGAGGGTTGAGGATTGAGGTTTGAGTATTGAATACTGAGAATTCAGGATATTCTATTGAGTATTGAGAATTGAGTATTGATGGTTGAGTATTGAGGATTGAAGATCGAGGACTGTGGATTGAGGATTGAAGATTGAGGATAAAGGATTGAGGATTGGGGCTTGAGGATCTAGGATTGGAGGTTGATTATTGAGGATTGAAGATTGAGGATTGAGGATTGAGGATTGAGAATGGAGGATGAGGGCTGAGGGCTGAGGATTGAGGTTTGAGTATTGAATCCTGAGAATTCCTTATATTCTATTGAGTATTGAGAATTGAGGTTTGATGGTTGAGTATTGAGGATTGAGGATTGAGGATTGAGGATTGAGGATTGAGTATCGAAGATTGAGTATGGATGATTGAAGATTGAGTATTGAGGATTGAGGATTGAGTATTGAAGATTGAGGATTGATGACTGAGGATTGAGGATTGAGGATTGATGATTGAGGATTGAGGATTGAAGATTGAGTATGGAGGATTGAAGATTGAGGATTGAGGATTGAGGATTGAGGATTGAAGATTGAGGACTGAGTGTTGAGGGATGAGTGCTGAGAATTGATGTTTGTGGATTGAGATTTGAAGATTGTAGATTGGGGATTGAGCATTGAACCATGAGAATTCAGTATATTCTATTGTGCTTCGAGAATTGAGGATTGATGGTTGAAAATTGGTGATTGATGGTTGAGGGTTGTGTGTTGAATATTGAGGATTGAGGATTGTGGATTGAGGATTGAGGATTGAGGGTTGAAGATTGAGTATTGATGATTGAAGATTGAGGATTGAGAATTGAGGGTTGAGGATTGAGGACGAGGACTGACGGTTGAGGATTGAGGTTTGATGATTGAGGATTGAGGACTGATGACTGAGGATTGAGGATTGAGGATTGAGCATTGAGGATTGAAGATTGAGGACTGTGGATCGAGGATTGAAGATTGAGGATTAAGGATTGAGGATTGGGGATTGAGGACCTAGGATTGGATGTTGATTATTGAGCATTGAAGATTGAGGATTGAGGATTGAGGGCTGAGGATGGAGGATGAGGGCTGAGGGCTGAGGATTGAGGTCTGAGTATTGAATCCTGAGAATTCAGGATATTCTATTGAGTATTGAGAACTGAGGATTGATGGTTAAGAATTGAGGATTGAGGATTGTGGATTGAGTATTGAAGATTGAGGATTGATGATTGAGGATTGAGGATTGAGGATTGAGTATTGAGGATTGAGTATTGAAGATTGTGGATTGATGATTGACGATTGAGGACTGAGGATTGAGGATTGATTACTGAGCTTTGGGGATTGAAGATTGTGGACTGGGGATAGAGGATTGAATATTGAGTATTAAGGATAGAGGATTGGGGATTGTGGATCTAGGATAGGAGATTGATTATTGAGGATTGAAGATTGATGATTGAGGATTGAGGATTGAGAATTGAGATTTGAGGATGAGGACTGAGGGTTGAGGATTGAGATTTGAGGAATGAGGATTGAGGATTGAGGATTGAGGATTGAGGATTGATGATTGAGTATTGAAGATTGAGGATTGATGACTGAGGATTGAGGATTGAGGACTGATGATTGAGGATTGAGGATTGACGATTGAGTATGGAGGATTGAAGATTGAGGATTGAGGATTGAGGATTGAAGATTGAGGACTGAGTGTTGAGGGTTGAGTGATGAGAATTGATGTCTGTGGATTGAGATTCGAGGATTGAAGATTGGGGATTGAGTATTGAAAACTGTGAATTGAGTATATTCTATAGAGGACTGAGGATTGACAATTGATTGTTGCGGACTGAGGGACGAAGATTGAGCATTCAGGATTGAGGATTCGGAATTGATGTTTGAGGACTGAGGATTGAGTGTTGAGGATTGAGGATTGAGGATTGAGGATTGAGGATTGAGGATTGAGGATTGAAGATTGAGTATTGAGGATTGAAGATTGAGGATTGAGGATTGAGGATTGAGGATTGAGGATTGAAGATTGAGGGTTGGGGATTGAGGATTGACGATTGAGGATTGAGTATTGAGGATTGAGGATTGAGGATTGAGGATTGCAGATTGAATATTGAGGATTGAGTACTGGGGATTGAGGATTGAAGATTGAGGATTAACGATTGAGGATTTGGGATTGAGGATCTAGGATTGGAGATTGATTATAGAGGATTGAAGATTGAGCATTGAAGATTGAGGATTGAGAATTGAGAATTGAGGATGAGGACTGAGGGTTGAGGATTGAGGTTTGACGAATGAGGATTGAGGATTGAGGATTGAGGATTGAGGATTGAGCATTGAGGATTGAGGATTGAGTATTGAAGATTGAGTATTGAAGATTGAGGACTGAGCACTGAGGACTGAGTACTGAGGACTGAGGATTGAAGATTGAGGACTGAGTGTTGAGGGTTGAGTGATGAGAATTGATGTTTGTGGGTGGAGACATGAAGATTGAAGATTGAGGATTGAGTATTGAAAACTGAGAATTCAGGATATTCTATTGAGTATTGAGAATTGAGTATTGATGGTTAAGTATTGAGGATTGATGGTTGAGGGCTGTGTGTTGAATATTGTGGATTGAGGATTGATGATTTTAGGATTGAGGATTGAGGATTGAGGATTGAAGATTGAGTATTGGTGACTGAAGATTGAGTATTGAGGATTGAGGGGTGAGGACTGAGGGCGAGGACTGACGGTTTAGGATTGAGGTTTGAGGATTGAGGATTGCGGACTGATGACTGAGGGTTGATGATTGAGGATTGAGCATTGAGGATTGAAGATCGAGGACTGTGGATTGAGGACTGAAGATTGAGGATTAAGGATTGAGGATTGGGGCTTGAGGATCTAGGATTGGATGTTGATTATTGAGGATTGAAGATTGAGGATTGAGGATTGAGGATTGAGGATTGAGAATTGAGATATGAGGATGAGGACTGAGGGTTGAGGATTGAGGTTTGAGGTTTTAAGGATTGAGTATTGAAGATTGGGGATTGATGATTGACGATTGAGGACTGACGATTGAGGATTGATTATTGAGCTTTGGGGACTGAAGATTGTGGACTGGGGATAGAGGATTGAATATTGAGGGTTAAGGATAGAGTATTGGGGATTGAGGATCTAGGATAGGAGATTGATTATTGAGGATTGAAGATTGAGGATTGAGGATTGAGGATTGAGAATTGAGATATGAGGATGAGGACTGAGGGTTGAGGATTGAGGTTTGAGGAATGAGGATTGAGGATTGAGGATTGAGGATTGAGGATTGATGATTGAGTATTGAAGATTGAGGATTGATGACTGAGGATTGAGGATTGAGGACTGATGATTGAGGATTGAGGATTGACGATTGAGTATGGAGGATTGAAGATTGAGGATTGAGGATTGAGGATTGAAGATTGAGGACTGAGTGTTGAGGGTTGAGTGATGAGAATTGATGTCTGTGGATTGAGATTCGAGGATTGAAGATTGGGGATTGAGTATTGAAAACTGTGAATTGAGTATATTCTATAGAGGACTGAGGATTGACAATTGATTGTTGCGGACTGAGGGACGAAGATTGAGCATTCAGGATTGAGGATTCGGAATTGATGTTTGAGGACTGAGGATTGAGTGTTGAGGATTGAGGATTGAGGATTGAGGATTGAGGATTGAGGATTGAGGATTGAAGATTGAGTATTGAGGATTGAAGATTGAGGATTGAGGATTGAGGATTGAGGATTGAGGATTGAAGATTGAGGGTTGGGGATTGAGGATTGACGATTGAGGATTGAGTATTGAGGATTGAGGATTGAGGATTGAGGATTGCAGATTGAATATTGAGGATTGAGTACTGGGGATTGAGGATTGAAGATTGAGGATTAACGATTGAGGATTTGGGATTGAGGATCTAGGATTGGAGATTGATTATAGAGGATTGAAGATTGAGCATTGAAGATTGAGGATTGAGAATTGAGAATTGAGGATGAGGACTGAGGGTTGAGGATTGAGGTTTGACGAATGAGGATTGAGGATTGAGGATTGAGGATTGAGGATTGAGCATTGAGGATTGAGGATTGAGTATTGAAGATTGAGTATTGAAGATTGAGGACTGAGCACTGAGGACTGAGTACTGAGGACTGAGGATTGAAGATTGAGGACTGAGTGTTGAGGGTTGAGTGATGAGAATTGATGTTTGTGGGTGGAGACATGAAGATTGAAGATTGAGGATTGAGTATTGAAAACTGAGAATTCAGGATATTCTATTGAGTATTGAGAATTGAGTATTGATGGTTAAGTATTGAGGATTGATGGTTGAGGGCTGTGTGTTGAATATTGTGGATTGAGGATTGATGATTTTAGGATTGAGGATTGAGGATTGAGGATTGAAGATTGAGTATTGGTGACTGAAGATTGAGTATTGAGGATTGAGGGGTGAGGACTGAGGGCGAGGACTGACGGTTTAGGATTGAGGTTTGAGGATTGAGGATTGCGGACTGATGACTGAGGGTTGATGATTGAGGATTGAGCATTGAGGATTGAAGATCGAGGACTGTGGATTGAGGACTGAAGATTGAGGATTAAGGATTGAGGATTGGGGCTTGAGGATCTAGGATTGGATGTTGATTATTGAGGATTGAAGATTGAGGATTGAGGATTGAGGATTGAGGATTGAGAATTGAGATATGAGGATGAGGACTGAGGGTTGAGGATTGAGGTTTGAGGTTTTAAGGATTGAGTATTGAAGATTGGGGATTGATGATTGACGATTGAGGACTGACGATTGAGGATTGATTATTGAGCTTTGGGGACTGAAGATTGTGGACTGGGGATAGAGGATTGAATATTGAGGGTTAAGGATAGAGTATTGGGGATTGAGGATCTAGGATAGGAGATTGATTATTGAGGATTGAAGATTGAGGATTGAGGATTGAGGATTGAGAATTGAGATATGAGGATGAGGACTGAGGGTTGAGGATTGAGGTTTGAGGAATGAGGATTGAGGATTGAGGATTGAGGATTGAGGATTGAGGATTGAGTATTGAAGATTGAGGATTGATGACTGAGGATTGAGGATTGAGGATTGATGATTGAGTATTGGGGATTGACGATTGAGTATGGAGGATTGAAGATTGAGGATTGAGGATTGAGGATTGATGATTGAGGACTGAGTGTTGAGGGTTGAGTGATGAGAATTGATGTCTGTGGATTGAGATTTGAAGATTGAAGATTGGGGATTGAGTATTGAAAACTGTGAATTGAGGATATTCTAAAGAGGACTGAGGATTGACAATTGACTGATGAGGACTGAGGGCTGAAGATTGACGATTCAGGATTGAGGATTCGGGACTGAGGTTTGAGGACGAGGACTGACGGTTGAGGATTGAGGTTTGAGGATTGAGGATTGAGGATTGAGGATTGAGAATTGAGGATTGAAGATAGAGTATTGATGATTGAGGATTGAGGATCGAGGATTGAGGATTGAGGATTGAGGATTGAAGATTGAGGATTGGGGATTGAGGATTGAGGATTGAGAATTGAAAATCGAAGATTGAGTATTGAGGATTGAAGATTGAGGTTTGAGGATTGAGGATTGAGGATTGAGGATTGAGTATTGTAGATTGAGGATTGATTAGTGAGGATTCAGGATTGAGGATTGATGATTGAGGATTGAGGATCGAGGATTGAGGATTGAGGATTGAGGATTGAAGATTGAGGATTGGGGATTGAGGATTGAGGATTGAGAATTGAAAATCGAAGATTGAGTATTGAGGATTGAGGATTGAGGATTGAGGATTGAGGAACGAGGATTGAGGATTGAGGATGATGGCTGAGGGTTGAGAATTGATGTTTGAGGATCGAGGTTTGATTATTGAATGTTGTGGATTGAGTATTGGATCATGAGAATTCAGGATATTCTATTGAGTATTGAGAATTGAGGAATGATGGTTGAGTACTGAGAATTGATGGTTGATGGATGTGTGTTGAATATTGAGGAGTGAGGATTGAGGATTGAGGATTGAGAATTGAGGATTGAGGATTGAGAGTTGAAGATTGAGGATTGGGTACTGAGGATTGAAGAATGAGGATTGAGGATTGATGATTGAAGACTGAGTTTTGAGGATTGAAGATTGAGGATTGAGGATTCAAGATTGAGGATTGAGAATGAGGGCTGAGGGTTGAGGATTCAGGTTTGAGGACTGACGATTGAGGATTGAGGATTGAGGATTGAGGATTGAGGATTGAGGATTGAAGATTGAGGATTGGGGATTGAGGATTGAGGATTGAGGATTGAGTATCGAAGATTGAGTATTGAGGATTGAAGATTGAGGTTTGAGGATTGAGGATTGAGGATGGAGGATGAGGGCTGAGGGTTGAGGATTGAGGTTTGAGTATTGAATACTGAGAAATCAGGATATTCTGTTTAGTATTGTGAATTGAGTATTGATGGTGGAGTATTGAGGATTGAGGATTGAGTATTGAGGATTGAAGATTGAGGTTTGAGGATTGAGAGTTGAGAATTGAGGATGAGGACTGAGGGTTGAGAGTTGAGGTTTGAGGAACGAGGATTGAAGATTGAGAATTGAGGACTGAGGATTGACGATTGAGTATTGAAGATTGAGGATTGTGATTGGGGATTGAGGATTGAGGACTGAGGATTGAGGATGGAGGATTGAGGATTGAGGATTGAGGATTAGGTATTGAGGATTGAAGAATGAGGATTGACGATTGAGGATTGAGTATTGAGGATTGAAGATTGAGTATTGAGGATTGAAGGTTGATGATTGAGGATTGAGGATTGAGGATTGAGGATTGAGGATTGAGGATTGATGACTGAAGACTGAGTATTGAGGATTGAAGATTGAGGATTGAGGATTCAAGATTGAGGATTGAGAATTAGGGCTGCGGGCTGAGGATTGAGGTTTGAGGACTGAGGACTGAGGATTGAGGATTGAGAATTAAGGATGGAGGATTGAGGATTGAGGATTGAGGATTGAGGACTGAGGATTGCAGGTTGAGTATTGAGGATTGAAGACTGACGATTGAGGATTGAGGATTGAGGATTGGGGATTGAGGATTGAGGATTGATGATTGAGTATTGAGTATTGAAGATTGAGGATTGAGGATTGAGGATTGAGGATTGAGGATCGAGGATTGAGGATTGAGTATTCAGGATTGAAGATTGAGGATTGAGGATTGAGGCTTGAGGATTGAGTACTGAGGATTGAACATTGAGGATTGTGGATTGAGGATTGAGGATTGAGAATTGAGTATTGAGGATTGAGAATTGAGGATTGAGGATTGAAGGTTGAGGATTAAGGATTGAGGATTGGGGATTGAGGATCTAGGATTGGAGATTGACTATTGAGGATTGAGGATTGAGGATTGAGGATTGAGGAACGGGGATTGCGGATTGAGGATGAGGGCTGAGGGTTGAGGATTGAGGTTTGAGTATTGAATACTGAGATTTCAGGATATTCTCTTGAGTATTGAGAACTGAGGATTGATGATTGAGTATCGAGGATTGAGGATTGAAGGTTGAGTATTGGGAATTGAAGATTGAGGATTGAGGATTGAGTATTGAGGATTGAGAATTGAGGATTGAGGATTGAAAATTGAGGATTAAGGATTGAGGATTGGGGATTGAGGATCTAGGATTGGAGATTGACTATTGAGGATTGAGGATTGAGGATTGAGGATTGAGGAACGAGGATTGAGGATTGATGATGATGGCTGAGGGTTGAGGATTGAGGTTTGAGGACTGAGGACTGAGGATTGAGGACTGAGAATTGAGGATTGAGGATTGAGAGTGGAAGATTGAGGATTGGGTATTGAGGATTGAAGAATGAGGATTGAGGATTGAGTATTGAGGACCGAGGGTTGCAGATTGAGTATTGAGAATTGAAGACTGACGATTGAGGATTGAGGATTGAGGATTGAGGATTGAGGATTGAGGATTGAAGATTGAGGATTGGGGATTGACGATTGAGGATTGAGGATTGAGTATCGAAGATTGAGTATCGAGGATTGAAGATTGAGGTTTGAGGATTGAGGATTGAGGATGGAGGATGAGGGCTGAGGGTTGAGGATTGAGGTTTGAGTATTGAATACTGAGAAATCAGGATATTCTGTTTAGTATTGAGAATTGACGATTGATGGTTGAGTATTGAGGATTGAGGATTGAGTATTGAGGATTGAAGATTGAGGTTTGAGGATTGAGAGTTGAGAATTGAGGATGAGGACTGAGGGTTGAGAGTTGAGGTTTGAGGAACGAGGATTGAAGATTGAGAATTGAGGACTGAGGATTGACGATTGAGTATTGAAGATTGAGGATTGTGATTGGGGATTGAGGATTGAGGACTGAGGATTGAGGATGGAGGATTGAGGATTGAGGATTGAGGATTAGGTATTGAGCATTGAAGAATGAGGATTGACGATTGAGGATTGAGTATTGAGGATTGAAGATTGAGTATTGAGGATTGAAGGTTGATGATTGAGGATTGAGGATTGAGGATTGAGGATTGAGGATTGAGGATTGATGACTGAAGACTGAGTATTGAGGATTGAAGATTGAGGATTGAGGATTCAAGATTGAGGATTGAGAATTAGGGCTGCGGGCTGAGGATTGAGGTTTGAGGACTGAGGACTGAGGATTGAGGATTGAGAATTGAGGATGGAGGATTGAGGATTGAGGATTGAGGATTGAGGACTGAGGATTGCAGGTTGAGTATTGAGGATTGAAGACTGACGATTGAGGATTGAGGATTGAGGATTGGGGATTGAGGATTGAGGATTGATGGTTGAGTATTCAGTATTGAAGATTGAGGATTGAGGATTGAGGATTGAGGATTGAGGATCGAGGATTGAGGATTGAGTATTCAGGATTGAAGATTGAGGATTGAGGATTGAGGCTTGAGGATTGAGTACTGAGGATTGAACATTGAGGATTGTGGATTGAGGATTGAGGATTGAGAATTGAGTATTGAGGATTGAGAATTGAGGATTGAGGATTGAAGGTTGAGGATTAAGGATTGAGGATTGGGGATTGAGGATCTAGGATTGGAGATTGACTATTGAGGATTGAGGATTGAGGATTGAGGATTGAGGAACGGGGATTGCGGATTGAGGATGAGGGCTGAGGGTTGAGGATTGAGGTTTGAGTATTGAATACTGAGATTTCAGGATATTCTCTTGAGTATTGAGAACTGAGGATTGATGATTGAGTATCGAGGATTGAGGATTGAAGGTTGAGTATTGGGAATTGAAGATTGAGGATTGAGGATTGAGTATTGAGGATTGAGAATTGAGGATTGAGGATTGAAGATTGAGGATTAAGGATTGAGGATTGGGGATTGTGGATCTAGGATTGGAGATTGACTATTGAGGATTGAGGATTGAGGATTGAGGATTGAGGAACGAGGATTGAGGATTGATGATGATGGCTGAGGGTTGACGATTGAGGTTTGAGGACTGAGGACTGAGGATTGAGGATTGAGAATTGAGGATTGAGGATTGAGAGTGGAAGATTGAGGATTGGGTATTGAGGATTGAAGAATGAGGATTGAGGATTGAGTATTGAGGACCGAGGGTTGCAGGTTGAGTATTGAGAATTGAAGACTGACGATTGAGGATTGAGGATTGAGGATTGAGGATTGAGGATTGAGGATTGAAGATTGAGGATTGGGGATTGACGATTGAGGATTGAGGATTGAGTATCGAAGATTGAGTATTGAGGATTGAAGATTGAGGTTTGAGGATTGAGGATTGAGGATGGAGGATGAGGGCTGAGGGTTGAGGATTGAGGTTTGAGTATTGAATACTGAGAAATCAGGATATTCTGTTTAGTATTGAGAATTGACGATTGATGGTTGAGTATTGAGGATTGAGGATTGAGTATTGAGGATTGAAGATTGAGGTTTGAGGATTGAGAGTTGAGAATTGAGGATGAGGACTGAGGGTTGAGAATTGAGGTTTGAGGAACGAGGATTGAGGATTGAGAATTGAGGACTGAGGATTGACGATTGAGTATTGAAGATTGAGGATTGTGGCTGAGGATTGAGGATTGAGGACTGAGGATTGAGGATGGAGGATTGAGGATTGAGGATTGAGGATTGAGGATTGAGGATTGAGGATTGAAGATTGAGGATTGGGGATTGAGGATTGAGGATTGAGGATTGAGTATCGAAGATTGAGTATTGAGGATTGAAGATTGAGGTTTGAGGATTGAGGATTGAGGATTGAGGATTGAGGATTGAAGATTGAGGATTGGGGATTGAGGATTCAGGATTGAGGATTGAGTATCGAAGATTGAGTATTGAGGATTGAAGATTGAGGTTTGAGGATTGAGGATTGAGGATGGAGGATGAGGGCTGAGGGTTGAGGATAGAGGTTTGAGTATTGAATACTGAGAAATCAGGATATTCTGTTTAGTATTGAGAATTGACGATTGATGGTTGAGTATTGAGGATTGAGGATTGGGTATTGAGGATTGAAGAATGAGGATTGATGATTGAGGATTGAGGACTGAGGATTGAGGATTGAGTATTGAAGATTGTGGATTGATGATTGACGATTGAGGACTGAGGATTGAGGATTGATTATTGAGCTTTGGGGATTGAAGATTGTGGACTGGGGATAGAGGATTGAATATTGAGGATTAAGGATAGAGTATTGGGTATTGAGGATCTAGGATAGGAGATTGATTATTGAGTATTGAAGATTGAGGATTGATGACTGAGGGTTGAGGATTGAGGATTGATGATTGAGGATTGAGGATTGAAGATTGAGTGTGGAGGATTGAAGACTGAGGGTTGAGGATTGAGGATTGAGGATTGAGGATTGAGGTTGGAGGATGAGGGCTGAGGGCTGAGGATTGAGGTTTGAGTATTGAATCCTGAGAATTCAGTATATTCTATTGAGTATTGAGAATTGAGGATTGATGGTTGAGTATTGAGGATTGAGGTTTGAGGATTGAGGATTGAGTATTGAAGATTGAGGATTGAGTATTGAGGATTGAACATTGAGGATTGTGGATTGAGGATTGAGGATTGAGTATTGAGTATTGAGGATTGAGAATTGAGGATTGAGGATTGAAGGTTGAGGATTAAGGATTGAGGATTTGGGATTGAGGATCTAGGATTGGAGATTGACTATTGAGGATTGAGGATTGAGGATTGAGGATTGAGGAACGAGGATTGAGGATTGAGGATGAAGGCTGAGGGTTGAGGATTGAGGTTTGAGGACTGAGGACTGAGGATTGAGGATTGAGAGTTGAGGATTGAGGATTGAGAGTTGAGCTTTGGGGATTGAAGATTGTGGACTGGGGATAGAGGATTGAATATTGAGGATTAAGGATAGAGTATTGGGGATTGAGGATCTAGGATAGGAGATTGATTATTGAGTATTGAAGATTGAGGATTGATGACTGAGTGTTGAGGATTGAGGATTGATGATTGAGGATTGAGGATTGAAGATTGAGTGTGGAGGATTGAAGATTGAGGGTTGAGGATTGAGGATTGAAGGTTTAGGACTGAGTGTTGAGGGTTGAGTGATGAGAATTGATGTCTGTGGATTGAGATTTGAAGATTGAAGATTGGGGATAGAGTATTGAAAACTGTGAATTGTGGATATTCTATTAAGGATGGAGGATAGACAATTGATTGTTGCGGACTGAGGGATGAAGATTCAGCATTCAGGATTGAGGATTCGGAATTGAGATTTGAGGACTGAGGATTGAGGGTTGAGGATTGAGGATTGAGGATTGAGGATTGAAGATTGAGTATTCAGGATTGAAAATTGAGGATTGAGGATTGAGGCTTGAGGATTGAGTATTGAGGATTGAACATTGAGGATTGTGGATTGAGGATTGAGGATTGAGTATTGAGTATTGAGAATTGAGAATTGAGGATTCAGGATTGAAGGTTGAGGATTAAGGATTGAGGATTGGGGATTGAGGATCTAGGATTGGAGATTGACTATTGAGGATTGAGGATTGAGGATTGAGGATTGAGGATTGAGGATTGAGGATTGAGGATTGAGGAACGAGGATTGAGGATTGAGGATGATGGCTGAGGTTTGAGGAACGAGGATTGAGGTTTGAGAATTGAGGACTGAGGATTGACGATTGAGTATTGAAGATTGAGGATTGTGACTGAGGATTGAGGATTGAGGACTGAGGATTGAGGATGGAGGATTGAGGATAGAGGATTGAGGATTGGGTATTGAGGATTGAAGAATGAGGATTGACGATTGAGGATTGAGTATTGAGGATTGAAGATTGAGTATTGAGGATTGAAGGTTGATGATTGAGGATTGAGGATTGAGGATTGAGGATTGAGGATTGAGGATTGATGATTGAAGACTGAGTATTGAGGATTGAAGATTGAGGATTGGGGATTCAAGATTGAGGATTGAGAATGAGGGCTGCGGGCTGAGGATTGAGGTTTGAGGACTGAGGACTGAGGATTGACGATTGAGTATTGAAGATTGAGGATTGTGACTGAGGATTGAGGATTGAGGACTGAGGATTGAGGATGGAGGATTGAGGATTGAGGATTGAGGATTGGGTATTGAGGATTGAAGAATGAGAATTGAGGATGGAGGATTGAGGATTGAGGATTGAGGATTGGGTATTGAGGATTGAAGAATGAGGATTGACGATTGAGGATAGAGTATTGAGAATTGCAGATTGAGTATTGAGGATTGAAGGTTGATGATTGAGAATTGAGGATTGTGGATTGAGGATTGAGGGTTGAGGATTGAGGATTGAAGGTTGAGTATTGAGGATTGAACATTCAGTATTGATGATTGAGGATTGAGGATTGAGGATTGAGGATTGAAGATTGAGGATTGGGGATTGAGGATTGTGGATGGAGGATGAGTGGCTGATGGTTGAGGATTGATGTTTGAGTATTGAATACGGAGAATTCAGGATATTCTATTGAGTATTGGGAATTGAGGACTGATGGTTGAGTATTGAGGATTGAGGATTGAGGATTGAGGATTGAGTATTGTAGATTGAGGACTGATCATTGAGGATTGAGGATTGAGGATTGAGGATTGAGGATTGAGGATTGAGGATTGAAGATTGAGTATTGAGGATTGAGGATTAAGGATTGAGGATTGGGGATTGAGGATCTAGGACTGGAGGTTGATTATTGAGAATTGAACATTGATGATTGAGGATTGAGGATTGAGGATTGAGGTTGGAGTATGAGGGCTGAGGGCTGAGGATTGAGGTTTGAGTATTGAATCCTGAGAATTCAGTATATTCTATTGAGTATTGAGAATTGAGGATTGATGGTTGAGTATTGAGGATTGAGGTTTGAGGATGGAGGATTGAGTATTGAAGATTGAGGATTGATGATTGAGGATTGAGGATTGAGGATTGAGGATTGAGTATTGAAGATTGTGGATTGATGATTGACGATTGAGGACTGAGGATTGAGGATTGATTATTGAGCTTTGGGGATTCAAGATTGTGGACTGGGGATAGAGGATTGAATATTGAGGATTAAGGATAGAGTATTGGGGATTGAGGATCTAGGATAGGAGATTGATTATTGAGTATTGAAGATTGAGGATTGATGACTGAGGGTTGAGGATTGAGGATTGATAATTGAGGATTGAGGATTGAAGATTGAGTGTGGAGGATTGAAGATTGAGGGTTGAGGATTGAGGATTGAAGATTGAGGACTGAGTGTTGAGGGTTGAGTGATGAGAATTGATGTCTGTGGATTGAGATTTGAAGATTGAAGATTGGGGATAGAGTATTGAAAACTGTGAATTGTGGATATTCTATTAAGGATGGAGGATTGACAATTGATTGTTGCGGACTGAGGGATGAAGATACAGCATTCAGGATTGATGATTCGGAATTGAGATTTGAGGACTGAGGATTGAGGGTTGAGGATTGTGGATTGAGGATTGACTCTTGAGGATAGAGGATTGAGGATGGAGGATTGATGAGAGAGGACAGACTGTTGAGGATTGAGTGTTGAGAATTGATGTTTGAGGATCGACGTTTGATTATTGAATATTGTGGATTGAGTATTGAATCATGAGAATTCAGGATATTCTATTGAGTATTGAGAATTGAGGAATGATGGTTGATGGATGTGTGTTGAATATTGAGGATTGAGGATTGAGGATTGAGGATTGAGAATTGAGGATTGAAGATTGAGCATTGATGATTGAAGATTGAGGATTGAGGATTGAGGGTTGAGGATTGAGGACGAGGACTGACGGTTGAGGATTGAAGATTGAGGATTGAGGATTGAGGATTGAGGATTGAGGATTGAGGATTGAGAATTGAGGATTGAAGATTGAGTATTGAGGATTGAAGATTGAGGATTGAGGTTTGAGGACTGAGGACTGAGGATTGAGGATTGAGAATTGAGGATTGAGGATTGAGGATTGAGGATTGAAGATTGAGGATTGGGTATTGTGGATTGAAGAAGGAGGATTGAGGATTGAGGATTGAGGACTGAGGATTGCATGTTGAGTATTGAGGATTGAAGACTGACGATTCAGGATTGAGGATTGAGGATTGGGGATTGAGGATTGAGGATTGAAGATTGAGTATTGAGTATTGAAGATTGAGGATTGAGGATTGAGGATTGAGGATTGAGGATTGAGGATTGAGGATTGAAGATTGAGTATTCAGGATTGAAAATTGAGGATTGAGGATTGAGGCTTGAGGATTGAGTATTGAGGATTGAACATTGAGGATTGTGGATTGAGGATTGAGGATTGAGTATTGAGTATTGAGGATTGAGAATTGAGGATTGAGGATTGAAGGTTGAGGATTAAGGATTGAGGATTTGGGATTGAGGATCTAGGATTGGAGATTGACTATTGAGGATTGAGGATTGAGGATTGAGGATTGAGGAACGAGGATTGAGGATTGAGGATGATGGCTGAGGGTTGAGGATTGAGGTTTGAGGACTGAGGACTGAGGATTGAGGATTGAGAGTTGAGGATTGAGGATTGAGAGTTGAAGATTGAGGATTGGGTATTGAGGATTGAAGAATGACGATTGAGGATTGAGGATTGAGGATTGAGGATTGAGGATTGAGGATTGAGGATTGAGGCTTGAGGATTGAGTATTGAGGATTGAGGATTGAGGACTGATGAGTGAGGATTGAGGATTGAGGATTGAGGATTGAGGATTGAAGATTGAAGATTGAGTATTGAGGACTGAGGATTGAGGATTGAGGATTGAGTATTGAAGATTGAGGATTGATGATTGAGGAGTGAGGACTGAGGATTGAGGATTGAGGATTGAGGATTGAAGACAGAGTATTAAGGATTGAAGATTGAGGATTGAGGATTCCGGATTGAGGATTGAGGGTGTGGGCTGAGGGTTGAGGGTTGAGGTTTACGGACTGAGGACAGATGATTGAGGATTGAGAATTGAGGATGGAGGATTGAGGATTGAGGATTGAGGATTGGGTATTGAGGATTGAAGAATGAGAATTGACGATTGAGGATTGAGTATTGAGGATTGAAGATTGAGTATTGAGGATTGAAGGTTGATGATTGAGGATTGAGGATTGATGATTGAGGATTGAGGATTGAGGATTGAGGATTGAGGATTGATGATTGAAGACTGAGTATTGAGGATTGAAGATTGAGGATTGAGGATTCAAGTTTGAGGATTGAGAATGAGGGCTGAGGGTTGAGGATTGAGGTTTGAGGACTGAGGACTGAGGATTAATGATTGAGAATTGAGGATGGAGGATTGAGGATTGAGGATTGAGGATTGGGTATTGAGGATTGAAGAATGAGGATTGACGATTGAGGATTGAGTATTGAGGATTGAGGATTGGGTATTGAGGATTGAAGAATGAGGATTGACGATTGAGGATAGAGTATTGAGAATTGAAGATTGAGTATTGAGGGTTGAAGGTTGATGATTGAGAATTGAGGAATGTGGATTGAGGATTGAGGGTTGAGGATTGAAGGTTGAGGATTGAGGACGAGGACTGACGGTTGAGGATTGAAGATTGAGGATTGAGGATTGAGGATTGAGGATTGAGGATTGAGGATTGAGAATTGAGGATTGAAGATTGAGTATTGAGGATTGAAGATTGAGGATTGAGGTTTGAGGACTGAGGACTGAGGATTGAGGATTGAGAATTGAGGATTGAGGATTGAGGATTGAGGATTGAAGATTGAGGATTGGGTATTGTGGATTGAAGAAGGAGGATTGAGGATTGAGGATTGAGGACTGAGGTTTGCAGGTTGAGTATTGAGGATTGAAGGCTGACGATTGAGGATTGAGGATTGAGGATTGGGGATTGAGGATTGAGGATTGAAGATTGGGTATTGAGTATTGAAGATTGAGGATTGAGGATTGAGGATTGAGGATTGAGGATTGAGGATTGAGGATTGAGGATTGAAGATTGAGTATTCAGGATTGAAAATTGAGGATTGAGGATTGAGGCTTGAGGATTGAGTACTGAGGATTGAACATTGAGGATTGTGGATTGAGGATTGAGGATTGAGTATTGAGTATTGAGGATTGAGAATTGAGGATTGAGGATTGAAGGTTGAGGATTAAGGATTGAGGATTTGGGATTGAGGATCTAGGATTGGAGATTGACTATTGAGGATTGAGGATTGAGGATTGAGGATTGAGGATTGAAGATTGAGTATTGAGGATTGAAGATTGAGGATTGAGGTTTGAGGACTGAGGACTGAGGATTGAGGATTGAGAATTGAGGATTGAGGATTGAGGATTGAGGATTGAAGATTGAGGATTGGGTATTGTGGATTGAAGAAGGAGGATTGAGGATTGAGGATTGAGGACTGAGGATTGCAGGTTGAGTATTGAGGATTGAAGACTGACGATTGAGGATTGAGGATTGAGGATTGGGGACTGAGGATTGAGGATTGAAGATTGAGTATTGAGTATTGAAGATTGAGGATTGAGGATTGAGGATTGAGGATTGAGGATTGAGGATTGAGGATTGAAGATTGAGTATTCAGGATTGAAAATTGAGGATTGAGGATTGAGGCTTGAGGATTGAGTATTGAGGATTGAACATTGAGGATTGTGGATTGAGGATTGAGGATTGAGTATTGAGTATTGAGGATTGAGAATTGAGGATTGAGGATTGAAGGTTGAGGATTAAGGATTGAGGATTTGGGATTGAGGATCTAGGATTGGAGATTGACTATTGAGGATTGAGGATTGAGGATTGAGGATTGAGGAACGAGGACTGATGAGTGAGGATTGAGGATTGAGGATTGAGGATTGAGGATTGAGGATTGAAGATTGAAGATTGAGTATTGAGGACTGAGGATTGAGGATTGAGGATTGAGTATTGAAGATTGAGGATTGATGATTGAGGAGTGAGGACTGAGGATTGAGGATTGAGGATTGAGGATTGAAGACAGAGTATTAAGGATTGAAGATTGAGGATTGAGGATTCCGGATTGAGGATTGAGGGTGTGGGCTGAGGGTTGAGGGTTGAGGTTTACGGACTGAGGACAGATGATTGAGGATTGAGAATTGAGGATGGAGGATTGAGGATTGAGGATTGAGGATTGGGTATTGAGGATTGAAGAATGAGAATTGACGATTGAGGATTGAGTATTGAGGATTGAAGATTGAGTATTGAGGATTGAAGGTTGATGATTGAGGATTGAGGATTGATGATTGAGGATTGAGGATTGAGGATTGAGGATTGAGGATTGATGATTGAAGACTGAGTATTGAGGATTGAAGATTGAGGATTGAGGATTCAAGTTTGAGGATTGAGAATGAGGGCTGAGGGTTGAGGATTGAGGTTTGAGGACTGAGGACTGAGGATTAATGATTGAGAATTGAGGATGGAGGATTGAGGATTGAGGATTGAGGATTGGGTATTGAGGATTGAAGAATGAGGATTGACGATTGAGGATTGAGTATTGAGGATTGAGGATTGGGTATTGAGGATTGAAGAATGAGGATTGACGATTGAGGATAGAGTATTGAGAATTGAAGATTGAGTATTGAGGGTTGAAGGTTGATGATTGAGAATTGAGGATTGTGGATTGAGGATTGAGGGTTGAGGATTGAAGGTTGAGGATTGAGGACGAGGACTGACGGTTGAGGATTGAAGATTGAGGATTGAGGATTGAGGATTGAGGATTGAGGATTGAGGATTGAGAATTGAGGATTGAAGATTGAGTATTGAGGATTGAAGATTGAGGATTGAGGTTTGAGGACTGAGGACTGAGGATTGAGGATTGAGAATTGAGTATTGAGGATTGAAGATTGAGGTTTGAGGATTGAGAGTTGAGAATTGAGGATGAGGACTGAGGGTTGAGAATTGAGGTTTGAGGAACGAGGATTGAGGATTGAGAATTGAGGACTGAGGATTGACGATTGAGTATTAAAGATTGAGGATTGTGACTGAGGATTGAGGATTGAGGACTGAGGATTGAGGATGGAGGATTGAGGATTGAGGATTGAGGATTGGGTATTGAGGATTGAAGAATGAGGATTGACGATTGAGGATTGAGGATTGAGTATTGAGGATTGAAGATTGAGTATCGAGGATTGAAGGTTGATGATTGAGGATTGAGGAATGAGGATTGAGGATTGAGGATTGAGGATTGATGATTGAAGACTGAGTATTGAGGATTGAAGATTGAGGATTGAGGATTCAAGATTGAGGATTGAGAATGAGGGCTGCGGGCTGAGGATTGAGGTTTGAGGACTGAGGACTGAGGATTGAGGATTGAGAATTGAGGATGGAGGATTGAGGATTGAGGATTGAGGATTGGGTATTGAGGATTGAAGAATGAGGATTGACGATTGAGGATAGAGTATTGAGAATAGAAGATTGAGTATTGAGGATTGAAGGTTGATGATTGAGGATTGAGGATTGTGGATTGAGGATTGAGGGTTGAGGATTGAAGGTTGAGTATTGAGGATTGAACATTGAGTATTGATGATTGAGGATTGAGGATTGAGGATTGAGGATTGAAGATTGAGGATTGGGGATTGAGGATTGTGGATGGAGGGTGAGGGGCTGATGGTTGAGGATTGAGGTTTGAGTATTGAATACGGAGAATTCAGGATATTCTATTGAGTATTGGGAATTGAGGACTGATGGTTGAGTATTGAGGATTGAGGATTGAGGATTGAGGATTGAGTATTGAGAATTGACGATTGAGTATTGTAGATTGAGGATTGATGACTGAGGATTGAGGATTGAGTATTGAAGATCGAGTATTGAGGATTGAGGACTGAGGATTGAGGATTGAGTATTGAAGATTGAGGATTGATGATTGAGGATTGAGGATTGAGGATTGAGGATTGAGGATCGAGGATTGAAGACTGAGTATTGAGGATTGAAGATTGATGATTGGGGATTTAGGATTGAGGATTGAGGATGAGGGCTGAGGGTTGAGGATTGAGGTTTGAGGACTGAGGACTGATGATTGAGGATTGAGAATTGAGGGTGGAGGATTGAGCATTGAGGATTGAGGATTGGGTATTGAGGATTGAAGAATGAGGATTGTCGATTGAGGATTGAGAATTGAGGATTCAAGATTGAGTATTGAGGATTGAAGGTTGTGTATTGAGGATTGAAGGTTGATGATTGAGGATTGAGGATTGTGGATTTAGGATTGAGGGTTGAGGATTGAAGGTTGAGTATTGAGGATTGAACATTGAGTATTGATGATTGAGGATTGAGGATTGAGGATTGAAGATTGAGGATTGGGGATTGAGGATTGGCGATTGAGGATTGAGGACTGAGGATTGAGAATTGAGGATTGAGGATTGAAGGTTGAGTATTGAGGAGTGAAGGTTGAGGATTGAGCATTGAGGACTGAAGATTGAGGACTGAGTGTTGAGTGTTGAGTGATGCGAATTGATGTTTGTAGACTGAGATTTGAAGATTGAAGATTGGGTATTGAGTATTGAAAGCTGTGAATTGAGGATATTCTAATGAGGACTGAGGATTGACAATTGATTGTTGAGGACTAAGGGCTGAAGATTGACGATTCAGGATTGAGGATTCGGGATTGAGGTTTGAGGACGAGGACTGATGGTTGAGGATTGAGGTTTGAGGATTGAGGATTGAGGACTGATGACTGAGGATTGAGGATTGAGGATTGAGCATTGAGGATTGAAGATTGAGGACTGGGGATTGAGGATTGAAGATTGAGGATTAAGGATTGAGGATTGGGGATTGAGGATCTAGGATTGGAGATTGACTATTGAGTATTGAGGATTGAGGATTGAGGATTGAGTATTGAAGATTGAGGATTGATGACTGAGGACTGAGGATTGAGGATTGGGGATTGAGGATTGAAGATTGAGGATTGGGTATTGAGGATTGAACATTGAGGAATGAGGATTGAGCATTGAGGATTGAGGATTGAGGATTGAAGATTGAATATTGATGATTGAAGATTGAGGATTGAGGATTGAGGGTTGTGGATTGAGGATGGAGGATGAGGGCTGAGGGTTGAGGATTGAGGTTTGAGGATTGAGGATTGAGGATTGAAGATTGAAAATTGATTATTGAGTATTGAGGATTGAGGATTGAGGATGGAGGATGAGGGCTGAGGGTTGAGGATTGAGGTTTGAGTATTGAATCCTGAGAATTCAGGATATTCTATTGAGTATTGAGAATTGAGGATTGATGGTTGAGAATTGAGGATTGAGAATTGAGGATTGAGTTTTGAAGATTGAGGATTGATGATTGAGGATTGAGGATTGAGGATTGAGGATTGAGGATTGAGGATTGAAGATTGAGTATTGAGGATTGAAGATTCAGTATTGAGGCATGAAGATTGAGAATTGAGGATTGAGGATTGAACATTGAGGACTGAGTGTTGAGGGTTGAGTGATGAGAATTGATGTTTGTGGATAGAGGTTGGATGATCGCAGATTGAGTATTGAGTATTGAAAACTGTGAACTGAGGATATTGTATTGAGGATTGATGATTGACAGCTGATTGCTGAGGACTGAGTGCTGAAGATTGAGGATTCAGGATTGAGGACTCAGAATTGAGGTTTGAGGACCGAGGATTGAGGATTGAACATTGTGTATTGAGGATTGAAGATTGAGGATTGAGGATTGAGGATTGAGGATTGAGGATTGAGGATGAGGGCTGAGGGTTGAGGATTGAGGTTTGAGGTTTGAGGACTGAGGATTGAGGATTGAGAATTGACGATTGAGGATTGAGGATAGAGGATTAAGGATTGAGGATTGGGGATTGTGGATTGAAGATTGATTATTGAGGATTGAAGATTGAGGATTGAGGACTGAGGATTGAGGATGGAGGATGAGGGCTGGGTGTTGAGGGTTGAGTGATGAGAATTGATGTTTGTGGATGGAGACATGAAGATTGAAGATTGAGGATTGTGTATTGAAAACTGAGAATTCAGGATATTCTATTGAGTATTGAGAATTGAGTATTGATGGTTGAGTATTGAGGATTGATGGTTGAGGGTTGTGTGTTGAATATTGGGGATTGAGGATTTTAGGATTGAGGATTGAGGATTGAGTATTGACGATTGAGTATTGATGATTGAAGATTGAGGATTGAGGATTGAGGGTTGAGGATTGAGGACGAGGACTGACGGTTGAGGATTGAGGTTGGAGGATTGAGGATTGAGGACTGATGACTGAGGATTGAGGATTGAGGATTGAAGATTGAGTATTGAGGATTGAGGATTGAGGATTGAGGATTGAGGATTGAGTATTGATGATTGAGGATTGAAGACTGAGTATTGAGGATTGAATATTCATGATTGAGGATTTAGGATTGAGGATTGAGGATGAGGGCGAGGGTTGAGGATTGAGGTTTGAGGACTGAGGACTGATGATTGAGGATTGAGAATTGAGGATGGAGGACTGAGAATTGACGATTGAGTATTGAGGATTGAGGATTGATGACTGAGGATTGAGGATTGAGTATTGAGGATTGAGGATTGAGGATTGATGATTGAGGATTGAGGATTGAGGATTGAGGATTGAGGATTGAGGATTGAAGATTGAGTATTGAGGATTGAAGATTCAGTATTGAGGAATGAAGATTGAGAATTGAGGATTGAGTATTGAACATTGAGGACTGAGTGTTGTTGGTTGAGTGATGAGGATTGATGTTTGTGGATAGAGATTGGAAGATCGCAGATTGAGTATTGAGTATTGAAAACTGTGAATTGAGGATATTCTATTGAAGACTGAGGATTGGCAGCTGATTGTTAAGGACTGAGAGCCGAAGATTGAGGATTCAGGATTGAGGATTCAGAATTGATGTTTGAGGACTGAGGATTGAGGATTGAAGATTGAGTATTGAGGATTGAAGATTGAGGATTGAGGATAGAGTATTGAGGATTGAGGATCAGGGCTGAGGGTTGAGGATTGAGGTTTGAGGACTGAGGACTGAGGATTGAGGATTGAGAATTGAGGATTGAGCATTGAGGATTGAAGATTGAGGATTGTGTATTGAGGATTGAAGAATGAGGATTAAGGAATGAGGATTGAGGATAGAGGATTGAAGATTAAGTATTGAGGACTGAAGACTGACGATTGAGGATTGAGGATTGAGGATTGAGGATTGAGGATTGAGGATTGAGGATTGAAGATTGAGTATTCAGGATTGAAGATTGAGGATTGAGGATTGAGGATTGAGGATTGAGGATTGAGGATTGAAGATTGAGTATTGGGGATTGAGGATTGAGGATTGAGGATTGAGGACTGAGCATTGAGGATTGCGGTTTGAGTATTGAAGATTGAGTATTCAGGACTGAGGATTGAGGATTGAGGATTGAGGATTGAGTGTTGAAGATTGAGGATTGATGATTGACGATTGAGGATTGAGGGTCGAGGATTGAGGATTGAGTATTGAAAACAGAGAATTCAGGATATTCTGTTGAGTATTGAGAATTGAGTATTGATGGTTGAGTATTGAGGATGGATGGTTGAGGGTTGTGTGTTGAATATTGGGGATTGAGGATTTTAGGATTGAGGATTGAGGATTGAGTATTGAAGATTGAGTATTGATGATTGAAGATTGAGGATTGAGGATTGAGGGTTGAGGATTGAGGACGAGGACTGACGGTTGAGGATTGAGGTTTGAGGATTTAGGATTGAGGACTGATGACTGAGGATTGAAGATTGAGGATTGAGGATTGAGCATTGAGGATTGAAGATTGAGGACTGGGGATTGAGGATTGAAGATTGAGAATTAAGGATTGAGGATTGGGGATACAGGATCTAGGATTGGAGATTGATTATTCAGGATTGAAGATTGAGGATTGAGGATTGAGGATTGAGAATTGAGAACTGAGGATGAGGACTGAGGGTTGAGAATTGAGTATTGACGGTTGAGTATTGAGGATTGAGGATTGAGTATTGAGGATTGAAGGTTGAGGTTTGAGGATTGAGGATTTAGAACTGAGGATGAGGACTGAGGGTTGAGGATTGAGGTTTGAGGAACGAGGATTGAGGATTGAGAATTGAGGACTGAGGATTGACGATTGAGTATTGAGGATTGAGGATTGATGACTGAGGATTGGGGATTGAGGATTGAGAACTGTGTGTTGAGGGTTGAGTGATGAGAATTGATGTTTGTGGATAGAGGTTGGAAGATTGTAGATTGAGTATTGAGTATTGAAAACTGTGAATTGAGGATATTCTATTGAGGATTGGGGATTGACAACTGATTGTTGAGGACTGAGAGCTGAAGATTGAGGATTCAGGATTGAGGATCCAGGATTGAGGTTTGAGGACTGAGGATTGAGGATTGACGATTGAGTATTGAGGATTGAAGATTGAGGATTGAGGATTGAGGATTGAGCATTGAGGATTGAGGATGAGGGCTGAGGGATGAGGATTGAGGTTTGAGGACTGAGGACAAAGGATTGAGGATTGAGAATTGAGGATTCAGGATTGAGGATTGAGGATTGAGGATTGGGTATTGAGGATTGAAGAATGAGGATTGACGATTGAGGGTTGAGGATTGGGTATTGAAGATCGAGTATTGAGGAATGAAGGTTGATGATTGAGGATTGAGGATTGTGAATTGGGGATTGAGGGTTGAGGATTGAAGATTGAGGATTGAGGATTGAAGATTGAGTATAGATGATTGAGGATTGAGGATTGAGGATTGAGTGTTGAGGATTGATGACGAGGGCTGACGGTTCAGGATTGAGGTTTGAGGATTGAGGATTGAGGATTGAGGACTGAAGTTTGAGTATTGAGGATTGAAGGTTGAGGATTGCTGACTGAGGATTGAAGATTGAGTACTGAGTGTTGAGGGTTGAGTGATGAGAGTAGATGTTTGTGGATGGAGACTTGAAGATTGAAGATTGAGGGTTGAGTATTGAAAACTGAGAATTCATGATATTCTATTGAGTATAGAGAATTGAGCATTGATGGTTGAGTATTGAGGATTGATGGTTGAGGGTTGCGTGTTGAATATTGAGGATTGAGTATTTTAGGATTGAGGATTGAGGATTGAGTATTGACGATTGAGTATTGATGATTGAAGGTTGAGGATTGAGGATTGAGGGTTGAGGATTGAGGACGAGGACTGACGGTTGAGGATTGAGGTTTGAGGATTTAGGATTGAGGACTGATGACTGAGGATTGAAGATTGAGGATTGAGGATTGAGCATTGAGGATTGAAGATTGTGGACTGGGGATTGAGGATTGAAGATTGAGAATTAAGGATTGAGGATTGGGGATTCAGGATGTAGGATTGGAGATTGATTATTCAGGATTGAAGATTGAGGATTGAGGATTGAGGATTGAGAATTGAGAACTGAGGATGAGGACTGAGGGTTGAGAATTGAGTATTGATGGTTGAGTATTGAGGATTGAGGATTGAGTATTGAGGATTGAAGATTGAGGTTTGAGGATTGAGGATTTAGAACTGAGGATGAGGACTGAGGGTTGAGGATTGAGGTTTGAGGAACGAGGATTGAGGATTGAGAATTGAGGACTGAGGATTGACGATTGAGTATTGAGGACTGAGGGTTGAGGATTGAGGTTTGAGGAACGAGGATTGCGGATTGAGAATTGAGGATTGAGGATTGAAGTTTGAGTATTGAAGATTGCAGATTGCGTATTGAGTATTGAAAACTGTGAATTGAGGATATTCTATTGAGTATTGAGAATTGAGGATTGATGTTTGAATATTGATGATTGATGGTTGAGGGTAGTGTGTTGTATATTGAGGATTGAGGATTGTGGATTGAGGATTGAAGATTGAGTATTGATGATTGAGGATTGAGGGTTGAGGATTGAGGACGAGGACTGACGGTTGAGGATTGAGGTTTGAGGATTGATTACTGAGGGTTGAGGACTGAGGACGAGGACTGACGGTTGAGGATTGAGGATTGAAGATTGAGGAATGCGGATTGAGGATTGAGGATTGAGGGTTGAGGATTGAAGATTGAAGATTGAGTGTTGAGGATTCAGGATTGAGGATTGAGTATTGAAGATTGAGTATTCATGACTGAGGGTTGAGGATTGAGGATTGAGGATTGAGGATTGAGGATTGAAGATTGAGTATTGGGGATTGAAGATTGAGGATTGAGGATTGAGGATTGAGGATTGGGGACTGAGCGATGTGGGTTGAGTGATGAGAATTCATGTTTGTGGATAGAGATTTGAAGATTGCAGATTGAGTATTGAGTATTGAAAACTGTGAATTGAGGATATCCTATTGAGGATTGAGGATTGACAACTGATTGTTGAGGACCTAGGGCTGAAGATTGAGGATTCAGGATTGAGGATTCAGGATAGAGGTTTGAGGACTGAGAATTGAGGACTGAGGATTGAGGATTGAGGATTGAGGATTGAAGATTGAGGATTGGGTATTGAGGATTGAACATTGAGGATTGAGGATTGAGCATTGAGGATTGAGCATTGAGGATCGAGGATCAAGGATTGAGGTTTTAGGTTTGAGGATTGAAGATTGAGTATTGAGGATTGAAGATTGAGGATTGAGTATCGAGGATTGAGGATTGAGGATTGAAGATTGAGGATTGGGGATTGAGGATTGTCGATTGAGGATTGAGGATTGCGGATTGAGAATTGAGGATTGAGGATTGAAGTTTGAGTATTGAAGATTGCAGATTGCGTATTGAGTATTGAAAACTGTGAATTGAGGATATTCTATTGAGTATTGAGAATTGAGGATTGATGTTTGAATATTGATGATTGATGGTTGAGGGTAGTGTGTTGTATATTGAGGATTGAGGATTGTGGATTGAGGATTGAAGATTGAGTATTGATGATTGAGGATTGAGGGTTGAGGATTGAGGACGAGGACTGACGGTTGAGGATTAAGGTTTGAGGATTGATTACTGAGGGTTGAGGACTGAGGACGAGGACTGACGGTTGAGGATTGAGGATTGATGACTGAGGATTGAGGATTGAGGACTGAGGATTGAGGATTGAGTATTGAGCATTGAGGATTGAAGATTGAGGCCTGGGGATTGAGGATTGAAGATTGAGGATGAAGGATTGAGGATTGATGATTGAGGATTGAGGATTGAGGGTTGGGGATTGAGGATTGAGGATTGAAGACTGAGTATTGAGGATTGAAGTTTGAGGATTGAGGATTCAGGATTGAGCATTGAGGATGAGGGCTGAGGGTTGAGGATAGAGGTTTTAGGACTGAGGACTGAGGACTAAGGATTGAGAATTGAGGATGGAGGATTGAGGATTGAGGATTGAGGATTGAGGATTAAGGATTGGGTATTGAGGATTGAAGAATGAGGATTGACGATTGAGGATTGCGGATTGGGAATTGAAGATTGAGTATTGAGGATTGAAGGTTGATGATTGAGGATTGAGGATTGTGGATTGAGGATTGAGGGTTGAGGATTGAAGATTGAGGATTGAGGATAGAAGATTGAGTATTGATGATTGAAGGTTGAGGATTGAGGATTGAGGGTTGAGGATTGAGGACGAGGACTGACGGTTCAGGATTGAGGTTTGCGGATTGAGGATTGAGGATTGAGGACTGAGGATTGAGGATTGAGGATTTAGCATTGAGGATTGAAGATTGAAGACTGGGGATTGAGGACTGAAGATTGAGGATTAAGGATTGAGTATTGAGGATTGAGGATCGAGGATTGAGGATCGAGTATTGAAGATTGAGCATTCATGACTGAGGATTGAGGATTGAGGATTGAGGATTGAGGATTCAGGATTGAAGATTGAGTATTGAGGATTGAAGGTTGAGGATTGAGGATTGAGGATTGAGGATGGTGGATGAGGGCTGAGGGCTGAGGATTTAGGTTTGAGTATTGAATCCTGAGAATTCAGCATATTCTATTGAGTATTGAGAATTGTGGATTGATGGTTGAGTATTGAGGATTGAGGGTTGAGGATTGAGGATTGAAGGTTGAGTATTGAGGATAGAGTATCGATGGTTGAGGGTTGATGACTGAGGATTGAGGATTGAGGATTGAGGATTGAGGATTGAAGATTGAGTATTGAGGATTGAAGATTGAGGATTGTTGATTGAGGATTGAAGATTGAGTACTGAGTGTTGAGGGTTGAGTGATGAGAATTGATGTCTGTGGATTGAGATTTGAAGATTGAAGATTGGGGATTGAGTAATGAAAACTGTGAATTGAGGATACTCTATTGAGGATTGAGGATTGACAATTGATTGTTGCGGACTGTGGGATGAAGATTGAGCATTCAGGATTGAGGATTCGGAATTGAGGTTTGAGGCCTGACGATTGAGAGTTGAGGATCGGGGACTGAGGATTGACGATTGAGGATTGAGTATTGAGGATTGAGAATTGAGGATTGAGGATTGAGGATTGAAGATTGAGTATTGATTATTGAGGACTGGGGTTTGAGGATTGAACATTGAGGATTAACGATTGTGGATTGGGGATTGAGGATCTAGGATTGGAGATTGATTATTGAGGATTGACGATTGAGAATTGAGGATTGAGGTTTGAGAATTGAGAATTGAGGATGAGGACTGAGGGTTGAGGATTGATGTTTGAGGAATGAGGATTGAGGTTTGAGGATTGAGGATTGAGGATTGAGGATTGAGGATGAGTATTGAAGATTGAGTATTCATGACTGAGGATTGAGGATTGAGGATTGAGGGTTGAGGATTGAGTATTGAAGATTGAGGATGAATGATTGAGGATTGAGGATTGAGGATTGAGGATTGAGGATTGAGTGTTGAAGATTGAGTATTGATGATTGAGGATTGAGGATTGAGGATTGAGGATTGAGGTTTGAGGATTGAGGATTGATGATTGAGGATTGAGGATAGAGGATTGAGCGTTGAGGGTTGAGTGATGAGAATTGATGTTTGTGGATGGAGACTTGAAGATTGAAGATTGAGGATTGAGTATTGAAGGCTGAGAATTCAGGATATTCTATTGAGAATTGAGAATTGAGGATTGATGATTGAGTATTGAGTATTGATGTTTGAGGGTTGTGTATTGAATATTGAGGATTGAGGATTGAGGATTGAAGATTGAGAATTGAGGATTGAAGATTGAGTATTGATGATTGAAGATTAAGGATTGAGGATTGGGGGTTGATGATTGAGGACGAGGACTGACGGTTGAGGGTTGAGGTTTGAGTATTGAGGAATGAGGATTGAGTATTGAGGATTGAGGATTGAGGAATGCGGATTGAGGATTGAGGATTGAGGGTTGAGGATTGAAGATTGAAGATTGAGTGTTGAGGATTGAGGATTGAGGATTGAGTATTGAGTATTGAAGATTGAGTATTCATGACTGAGGATTGAGGATTGAGGATTGAGGATTGAGGATTGAGGATTGAATATTGAGTATTGAGGATTGAAGATTGAGGATTGAGGATTGAGGATTGAGGATTGGGGACTGAGCGATGTGGGTTGAGTGATGAGAATTGATGTTTGTGGATAGAGATTTGAAGATTGCAGATTGAGTATTGAGTATTGAAAACTGTGAATTGAGGATATCCTATTGAGGATTGAGGATTGACAACTGATTGTTGAGGACCTAGGGCTGAAGATTGAGGATTCATGATTGAGGATTCAGGATAGAGGTTTGAGGACTGAGAATTGAGGACTGAGCATTGAGGATTGAGGATTGAGGATTGAAGATTGAGGATTGGGTATTGAGGATTGAACATTGAGGATTGAGGATTGAGCATTGAGGATTGAGCATTGAGGATCGAGGATTAAGGATTGAGGTTTTAGGTTTGAGGATTGAAGATTGCGTATTGAGGATTGAAGATTGAGTATTGAGTATCGAGGATTGAGGATTGAGGATTGAAGATTGAGGATTGGGGATTGAGGATTGTCGATTGAGGATTGAGGATTGCGGATTGAGAATTGAGGGTTGAGGATTGAAGTTTGAGTATTGAAGATTGCAGATTGCGTATTGAGTATTGAAAACTGTGAATTGAGGATATTCTATTGAGTATTGAGAATTGAGGATTGATGTTTGAATATTGATGATTGATGGTTGAGGGTAGTGTGTTGTATATTGAGGATTGAGGATTGTGGATTGAGGATTGAAGATTGAGTATTGATGATTGAGGATTGAGGGTTGAGGATTGAGGACGAGGACTGACGGTTGAGGATTGAGGTTTGAGGATTGATTACTGAGGGTTGAGGACTGTGGACGAGGACTGACGGTTGAGGATTGAGGATTGCTGACTGAGGATTGAGGATTGAGGACTGAGGATTGAGGATTGAGTATTGAGCATTGAGGATTGAAGATTGAGGACTGGGGATTGCGGATTGAAGATTGAGAATGAAGGATTGAGGATTGATGATTGAGGATTGAGGATTGAGGATTGAGGGTTGGGGATTGAGGATTGAGGATTGAAGACTGAGTATTGAGGATTGAAGTTTGAGGATTGAGGATTCAGGATTGAGCATTGAGGATGAGGGCTGAGGGTTGAGGATTGAGGTTTTATGACTGAGGACTGAGGATTGAGTATTGAGAATTGAGGATGGAGGATTGAGGATTGAGGATTGAGGATTGAGGATTGGGTATTGAGGATTGAAGAATGAGGATTGACGATTGAGGATTGCGGATTGGGAATTGAAGATTGAGTATTGAGGATTGAAGGTTGATGATTGAGGATTGAGGATTGTGGATTGAGGATTGAGGGTTGAGGATTGAAGATTGAGGATTGAGGATAGAAGATTGAGTATTGATGATTGAAGGTTGAGGATTGAGGATTGAGGGTTGAGGATTGAGGACGAGGACTGACGGTTCAGGATTGAGGTTTGCGGATTGAGGATTGAGGATTGAGGACTGAGGATTGAGGATTGAGGATTGAGCATTGAGGATTGAAGATTGAAGATTGGGGATTGAGGATTGAAGATTGAGGATTAAGGATTGAGTATTGAGGATTGAGGATCGAGGATTGAGGATTGAGTATTGAAGATTGAGCATACATGACTGAGGATTGAGGATTGAGGATTGAGGATTGAGGATTGAGGATTGAAGATTGAGTATTTAGGATTGAAGGTTGAGGATTGAGGATTGAGGATTGAGGATGGAGGATGAGGGCTGAGGGCTGAGGATTTAGGTTTCAGTATTGAATCCTGAGAATTCAGCATATTCTCTTGAGTATTGAGAATTGTGGATTGATGGTTGAGTATTGAGGATTGAGGGTTGAGGATTGAGGATTGAAGATTGAGTATTGAGGATAGAGTATCGATGGTTGAGGGTTGATGACTGAGGATTGAGGATTTTAGGATTGAGGATTGAGTATTGAAGATTGAGGTCTGAGGACTGAGGATTGAGGATTGAGGATTGACGCTTGAGGATTGAGGATTGAGGATGGAGGATTGAAGAGAGAGGTCTGAGTGTTGAGGATTGAGTGTTGAGAAATGATGTTTGAGGATTGAGATTTGATTATTGAATATTGTGGATTGAGTATCGAATCATGAGAATTCAGGGTATTCTATTGAGTATTGAGAATTGAGGATTGATGGTAGGGGGTTGTGTGTTGAATATTGAGGATTCAGGATTGAGGACTGAGGATTGAAGATTGAGGATTGAAGATTGAGTATTGATGATTGAAGATTGAGGATTGAGGATAGAGTGTTGAGGATTGAGGACGAGGTCTGACGGTTCTGGATTGATGATTGAGCATTGAGGATTGAAGATTGAGGACTCGGGATTGAGGATTGAAGATTGAGGATTACGGATTCAGTATTGAGGATTGAGGATTGAGGATTGAGTATTGAGGATTGAGGATTGAGGATTGAGGATTGAGTATTGAAGATTGAGGATTAATGACTGAGGATTGAGGATTGAGGATTGAGGACTGAGGATTGAGTATCGAATGTTGAGTATTGAGGATTGAAGATTGAGGTTTGAGGATTGAGGATTGAGGATGGAGGATGAGGACTCAGGGTTGAGGATTGAGGTTTGAGGAACGATGTTTGTGGATTGAGGATTGAGGATTGAGGATTGATGATTGAGGATTGAGTATTGAAGATTGAGGATTAATGACTGATGATTGAGGATTGAGGATTGAGGATTGACGATTGAGTATGGAGGACTGAATATTGAGGATTGAGGATTAATGACTGAGGATTGAGGATTGAGGATTGAGGACTGAGGATTGAGGATCGAATGTTGAGTATTGAGGATTGAAGATTGAGGATTGAGGATTGAGGATTGAGGATGGAGGATGAGGACTCAGGGTTGAGGATTGAGGTTTGAGGAATGATGTTTGTGGATTGAGGATTGAGGATTGAGGATTGAGGATTGAGGATTGAGTATTGAAGATTGAGGATTAATGACTGATGATTGAGGATTGAGGATTGAGGATTGACGATTGAGTATGGAGGACTGAATATTGAGGATTGAGGATTGAGGATTGAAGATTGAGGACTGAGTGTTGAGAGTTGAGTGATGAGAATTGATGTCTGTGGATTGAGATTTGAAAATTGAAGATTGGGGATTGAGTATTGAAAACTGTGAATTCAGGATATTCTATTGAGGATTGAGATTTCACAATTGATTGTTGCGGACTGAGGGCTGAAGATTGAGCATTCAGGATTGAGGATTCGGAATTGAGATTTGAGGACTGAGGATTGAGGATTGATGGTTGAGTATTGAGAATTGATGGTTCATGGTTTTGTGTTGAATATTGAGGATTGAGGGTTGAGGATTGAGGATTGAGAATTGAGGATTGAAGATTGAGCATTGATGATTGAAGATTGAGTATTGAGGATTGAGGATTGAGGATTCAGGATCGAAGATTGAGTATTGAGGATTGAAGATTGAGGATTGAGGATCGAGGCTTGAGGATTGAGAATTGAGGATTGAAGATTGAGGATTGGGGATTGAGCATAGAGGATTGAGGATTTTAGGATTGAGGATTGGGTATTGAAGATTGAGGACTGAGGACTGAGGATTGAGTATTGAGGAATGAGGACTGAAGGTTGGGGACTGAGTGTTGATGGTTGAGTGATGAGAATTGATGTTTGTGGAAGGAGACATGAAGATTGAAGATTGAGGATTGAGGATTGAGGGTTGAGGATTGAGTATTGAAGATTGAGTATTGATGATTGAAGATTCAGGATTGAGGATTGAGTGTTGAGGATTGAGGACGAGGACTGACGGTTGAGGATTGAAGATTGAGGATTGAGGATTGAGGATTGAGGATTGAGGATTGAGGATTGAGAATTGAAGATTGAGTATTGAGGATTGAAGATTGAGGATTGAGGATTGAGGATTGAGGATTGAGTGTTGTGGATTGAGGACAATGACCGAGGGTTCAGTATTGATGTTTGAGGTCTGATTATTGAGGATTGAGGATTGAGAATTGAGGACTGAAGATTGAGTATTGAGGATTGAAGATTGAGGATTGGGGATTGAGGATTGAGTATTGAGGATTGAGGATTGAGGATTGAGGGTTGAGGATTGAGGATTGAGGATTGAGGATTTAAGATTGAGTATTGAGGATTGAAGATTGAAAATTGAGGATTGAGGATTGAGGATTGAGGATTGAGGATTTAAAATTGAGGATTGAGGATTGAGGATTGAGGATTGTGGATTGAGGATTGAGTATTGAAGATTGACGATTGATGATTGAGGATTGAGGATTGAGGGTTGAGGATTGAGTATTGAGGATTGAGGGTTGAAGATTGAGGATTGAGGATTGAGGATTAAAGATTGAGTATTGAGGATTGAAGATTGAGAATTGAGGATTGAGGATTGAACATTGAGGACTGAGTGTTGAGGGCTGAGTGGTGCGAATTGATGTTTGTTGATAGAGATTTGAAGATTGCAGATTGAGTATTGAGTATTGAAAACTGTGAACTGAGGATATTCTATTGAGGATTGAGGATTGTCACCTGATTGTTCGGGACTGAGGGCTGAAGATTGAGGATTGAGTATTGAGGATTGAAGATTGAGCATTGAGGATTGCGGATTGATGATTGAGTATTGAGGATTGAACATTGAGGATTGAGGATTGAGGATTGAGTATTGAGGATTGAAGATTGAGATTTGGGGACTGAGTGTTGAGGGTTGAGTGATGAGAATTGGTGTTTGTGGATAGAGATTTAACGATTGCAGATTGAGTATTGAGCATTGAAAACTGTGAATTGATGATATTCTATTGAGGATTGAGAATTGACAACTGATTGTTGAGGACTGAGGTCTGAAGATTGAGGATTCAGGATTGAGGATTCAGGATTGAGGTTTGAGGACTGAGGATTGAGGATTGAGGATTGGGGATTGAGGATTGAGGATTGAGGATTGAAGATTGAGGATTGAGGACTGAATGTTGAATATTGATGATTGAAGATTGAGGATTGAGGATTGAGGGTTGTGGATTGAGGACAATTACTGAGGGTTCAGTATTGATCTTTGAGGTCTGATTATTGAGTATTGAGGATTGAGAATTGAGGACTGAAGATTGAGTATTGAGGATTGAAGATTGAGGATTGAGGATTGAGTATTGAGGATTGGGAATTGAGGATTGCGGATTGAAGATTGAGTATTGAGGATTGAGGACTGGGGATTGAGGATTGAAGATTGAGGATTAACGATTGAGGATTGGGGATTGAGGATCTAGGATTGGAGATTGATTGTTGAGGATTGAAGATTGAGAATTGAGGATTGGGGATTGAGAATTGAGAATTGAGGATGAGGACTGAGGGTTGAGGATTGAGGATTGAGGATTGAGGATTGAGGATTGATGGTTGAGTATTGATGATTGAAGATTGAGGATTGAGGATTGAGGATTGAGGGTTGAGGATTGAGGACGAGGACTGACGGTTGAGGATTGAGGTTTGAGTATTGAGCATTGAGGATTGAGGACTGAGGATTGAGGAATGAGGACTGAGGATTGAGGATTGATTATTGAGCTTTGGGGATTGTAGATTGAGGACTGGGGATAGAGGATTGCATATTGAGGATTAATGATAGAGTATTGGGGATTGAGGATGTAGGACAGGAGATTGATTATTGAGGATTGAAGATTGAGGATTGAGGATTGAGGATTGAGGATTGAGTATTGAGAATTGAGAATTGAGGATGAGGACTGAGGGTTGAGGATTGAGGTTTGAGGAATGAGGATTGAGGATTGAACATTGAGGACTGACTGTTGAGGGTTGGGTGATGAGAATTGATGTTTGTGGATAGAGGTTGGTAGGTTGCAGATTGAGTATTGGGTATTGAAAACTGTGAATTGAGGATATTCTATTGAGAATTGAGGATTGACTGCTGATTGTTGAGGACTGCGTGCTGAAGATTGAGGATTCAGGATTGAGAGTTCAGAATTAAGGTTTGGGGACTGAGGATTGAAGATTTAGTATTGAGGATTGAAGATTGAGGATTGAGGATTGAGGATTGAGGACTGAGGATGAGGGCTGAGCGTTGAGAATTGAGGATTGAGGATTGAGGACTGAAGAATGAGGATTGGGTATTGAGGATTGAAGAATGAGGATTGAGGATTGAGGATTGAGGATTGAGGATTGATGATTGAGTATTGAGGATTGAAGACTGACGATTGAGGATTGAGGATTGAGGATTGAGGATTCAGGATTGAAGATTGAGTATTCAGGATTGAAGATTGAGGATTGAGGATCGAGGCTTGAGGATTGAGAATTGAGGATTGAAGATTGGGGATTGGGGATTGAGGATTGAGGATTGAGGATTTTAGGATTGAGGATTGGGTATTGAAGATTGAGGACTGAGGACTGAGGATTGAGTATTGAGGATTGAGGACTGAAGGTTGAGGACTGAGTGTTGATGGTTGAGTGATGAGAATTGATGTTTGTGGAAGGAGACATGAAGATTGAAGATTGAGGATTGAGGATTGAGGGTTGAGGATTGAGTATTGAAGATTGAGTATTGATGATTGAAGATTCAGGATTGAGGATTGAGTGTTGAGGATTGAGGACGAGGACTGACGGTTGAGGATTGAAGATTGAGGATTGAGGGTTGAGGATTGAGTATTGAAGATTGAGTATTGATGATTGAAGATTCAGGATTGAGGATTGAGTGTTGAGGATTGAGGACGAGGACTGACGGTTGAGGATTGAAGATTGAGGATTGAGGATTGAGGATTGAGGATTGAGGATTGAGGATTGAGAATTGAAGATTGAGTATTGAGGATTGAAGATTGAGGATTGAGGATTGAGGATTGAGGATTGAGTGTTGTGGATTGAGGACAATGACCGAGGGTTCAGTATTGATGTTTGAGGTCTGATTATTGAGGATTGAGGATTGAGAATTGAGGACTGAAGATTGAGTATTGAGGATTGAAGATTGAGGATTGAGGATTGAGGATTGAGTATTGAGGATTGAGGATTGAGGATTGAGGGTTGAGGATTGAGGATTGAGGATTGAGGATTTAAGATTGAGTATTGAGGATTGAAGATTGAAAATTGAGGATTGAGGATTGAGGATTGAGGATTGAGGATTTAAAATTGAGGATTGAGGATTGAGGATTGAGGATTGTGGATTGAGGATTGAGTATTGAAGATTGAGGATTGATGATTGAGGATTGAGGATTGAGGGTTGAGGATTAAGTATTGAGGATTTAGGGTTGAAGATTGAGGATTGAGGATTAAGGATTAAAGATTGAGTATTGAGGATTGAAGATTGAGAATTGAGGATTGAGGATTGAACATTGAGGACTGAGTGTTGAGGGTTGAGTGGTGCGAATTGATATTTGTTGATAGAGATTTGAAGATTGCAGATTGAGTATTGAGTATTGAAAACTGTGAACTGAGGATATTCTATTGAGGATTGAGGATTGTCACCTGATTGTTCAGGACAGAGGGCTGAAGATTGAGGATTCAGGATTGAGGATTCAGGATTGAGGTTTGAGGACTGAGGATTGAGGATTGAGGATTGGGGATTGAGGATTGAGGATTGAGGATTGAAGATTGAGGATTGGGTATTGCGGATTGGACATTGAGGACTGAGGATTGAGGATTGAGGATTGAGGATTGAGGACTGAATATTGAATATTGATGATTGAAGATTGAGGATTGAGGATTGAGGGTTGTGGATTGAGGACAATGACTGAGGGTTCAGTATTGATGTTTGAGGTCTGATTATTGAGTATTGAGGATTGAGAATTGAGGACTGAAGATTGAGTATTGAGGATTGAAGATTGAGGGTTGAGGATTGAGTATTGAGGATTGGGAATTGAGGATTGCGGATTGAAGATTGAGTATTGAGGATTGAGTACTGGGGATTGAGGACTGAAGATTGAGGATTAACGATTGAGGATTGGGGATTGAGGATCTAGGATTGGAGATTGATTGTTGAGGATTGAAGATTGAGAATTGAGGATTGGGGATTGAGAATTGAGAATTGAGGATGAGGACTGAGGGTTGAGGATTGAGGATTGAGGATTGAGGATTGAGGATTGATGATTGAGTTTTGATGATTGAAGATTGAGGATTGAGGATTGAGGATTGAGGGTTGAGGATTGAGGACGAGGACTGACGGTTGAGGATTGAGGTTTGAGTATTGAGGATTGAGGATTGAGGACTGAGGATTGAGGAATGAGGACTGAGGATTGAGGATTGATTATTGAGCTTTGGGGATTGAAGATTGAGGACTGGGGATAGAGGATTGCATATTGAGGATTAATGATAGAGTATTGGGGATTGGGGATGTAGGACAGGAGATTGATTATTGAGGATTGAAGATTGAGGATTGAGGATTGAGGATTGAGGATTGAGTATTGAGAATTGAGAATTGAGGATGAGGACTGAGGGTTGAGGATTGAGGTTTGAGGAATGAGGATTGAGGATTGAGGATTCAGGATTGAGGATTGATGATTGAGGATTGAGGATTGAGGATGTTGGATTGAGGACTGAGGATTGAAGATTGAGGATTGAGGATTGAGGATTGAGTGTTGAGGGTTGAGTGATGAGATTTGATGTTTGTGGATGGACACTTGAAGATTGAAGATTGAGGATTGAGTATTGAAAACTGAGAATTCAGGATATTCTATTGAGAATTGAGAATTGAGGATTGATGATTGAGTATTGAGGATTTATATTTGAGGGTTGTGTATTGAATATTGAGGATTGAGGATTGAGGATTGAGGATTGAGGATTGAGGATTGAGGATTGAGGATTGAAGATTGAGTATTGATGATTGAGGATTGAGGATTGAGGATTGAGTGTTGAGGATTGAGGACGAGGACAGACGGTTGAGGATTGAGGTTTGAGTATTGAGGATTGAGGATTGAGGACTGAGGATTGGTGATTGAGGACTGAGGATTGAGGATTGATTATTGAGCTTTGGGGATTGAAGATTGTGGACTTGGGATAGAGGATTGAATATTGAGGATTAAGGATAGAGTATTGGGGATTGAGGATCTAGGATACGAGATTGATTATTGAGGATTGATTATTTAGGATTGAAGATTGAGGATTGAGGATTGAGGATTGAGGATTGAGTATTGAGAATTGAGAATTGAGGATGAGGACTGAGGGTTGAGGATTGAGGTTTGAGGAATGAGGATTGAGGATTGAGGATTCAGGATTGAGGATTGATGATTGAGGATTGAGGATTGAGGATGTTGGATTGAGGACTGAGGATTGAAGATTGAGGATTGAGGATTGAGGATTGAGTGTTGAGGGTTGAGTGATGAGATTTGATGTTTGTGGATGGACACTTGAAGATTGAAGATTGAGGATTGAGTATTGAAAACTGAGAATTCAGGATATTCTATTGAGAATTGAGAATTGAGGATTGATGATTGAGTATTGAGGATTTATATTTGAGGGTTGTGTATTGAATATTGAGGATTGAGGATTGAGGATTGAGGATTGAGGATTGAGGATTGAGGATTGAGGATTGAAGATTGAGTATTGATGATTGAAGATTGAGGATTGAGGATTGAGTGTTGAGGATTGAGGACGAGGACAGACGGTTGAGGATTGAGGTTTGAGTATTGAGGATTGAGGATTGAGGACTGAGGATTGGTGATTGAGGACTGAGGATTGAGGATTGATTATTGAGCTTTGGGGATTGAAGATTGTGGACTGGGGATAGAGGATTGAATATTGAGGATTAAGGATAGAGTATTGGGGATTGAGGATCTAGGATACGAGATTGATTATTGAGGATTGAAGATTGAGGATTGAGGATTGAGGATTGAGAATTGAGAATTGAGGATGAGGACTGAGGGTTGAGGATTGAGGTTTGAGGAATGAGGATTGAGGATTGAGGATTCAGGATTGAGGATTGATGATTGAGGATTGAGGATTGAGGATTGAGGATTGAGGATTGAGGATTGAGGATTGAGGATTGAGTGTTGAAGATTGAGGATTGATGACTGAGTATTGAGGATTGAGGATTGAGGATTGAGGATTGAGGACTGAGGATAGCAGATTGAGTATTGAGGATTGAAGACTGACGATTGAGGATTGAGGATTGAGGATTGGGGACTGAGGATTGAGGATTGAAGATTGAGTATTGAGAATTGAAGATTGAGGATTGAGGATTGAGGATTGAGGATTGAGGATTGAGGATTGAGGATTGAGGATTGAGGATTGAGGATTGAGGATTGAGGATTGAGGATTGAGGATTGAGGATTGAGGATTGAGGATTGAGGATTGAGGATTGAGGATTGAGGATTGAGGATTGAGTATTGAATCCTGAGAATTCAGTATATTCTATTGAGTATTGAGAATTGAGGATTGGTGGTTGAGTATTGAGGATTGAGTATTGAGGACTGAGGATTGATGATTGAGGACTGAGGATTGAGGATTGATTATTGAGCTTTGGGGATTGAAGATTGAGGACTGGGGATAGAGGATTGCATATTGAGGATTAATGATAGAGTATTGGGGATTGAGGATGTAGGACAGGAGATTGATTATTGAGGATTGAGGATTGAGGATTGAAGATTGAGGACTGAGTGTTGAGAGTTGAGTGATGAGAATTGATGTCTGTGGATTGAGATTTGAAAATTGAAGATTGGGGATTGAGTATTGAAAACTGTGAATTGAGGATATTCTATTGAGGATTGAGATTTCACAATTGATTGTTGCGGACTGAGGGCTGAAGATTGAGCATTCAGGATTGAAGATTCGGAATTGAGATTTGAGGACTGAGGATTGAGGATTGATGTTTGAGTATTGAGAATTGATGGTTGATGGTTTTGTGTTGAATATTGAGGATTGAGGGTTGAGGATTGAGGATTGAGAATTGAGGATTGAAGATTGAGTATTGATGATTGAAGATTGAGTATTGAGGATTGAGGGTTGAGGATTGAGGATCGAAGATTGAGTATTGAGGATTGAAGGTTGATGTTTGAGGATTGAGGCTTGAGAGTGGAGGATGAGGGCTGAGGGTTGAGGATTGAGGTTTGAGTATTGAATACTGAGAATTCAGGATATTCTATTGAGTATTGAGAATTGAGGATTGATGGTTGAGTATTGAGGATTGAGGATCGAGGATTGAGGATTGAGTATTGAAGATTGAGGATTGATGATTGAGGATTGAGGATTGACGATTGAGGATTGAGGATTGAGGATTGAGGATTGAGGATTGAAGATTGTGTATTGAGTATTGAGGATTCAGTATTGAGGAATGAAGATTGAGAATTGAGGATTGAGGATTGAACATTGAGGACAGACTGTTGAGGGTTGGGTGATGAGAATTGATGTTTGTGGATAGAGGTTGGTAGGTTGCAGATTGAGTATTGGGTATTGAAAACTGTGAATTGAGGATATTCTATTGAGAATTGAGGATTGACTGCTGATTGTTGAGGACTGCGAGCTGAAGGTTGAGGATTCAGGATTGAGAGTTCAGAATTAAGGTTTGAGGACTGAGGATTGAAGATTTAGTATTGAGGATTGAAGATTGAGGATTGAGGATTGAGGATTGAGGACTGAGGATGAGGGCTGAGCGTTGAGAATTGAGGATTGAGGATTGAGGGCTGAAGAATGAGGATTGGGTATTGAGGATTGAAGAATGAGGATTGAGGATTGAGGATTGAGGATTGAGGATTGATGATTGAGTATTGAGGATTGAAGACTGACGATTGAGGATTGAGGATTGAGGATTGAGGATTCAGGATTGAAGATTGAGTATTCAGGATTGAAGATTGAGGATTGAGGATCGAGGCTTGAGGATTGAGAATTGAGGATTGAAGATTGAGGATTGGGGATTGAGGATTGAGGATTGAGGATTTTAGGATTGAGGATTGGGTATTGAAGATTGAGGACTGAGGACTGAGGATTGAGTATTGGGGATTGAGGACTGAAGGTTGAGGACTGAGTGTTGATGGTTGAGTGATGAGAATTGATGTTTGTGGAAGGAGACATGAAGATTGAAGATTGAGGATTGAGGATTGAGGGTTGAGGATTGAGTATTGAAGATTGAGTATTGATGATTGAAGATTCAGTATTGAGGATTGAGTGTTGAGGATTGAGGACGAGGACTGACGGTTGAGGATTGAAGATTGAGGATTGAGGATTGAGGATTGAGGATTGAGGATTGAGAATTGAAGATTGAGTATTGAGGATTGAAGATTGAGGATTGAGGATTGAGGATTGAGGATTGAGTGTTGTGGATTGAGGACAATGACCGAGGGTTCAGTATTGATGTTTGAGGTCTGATTATTGAGGATTGAAGATTGAGAATTGAGGACTGAAGATTGAGTATTGAGGATTGAAGATTGAGGATTGAGGATTGAGGATTGAGTATTGAGGATTGAGGATTGAGGATTGAGGGTTGAGGATTGAGGATTGAGGATTGAGGATTGAGGATTTAAGATTGAGTATTGAGGGTTGAAGATTGAAAATTGAGGATTGAGGATTGAGGATTCAGGATTGAGGATTTAAAATTGAGGATTGAGGATTGAGGATTGAGGATTGAGGATTGAGGATTGAGGATTGAGGATTGAGGATTGAGGATTGAGGATTGAGTATTGAATCCTGAGAATTCAGTATATTCTACTGAGTACTGAGAATTGAGGATTGGTGGTTGAGTATTGAGGATTGAGGATTGAGGACTGAGGATTGAGGATTGAGGACTGAGGATTGAGGATTGATTATTGAGCTTTGGGGATTGAAGATTGAGTACTGGGGATCGAGGATTGCATATTGAGGATTAATGATAGAGTATTGGGGATTGAGGATGTAGGACAGGAGATGGATTATTGAGGATTGAAGATTGAGGATTGAGGATTGAGGATTGAGGATTGAGTATTGAGAATTGAGGATGAGGACTGAGGGTTGAGGATTGAGGTTTGAGGAATGAGGATTGAGGATTGAGGATTCAGGATTGAGGATTGATGATTGAGGATTGAGGATTGAGGATTGAGGATTGAGGATTGAGGATTGAAGATTGAGGATTGAGGATTGAGGATTGAGTGTTGAGGGTTGAGTGATGAGATTTGATGTTTGTGGATGGAGACTTGAAGATTGAAGATTGAGGATTGAGTATTGAAAACTGAGAATTCAGGATATTCTATTGAGAATTGAGAATTGAGGATTGATGATTGAGTATTGAGGATTGATATTTGAGGGTTGTGTATTGAATATTGAGGATTGAGGATTGAGGATTGAGGATTGAGGATAGAGGATTGAAGATTGAGTATTGATGATTGAACATTGAGGATTGAGGATTGAGTGTTGAGGATTGAGGACGAGGACTGACGGTTGAGGATTGAGGTTTGAGTATTGAGGATTGAGGATTGTGGACTGAGGATTGGTGATTGAGGACTGAGGATTGAGGATTGATTATTGAGCTTTGGGGATTGAAGATTGTGGACTGGGTATTGAGGGTTGAGTGATGAGATTTGATGTTTGTGGATGGACACTTGAAGGTTGAAGATTGAGGATTGAGTATTGAAAACTGAGAATTCAGGATATTCTATTGAGAATTGAGAATTGAGTATTGATGATTGAGTATTGAGGATTGATGTTTGAGGGTTGTGTATTGAATATTGAGGATTGAGGATTGAGGATTGAGGATTGAGGATTGAGGATTGAAGATTGAGTATTGATGATTGAAGATTGAGGATTGAGGATTGGGGGTTGAGGATTGAGGACGAGGACTGACGGTTGAGGTTTGAGGTTTGAGTATTGAGGATTGAGGATTGAGGACTGAGGATTGGGGATTGAGGACTGAGGATTGAGGATTGATTATTGAGCTTTGGGGATTGAAGATTGTGGACTGGGGATAGAGGATTGAATATAGAGGATTAAGGATAGAGTATTGGGGATTGAGGATCTAGGATAGGAGATTGATTATTGAGGATTGAAGATTGAGGATTGAGGATTGAGGATTGAGAATTGAGAATTGAGGATGAGGACTGAGGGATGAGGATTGAGGTTTGAGGAATGAGGATTGAGGATTGAGGATTGAGGATTGAGGATTGAGGATTGAGTATTGAAGATTGAGGATTGATGACTGAGGATTGAGGATTGAGGATTGATGATTGAGGATTGAGGATTGAAGATTGAGTATGGAGGATTGAAGATTGAGGATTGAGGATTGAGGATTGAAGAATGAGGACTGAGTGTTGAGGGTTGAGTGATGAGAATTGATGTCTGTGGATTGAGATTCGAAGATTGAAGATTGGGGATTGAGTATTGAAAACTGTGAATTGAGGATATTGTATTGAGGATTGAGGATTGACAACAGATTGTTGCGGACTGTGGCATGAAGATTGAGCATTCAGGATTGAGGATTCGGAATTGAGGTTTGAGGGCTGAGGATTGAGGGTTATGTATTGAGGATTGAAGATTGACGATTGAGTATGGAAGATTGAGGATTGATGACTGAGGATTGAGGATTTAGGATTGAGGATTGAGGATGGAGGATGAGGGCTGAGGATTCAGGTTTGAGTATTGAAACCTGAGAATTCAGCATATTCTATTGAGTATTGAGAATTGAGGATTGATGGTTGAGTATTGAGGATTGAGGATTGAGGATTGAGGATTGATGGTTGAGGGTTGTGTATTGAATATTGAGGATTGAGGATTGAGCATTGAGGATTGAGGATTGACGATTGAGGATTGAAGATTGAGTATTGATGATTGAAGATTGAGGATTCAGGATTGAGGTTTGAGTATTGAGGACGAGGACTGACTGTTGAGGATTAAGGATTGAGTATTGGGGATTGAGGACCTAGGATAGGATATTGATTATTGAGGATAGAATATTGAGGATTGAGAATTGAGGGTTGAGAATTGCGAATTGAGGAAGAGGACTGAGGGTTGAGGATTGAGGTTTGAGGAATGAGGATTGAGGATTGAGGATTGGGTATTGAGGATTGAAGAATGAGGATTGACGATTGAGGATTCAGGATTGAGGACTGGAGATTGAGTATTGAGGATTGAATGTTGATGATTGTGGATTGAGGATTGTGGATTGAGGATTGAGGGTTGAGGATTGAAGATTGTGGTTTGAGGATTGAAGGTTGAGTATTGATGATTGAGGATTCAGGATTGAGGATTGAAGATTGAGTATTGAGAATTGAGGATTGATGGTTGAGTATTGAGGATTGAGGACTGAGGACTGAGGATTGAGTATTGAAGATTGAGGACTGAGTGTTGAGGGTTGAGTGATGAGAATTGATGTTTGTGGATGGAGATTTGAAGATTGAAGATTGAGGATTGAGTATTGAAAACTGAGAATTCAGGATATCCTATTGAGTATTGAGAATTGAGGATTGATGGTTGAGCACTGAGGATAGATGGTTGAGGGTTGTGTGTTGAATATGGAGGATTGAGGATTTTAGGATTGAGGATTGAGTATTGAAGATTGAGTTCTGAGGACTGAGGATTGAGGATTGAGGATTGAGGATTGAGGATTGAGGACTGATGACTGAGGATTGAGGATTGAGGACTGAGGATTGAGGATTGAGTATTGAGCATTGAGGATTGAAGATTGAGGACTGGGGATTGAGGATTGAAGACTGAGGATGAAGGATTGAGGATTGATGATTGAGGATTGAGGATTGAGGGTTGGGGATTGAGGATTGAGGATAGAAGACTGAGTATTGAGGATTGAAGTTTGAGGATTGAGGATTCAGGATTGAGCATTGAGGATGAGGGCTGAGGGTTGAGGATTGAGGTTTTAGGACTGAGGACTGAGGATTGAGGATTGAGAATTGAGGATGGAGGATTGAGGATTGAGGATTGAGGATTGAGGATTGGGTATTGAGGATTGAAGAATGAGGATTGACGATTGAGGATTGAGGATTGGGAATTGAAGATTGAGTATTGAGGATTGAAGGTTGATGATTGAGGATTGAGGATTGTGGATTGAGGATTGAGGGTTGAGGATTGAAGATTGAGGATTGAGGATAGAAGATTGAGTATTGATGATTGAAGGTTGAGGATTGAGGATTGAGGGTTGAGGATTGAGGACGAGGACTGACGGTTCAGGATTGAGGTTTGCCGGTTGAGGATTGAGGATTGAGGACTGAGGATTGAGGATTGAGGATTGAGCATTGAGGATTGAAGATTGAAGACTGGGGATTGAGGATTGAAGATTGAGGATTAATGATTGAGTATTGAGGATTGAGGATCGAGGATTGAGGATTGAGTATTGAAGATTGAGTATTCATGACTGAGGATTGAGGATTGAGGATTGAGGATTGAGGATTGAGGATTGATGTTTGAGGAATGAGGATTGAGGTTTGAGGATTGAGGATTGAGGATTGAGGATTGAGGATGAGTATTGAAGATTGAGTATTCATGACTGAGGATTTAGGATTGAGGATTGAGGGTTGAGGATTGAGTATTGAAGATTGAGGATTGATGATTGAGGATTGAGGATTGAGGATTGAGGATTGAGGATTGAGGATTGAGTGTTGAAGATTGAGTATTGACGATTGAGGATTGAGGATTGAGGATTGAGGATTGAGGTTTGAGGATTGAGGATTGAAGATTGAGGATTGAGGATAGAGGATTGAGCGTTGAGGGTTGAGTGATGAGAATTAATGTTTGTGGATGGAGACTTGAAGATTGATGATTGATGATTGAGTATTGAAGGCTGAGAATTCAGGATATTCTATTGAGAATTGAGAATTGAGGATTGATGATTGAGTATTGAGGATTGATGTTTGAGGGTTGTGTATTGAATATTGAGGATTGAGGATTGAGGATTGAAGATTGAGAATTGAGGATTGAAGATTGAGTATTGATGATTGAAGATTGAGGATTGAGTACTGGGGGTTGAGGATTGAGGATTGAGGACTGAGGATTGGGGATTGAGGACTGAGGATTGAGGATTGATTATTGAGCTTTGGGGATTGAAGATTGTGGACTGGGGATAGAGGATTGAATATAGAGGATTAAGGATAGAGTATTGGGGATTGAGGATCTAGGATAGGAGATTGATTATTGAGGATTGAAGATTGAGGATTCAGGATTGAGGATTGAGAATTGAGAATTGAGGATGAGGACTGAGCGATGAGGATTGAGGTTTGAGGAATGAGGATTGAGGATTGAGGATTGAGGATTGAGGATTGAGTATTGAAGATTGAGGATTGATGACTGAGGATTGAGGATTGAGGATTGATGATTGAGGATTGAGGATTGAAGATTGAGTATGGAGGATTGAAGATTGAGGATTGAGGATTGAGGATTGAAGGATGAGGACTGAGTGTTGAGGGTTGAGTGATGAGAATTGATGTCTGTGGATTGAGATTCGAAGATTGAAGATTGGGGATTGAGTATTGAAAACTGTGAATTGAGGATATTGTATTGAGGATTGAGGATTGACTATAGATTGTTGCGGACTGTGGGATGAAGATTGAGCATTCAGGATTGATGATTCGGAATTGAGGTTTGAGGGCTGAGGATTGAGGGTTGTGTATTGAGGATTGAAGATTGACGATTGAGTATGGAAGATTGAGGATTGATGACTGAGGATTGAGGATTTAGGATTGAGGATTGAGGATGGAGGATGAGGGCTGAGGGTTGAGGATTGAGGTTTGAGTATTGAATCCTGAGTATTCGGGATATTCTAAAGAGTATTGAGATTTGAGGATTGATGGTTGAGTATTGAGGATTGAGGATTGAGGACTGAGTATTGAAGATTGAGGATTGATGATTGAGGATTGAGGATTGAGGATTGAGGGTTGAGGATTGAGGACGAGGACTGACGGTTCAGGATTGAGGTTTGAGGATTGAGGATTGAGGATTGAGGACTGAGGATTGAGGATTGAGGATTGAGCATTGAGGATTGAAGATTGAGGACTGGGGATTGAGGATTGAAGATTGAGGGTTAAGGATTAAGTATTGAGTATTGAGGATTGAGGATTGAGGATTGAGTATTGAAGATTGAGTATTCATGACTGAGGATTGAGGATTGAGGATTGAGGATTGAGGATTGAGGATTTAGAATTGAAGATTGAGTATTGAGGATTGAAGATTGAGGATTGAGGAATGAGGATTGAGGATGGAGGATATGGGCTGAGGGCTGAGGATTGAGGTTTGAGTATTGAAACCTGAGAATTCAGCATATTCCATTGAGTATTGAGAATTGAGGATTGATGGTTGAGTATTGAGGATTGAGGATTGAGGATTGAGGATTGATGGTTGAGGGTTGTGTATTGAATATTGAAGATTGAGGATTGAGCATTGAGGATTGAGGATTGACGATTGAGGATTGAAGATTGAGTATTGATGATTGAAGATTGAGGATTCAGGATTGAGGTTTGAGGATTGAGGACGAGGACTGACTGTTGAGGATTAAGGATTGAGTATTGGGGATTGAGGACCTAGGATAGGATATTGATTATTGAGGATAGAATATTGAGGATTGAGAATTGAGGGTTGAGAATTGCGAATTGAGGAAGAGGACTGAGGGTTGAGGATTGAGGTTTGAGGAATGAGGATTGAGGATTGAGGATTGGGTATTGAGGATTGAAGAATGAGGATTGACGATTGAGGATTCAGGATTGAGGACTGGAGATTGAGTATTGAGGATTGAATGTTGATGATTGTGGATTGAGGATTGTGGATTGAGGATTGAGGGTTGAGGATTGAAGATTGTGGCTTGAGGATTGAAGGTTGAGTATTGATGATTGAGGATTCAGGATTGAGGATTGAAGATTGAGTATTGAGAATTGAGGATTGATGGTTGAGTATTTAGGATTGAGGATTGAGGACTGAGGATTGAGTATTGAAGATTGAGGACTGAGTGTTGAGGGTTGAGTGATGCGAATTGATGTTTGTGGATGGAGATTTGAAGATTGAAGATTGAGGATTGAGTATTGAAAACTGAGAATTCAGGATATCCTATTGAGTATTGAGAATTGAGGATTGATGGCTGAGCATTGAGGATAGATGGTTGAGGGTTGTGTGTTGAATATGGAGGATTGAGGATTTTAGGATTGAGGATAGAGTATTGAAGATTGAGTTCTGAGGACTGAGGATTGAGGATTGAGGATTGACGCTTGAGGATTGAGGATTGAGGATGGAGGATTGAAGAGAGAGGACTGAGTGTTGAGGATTGAGTGTTGAGAAATGATGTTTGAGGATTGAGATTTGATTATTGAATATTGTGGATTGAGTATTGAATCATGAGAATTCAGGGTATTCTATTGAGTATTGAGAACTGAGGATTGATGGTTGGGGGTTGTGTGTTGAATATTGAGGATTGAGGATTGAGGACTGAGGATTGAAGATTGAGGATTGAAGATTGAGTATTGATGATTGAAGATTGAGGATTGAGGATTGAGGGTTGAGGATTGAGGACGAGGTCTGACGGTTCAGGATTGATGATTGAGCATTGAGGATTGAAGGTTGAGGACTCGGGATTGAGGATTGAAGATTGAGGATTAAGGATTGAGTATTGAGGATTGAGGATTGAGGATTGAGGATTGAGGATTGAGGATTGAGGATTGAGGATTGAGTATTGAAGATTGAGGATTAATGACTGAGGATCGAGGATTGAGGATTGAGGTCTGCGGATTGAGGGTCGAATGTTGAGTATTGAGGATTGAAGATTGAGGATTGAGGATTGAGGATTGAGGATGGAGTATGAGGACTCAGGGTTGAGGATTGAGGTTTGAGGAATGATGTTTGTGGATTGAGGATTGAGGATTGAGGATTGAGGAATGTGGATTGAGTATTGAAGATTGAGGATTAATGACTGAGGATTGAGGATTGAGGATTGATGATTGAGGAGTGAGGATTGACGATTGAGTATGGAGGATTGAATATTGAGGATTGAGGATTGAGGATTGAAGATTGAGGACTGAGTGTTGAGAGTTGAGTGATGGGAATTGATGTCTGTGGATTGAGATTTGAAAATTGAAGATTGGGGATTGAGTATTGAAAACTGTGAATTGAGGATATTCTATTGAGGATTGAGATTTCACAATTGATTGTTGCGGACTGAGGGCTGAAGATTGAGGATTCAGGATTGAGGATTCAGAATTGATGTTTGAGGAGTGAGGATTGAGGTTTGAGGATTGAAGATTGAGGATTGAAGATTGAGGATTGAGGATTGAGGATTGAGAATTGAGAATTGAGGATGAGGACTGAGGGTTGAGGATGGAGGTTTGAGGAATGAGGATTGAGGATTGAGGATTGAGGATTGAGGATTGAGTATTGAAGATTGAGGATTGATGACTGAGGATTGAGGATTGAGGATTGATGACTGCGGATTGAGGATTGAAGATTGAGTATGGAGGATTGAAGATTGAGGATTGAGGATTCAGGATTGAGGATTGAAGATTGAGGACTGAGTGCGGAGGGTTGAGTGATGAGATTTGATGTTTGTGGATGGACACTTGAAGATTGAAGATTGAGGATTGAGTATTGAAAACTGAGAATTCAGGATATTCTATTGAGAATTGAGAATTGAGGATTGATGATTGAGTATTGAGGATTGATGTTTGAGGGTTGTGTATTGAATATTGAGGATTGAGGATTGAGGATTGAGGATTGAGGATTGAGGATTGAAGATTGAGTATTGATGATTGAAGATTGAGGATTGAGGATTGAGTGTTGAGGATTGAGGACGAGGACTGACGGTTGAGGATTGAGGTTTGAGTATTGAGGATTGATGATTGAGGACTGAGGATTGGGGATTGAGGACTGAGGATTGAGGATTGATTATTGAGCTTTGGGGATCGAAGATTGTGGACTGGGGATAGAGGATTGAATATTGAGGATTAAGGATAGAGTATTGGGGATTGAGGTTCTAGGATACGAGATTGATTATTGAGCATTGAATATTGTGGATTGATGATTGACGATTGAGGACTGAGGATTGAGGATTGATTATTGAGCTTTGGGGATTGTAGATTGTGGCCTGGGGATAGAGGATTGAATATTGAGGATTAAGGATAGAGTATTGGGGATTGAGGATCTAGGATAGGAGATTGATTATTGAGGATTGAAGATTTAGGATTGAGGTTTGAGGACTGAGAATTGAGAATTGAGGATGAGGACTGAGGGCTGAGGATTGAGGTTTGAGGAATGAGGATTGAGGATTGAGGATTGAGGATTGAGGATTGAGGATTGAGTGTTGAAGATTGAGTATTGATGACTGAGTATTGAGGATTGAGGATTGAGGATTGAGGATTGAGGACTGAGGATTGCAGATTGAGTATTGAGGATTGAAGACTGACGATTGAGTATTGAGGATTGAGGATTGGGGACTGAGGATTGAGGATTGAAGATTGAGTATTGAGGATTGAAGATTGAGGATTGAGGATTGAGGATTGAGGATTGAGGATTGAGGATTGAGAATTGAGGATTGAGGATTGAGGATTGAGGATTGAGTATTGAATCCTGAGAATTCAGTATATTCTATTGAGTATTGAGAATTGAGGATTGGTGGTTGAGTATTGAGGATTGAGGATTGAGGACTGAGGATTGAGGATTGAGGACTGAGGATTGAGGATTGATTATTGAGCTCTGGGGATTGAAGATTGAGGACTGGGGATAGAGGATTGCATATTGAGGATTAATGATAGAGTATTGGGGATTGAGGATGTAGGACAGGAGATTGATTATTGAGGATTGAAGATTGAGGATTGAGGATTGAGGATTGAGGATTGAGAATTGAGAATTGAGGATGAGGACTGAGGGTTGAGGATTGAGGTTTGAGGAATGAGGATTGAGGATTGAGGATTCAGGATTGAGGATTGATGATTGAGGATTGAGGATTGAGGATTGAGGATTGAGGATTGAGGATTGAAGATTGAAGATTGAGAATTGAGGATTGAGGATTGAGAATTGAGAATTGAGGATGAGGACTGAGGGTTGAGGTTTGAGTGTTTAGAATTGATGTTTGAGGATTGAGATATGATTATTGAATATTGCGGATTGAGTATTGAACCATGAGAATTCAGGATATTTTATTGAGTATTGAGAATTGAGGATTGATTGTTGTGTATTGAGGATTCGTGGTTGAGGGTTGTGTGTTGAATATTGAGGATTGAGTATTGAGGATTGAGGATTGAGGATTAAAGATTGAGCATTGAAGATTGAGGACTGGGGACTGAGTGTTGAGGGTTGAGTGATGAGAATTGATGTTAGTGGATAGAGATATGAAGATTGCAGATTGAGTATTGCGTATGGAAAACTCTGGACTGAGGGTATACTAGTGAGGATTGAGAATTGACAACTGATTGTTGAGGCCTGAGGGCTGAAGATTGAGGATTCAGGATTGAGGATTCAGGATTGTGGTTTGAGGACAGAGGATTGGGGATTGAGGATAGGGGATTGACGATTGAGGATCGAGGATTGATGATTGAGGATTGGGGATTGAGGATTGACGATTGAGGATTGAGTATTGAGGATTGAGAATTGAGGATTGAGGATTGAAGATTGTGTATTCAGGATTGAAGATTGAGGATTGAGGATTGAGGATTGAGGATTGACGACGAGGGCTGACGCTTGAGGATTGAGGTTTGAGGACTGAGGACTGAGGATTGAGGATTGAGAATTGAGGATTGAGGATTGAGGATTGAAGATTGAGGATTGGGTATTGAGGATTGAAGAATGAGAGTTGAGGATTGAGGATTGAGGATTGAAGATTGAGGATTGAGGACTGAGGATTGAGGATTGAGAATTGAGAATTGAAGACTTAGGATTGGGTATTGATGATTGAAGAATGAGGATTGAGGACTGAGGATTGAGGATTGAGGATTGAGGATTGAGAATTGAGGATTGAGGATTGAAGATTGAGGATTGGGTATTGAGGATTGAACATTGAGGATTGAGGAGTGAGGACTGAGGATTGAGTATTGAGGATTGAAGATTGAATATTGATGATTGAAGGTTGAGGATTGAGGATTGAGTGTTGTGGATTGAGGACGAGGACTGAGGGTTGAGTATTGATGTTTGATGTCTGAGGGTTGAAGATTGAAGATTGAGAATTGAGGATTGAGAATTGAGGATTGAAGATTGAGGATTGGGTATTGAGGATTGAAGAATGAGGACTGAGGATTGAGGATTGAGGATTGAGGATTGAAGATTGAGTATTGAGGATTGAAGGTTGAGGATTGAGGATTGAGGATTGAGGATTTAGGATTGATGATTGAGGATTGAAGATTGAGTATTGAGGATTGAAGATTGAGGATTGAGGATTCAGGATTGAAGATTGAGGATTGAGGATTGAGGATTGAGGATTGAAGATTGAGTATTGAGGATTGATTGTTGAGGATTGAGGATTGAGGATTGAGGATTGAGGATTGAAGATTGACGATTGAGGATTGTGAATTGAGGATTGAGGATTGAACATTGAGGACTGAGTGTTGAGGGTTGAGTGATGAGAATTGATGTTTGTTGATAGAGGTTTGAAGATTGCAGATTGGGTATTGAGTATTGAAAACTGTGATTTGAGGATATTCTATTGAGGATTGAGGATTGACATACTGGTTGTTGAGGACTGAGGGCTGAAGATTGAGGATTGAGGATTGAGGATTGAAGATTGAGGATTGAGGATTGAGGATTGAGTATTGAGGATTGAGTATTGAGAATTGAGGATTGAAGATTGTGTATTCAGGATTGAAGATTGAGGATTGAACGTTGAGGATTGAGGGTTGACGATGAGGGCTGAGGGTTGAGGATTGAGGTTTGTGGACTGAGGACTGAGGATTGAGGATTGAGGATTGAGGATTGAGGATTGAGGATTGAAGATTGAGGATTGGGTATTAAGGACTGAAGAATGAGGATTGAGGATTGGTGATTGAGGATTGAGGATTGAGCATTGAGGATTGAAGATCGTGGACTGTGGATTGAGGATTGAAGATTGAGGATTAATGATTGAGGATTGGGGATTGAGGATCTAGGATTGGAGGTTGTTTATTGAGGATTGAAGATTGAGGATTGAGGATTGAGGATTGAGGATTGAGTATTGAGAATTGAGTATGAGGACTGAGGGTTGAGGATTGAGGTTTGAGGAATAAGGATTGAGGATTGAGGATTCAGGATTGAGGATTGATGATTGAGGATTGAGGATTGAGGATGTTGGATTGAGGACTGAGGATTGAAGATTGAGGATTGAGGATTGAGGATTGAGTGTTGAGGGTTGAGTGATGAGATTTGATGTTTGTGGATGGAGACTTGAAGATTGAAGATTGAGGACTGAGTATTGAAAACTGAGAATTCAGGATATTCTATTGAGAATTGAGAATTGAGGATTGATGATTGAGTATTGAGGATTGATATTTGAGGGTTGTGTATTGAATATTGAGGATTGAGGATTGAGGATTGAGGATTGAGGATTGAGGATTGAAGATTGAGTATTGATGATTGAAGATTGAGGATTGAGGATTGAGTGTTGAGGATTGAGGACGAGGACTGACGGTTGAGGTTTGAGGTTTGAGTATTGAGGATTGAGGATTGAGGACTGAGAATTGGTGATTGAGGACTGAGGATTGAGGATTGATTATTGAGCTTTGGGGATTGAAGATTGTGGACTGGGGATAGAGGATTGAATATTGAGGATTAAGGATAGAGTATTGGGGATTGAGGATCTAGGATACGAGATTGATTATTGAGGATTGAAGATTGAGGATTGAGGATTGAGGATTGAGAATTGAGGATGAGGACTGAGGATTGAGGATTGAGGATTGATGACTGCGGATTGAGGATTGAAGATTGAGTACGGAGGATTGAAGATTGAGGATCGAGGATTGAGGATTGAGGATTGAAGATTGAGGACTGAGTGTTGAGGGTTGAGTGATGAGATTTGATGTTTGTGGATGGACACTTGAAGATTGAAGATTGAGGATTGAGTATTGAAAACTGAGAATTCAGGATATTCTATTGAGAATTGAGAATTGAGTATTGATGATTGAGTATTGAGGATTGATGTTTGAGGGTTGTGTATTGAATATTGAGGATTGAGGATTGAGGATTGAGGATTGAGGATTGAGGATTGAAGATTGAGTATTGATGATTGAAGATTGAGGATTGAGGATTGAGTGTTGAGGATTGAGGACGAGGACTGACGGTTGAGGATTGAGGTTTGAGTATTGAGGATTGATGATTGAGGACTGAGGATTGGGGATTGAGGACTGAGGATTGAGGATTGATTATTGAGCTTTGGGGATTGAAGATTGTGGACTGGGGATAGAGGATTGAATATTGAAGATTAAGGATAGAGTATTGGGGATTGAGGATCTAGGATACGAGATTGATTATTGAGGATTGAAGATTGTGGATTGATGATTGACGATTGAGGACTGAGGATTGAGGATTGATTATTGAGCTTTGGGGATTGTAGATTGTGGCCTGGGGATAGAGGATTGGATATTGAGGATTAAGGATAGAGTATTGGGGATTGAGGATCTAGGATAGGAGATTGATTATTGAGGATTGAAGATTTAGGATTGAGGTTTGAGGATTGAGAATTGAGAATTGAGGATGAGGACTGAGGGCTGAGGATTGAGGTTTGAGGAATGAGGATTGAGGATTGAGGATTGAGGATTGAGGATTGAGGATTGAGTGTTGAAGATTGAGGATTGATGACTGAGTATTGAGGATTGAGGATTGAGGATTGAGGATTGAGGACTGAGGATAGCAGATTGAGTATTGAGGATTGAAGACTGACGATTGAGGATTGAGGATTGAGGATTGGGGACTGAGGATTGAGGATTGAAGATTGAGTATTGAGGATTGAAGATTGAGGATTGAGGATTGAGGATTGAGGATTGAGGATTGAGGATTGAGGATTGAGGATTGAGGATTGAGGATTGAGGATTGAGGATTGAGGATTGAGGATTGAGGATTGAGGATTGAGGATTGAGGATTGAGGATTGAGGATTGAGGATTGAGGATTGAGTATTGAATCCTGAGAATTCAGTATATTCTATTGAGTATTGAGAATTGAGGATTGGTGGTTGAGTATTGAGGATTGAGTATTGAGGACTGAGGATTGATGATTGAGGACTGAGGATTGAGGATTGATTATTGAGCTTTGGGGATTGAAGATTGAGGACTGGGGATAGAGGATTGCATATTGAGGATTAATGATAGAGTATTGGGGATTGAGGATGTAGGACAGGAGATTGATTATTGAGGATTGAGGATTGAGGATTGAAGATTGAGGACTGAGTGTTGAGAGTTGAGTGATGAGAATTGATGTCTGTGGATTGAGATTTGAAAATTGAAGATTGGGGATTGAGTATTGAAAACTGTGAATTGAGGATATTCTATTGAGGATTGAGATTTCACAATTGATTGTTGCGGACTGAGGGCTGAAGATTGAGCATTCAGGATTGAAGATTCGGAATTGAGATTTGAGGACTGAGGATTGAGGATTGATGGTTGAGTATTGAGAATTGATGGTTGATGGTTTTGTGTTGAATATTGAGGATTGAGGGTTGAGGATTGAGGATTGAGAATTGAGGATTGAAGATTGAGTATTGATGATTGAAGATTGAGTATTGAGGATTGAGGGTTGAGGATTGAGGATCGAAGATTGAGTATTGAGGATTGAAGGTTGATGTTTGAGGATTGAGGCTTGAGAGTGGAGGATGAGGGCTGAGGGTTGAGGATTGAGGTTTGAGTATTGAATACTGAGAATTCAGGATATTCTATTGAGTATTGAGAATTGAGGATTGATGGTTGAGTATTGAGGATTGAGGATCGAGGATTGAGGATTGAGTATTGAAGATTGAGGATTGATGATTGAGGATTGAGGATTGACGATTGAGGATTGAGGATTGAGGATTGAGGATTGAGGATTGAAGATTGTGTATTGAGTATTGAGGATTCAGTATTGAGGAATGAAGATTGAGAATTGAGGATTGAGGATTGAACATTGAGGACAGACTGTTGAGGGTTGGGTGATGAGAATTGATGTTTGTGGATAGAGGTTGGTAGGTTGCAGATTGAGTATTGGGTATTGAAAACTGTGAATTGAGGATATTCTATTGAGAATTGAGGATTGACTGCTGATTGTTGAGGACTGCGAGCTGAAGGTTGAGGATTCAGGATTGAGAGTTCAGAATTAAGGTTTGAGGACTGAGGATTGAAGATTTAGTATTGAGGATTGAAGATTGAGGATTGAGGATTGAGGATTGAGGACTGAGGATGAGGGCTGAGCGTTGAGAATTGAGGATTGAGGATTGAGGGCTGAAGAATGAGGATTGGGTATTGAGGATTGAAGAATGAGGATTGAGGATTGAGGATTGAGGATTGAGGATTGATGATTGAGTATTGAGGATTGAAGACTGACGATTGAGGATTGAGGATTGAGGATTGAGGATTCAGGATTGAAGATTGAGTATTCAGGATTGAAGATTGAGGATTGAGGATCGAGGCTTGAGGATTGAGAATTGAGGATTGAAGATTGAGGATTGGGGATTGAGGATTGAGGATTGAGGATTTTAGGATTGAGGATTGGGTATTGAAGATTGAGGACTGAGGACTGAGGATTGAGTATTGAGGATTGAGGACTGAAGGTTGAGGACTGAGTGTTGATGGTTGAGTGATGAGAATTGATGTTTGTGGAAGGAGACATGAAGATTGAAGATTGAGGATTGAGGATTGAGGGTTGAGGATTGAGTATTGATGATTGAGTATTGATGATTGAAGATTCAGGATTGAGGATTGAGTGTTGAGGATTGAGGACGAGGACTGACGGTTGAGGATTGAAGATTGAGGATTGAGGATTGAGGATTGAGGATTGAGGATTGAGAATTGAAGATTGAGTATTGAGGATTGAAGATTGAGGATTGAGGATTGAGGATTGAGGATTGAGTGTTGTGGATTGAGGACAATGACCGAGGGTTCAGTATTGATGTTTGAGGTCTGATTATTGAGGATTGAAGATTGAGAATTGAGGACTGAAGATTGAGTATTGAGGATTGAAGATTGAGGATTGAGGATTGAGGATTGAGTATTGAGGATTGAGGATTGAGGATTGAGGGTTGAGGATTGAGGATTGAGGATTGAGGATTGAGGATTTAAGATTGAGTATTGAGGGTTGAAGATTGAAAATTGAGGATTGAGGATTGAGGATTGAGGATTGAGGATTTAAAATTGAGGATTGAGGATTGAGGATTGAGGATTGAGGATTGAGGATTGAGGATTGAGGATTGAGGATTGAGGATTGAGGATTGAGTATTGAATCCTGAGAATTCAGTATATTCTACTGAGTACTGAGAATTGAGGATTGGTGGTTGAGTATTGAGGATTGAGGATTGAGGACTGAGGATTGAGGATTGAGGACTGAGGATTGAGGATTGATTATTGAGCTTTGGGGATTGAAGATTGAGTACTGGGGATCGAGGATTGCATATTGAGGATTAATGATAGAGTATTGGGGATTGAGGATGTAGGACAGGAAATGGATTATTGAGGATTGAAGATTGAGGATTGAGGATTGAGGATTGAGAATTGAGAATTGAGGATGAGGACTGAGGGTTGAGGATGGAGGTTTGAGGAATGAGGATTGAGGATTGAGGATTGAGGATTGAGGATTGAGTATTGAAGATTGAGGATTGATGACTGAGGATTGAGGATTGAGGATTGATGACTGCGGATTGAGGATTGAAGATTGAGTATGGAGGATTGAAGATTGAGGATTGAGGATTCAGGATTGAGGATTGAAGATTGAGGACTGAGTGCGGAGGGTTGAGTGATGAGATTTGATGTTTGTGGATGGACACTTGAAGATTGAAGATTGAGGATTGAGTATTGAAAACTGAGAATTCAGGATATTCTATTGAGAATTGAGAATTGAGGATTGATGATTGAGTATTGAGGATTGATGTTTGAGGGTTGTGTATTGAATATTGAGGATTGAGGATTGAGGATTGAGGATTGAGGATTGAGGATTGAAGATTGAGTATTGATGATTGAAGATTGAGTATTGAGGATTGAGTGTTGAGGATTGAGGACGAGGACTGACGGTTGAGGATTGAGGTTTGAGTATTGAGGATTGATGATTGAGGACTGAGGATTGGGGATTGAGGACTGAGGATTGAGGATTGATTATTGAGCTTTGGGGATCGAAGATTGTGGACTGGGGATAGAGGATTGAATATTGAGGATTAAGGATAGAGTATTGGGGATTGAGGTTCTAGGATACGAGATTGATTATTGAGGATTGAATATTGTGGATTGATGATTGACGATTGAGGACTGAGGATTGAGGATTGATTATTGAGCTTTGGGGATTGTAGATTGTGGCCTGGGGATAGAGGATTGAATATTGAGGATTAAGGATAGAGTATTGGGGATTGAGGATCTAGGATAGGAGATTGATTATTGAGGATTGAAGATTTAGGATTGAGGTTTGAGGACTGAGAATTGAGAATTGAGGATGAGGACTGAGGGCTGAGGATTGAGGTTTGAGGAATGAGGATTGAGGATTGAGGATTGAGGATTGAGGATTGAGGATTGAGTGTTGAAGATTGAGTATTGATGACTGAGTATTGAGGATTGAGGATTGAGGATTGAGGATTGAGGACTGAGGATTGCAGATTGAGTATTGAGGATTGAAGACTGACGATTGAGTATTGAGGATTGAGGATTGGGGACTGAGGATTGAGGATTGAAGATTGAGTATTGAGGATTGAAGATTGAGGATTGAGGATTGAGGATTGAGGATTGAGGATTGAGGATTGAGAATTGAGGATTGAGGATTGAGGATTGAGGATTGAGTATTGAATCCTGAGAATTCAGTATATTCTATTGAGTATTGAGAATTGAGGATTGGTGGTTGAGTATTGAGGATTGAGGATTGAGGACTGAGGATTGAGGATTGAGGACTGAGGATTGAGGATTGATTATTGAGCTCTGGGGATTGAAGATTGAGGACTGGGGATAGAGGATTGCATATTGAGGATTAATGATAGAGTATTGGGGATTGAGGATGTAGGACAGGAGATTGATTATTGAGGATTGAAGATTGAGGATTGAGGATTGAGGATTGAGGATTGAGAATTGAGAATTGAGGATGAGGACTGAGGGTTGAGGATTGAGGTTTGAGGAATGAGGATTGAGGATTGAGGATTCAGGATTGAGGATTGATGATTGAGGATTGAGGATTGAGGATTGAGGATTGAGGATTGAGGATTGAAGATTGAAGATTGAGAATTGAGGATTGAGGATTGAGAATTGAGAATTGAGGATGAGGACTGAGGGTTGAGGTTTGAGTGTTTAGAATTGATGTTTGAGGATTGAGATATGATTATTGAATATTGCGGATTGAGTATTGAACCATGAGAATTCAGGATATTTTATTGAGTATTGAGAATTGAGGATTGATTGTTGTGTATTGAGGATTCGTGGTTGAGGGTTGTGTGTTGAATATTGAGGATTGAGTATTGAGGATTGAGGATTGAGGATTAAAGATTGAGCATTGAAGATTGAGGACTGGGGACTGAGTGTTGAGGGTTGAGTGATGAGAATTGATGTTAGTGGATAGAGATATGAAGATTGCAGATTGAGTATTGCGTATGGAAAGCTCTGGACTGAGGGTATACTAGTGAGGATTGAGAATTGACAACTGATTGTTGAGGCCTGAGGGCTGAAGATTGAGGATTCAGGATTGAGGATTCAGGATTGTGGTTTGAGGACAGAGGATTGGGGATTGAGGATAGGGGATTGACGATTGAGGATCGAGGATTGATGATTGAGGATTGGGGATTGAGGATTGACGATTGAGGATTGAGTATTGAGGATTGAGAATTGAGGATTGAGGATTGAAGATTGTGTATTCAGGATTGAAGATTGAGGATTGAGGATTGAGGATTGAGGATTGACGACGAGGGCTGACGCTTGAGGATTGAGGTTTGAGGACTGAGGACTGAGGATTGAGGATTGAGAATTGAGGATTGAGGATTGAGGATTGAAGATTGAGGATTGGGTATTGAGGATTGAAGAATGAGAGTTGAGGATTGAGGATTGAGGATTGAAGATTGAGGATTGAGGACTGAGGATTGAGGATTGAGAATTGAGAATTGAAGACTTAGGATTGGGTATTGATGATTGAAGAATGAGGATTGAGGACTGAGGATTGAGGATTGAGGATTGAGGATTGAGAATTGAGGATTGAGGATTGAAGATTGAGGATTGGGTATTGAGGATTGAACATTGAGGATTGAGGAGTGAGGACTGAGGATTGAGTATTGAGGATTGAAGATTGAATATTGATGATTGAAGGTTGAGGATTGAGGATTGAGTGTTGTGGATTGAGGACGAGGACTGAGGGTTGAGTATTGATGTTTGATGTCTGAGGGTTGAAGATTGAAGATTGAGAATTGAGGATTGAGAATTGAGGATTGAAGATTGAGGATTGGGTATTGAGGATTGAAGAATGAGGACTGAGGATTGAGGATTGAGGATTGAGGATTGAAGATTGAGTATTGAGGATTGAAGGTTGAGGATTGAGGATTGAGGATTGAGGATTTAGGATTGATGATTGAGGATTGAAGATTGAGTATTGAGGATTGAAGATTGAGGATTGAGGATTCAGGATTGAAGATTGAGGATTGAGGATTGAGGATTGAGGATTGAAGATTGAGTATTGAGGATTGATTGTTGAGGATTGAGGATTGAGGATTGAGGATTGAGGATTGAAGATTGACGATTGAGGATTGTGAATTGAGGATTGAGGATTGAACATTGAGGACTGAGTGTTGAGGGTTGAGTGATGAGAATTGATGTTTGTTGATAGAGGTTTGAAGATTGCAGATTGGGTATTGAGTATTGAAAACTGTGATTTGAGGATATTCTATTGAGGATTGAGGATTGACATACTGGTTGTTGAGGACTGAGGGCTGAAGATTGAGGATTGAGGATTGAGGATTGAAGATTGAGGATTGAGGATTGAGGATTGAGTATTGAGGATTGAGTATTGAGAATTGAGGATTGAAGATTGTGTATTCAGGATTGAAGATTGAGGATTGAACGTTGAGGATTGAGGGTTGACGATGAGGGCTGAGGGTTGAGGATTGAGGTTTGTGGACTGAGGACTGAGGATTGAGGATTGAGGATTGAGGATTGAGGATTGAGGATTGAAGATTGAGGATTGGGTATTAAGGACTGAAGAATGAGGATTGAGGATTGGTGATTGAGGATTGAGGATTGAGCATTGAGGATTGAAGATCGTGGACTGTGGATTGAGGATTGAAGATTGAGGATTAATGATTGAGGATTGGGGATTGAGGATCTAGGATTGGAGGTTGTTTATTGAGGATTGAAGATTGAGGATTGAGGATTGAGGATTGAGGATTGAGTATTGAGAATTGAGTATGAGGACTGAGGGTTGAGGATTGAGGTTTGAGGAATAAGGATTGAGGATTGAGGATTCAGGATTGAGGATTGATGATTGAGGATTGAGGATTGAGGATGTTGGATTGAGGACTGAGGATTGAAGATTGAGGATTGAGGATTGAGGATTGAGTGTTGAGGGTTGAGTGATGAGATTTGATGTTTGTGGATGGAGACTTGAAGATTGAAGATTGAGGACTGAGTATTGAAAACTGAGAATTCAGGATATTCTATTGAGAATTGAGAATTGAGGATTGATGATTGAGTATTGAGGATTGATATTTGAGGGTTGTGTATTGAATATTGAGGATTGAGGATTGAGGATTGAGGATTGAGGATTGAGGATTGAAGATTGAGTATTGATGATTGAAGATTGAGGATTGAGGATTGAGTGTTGAGGATTGAGGACGAGGACTGACGGTTGAGGTTTGAGGTTTGAGTATTGAGGATTGAGGATTGAGGACTGAGAATTGGTGATTGAGGACTGAGGATTGAGGATTGATTATTGAGCTTTGGGGATTGAAGATTGTGGACTGGGGATAGAGGATTGAATATTGAGGATTAAGGATAGAGTATTGGGGATTGAGGATCTAGGATACGAGATTGATTATTGAGGATTGAAGATTGAGGATTGAGGATTGAGGATTGAGAATTGAGGATGAGGACTGAGGATTGAGGATTGAGGATTGATGACTGCGGATTGAGGATTGAAGATTGAGTACGGAGGATTGAAGATTGAGGATCGAGGATTGAGGATTGAGGATTGAAGATTGAGGACTGAGTGTTGAGGGTTGAGTGATGAGATTTGATGTTTGTGGATGGACACTTGAAGATTGAAGATTGAGGATTGAGTATTGAAAACTGAGAATTCAGGATATTCTATTGAGAATTGAGAATTGAGTATTGATGATTGAGTATTGAGGATTGATGTTTGAGGGTTGTGTATTGAATATTGAGGATTGAGGATTGAGGATTGAGGATTGAGGATTGAGGATTGAAGATTGAGTATTGATGATTGAAGATTGAGGATTGAGGATTGAGTGTTGAGGATTGAGGACGAGGACTGACGGTTGAGGATTGAGGTTTGAGTATTGAGGATTGATGATTGAGGACTGAGGATTGGGGATTGAGGACTGAGGATTGAGGATTGATTATTGAGCTTTGGGGATTGAAGATTGTGGACTGGGGATAGAGGATTGAATATTGAAGATTAAGGATAGAGTATTGGGGATTGAGGATCTAGGATACGAGATTGATTATTGAGGATTGAAGATTGTGGATTGATGATTGACGATTGAGGACTGAGGATTGAGGATTGATTATTGAGCTTTGGGGATTGTAGATTGTGGCCTGGGGATAGAGGATTGGATATTGAGGATTAAGGATAGAGTATTGGGGATTGAGGATCTAGGATAGGAGATTGATTATTGAGGATTGAAGATTTAGGATTGAGGTTTGAGGATTGAGAATTGAGAATTGAGGATGAGGACTGAGGGCTGAGGATTGAGGTTTGAGGAATGAGGATTGAGGATTGAGGATTGAGGATTGAGGATTGAGGATTGAGTGTTGAAGATTGAGGATTGATGACTGAGTATTGAGGATTGAGGATTGAGGATTGAGGATTGAGGACTGAGGATAGCAGATTGAGTATTGAGGATTGAAGACTGACGATTGAGGATTGAGGATTGAGGATTGGGGACTGAGGATTGAGGATTGAAGATTGAGTATTGAGGATTGAAGATTGAGGATTGAGGATTGAGGATTGAGGATTGAGGATTGAGGATTGAGGATTGAGGATTGAGGATTGAGGATTGAGGATTGAGGATTGAGGATTGAGGATTGAGGATTAAGGATTGAGGATTGAGGATTGAGGATTGAGGATTGAGGATTGAGGATTGAGTATTGAATCCTGAGAATTCAGTATATTCTATTGAGTATTGAGAATTGAGGATTGGTGGTTGAGTATTGAGGATTGAGTATTGAGGACTGAGGATTGATGATTGAGGACTGAGGATTGAGGATTGATTATTGAGCTTTGGGGATTGAAGATTGAGGACTGGGGATAGAGGATTGCATATTGAGGATTAATGATAGAGTATTGGGGATTGAGGATGTAGGACAGGAGATTGATTATTGAGGATTGAGGATTGAGGATTGAAGATTGAGGACTGAGTGTTGAGAGTTGAGTGATGAGAATTGATGTCTGTGGATTGAGATTTGAAAATTGAAGATTGGGGATTGAGTATTGAAAACTGTGAATTGAGGATATTCTATTGAGGATTGAGATTTCACAATTGATTGTTGCGGACTGAGGGCTGAAGATTGAGCATTCAGGATTGAAGATTCGGAATTGAGATTTGAGGACTGAGGATTGAGGATTGAGTGTTGAAGATTGAGTATTGATGACTGAGTATTGAGGATTGAGGATTGAGGATTGAGGATTGAGGACTGAGGATTGCAGATTGAGTATTGAGGATTGAAGACTGACGATTGAGTATTGAGGATTGAGGATTGGGGACTGAGGATTGAGGATCGAAGATTGAGTATTGAGGATTGAAGGTTGATGTTTGAGGATTGAGGCTTGAGAGTGGAGGATGAGGGCTGAGGGTTGAGGATTGAGGTTTGAGTATTGAATACTGAGAATTCAGGATATTCTATTGAGTATTGAGAATTGAGGATTGATGGTTGAGTATTGAGGATTGAGGATCGAGGATTGAGGATTGAGTATTGAAGATTGAGGATTGATGATTGAGGATTGAGGATTGACGATTGAGGATTGAGGATTGAGGATTGAGGATTGAGGATTGAAGATTGTGTATTGAGTATTGAGGATTCAGTATTGAGGAATGAAGATTGAGAATTGAGGATTGAGGATTGAACATTGAGGACAGACTGTTGAGGGTTGGGTGATGAGAATTGATGTTTGTGGATAGAGGTTGGTAGGTTGCAGATTGAGTATTGGGTATTGAAAACTGTGAATTGAGGATATTCTATTGAGAATTGAGGATTGACTGCTGATTGTTGAGGACTGCGAGCTGAAGGTTGAGGATTCAGGATTGAGAGTTCAGAATTAAGGTTTGAGGACTGAGGATTGAAGATTTAGTATTGAGGATTGAAGATTGAGGATTGAGGATTGAGGATTGAGGACTGAGGATGAGGGCTGAGCGTTGAGAATTGAGGATTGAGGATTGAGGGCTGAAGAATGAGGATTGGGTATTGAGGATTGAAGAATGAGGATTGAGGATTGAGGATTGAGGATTGAGGATTGATGATTGAGTATTGAGGATTGAAGACTGACGATTGAGGATTGAGGATTGAGGATTGAGGATTCAGGATTGAAGATTGAGTATTCAGGATTGAAGATTGAGGATTGAGGATCGAGGCTTGAGGATTGAGAATTGAGGATTGAAGATTGAGGATTGGGGATTGAGGATTGAGGATTGAGGATTTTAGGATTGAGGATTGGGTATTGAAGATTGAGGACTGAGGACTGAGGATTGAGTATTGAGGATTGAGGACTGAAGGTTGAGGACTGAGTGTTGATGGTTGAGTGATGAGAATTGATGTTTGTGGAAGGAGACATGAAGATTGAAGATTGAGGATTGAGGATTGAGGGTTGAGGATTGAGTATTGATGATTGAGTATTGATGATTGAAGATTCAGGATTGAGGATTGAGTGTTGAGGATTGAGGACGAGGACTGACGGTTGAGGATTGAAGATTGAGGATTGAGGATTGAGGATTGAGGATTGAGGATTGAGAATTGAAGATTGAGTATTGAGGATTGAAGATTGAGGATTGAGGATTGAGGATTGAGGATTGAGTGTTGTGGATTGAGGACAATGACCGAGGGTTCAGTATTGATGTTTGAGGTCTGATTATTGAGGATTGAAGATTGAGAATTGAGGACTGAAGATTGAGTATTGAGGATTGAAGATTGAGGATTGAGGATTGAGGATTGAGTATTGAGGATTGAGGATTGAGGATTGAGGGTTGAGGATTGAGGATTGAGGATTGAGGATTGAGGATTTAAGATTGAGTATTGAGGGTTGAAGATTGAAAATTGAGGATTGAGGATTGAGGATTGAGGATTGAGGATTTAAAATTGAGGATTGAGGATTGAGGATTGAGGATTGAGGATTGAGGATTGAGGATTGAGGATTGAGGATTGAGGATTGAGGATTGAGTATTGAATCCTGAGAATTCAGTATATTCTACTGAGTACTGAGAATTGAGGATTGGTGGTTGAGTATTGAGGATTGAGGATTGAGGACTGAGGATTGAGGATTGAGGACTGAGGATTGAGGATTGATTATTGAGCTTTGGGGATTGAAGATTGAGTACTGGGGATCGAGGATTGCATATTGAGGATTAATGATAGAGTATTGGGGATTGAGGATGTAGGACAGGAAATGGATTATTGAGGATTGAAGATTGAGGATTGAGGATTGAGGATTGAGGATTGAGTATTGAGAATTGAGGATGAGGACTGAGGGTTGAGGATTGAGGTTTGAGGAATGAGGATTGAGGATTGAGGATTCAGGATTGAGGATTGATGATTGAGGATTGAGGATTGAGGATTGAGGATTGAGGATTGAGGATTGAAGATTGAGGATTGAGGATTGAGGATTGAGTGTTGAGGGTTGAGTGATGAGATTTGATGTTTGTGGATGGAGACTTGAAGATTGAAGATTGAGGATTGAGTATTGAAAACTGAGAATTCAGGATATTCTATTGAGAATTGAGAATTGAGGATTGATGATTGAGTATTGAGAATTGATATTTGAGGGTTGTGTATTGAATATTGAGGATTGAGGATTGAGGATTGAGGATTGAGGATAGAGGATTGAAGATTGAGTATTGATGATTGAAGATTGAGGATTGAGGATTGAGTGTTGAGGATTGAGGACGAGGACTGACGGTTGAGGATTGAGGTTTGAGTATTGAGGATTGAGGATTGTGGACTGAGGATTGGTGATTGAGGACTGAGGATTGAGGATTGATTATTGAGCTTTGGGGATTGAAGATTGTGGACTGGGTATTGAGGGTTGAGTGATGAGATTTGATGTTTGTGGATGGACACTTGAAGATTGAAGATTGAGGATTGAGTATTGAAAACTGAGAATTCAGGATATTCTATTGAGAATTGAGAATTGAGTATTGATGATTGAGTATTGAGGATTGATGTTTGAGGGTTGTGTATTGAATATTGAGGATTGAGGATTGAGGATTGAGGATTGAGGATTGAGGATTGAAGATTGAGTATTGATGATTGAAGATTGAGGATTGAGGATTGGGGGTTGAGGATTGAGGACGAGGACTGACGGTTGAGGTTTGAGGTTTGAGTATTGAGGATTGAGGATTGAGGACTGAGGATTGGGGATTGAGGACTGAGGATTGAGGATTGATTATTGAGCTTTGGGGATTGAAGATTGTGGACTGGGGATAGAGGATTGAATATAGAGGATTAAGGATAGAGTATTGGGGATTGAGGATCTAGGATAGGAGATTGATTATTGAGGATTGAAGATTGAGGATTGAGGATTGAGGATTGAGAATTGAGAATTGAGGATGAGGACTGAGGGATGAGGATTGAGGTTTGAGGAATGAGGATTGAGGATTGAGGATTGAGGATTGAGGATTGAGGATTGAGTATTGAAGATTGAGGATTGATGACTGAGGATTGAGGATTGAGGATTGATGATTGAGGATTGAGGATTGAAGATTGAGTATGGAGGATTGAAGATTGAGGATTGAGGATTGAGGATTGAAGAATGAGGACTGAGTGTTGAGGGTTGAGTGATGAGAATTGATGTCTGTGGATTGAGATTCGAAGATTGAAGATTGGGGATTGAGTATTGAAAACTGTGAATTGAGGATATTGTATTGAGGATTGAGGATTGACAACAGATTGTTGCGGACTGTGGGATGAAGATTGAGCATTCAGGATTGAGGATTCGGAATTGAGGTTTGAGGGCTGAGGATTGAGGGTTATGTATTGAGGATTGAAGATTGACGATTGAGTATGGAAGATTGAGGATTGATGACTGAGGATTGAGGATTTAGGATTGAGGATTGAGGATGGAGGATGAGGGCTGAGGATTCAGGTTTGAGTATTGAAACCTGAGAATTCAGCATATTCTATTGAGTATTGAGAATTGAGGATTGATGGTTGAGTATTGAGGATTGAGGATTGAGGATTGAGGATTGATGGTTGAGGGTTGTGTATTGAATATTGAGGATTGAGGATTGAGCATTGAGGATTGAGGATTGACGATTGAGGATTGAAGATTGAGTATTGATGATTGAAGATTGAGGATTCAGGATTGAGGTTTGAGTATTGAGGACGAGGACTGACTGTTGAGGATTAAGGATTGAGTATTGGGGATTGAGGACCTAGGATAGGATATTGATTATTGAGGATAGAATATTGAGGATTGAGAATTGAGGGTTGAGAATTGCGAATTGAGGAAGAGGACTGAGGGTTGAGGATTGAGGTTTGAGGAATGAGGATTGAGGATTGAGGATTGGGTATTGAGGATTGAAGAATGAGGATTGACGATTGAGGATTCAGGATTGAGGACTGGAGATTGAGTATTGAGGATTGAATGTTGATGATTGTGGATTGAGGATTGTGGATTGAGGATTGAGGGTTGAGGATTGAAGATTGTGGTTTGAGGATTGAAGGTTGAGTATTGATGATTGAGGATTCAGGATTGAGGATTGAAGATTGAGTATTGAGAATTGAGGATTGATGGTTGAGTATTGAGGATTGAGGACTGAGGACTGAGGATTGAGTATTGAAGATTGAGGACTGAGTGTTGAGGGTTGAGTGATGAGAATTGATGTTTGTGGATGGAGATTTGAAGATTGAAGATTGAGGATTGAGTATTGAAAACTGAGAATTCAGGATATCCTATTGAGTATTGAGAATTGAGGATTGATGGTTGAGCACTGAGGATAGATGGTTGAGGGTTGTGTGTTGAATATGGAGGATTGAGGATTTTAGGATTGAGGATTGAGTATTGAAGATTGAGTTCTGAGGACTGAGGATTGAGGATTGAGGATTGAGGATTGAGGATTGAGGACTGATGACTGAGGATTGAGGATTGAGGACTGAGGATTGAGGATTGAGTATTGAGCATTGAGGATTGAAGATTGAGGACTGGGGATTGAGGATTGAAGACTGAGGATGAAGGATTGAGGATTGATGATTGAGGATTGAGGATTGAGGGTTGGGGATTGAGGATTGAGGATAGAAGACTGAGTATTGAGGATTGAAGTTTGAGGATTGAGGATTCAGGATTGAGCATTGAGGATGAGGGCTGAGGGTTGAGGATTGAGGTTTTAGGACTGAGGACTGAGGATTGAGGATTGAGAATTGAGGATGGAGGATTGAGGATTGAGGATTGAGGATTGAGGATTGGGTATTGAGGATTGAAGAATGAGGATTGACGATTGAGGATTGAGGATTGGGAATTGAAGTTTGAGTATTGAGGATTGAAGGTTGATGATTGAGGATTGAGGATTGTGGATTGAGGATTGAGGGTTGAGGATTGAAGATTGAGGATTGAGGATAGAAGATTGAGTATTGATGATTGAAGGTTGAGGATTGAGGATTGAGGGTTGAGGATTGAGGACGAGGACTGACGGTTCAGGATTGAGGTTTGCCGGTTGAGGATTGAGGATTGAGGACTGAGGATTGAGGATTGAGGATTGAGCATTGAGGATTGAAGATTGAAGACTGGGGATTGAGGATTGAAGATTGAGGATTAATGATTGAGTATTGAGGATTGAGGATCGAGGATTGAGGATTGAGTATTGAAGATTGAGTATTCATGACTGAGGATTGAGGATTGAGGATTGAGGATTGAGGATTGAGGATTGATATTTGAGGAATGAGGATTGAGGTTTGAGGATTGAGGATTGAGGATTGAGGATTGAGGATGAGTATTGAAGATTGAGTATTCATGACTGAGGATTTAGGATTGAGGATTGAGGGTTGAGGATTGAGTATTGAAGATTGAGGATTGATGATTGAGGATTGAGGATTGAGGATTGAGGATTGAGGATTGAGGATTGAGTGTTGAAGATTGAGTATTGACGATTGAGGATTGAGGATTGAGGATTGAGGATTGAGGTTTGAGGATTGAGGATTGAAGATTGAGGATTGAGGATAGAGGATTGAGCGTTGAGGGTTGAGTGATGAGAATTAATGTTTGTGGATGGAGACTTGAAGATTGATGATTGATGATTGAGTATTGAAGGCTGAGAATTCAGGATATTCTATTGAGAATTGAGAATTGAGGATTGATGATTGAGTATTGAGGATTGATGTTTGAGGGTTGTGTATTGAATATTGAGGATTGAGGATTGAGGATTGAAGATTGAGAATTGAGGATTGAAGATTGAGTATTGATGATTGAAGATTGAGGATTGAGTACTGGGGGTTGAGGATTGAGGACGAGGACTGACGGTTGAGGTTTGAGGTTTGAGTATTGAGGATTGAGGATTGAGGACTGAGGATTGGGGATTGAGGATTGAGGATTGAGGATTGAGCATTGAGGATTGAAGATTGAGGACTGGGGATTGAGGATTGAAGATTGAGGGTTAAGGATTAAGTATTGAGTATTGAGGATTGAGGATTGAGGATTGAGTATTGAAGATTGAGTATTCATGACTGAGGATTGAGGATTGAAGATTGAGGATTGAGGATTGAGGATTTAGAATTGAAGATTGAGTATTGAGGATTGAAGATTGAGGATTGAGGAATGAGGATTGAGGATGGAGGATATGGGCTGAGGGCTGAGGATTGAGGTTTGAGTATTGAAACCTGAGAATTCAGCATATTCTATTGAGTATTGAGAATTGAGGATTGATGGTTGAGTATTGAGGATTGAGGATTGAGGATTGAGGATTGATGGTTGAGGGTTGTGTATTGAATATTGAAGATTGAGGATTGAGCATTGAGGATTGAGGATTGACGATTGAGGATTGAAGATTGAGTATTGATGATTGAAGATTGAGGATTCAGGATTGAGGTTTGAGGATTGAGGACGAGGACTGACTGTTGAGGATTAAGGATTGAGTATTGGGGATTGAGGACCTAGGATAGGATATTGATTATTGAGGATAGAATATTGAGGATTGAGAATTGAGGGTTGAGAATTGCGAATTGAGGAAGAGGACTGAGGGTTGAGGATTGAGGTTTGAGGAATGAGGATTGAGGATTGAGGATTGGGTATTGAGGATTGAAGAATGAGGATTGACGATTGAGGATTCAGGATTGAGGACTGGAGATTGAGTATTGAGGATTGAATGTTGATGATTGTGGATTGAGGATTGTGGATTGAGGATTGAGGGTTGAGGATTGAAGATTGTGGCTTGAGGATGGAAGGTTGAGTATTGATGATTGAGGATTCAGGATTGAGGATTGAAGATTGAGTATTGAGAATTGAGGATTGATGGTTGAGTATTTAGGATTGAGGATTGAGGACTGAGGATTGAGTATTGAAGATTGAGGACTGAGTGTTGAGGGTTGAGTGATGCGAATTGATGTTTGTGGATGGAGATTTGAAGATTGAAGATTGAGGATTGAGTATTGAAAACTGAGAATTCAGGATATCCTATTGAGTATTGAGAATTGAGGATTGATGGCTGAGCATTGAGGATAGATGGTTGAGGGTTGTGTGTTGAATATGGAGGATTGAGGATTTTAGGATTGAGGATAGAGTATTGAAGATTGAGTTCTGAGGACTGAGGATTGAGGATTGAGGATTGACGCTTGAGGATTGAGGATTGAGGATGGAGGATTGAAGAGAGAGGACTGAGTGTTGAGGATTGAGTGTTGAGAAATGATGTTTGAGGATTGAGATTTGATTATTGAATATTGTGGATTGAGTATTGAATCATGAGAATTCAGGGTATTCTATTGAGTATTGAGAACTGAGGATTGATGGTTGGGGGTTGTGTGTTGAATATTGAGGATTGAGGATTGAGGACTGAGGATTGAAGATTGAGGATTGAAGATTGAGTATTGATGATTGAAGATTGAGGATTGAGGATTGAGGGTTGAGGATTGAGGACGAGGTCTGACGGTTCAGGATTGATGATTGAGCATTGAGGATTGAAGGTTGAGGACTCGGGATTGAGGATTGAAGATTGAGGATTAAGGATTGAGTATTGAGGATTGAGGATTGAGGATTGAGGATTGAGGATTGAGGATTGAGGATTGAGGATTGAGTATTGAAGATTGAGGATTAATGACTGAGGATCGAGGATTGAGGATTGAGGTCTGCGGATTGAGGGTCGAATGTTGAGTATTGAGGATTGAAGATTGAGGATTGAGGATTGAGGATTGAGGATGGAGTATGAGGACTCAGGGTTGAGGATTGAGGTTTGAGGAATGATGTTTGTGGATTGAGGATTGAGGATTGAGGATTGAGGAATGTGGATTGAGTATTGAAGATTGAGGATTAATGACTGAGGATTGAGGATTGAGGATTGATGATTGAGGAGTGAGGATTGACGATTGAGTATGGAGGATTGAATATTGAGGATTGAGGATTGAGGATTGAAGATTGAGGACTGAGTGTTGAGAGTTGAGTGATGGGAATTGATGTCTGTGGATTGAGATTTGAAAATTGAAGATTGGGGATTGAGTATTGAAAACTGTGAATTGAGGATATTCTATTGAGGATTGAGATTTCACAATTGATTGTTGCGGACTGAGGGCTGAAGATTGAGGATTCAGGATTGAGGATTCAGAATTGATGTTTGAGGAGTGAGGATTGAGGTTTGAGGATTGAAGATTGAGGATTGAAGATTGAGGATTGAGGATTGAGGATTGAGAATTGAGAATTGAGGATGAGGACTGAGGGTTGAGGATGGAGGTTTGAGGAATGAGGATTGAGGATTGAGGATTGAGGATTGAGGATTGAGTATTGAAGATTGAGGATTGATGACTGAGGATTGAGGATTGAGGATTGATGACTGCGGATTGAGGATTGAAGATTGAGTATGGAGGATTGAAGATTGAGGATTGAGGATTCAGGATTGAGGATTGAAGATTGAGGACTGAGTGCGGAGGGTTGAGTGATGAGATTTGATGTTTGTGGATGGACACTTGAAGATTGAAGATTGAGGATTGAGTATTGAAAACTGAGAATTCAGGATATTCTATTGAGAATTGAGAATTGAGGATTGATGATTGAGTATTGAGGATTGATGTTTGAGGGTTGTGTATTGAATATTGAGGATTGAGGATTGAGGATTGAGGATTGAGGATTGAAGATTGAGTATTGATGATTGAAGATTGAGGATTGAGGATTGAGTGTTGAGGATTGAGGACGAGGACTGACGGTTGAGGATTGAGGTTTGAGTATTGAGGATTGATGATTGAGGACTGAGGATTGGGGATTGAGGACTGAGGATTGAGGATTGATTATTGAGCTTTGGGGATCGAAGATTGTGGACTGGGGATAGAGGATTGAATATTGAGGATTAAGGATAGAGTATTGGGGATTGAGGTTCTAGGATACGAGATTGATTATTGAGGATTGAAGATTGTGGATTGATGATTGACGATTGAGGACTGAGGATTGAGGATTGATTATTGAGCTTTGGGGATTGTAGATTGTGGCCTGGGGATAGAGGATTGAATATTGAGGATTAAGGATAGAGTATTGGGGATTGAGGATCTAGGATAGGAGATTGATTATTGAGGATTGAAGATTTAGGATTGAGGTTTGAGGACTGAGAATTGAGAATTGAGGATGAGGACTGAGGGCTGAGGATTGAGGTTTGAGGAATGAGGATTCAGGATTGAGGATTGAGGATTGAGGATTGAGGATTGAGTGTTGAAGATTGAGTATTGATGACTGAGTATTGAGGATTGAGGATTGAGGATTGAGGATTGAGGACTGAGGATTGCAGATTGAGTATTGAGGATTGAAGACTGACGATTGAGTATTGAGGATTGAGGATTGGGGACTGAGGATTGAGGATTGAAGATTGAGTATTGAGGATTGAAGATTGAGGATTGAGGATTGAGGATTGAGGATTGAGGATTGAGGATTGAGAATTGAGGATTGAGGATTGAGGATTGAGGATTGAGTATTGAATCCTGAGAATTCAGTATATTCTATTGAGTATTGAGAATTGAGGATTGGTGGTTGAGTATTGAGGATTGAGGATTGAGGACTGAGGATTGAGGATTGAGGACTGAGGATTGAGGATTGATTATTGAGCTCTGGGGATTGAAGATTGAGGACTGGGGATAGAGGATTGCATATTGAGGATTAATGATAGAGTATTGGGGATTGAGGATGTAGGACAGGAGATTGATTAGTGAGGATTGAAGATTGAGGATTGAGGATTGAGGATTGAGGATTGAGAATTGAGAATTGAGGATGAGGACTGAGGGTTGAGGATTGAGGTTTGAGGAATGAGGATTGAGGATTGAGGATTCAGGATTGAGGATTGATGATTGAGGATTGAGGATTGAGGATTGAGGATTGAGGATTGAGGATTGAAGATTGAAGATTGAGAATTGAGGATTGAGGATTGAGAATTGAGAATTGAGGATGAGGACTGAGGGTTGAGGTTTGAGTGTTTAGAATTGATGTTTGAGGATTGAGATATGATTATTGAATATTGCGGATTGAGTATTGAACCATGAGAATTCAGGATATTTTATTGAGTATTGAGAATTGAGGATTGATTGTTGTGTATTGAGGATTCGTGGTTGAGGGTTGTGTGTTGAATATTGAGGATTGAGTATTGAGGATTGAGGATTGAGGATTAAAGATTGAGCATTGAAGATTGAGGACTGGGGACTGAGTGTTGAGGGTTGAGTGATGAGAATTGATGTTAGTGGATAGAGATATGAAGATTGCAGATTGAGTATTGCGTATGGAAAGCTCTGGACTGAGGGTATACTAGTGAGGATTGAGAATTGACAACTGATTGTTGAGGCCTGAGGGCTGAAGATTGAGGATTCAGGATTGAGGATTCAGGATTGTGGCTTGAGGACAGAGGATTGGGGATTGAGGATAGGGGATTGACGATTGAGGATCGAGGATTGATGATTGAGGATTGGGGATTGAGGATTGACGATTGAGGATTGAGTATTGAGGATTGAGAATTGAGGATTGAGGATTGAAGATTGTGTATTCAGGATTGAAGATTGAGGATTGAGGATTGAGGATTGAGGATTGACGACGAGGGCTGACGCTTGAGGATTGAGGTTTGAGGACTGAGGACTGAGGATTGAGGATTGAGAATTGAGGATTGAGGATTGAGGATTGAAGATTGAGGATTGGGTATTGAGGATTGAAGAATGAGAGTTGAGGATTGAGGATTGAGGATTGAAGATTGAGGATTGAGGACTGAGGATTGAGGATTGAGAATTGAGAATTGAAGACTTAGGATTGGGTATTGATGATTGAAGAATGAGGATTGAGGACTGAGGATTGAGGATTGAGGATTGAGGATTGAGAATTGAGGATTGAGGATTGAAGATTGAGGATTGGGTATTGAGGATTGAACATTGAGGATTGAGGAGTGAGGACTGAGGATTGAGTATTGAGGATTGAAGATTGAATATTGATGATTGAAGGTTGAGGATTGAGGATTGAGTGTTGTGGATTGAGGACGAGGACTGAGGGTTGAGTATTGATGTTTGATGTCTGAGGGTTGAAGATTGAAGATTGAGAATTGAGGATTGAGAATTGAGGATTGAAGATTGAGGATTGGGTATTGAGGATTGAAGAATGAGGACTGAGGATTGAGGATTGAGGATTGAGGATTGAAGATTGAGTATTGAGGATTGAAGGTTGAGGATTGAGGATTGAGGATTGAGGATTTAGGATTGATGATTGAGGATTGAAGATTGAGTATTGAGGATTGAAGATTGAGGATTGAGGATTCAGGATTGAAGATTGAGGATTGAGGATTGAGGATTGAGGATTGAAGATTGAGTATTGAGGATTGATTGTTGAGGATTGAGGATTGAGGATTGAGGATTGAGGATTGAAGATTGACGATTGAGGATTGTGAATTGAGGATTGAGGATTGAACATTGAGGACTGAGTGTTGAGGGTTGAGTGATGAGAATTGATGTTTGTTGATAGAGGTTTGAAGATTGCAGATTGGGTATTGAGTATTGAAAACTGTGATTTGAGGATATTCTATTGAGGATTGAGGATTGACATACTGGTTGTTGAGGACTGAGGGCTGAAGATTGAGGATTGAGGATTGAGGATTGAAGATTGAGGATTGAGGATTGAGGATTGAGTATTGAGGATTGAGTATTGAGAATTGAGGATTGAAGATTGTGTATTCAGGATTGAAGATTGAGGATTGAACGTTGAGGATTGAGGGTTGACGATGAGGGCTGAGGGTTGAGGATTGAGGTTTGTGGACTGAGGACTGAGGATTGAGGATTGAGGATTGAGGATTGAGGATTGAGGATTGAAGATTGAGGATTGGGTATTAAGGACTGAAGAATGAGGATTGAGGATTGGTGATTGAGGATTGACGATTGAGGATTGAGTATTGAGGATTGAGTATTGAGAATTGAGGATTGAAGATTGTGTATTCAGGATTGAAGATTGAGGATTGAACGTTGAGGATTGAGGGTTGACGATGAGGGCTGAGGGTTGAGGATTGAGGTTTGTGGACTGAGGACTGAGGATTGAGGATTGAGGATTGAGGATTTTAGGATTGAGGATTGAGTATTGAAGATTGAGGACTGAGGACTGAGGATTGAGTATTGAGGATTGAAGATTGAGGTTTGGGGACTGAGTGTTGAGGGTTGAGTGATGAGAATTGGTGTTTGTGGATAGAGATTTAACGATTGCAGATTGAGTATTGAGCATTGAAAACTGTGAATTGATGATATTCTATTGAGGATTGAGAATTGACAACTGATTGTTGAGGACTGAGGTCTGAAGATTGAGGATTCAGGATTGAGGATTCAGGATTGAGGTTTGAGGACTGAGGATTGAGGATTGAGGATTGGGGATTGAGGATTGAGGATTGAGGATTGAAGATTGAGGATTGGGTATTGCGGATTGGACATTGAGGACTGAGGATTGAGGATTGAGGATTGAGGATTGAGGACTGAATATTGAATATTGATGATTGAAGATTGAGGATTGAGGATTGAGGGTTGTGGATTGAGGACAATGACTGAGGGTTCAGTATTGATGTTTGAGGTCTGATTATTGAGTATTGAGGATTGAGAATTGAGGACTGAAGATTGAGTATTGAGGATTGAAGATTGAGGATTGAGGATTGAGTATTGAGGATTGGGAATTGAGGATTGCGGATTGAAGATTGTGTATTGAGGATTGAGGACTGGGGATTGAGGATTGAAGATTGAGGATTAAAGATTGAGGATTGGGGATTGAGGACCTAGGATTGGAGATTGATTGTTGAGGATTGAAAATTGAGAATTGAGGATTGGGTATTGAGAATTGAGAATTGATGATGAGGACTGAGGGTTGAGGATTGAGGATTGAGGATTGAGGATTGAGGATTGATGATTGAGTATTGATGATTGAAGATTGAGGATTGAGGATTGAGGATTGAGGGTTGAGGATTGAGGACCAGGACTGACGGTTGAGGATTGAGGTTTGAGTATTGAGGATTGAGGATTGAGGACTGAGGATTGAGGATTGAGGACTGAGGATTGAGGATTGATTATTGAGCTTTGGGGATTGAAGATTGAGGACTGGGGATAGAGGATTGCATATTGAGGATTAATGATAGAGTATTGGGGATTGAGGATGTAGGACAGGAGATTGATTATTGAGGATTGAAGATTGAGGATTGAGGATTGAGGATTGAGTATTGAGAATTGAGAATTGAGGATGAGGACTGAGGGTTGAGGATTGAGGTTTGAGGAATGAGGATTGAGGATTGAGGATTCAGGATTGAGGATTGATGATTGAGGATTGAGGATTGACGATGTTGGATTGAGGACTGAGGATTGAAGATTGAGGATTGAGGATTGAGGATTGAGTGTTGAGGGTTGAGTGATGAGATTTGATGTTTGTGGATGGAGACTTGAAGATTGAAGATTGAGGACTGAGTATTGAAAACTGAGAATTCAGCATATTCTATTGAGAATTGAGAATTGAGGATTGATGATTGAGTATTGAGGATTGATATTTGAGGGTTGTGTATTGAATATTGAGGATTGAGGATTGAGGATTGAGGATTGAGGATTGAGGATTGAAGATTGAGTATTGATGATTGAAGATTGAGGATTGAGGATTGAGTGTTGAGGATTGAGGACGAGGACTGACGGTTGAGGATTGAGGTTTGAGTATTGAGGATTGAGGATTGAGGACTGAGAATTGGTGATTGAGGACTGAGGATTGAGGATTGATTATTGAGCTTTGGGGATTGAAGATTGTGGACTGGGGCTAGAGGATTGAATATTGAGGATTAAGGATAGAGTATTGGGGATTGAGGATCTAGGATACGAGATTGATTATTGAGGATTGAAGATTGAGGATTGAGGATTGAGGATTGAGAATTGAGAATTGAGGATGAGGACTGAGGATTGAGGATTGAGGATTGATGACTGCGGATTGAGGATTGAAGATTGAGTATGGAGGATTGAAGATTGAGGATCGAGGATTGGGGATTGAGGATTGAAGATTGAGGACTGAGTGTCGAGGGTTGAGTGATGAGATTTGATGTTTGTGGATGGACACTTGAAGATTGAAGATTGAGGATTGAGTATTGAAAACTGAGAATTCAGGATATTCTATTGAGAATTGAGAATTGGGTATTGATGATTGAGTATTGAGGATTGATGTTTGAGGGTTGTGTATTGAATATTGAGGATTGAGGATTGAGGATTGAGGATTGAGGATTGAGGATTGAAGATTGAGTATTGATGATCGAAGATTGAGGATTGAGGATTGAGTGTTGAGGATTGAGGACGAGGACTGACGGTTGAGGATTGAGGTTTGAGTATTGAGGATTGATGATTGAGGACTGAGGATTGGGGATTGAGGACTGAGGATTGAGGATTGATTATTGAGCTTTGGGGATTGAAGATTGTGAACTGGGGATAGAGGATTGAATATTGAAGATTAAGGATGGAGTATTGGGGATTGAGGATCTAGGATACGAGATTGATTATTGAGGATTGAAGATTGTGGATTGATGATTGACGATTGAGGATCTAGGATACGAGATTGATTATTGAGGATTGAAGATTGTGGATTGATGATTGACGATTGAGGACTGAGGATTGAGGATTGATTATTGAGCTTTGGGGATTGTAGATTGTGGCCTGGGGATAGAGGATTGGATATTGAGGATTAAGGATAGAGTATTGGGGATTGAGGATCTAGGATACGAGATTGATTATTGAGGATTGAAGATTGAGAATTGAGGATTGAGGATTGAGAATTGAGAATTGAGGATGAGGACTGAGGGTTGAGGATGGAGGTTTGAGGAATGAGGATTGAGGATTGAGGATTGAGGATTGAGGATTGAGGATTGAGGATTGAGGATTGAGGATTGAGGATTGAGGATTGAGGATTGAGGATTGAGTATTGAATCCTGAGAATTCAGTATATTCTACTGAGTACTGAGAATTGAGTATTGGTGGTTGAGTATTGAGGATTGAGGATTGAGGACTGAGGATTGAGGATTGAGGACTGAGGATTGAGGATTGATTATTGAGCTTTGGGGATTGAAGATTGAGTACTGGGGATAGAGGATTGCATATTGAGGATTAATGATAGAGTATTGGGGATTGAGGATGTAGGACAGGAGATTGATTATTGAGGATTGAAGATTGAGGGTTGAGGATTGAGGATTGAGGATTGAGTATTGAGGATTGAGGATTGAGGATTGAGGATAGAGGATTGAAGATTGAGGATTGGGGTCTGAGTGTTGAGGGTTGAGTGATGAGAACTGATGTTTGTGGATAGAGATTTGAAGATTGCAGATTGAGTATTGAGTATTGAGTACTGTGAATTGAGGATATTCTATTGGGGATTGAGGGTTGACAACTGATTGTTGAGGACTGAGGGCTGAAGGTTGAGGATTCAGGATTGAGGATTCAGAATTGTGGTTTGAGGACTGAGGGCTGAAGATTGAGGATTCAGGATTGAGGATTCAGAATTGAGGTTTGAGGACTGAGGATTGAGGATTGAAAATTGACTATTGAGGATTCAAGGTTGAGGATTGACGATTGGGGATTGAGAATTGAGGATGAGGGCTGAGGGTTGAGGATTGAGGTTTGAGGATTGAGGACTGAGGATTGAGGATTGGGGGTTGATGATTGAGTATTGAGGATTGAAGATTGAGGATTGAGGATTGAGGACTGAGGATTGAGGATTGAGGATTGAGGATTGAGGATTGAGGATTGAAGATTGAGGATTGGGTATTGAGGATTGAAGAATGAGGATTGAGGATTGAGGATTGAGGATTGGGTATTGAGGATTGAAGAATGAGGATTGAGGATTGAGGATTGAGGATGGAGGATTGAAGATTGAGTATTGCGGATTGAAGATTGATGATTCAGGATTGTGGATTTAGGATTGAGGATTGAACATTGAGGACTGAGTGTTGAGGGTTGAGTGATGAGAATTGGTGTTTGTGGATAGAGGTTTGAAGATCGCAGATTGAGCATTGAGTATTGAAAACTGTGAAATGAGGATATTCTATTGAGGATTGAGTATTGACAACTGATTGTTGAGGACTCAGGGCTGAAGATTGAGGATTCAGGATTGAGGATTCAGAATTGAGGTTTGAGGACTGAGGATTGAGGATTGATGACTGAGTATTGAGGATTGAGGATTGAGGATTGAGGATTGAAGATTGTGGATTGGGGACTGTGTGTTGAGGGTTGAGTGATGAGAATTGATGTTTGTGGATAGAGATTTAATGATAGCAGATTGAGTATTGAGTATTGAAATCTGTGAATTGATGATATTCTATTGAGGATTGAGTATTGACAACTGATCTTTGAGGACTGAGGTCTGAAGATTGAGGATTCAGGATTGAGGGTTCAGGATTGAGGTTTGAGTACTGAGGATTGAGGATTGAGGATTGAGGATTGAGGATTGAGGATTAAAGATTGAAGATTGAGGATTGGGTATTGCGGATTGAACATTGAGGATTGAGGATTGAGGATTGAGGATTGAGGACAGAAGATTGAATATTGATGATTGAAGATTGAGGATTGAGGATTGAGGGCTGTGGATTGAGGACAAGGACTGAGGGTCCAGTATTGATGTCTGACGTCTGAGGAATGAGGATTGAGGATTGCGAATTGAGGATTGAGGATTGAGGATTGAAGATTGAGGATTGGGTATTGAGGATTGAAGAAAGAGGATTGAGGATTGAGGATTGAGGATCGAGGATTGAGGATTGAAGATTGAGAATTGAGGATTGAGGATTGGGTATTGAGGATTGAAGAAAGAGGATTGAGGATTGAGGATTGAGGATTGAGGATTGAAGATTCAGTATTGAGGTTTGAAGATTGAGGATTTTGGATGGAGGATTGAGGATTGAGTATTGAAGATTGAGGATTGGGGTTTGAGTATTGACGACTGAGGATTCAGTATTGAGGTTTGAGTACTGAGGATTGAGGATTGAGGATTGAGGATTGAGGATTGAGGATTAAAGATTGAAGATTGAGGATTGGGTATTGCGGATTGAACATTGAGGATTGATGATTGAGGATTGATGATTGAGGATTGAGGATTGAGGATCGAGGATTGAGGATTGAGAATTGAGGATTGAGGATTGAAGATTGTGTATTCAGGATTGAAGATTGAGGATTGAGGATTGAGGATTGTGGATTGAGGATTGACGATGAGGGCTGAGGCTTGAGGATTGAGGTTTGAGGACTGAGGACTGAGGATTGAGGATTGAGAATTGAGGATTGAGGATTGAGGATTGAAGATTGAGGATTGGGTATTGAGGATTGAAGAATGAGGATTGAGGATTGAGGATTGAGGATTGAGTATTGAAGATTGAGGATTGAGGATTCTGGATTGAGGGTTGAAGATTCACTATTGAGGATTGAAGATTGAGGATTGAGGATTGAGGATTGAGGATTGACTATTGAAGATTGAGGATAGGGGACTGAGTGTTGATGGCTGAGTGATGAGAATTGATGTTTGTGGATAGAGATATGAAGGTTGCAGATTGAGTATTGCGTATGGAAAACTCTGAACTGAGGATATTCTAGTGAGGATTGAGGATTGACAACTGATTGTTGAGGACTGAGGGCTGAAGATTGAGGATTCAGGATTGAGGATTCAGGACTGTGGTTTGAGGACTGAGGATTGAGGATTGAGAATTGGGGATTGAGGATTGAGGATCGAGGATTGAAGATTGAAGATTGGGTATTGAGGATTGATCATTGAGGATTGAGGATTGAGGATTGAGGATTGAGGGTTGAGGATTGAAGATTGAATATTGATGATTGAAGGTTGAGGATTGAGGATTGAGGGTTGTGGATTCAGGTCGAGGACTGAGGGTTGAGTATTGATGTTTGAGGTCTGAGGATTGAGGATAGAGGATTGAGAATTGAGGATTGAGGATTGAGGATTGAAGATTGAGGATTCTGTATTGAGGATTGAAGAATGAGGACTCAGGATTGAGGATTGAGGATTGAGAATTGAGGATTGAGGATTGAAGATTGTGTATTGATGATTGAAGATTGAGGATTGAGGATTGAGTACTGAGTATTGAGGATTGAGGATTGTGGATTCAGGATTGAGGACTGAAGATTGAATATTGATGATTGATGATTGAGGATTGAGGATTGAGGATTGAGGATTGAGGATTGAAGATTGAGGATTTGGTATTGCGGATTGAATATTGAGGATTGAGTATTGAGGATTGAGGATTCAGGATTGAGGATTCAGTATTGAGGATTCAGGATTGTGGTTTGAGGAGAGAGGATTGAGGCTTGAGGACTGAGGATTGAGGATAGAGGATTGAGGATTGAGGATTGAGGATTGAAGATTGAGGATTGGGTATTGAGGATTGAACTTTGAGGATTGAGGATTGAAGATTGAGGATTGAGGTCTGAAGATTGAATATTGATGATTGAAGATTGAGGATTGAGGATTGAGGGTTGTGGATTGGGGACCAGGACTGAGGATTGAATATTGACGTTTGAGGTCTGAGGATTGAGGATAGAGGATTGAGAATTGAGGATTGAGGATTGAGGATTGAAGATTGAGGATTGGGTATTGAGGATTGAAGAATGAGGATTGAGGATTGAGGATTGAGGCCTGAGGATTGAGAATTGAGAACTGAGGATGAGGACTGAGGGCTGAGGGTTGTGGTTTGAGGAATGAGGATTGGGGGTTGAGGATTGAGGATTGAGGATTGAGGATTGAGGATTGAGTACTGAAGATTGAGTATTGAAGCCTGAGGATTGAGGATTGAGGATTGTGGATTGAGGATTGAGGATTGAGGATTGAAGATTGAGTATTGAGGATTGAAGATTGAGGATTGAGTATTGAGGATCGAGGATTGAGAATGAGTGCTGAGGGTTGAGGATTGAGGTTTGAGGATTGAGGACTGAGGATTGAGGATTGATGATTGGGTACTGAGGATTGAAGATTGAGGATTGAGGATTGGGGATTCAGGATTGAGGATTGAGGATTGAGGATTGAAAATTGAGGACAGGGGACTGAGTGTTGAGGGTTGAGTGATGAGAATTGGTGTTTGTGGACAGAGATTTAAGGATTGCAGATTGAGGATTGAGTATTGAATACTGTGAATTGATGATATTCTATTGAGGATTAAGAATTGACAACTGATTGTTGAGGGCTGAGGTCTGAAGATTGAGGATTCAGGATTGAGCATCCAGGATTGAGGTTTGAGGACTGAGGATTGAGGATAGAGGATGAGGATTGAGGATTGAGGATTGAGCATGGAGGATTGAGGATTGAAGGTTGAGGATTGGGTATTGCGGATTGAATATTGAGGATTGAGTATTGAGGATTGAGGATTCAGGATTGAGGATTCAGTATTGAGGATTCAGGATTGTGGTTTGAGGAGAGAGGATTGAGGCTTGAGGACTGAGGATTGAGGATAGAGGATTGAGGATTGAGGATTGAGGATTGAAGATTGAGGATTGGGTATTGAGGATTGAACTTTGAGGATTGAGGATTGAAGATTGAGGATTGAGGTCTGAAGATTGAATATTGATGATTGAAGATTGAGGATTGAGGATTGAGGGTTGTGGATTGGGGACCAGGACTGAGGATTGAATATTGACGTTTGAGGTCTGAGGATTGAGGATAGAGGATTGAGAATTGAGGATTGAGGATTGAGGATTGAAGATTGAGGATTGGGTATTGAGGATTGAAGAATGAGGATTGAGGATTGAGGATTGAGGCCTGAGGATTGAGAATTGAGAACTGAGGATGAGGACTGAGGGCTGTGGGTTGTGGTTTGAGGAATGAGGATTGGGGGTTGAGGATTGAGGATTGAGGATTGAGGATTGAGGATTGAGTACTGAAGATTGAGTATTGAAGCCTGAGGATTGAGGATTGAGGATTGTGGATTGAGGATTGAGGATTGAGGATTGAAGATTGAGTATTGAGGATTGAAGATTGAGGATTGAGTATTGAGGATCGAGGATTGAGAATGAGTGCTGAGGGTTGAGGATTGAGGTTTGAGGATTGAGGACTGAGGATTGAGGATTGATGATTGGGTACTGAGGATTGAAGATTGAGGATTGAGGATTGGGGATTCAGGATTGAGGATTGAGGATTGAGGATTGAAAATTGAGGACAGGGGACTGAGTGTTGAGGGTTGAGTGATGAGAATTGGTGTTTGTGGACAGAGATTTAAGGATTGCAGATTGAGGATTGAGTATTGAATACTGTGAATTGATGATATTCTATTGAGGATTAAGAATTGACAACTGATTGTTGAGGGCTGAGGTCTGAAGATTGAGGATTCAGGATTGAGCATCCAGGATTGAGGTTTGAGGACTGAGGATTGAGGATAGAGGATGAGGATTGAGGATTGAGGATTGAGCATGGAGGATTGAGGATTGAAGGTTGAGGATTGGGTATTGCGGATTGAACATTGAGGATTGAGGATTGAGGATTGAGGACTGAAGATTCAATATTGATGATTGAAGATTGATGATTGAGGATTGAGGATTGAGGATTGAAGATTGAGTATTGAGGATTGAGGATTGAGGATTGAAGATTGAGTATTGAGGATTGATTGTTGAGGATTGAGGATTGAGGATTGAGGATTGAGGATTGAAGATTGAGGACTGGGGACTGAGTATTGAGGGTTGAGTGATGAGAATTGGTGTTTGAGGATAGAGATTTAAAGATTGCAGATTGAGTATTGAGTATTGAAAACTGTGAATTGATGATATTCTATTGAGGATTGAGAATTGACAACTGATTGTTGAGGACTGAGGTCTGAAGATTGAGGATTCAGGATTGAGGATTCAGGATTGAGGTTTGAGGACTGAGGATTGAGGATTGAGGCTTGAGGATTGAGGATTGTGGATTGAGGATTGAAGATTGAGGATTGGGTATTGCGGATTGAACATTGAGGATTGAGGATTGAGGATTGAGGACTGAAGATTGAATATTGATGATTGAAGATTGTGGATTGAGGATTGAGGGTTGTGGATTGAGGACGAGGACTGAGGGTTGAGTATTGATGTTTGAGGTCTGGGGATTGAGGATTGAGGATTGAGGATTGTGGATTGAAGATTGAGGATTGGGGATTGAGGATCGGCGATTGAGGATTGAGTACTGAGGATTGAAGATTGAGGATTGAGGATTGGACATTGAGTATTGAGGACTGAAGTTTGAGGATTGTGGACTGAGTGTTGAGGGTTGAGTGATGAGAATTGATGTTTGTGGATAGAGATATGAAGATTGCAGATTGAGTATTGCGTATGGAAAGCTCTGAACTGAGGGTATTCTAGTGAGGATTGAGGAATGACAACTGATTGTTGAGGCCTGAGGGCTGAAGATTGAGGATTCAGGATTGAGGATTCAGGATTGTGGTTTGAGGACTGAGGATTGAGTATTGAGTATTGGGGATTGAGGATTGAGGATCGAGGATTGAAGATTGAAGATTGGTTATTGAGGATTTAACGTTGAGGATTGAGAATTGAGGATTGAGGATTGAGCATTGAAGATTGAGTATTGAGGATTGAGGATTGAAGATTGATGATTGGGGACTGAGGATTGAGGATTGAGGATCGAGGATTGAGGATTGAAGTTTGAAGATTGAGTATTGAGGATTGATTACTGAGGATTGAGGAATGAGGATTGAGGATTGAGTATTGAAGGTTGAGGATTGAGGATTGAGGATTGAAGATTAAGGACTGGGTATTGAGGACTGAAGATTGAGGATTGAGGATTGAGGATTGAAGATTGAGGACTTAGAGTTGAGGGTTTAGTGATGGGAATTGATGTTTGTGGGTTGAGATTTGAAGATTGAAGAATGGGGATTGAGTATTGAAAGCTGTCAATTGAGGATATTCTATTGAGGATTGAGGATTGACAATTGATTGCTGAGGACTGAGGGCTGAAGGTTGAGGATTCAGGATTGAGGATTCGGGATTGAGGTTTGAGGACTGAGGATTGAGGGTTGAGGATTGAGGATTGAGGATTGACGCTTGATGATTGAGGGTTGAGGATGGAGGATTGAAGAGAGAGTACTGAGTGTTGAGGATTGAGTGTTTAGAATTGATGTTTGAGGATTGAGATATGATTATTGAATATTGCGGATTGAGTATTGAACCATGAGAATTCAGGATATTTTATTGAGTATTGAGAATTGAGGATTGATTGTTGTGTATTGACGATTCGTGGTTGAGGGTTGTGTGTTGAACATTGAGGATTGAGGATTGAGGATTGAGGATTGAGGATTAAAGATTGAGCATTGAAGATTGAGGACTAGGGATTGAGGATTGAAGACTGACGATTGAGGATTGTGAATTGAGGATTGAGGATTGAACATAGAGGACTGAGCGTTGATGGTTGAGTGATGAGAATTGATGTTTGTTGATAGAGGTTTGAAGATTGCAGATTGGGTATTGAGTATTGAAAACTGTGAAATGAGGATATTCTATTGAGGATTGAGGATTGACATACTGGTTGTTGAGGACTGAGGGCTGAAGATTGAGGATTCAGGATCGAGGATCTAGGATTGATGTTTGAGGTCTGAGGATTGAAGATTGAAGATTGAGAATTGAGGATTGAGGTTTGAGGACTGAGGATTGAGGATTGAGGATTGCGGATTGAACATTGAGGATTGAGGATTGAGGATTGAGGATTGAGGATTGAGGACGGAAGACTGAATAATGATGATTGATGATTGAGGATTGAAGATTGAGGGCTGTGGATTGAGGATTGAGGATTCAGGATTGAGGATTGAAGATTGAGGATTGGGGATTGAGGATTGACGATTGAGGATTGAGTATTGAGGATTGAGAATTGAGGATTGAGGATTGAAGATTGTGTATTCAGGATTGAAGATTGAGGATTGAGGATTGACGATTGAGGATTGAGGATTCACGATGAGGGCTGAGGCTTGAGGATTGAGGTTTGAGGACTGAGGACTGAGGATTGAGAATTGAGAATTGAGGATTGAGGATTGAGGATTGAAGATTGAGGATTGGGTATTGAGGATTGAAGAATGAGGATTGAGGATTGAGGATTGAGGATTGAGTATTGAAGATTGAGGATTGAGGATTGAGGATTGAGGATTGAAGATTGAGTATTGAGGATTGAATGTTGAGGTTTGAGGATTGAGGATTGAGGATTGAGGATTGAAGGTTGAGGACTGGGGACTGAGAGTTGAGGGTTGAGTGATGAGAATTGGTGTTTGTGGATAGAGGTTTGAAGATTGCAGATTGAGCATGGAGAATTGAAAGCTGTGAATTGAGGATATTCTATTGAGGATTGAGGATTGACAACTGATTGTTGAGGACTGAGGGCTGAAGATTGAGGATTCAGGATTGAGGATTCAGAATTGAGTTTTGAGGACTGAGGATTGAGGATTGAAGATTGATTATTGAGGATTCAAGGTTGAGGATTGAGGATTGGGGATTGAGAATTGAGGATGAGGGCTGAGGGTTGAGGATTGATGTTTGAGGATTGAGGACTGAGGATTGAGGATTGGGGATTGATGATTGAGTATTGAGAATTGAAGATTGAGGATTGAGGATTGAGGATTGAGGCTTGAGGATTGAGGTTTGAGGACTGAGGACTGAGGATTGAGGATTGAGAATTGAGGATTGAGGATTGAGGATTGAAGATTCAGGATTGGGTATTGAGGATTGAAGAATGAGGATTGAGGATTGAGGATTGAGGATTGAGTATTGAAGATTGAGGATTGAGGATTGAGGATTGAGGATTGAAGATTGAGTATTGAGGATTGAATGTTGAGGTTTGAGGATTGAGGATTGAGGATTGAGGATTGAAGATTGAGGACTGGGGACTGAGAGTTGAGGGTTGAGTGATGAGAATTGGTGTTTGTGGATAGAGGTTTGAAGATTGCAGATTGCGCATGGAGAATTGAAAGCTGTGAATTGAGGATATTCTATTGAGGATTGAGGATTGACAACTGATTGTTGAGGACTGAGGGCTGAAGATTGAGGATTCAGGATTGAGGATTCAGAATTGAGTTTTGAGGACTGAGGATTGAGGATTGAAGATTGATTATTGAGGATTCAATGTTGAGGATTGAGGATTGGGGATTGAGAATTGAGGATGAGGGCTGAGGGTTGAGGATTGATGTTTGAGGATTGAGGACTGAGGATTGAGGATTGGGGATTGATGATTGAGTATTGAGAATTGAAGATTGAGGATTGAGGATTGAGGATTGAGGATTGAGGATTGAGGATCGAGGATTGAGGATTGAAGATTGATGATTGGGGACTGAGGATTGAGGATTGAGGATCGAGGATTGAGGACTGAAGTTTGAAGATTCAGTATTGAGGATTGATTACTGAGGATTGAGGTATGAGGATTGAGGATTGAGTATTGAAGATTGAGGATTGGGGATTGAGGATTGACGATTGAGGATTGAGTATTGAGGATTGAGAATTGAGGATTGAGGATTGAAGATTGAGTATTGAGGATTGAAGATTGAGGATTGAGGATTGAGGATTGAGGATTGACGGTGAGGGCTGAGGGTTGAGGATTGAGGTTTGAGGACTGAGGACTGAGGATTGAGGATTGAGGGTTGAGGATTGAGGATTGAGGATTGAAGATTTAGGATTGGGTATTGAGGATTGAAGAATGAGGATTGAGGATTGAGGATTGAGGATTGAGGATTGAGGATTGAGGATTGAGGATTGAGGGTTGAGGATTGAATATTGAGGATTGGGGACTGATTGTTCAGGGTTGAGTGGTGAGAATTGATGTTTGTGGATAGAGATATGAAGATTGCAGATTGAGTATTGCGTATGGAAAACTCTGAACTGACGATATTCTATTGAGGATTGAGGATTGACAACTGATTGTTGAGGACTGAGGGCTGAAGATTGAGGTTTCAGGATTGAGGATTCAGGATTGTGGTTTGAGGACTGAGGATTGAGGATTGAGGATTGAGGATTGAGAATTGAGGATTGAGGATTGAAGATTGAGGATTGGGTATCGAGGACTGAAGATTGAGGATTGAGGATTGAGGATTGAAGATTGAGGACTTAGGGTTGAGGGTTTAGTGATGGGAATTGATGTTTGTGGATTGAGATTTGAAGATTGAAGAATGGGGATTGAGTATTGAAAGCTGTCAATTGAGGATATTCTATTGAGGATTGAGGATTGACAATTGATTGCTGAGGACTGAGGGCTGAAGGTTGAGGATTCAGGATTGAGGATTCGGGATTGAGGTTTGAGGACTGAGGATTGAGGGTTGAGGATTGAGGATTGAGGATTGACGCTTGAGGATTGAGGGTTGAGGATGGAGGATTGAAGGGAGAGGACTGAGTGTTGAGGATTGAGTGTTTAGAATTGATGTTTGAGGATTGAGATATGATTATTGAATATTGCGGATTGAGTATTGAACCATGAGAATTCAGGATATTTTATTGAGTATTGAGAATTGAGGATTGATTGTTGTGTATTGAGGATTCGTGGTTGAGGGTTGTGTGTTGAATATTGAGGATTGAGGATTGTGGATTGAGGATTGAGTATTAAAGATTGAGCATTGAAGATTGGGGACTGGGGATTGAGGATTGAAGATTGACGATTGAGGATTGTGAATTGAGGATTGAGGACTGAACATTGAGGACTGAGGGTTGAGGGTTGAGTGATGAGAATTGATGTTTGTTGATAGAGGTTTGAAGATTGCAGATTGGGTATTGAGTATTGAAAACTGTGAATTGAGGATATTCTATTGAGGATTGAGGATTGACATACTGGTTGTTGAGGACTGAGGGCTGAAGATTGAGGATTCAGGATCGAGGATCTAGGATTGATGTTTGAGGTCTGAGGATTGAAGATTGAAGATTGAGAATTGAGGATTGAGGTTTGAGGACTGAGGATTGAGGATTGAGGATTGCGGATTGAACATTGAGGATTGAGGATTGAGGATTGAGGATTGAGGATTGAGGACGGAAGACTGAATAATGATGATTGATGATTGAGGATTGAGGATTGAGGTCTGTGGATTGAGGATTGAGGATTCAGGATTGAGGATTGAAGATTGAGGATTGGGGATTGAGGATTGACGATTGAGGATTGAGTATTGAGGATTGAGAATTGAGGATTGAGGATTGAAGATTGTGTATTCAGGATTGAAGATTGAGGATTGGGGATTGAGGATTGAGGATTGAGGATTCACGATCAGGGCTGAGGCTTGAGGATTGAGGTTTGAGGACTGAGGACTGAGGATTGAGGATTGAGAATTGAGGATTGAGGATTGAGGATTGAAGATTGAGGATTGGGTATTGAGGATTGAAGAATGAGGATTGAGGATTGAGGATTGAGGATTGAGTATTGAAGATTGAGGATTGAGGATTGAGGATTGAGGATTGAAGATTGAGTATTGAGGATTGAATGTTGAGGTTTGAGGATTGAGGATTGAGGATTGAGGATTGAAGATTGAGGACTGGGGATTGAGGATTGGGGACTGAAGATTGAATATTGATGATTGAAGTTTGTGGATTGAGGATTGAGTGTTGTGGATTGAGGACGAGGACTGAGGGTTGAGTATTGATGTTTGAGGTCCGGGGATTGAGGATTGAGGATTGAGGATTGAGGATTGAGGATTGAGGATTGAAGATTGAGGATTGGTGATTGAGGATCGGCTGTTGAGGATTGAGTACTGAGGATTGAAGATTGAGGATTGAGGATTGAACATTGAGTATTGAGGACTGAAGTTTGAGGATTGTGGACTGAGTGTTGAGGGTTGAGTGATGAGAATTGGTGTTTGTGGACAGAGATTTAGGGATTGCAGATTGAGGATTGAGTATTGAAAACTGTGAATTGATGATATTCTATTGAGGATTAAGAATTGACATCTGATTGTTGAGGGCTGAGGTCTGAAGATTGAGGATTCAGGATTGAGCATCCAGGATTGAGGTTTGAGGACTGAGGATTGAGGATAGAGGATGAGGATTGAGGATTGAGGATTGAGCATTGAGGATTGAGGATTGAAGATTGAGGATTGGGTATTGCGGATTGAACATTGAGGATTGAGGATTGAGGATTGAGGACTGAAGATTCAATATTGATGATTGAAGATTGATGATTGAGGATTGAGGATTGAGGATTGAAGATTGAGTATTGAGGATTGAGGATTGAGGATTGAAGATTGAGTATTGAGGATTGATTGTTGAGGATTGAGGATTGAGGATTGAGGATTGAGGATTGAAGATTGAGGACTGGGGACTGAGTATTGAGGGTTGAGTGATGAGAATTGGTGTTTGAGGATAGAGATTTAAAGATTGCAGATTGAGTATTGAGTATTGAATCTGTGAATTGATGATATTCTATTGAGGATTGAGAATTGACAACTGATTGTTGAGGACTGAGGTCTGAAGATTGAGGATTCAGGATTGAGGATTCAGGATTGTGGTTTGAGGACTGAGGATTGAGGATTGAGGATTGAGGATTGAGGATTGTGGATTGAGGATTGAAGATTGAGGATTGGGTATTGCGGATTGAACATTGAGGATTGAGGATTGAGGATTGAGGACTGAAGATTGAATATTGATGATTGAAGATTGTGGATTGAGGATTGAGGGTTGTGGATTGAGGACGAGGACTGAGGGTTGAGTATTGATGTTTGAGGTCTGGGGATTGAGGATTGAGGATTGAGGATTGTGGATTGAAGATTGAGGATTGGGGATTGAGGATCGGCGATTGAAGATTGAGTACTGAGGATTGAAGATTGAGGATTGAGGATTGGACATTGAGTATTGAGGACTGATGTTTGAGGATTGTGGACTGAGTGTTGAGGGTTGAGTGATGAGAATTGATGTTTGTGGATAGAGATATGAAGATTGCAGATTGAGTATTGAGTATTGAATCTGTGAATTGATGATATTCTATTGAGGATTGAGAATTGACAACTGATTGTTGAGGACTGAGGTCTGAAGATTGAGGATTCAGGATTGAGGATTCAGGATTGTGGTTTGAGGACTGAGGATTGAGGATTGAGGATTGAGGATTGAGGATTGTGGATTGAGGATTGAAGATTGAGGATTGGGTATTGCGGATTGAACATTGAGGATTGAGGATTGAGGATTGAGGACTGAAGATTGAATATTGATGATTGAAGATTGTGGATTGAGGATTGAGGGTTGTGGATTGAGGACGAGGACTGAGGGTTGAGTATTGATGTTTGAGGTCTGGGGATTGAGGATTGAGGATTGAGGATTGTGGATTGAAGATTGAGGATTGGGGATTGAGGATCGGCGATTGAAGATTGAGTACTGAGGATTGAAGATTGAGGATTGAGGATTGGACATTGAGTATTGAGGACTGATGTTTGAGGATTGTGGACTGAGTGTTGAGGGTTGAGTGATGAGAATTGATGTTTGTGGATAGAGATATGAAGATTGCAGATTGGGTATTGAGTATTGAAAACTGTGAAATGAGGATATTCTATTGAGGATTGAGGATTGACATACTGGTTGTTGAGGACTGAGGGCTGAAGATTGAGGATTCAGGATCGAGGATCTAGGATTGATGTTTGAGGTCTGAGGATTGAAGATTGAAGATTGAGAATTGAGGATTGAGGTTTGAGGACTGAGGATTGAGGATTGAGGATTGCGGATTGAACATTGAGGATTGAGGATTGAGGATTGAGGATTGAGGATTGAGGACGGAAGACTGAATAATGATGATTGATGATTGAGGATTGAAGATTGAGGGCTGTGGATTGAGGATTGAGGATTCAGGATTGAGGATTGAGGATTGAGGATTGAGGATTGAGGATTGAAGATTGAGGATTGGTGATTGAGGATCGGCTGTTGAGGATTGAGTACTGAGGATTGAAGATTGAGGATTGAGGATTGAACATTGAGTATTGAGGACTGAAGTTTGAGGATTGTGGACTGAGTGTTGAGGGTTGAGTGATGAGAATTGGTGTTTGTGGACAGAGATTTAGGGATTGCAGATTGAGGATTGAGTATTGAAAACTGTGAATTGATGATATTCTATTGAGGATTAAGAATTGACATCTGATTGTTGAGGGCTGAGGTCTGAAGATTGAGGATTCAGGATTGAGCATCCAGGATTGAGGTTTGAGGACTGAGGATTGAGGATAGAGGATGAGGATTGAGGATTGAGGATTGAGCATTGAGGATTGAGGATTGAAGATTGAGGATTGGGTATTGCGGATTGAACATTGAGGATTGAGGATTGAGGATTGAGGACTGAAGATTCAATATTGATGATTGAAGATTGATGATTGAGGATTGAGGATTGAGGATTGAAGATTGAGTATTGAGGATTGAGGATTGAGGATTGAAGATTGAGTATTGAGGATTGATTGTTGAGGATTGAGGATTGAGGATTGAGGATTGAGGATTGAAGATTGAGGACTGGGGACTGAGTATTGAGGGTTGAGTGATGAGAATTGGTGTTTGAGGATAGAGATTTAAAGATTGCAGATTGAGTATTGAGTATTGAATCTGTGAATTGATGATATTCTATTGAGGATTGAGAATTGACAACTGATTGTTGAGGACTGAGGTCTGAAGATTGAGGATTCAGGATTGAGGATTCAGGATTGAGGTTTGAGGACTGAGGATTGAGGATTGAGGATTGAGGATTGAGGATTGTGGATTGAGGATTGAAGATTGAGGATTGGGTATTGCGGATTGAACATTGAGGATTGAGGATTGAGGATTGAGGACTGAAGATTGAATATTGATGATTGAAGATTGTGGATTGAGGATTGAGGGTTGTGGATTGAGGACGAGGACTGAGGGTTGAGTATTGATGTTTGAGGTCTGGGGATTGAGGATTGAGGATTGAGGATTGTGGATTGAAGATTGAGGATTGGGGATTGAGGATCGGCGATTGAGGATTGAGTACTGAGGATTGAAGATTGAGGATTGAGGATTGGACATTGAGTATTGAGGACTGATGTTTGAGGATTGTGGACTGAGTGTTGAGGGTTGAGTGATGAGAATTGATGTTTGTGGATAGAGATATGAAGATTGCAGATTGAGTATTGCGTATGGAAAGCTCTGAACTGAGGGTATTCTAGTGAGGATTGAGGATTGACAACTGATTGTTGAGGCCTGAGGGCTGAAGATTGAGGATTCAGGATTGAGGATTCAGGATTGTGGTTTGAGGACTGAGGATTGAGTATTGAGTATTGGGGATTGAGGATTGAGGATCGAGGATTGAAGATTGAAGATTGGTTATTGAGGATTTAACGTTGAGGATTGAGGATTGAGGATTGAGGATTGAGCATTGAAGATTGAGTATTGAGGATTGAGGATTGAAGATTGATGATTGGGGACTGAGGATTGAGGATTGAGGATCGAGGATTGAGGATTGAAGTTTGAAGATTGAGTATTGAGGATTGATTACTGAGGATTGAGGAATGAGGATTGAGGATTGAGTATTGAAGATTGAGGATTGGGGATTGAGGATTGACGATTGAGGATTGAGTATTGAGGATTGAGAATTGAGGATTGAGGATTGAAGATTGTGTATTCAGGATTGAAGATTGAGGATTGAGGATTGAGGATTGTGGATTGAGGATTGACGATGAGGGCTGAGGCTTGAGGATTGAGGTTTGAGGACTGAGGACTGAGGATTGAGGATTGAGAATTGAGGATTGAGGATTGAGGATTGAGGATTGAGTATTGAAGATTGAGGATTGAGGATTGTGGATTGAGGGTTGAAGATTCACTATTGAGGATTGAAGATTGAGGATTGAGGATTGAGGATTGAGGATTGACTATTGAAGATTGAGGATAGGGGACTGAGTGTTGATGGCTGAGTGATGAGAATTGATGTTTGTGGATAGAGATATGAAGGTTGCAGATTGAGTATTGCGTATGGAAAACTCTGAACTGAGGATATTCTAGTGAGGATTGAGGATTGACAACTGATTGTTGAGGACTGAGGGCTGAAGATTGAGGATTCAGGATTGAGGATTCAGGACTGTGGTTTGAGGACTGAGGATTGAGGATTGAGAATTGGGGATTGAGGATTGAGGATCGAGGATTGAAGATTGAAGATTGGGTATTGAGGATTGATCATTGAGGATTGAGGATTGAGGATTGAGGATTGAGGGTTGAGGATTGAAGATTGAATATTGATGATTGAAGGTTGAGGATTGAGGATTGAGGGTTGTGGATTCAGGTCGAGGACTGAGGGTTGAGTATTGATGTTTGAGGTCTGAGGATTGAGGATAGAGGATTGAGAATTGAGGATTGAGGATTGAGGATTGAAGATTGAGGATTCTGTATTGAGGATTGAAGAATGAGGACTCAGGATTGAGGATTGAGGATTGAGAATTGAGGATTGAGGATTGAAGATTGTGTATTGACGATTGAAGATTGAGGATTGAGGATTGAGTACTGAGTATTGAGGATTGAGGATTGAGGATTGAGTACTGAGTATTGAGGATTGAGGATTGTGGATTCAGGATTGAGGACTGAAGATTGAATATTGATGATTGATGATTGAGGATTGAGGATTGAGGATTGAGGATTGAGGATTGAAGATTGAGGATTTGGTATTGCGGATTGAATATTGAGGATTGAGTATTGAGGATTGAGGATTCAGGATTGAGGATTCAGTATTGAGGATTCAGGATTGTGGTTTGAGGAGAGAGGATTGAGGCTTGAGAACTGAGGATTGAGGATAGAGGATTGAGGATTGAGGATTGAGGATTGAAGATTGAGGATTGGGTATTGAGGATTGAACTTTGAGGATTGAGGATTGAAGATTGAGGATTGAGGTCTGAAGATTGAATATTGATGATTGAAGATTGAGGATTGAGGATTGAGGGTTGTGGATTGGGGACCAGGACTGAGGATTGAATATTGACGTTTGAGGTCTGAGGATTGAGGATAGAGGATTGAGAATTGAGGATTGAGGATTGAGGATTGAAGATTGAGGATTGGGTATTGAGGATTGTAGAATGAGGATTGAGGATTGAGGATTGAGGCCTGAGGATTGAGAATTGAGAACTGAGGATGAGGACTGAGGGCTGAGGGTTGTGGTTTGAGGAATGAGGATTGGGGGTTGAGGATTGAGGATTGAGGATTGAGGATTGAGGATTGAGTACTGAAGATTGAGTATTGAAGCCTGAGGATTGAGGATTGAGGATTGTGGATTGAGGATTGAGGATTGAGGATTGAAGATTGAGTATTGAGGATTGAAGATTGAGGATTGAGTATTGAGGATCGAGGATTGAGAATGAGTGCTGAGGGTTGAGGATTGAGGTTTGAGGATTGAGGACTGAGGATTGAGGATTGATGATTGGGTACTGAGGATTGAAGATTGAGGATTGAGGATTGAGGATTCAGGATTGAGTATTGAGGATTGAGGATTGAAAATTGAGGACAGGGGACTGAGTGTTGAGGGTTGAGTGATGAGAATTGGTGTTTGTGGACAGAGATTTAAGGATTGCAGATTGAGGATTGAGTATTGAAAACTGTGAATTGATGATATTCTATTGAGGATTAAGAATTGACAACTGATTGTTGAGGGCTGAGTTCTGAAGATTGAGGATTCAGGATTGAGCATCCAGGATTGAGGTTTGAGGACTGAGGATTGAGGATAGAGGATGAGGATTGAGGATTCAGGATTGAGCATGGAGGATTGAGGATTGAAGATTGAGGATTGGGTATTGCGGATTGAACATTGAGGATTGAGGATTGAGGATTGAGGACTGAAGATTCAATATTGATGATTGAAGATTGATGATTGAGGATTGAGGATTGAGGATTGAAGATTGAGTATTGAGGATTGAGGATTGAGGATTGAAGATTGAGTATTGAGGATTGATTGTTGAGGATTGAGGATTGAGGATTGAGGATTGAGGATTGAAGATTGAGGACTGGGGACTGAGTATTGAGGGTTGAGTGATGAGAATTGGTGTTTGAGGATAGAGATTTAAAGATTGCAGATTGAGTATTGAGTATTGAATCTGTGAATTGATGATATTCTATTGAGGATTGAGAATTGACAACTGATTGTTGAGGACTGAGGTCTGAAGATTGAGGATTCAGGATTGAGGATTCAGGATTGAGGTTTGAGGACTGAGGATTGAGGATTGAGGATTGAGGATTGAGGATTGTGGATTGAGGATTGAAGATTGAGGATTGGGTATTGCGGATTGAACATTGAGGATTGAGGATTGAGGATTGAGGACTGAAGATTGAATATTGATGATTGAAGATTGTGGATTGAGGATTGAGGGTTGTGGATTGAGGACGAGGACTGAGGGTTGAGTATTGATGTTTGAGGTCTGGGGATTGAGGATTGAGGATTGAGGATTGTGGATTGAAGATTGAGGATTGGGGATTGAGGATCGGCGATTGAGGATTGAGTACTGAGGATTGAAGATTGAGGATTGAGGATTGGACATTGAGTATTGAGGACTGATGTTTGAGGATTGTGGACTGAGTGTTGAGGGTTGAGTGATGAGAATTGATGTTTGTGGATAGAGATATGAAGATTGCAGATTGAGTATTGCGTATGGAAAGCTCTGAACTGAGGGTATTCTAGTGAGGATTGAGGATTGACAACTGATTGTTGAGGCCTGAGGGCTGAAGATTGAGGATTCAGGATTGAGGATTCAGGATTGTGGTTTGAGGACTGAGGATTGAGTATTGAGTATTGGGGATTGAGGATTGAGGATCGAGGATTGAAGATTGAAGATTGGTTATTGAGGATTTAACGTTGAGGATTGAGAATTGAGGATTGAGGATTGAGCATTGAAGATTGAGTATTGAGGATTGAGGATTGAAGATTGATGATTGGGGACTGAGGATTGAGGATTGAGGATCGAGGATTGAGGATTGAAGTTTGAAGATTGAGTATTGAGGATTGATTACTGAGGATTGAGGAATGAGGATTGAGGATTGAGTATTGAAGATTGAGGATTGGGGATTGAGGATTGACGATTGAGGATTGAGTATTGAGGATTGAGAATTGAGGATTGAGGATTGAAGATTGTGTATTCAGGATTGAAGATTGAGGATTGAGGATTGAGGATTGTGGATTGAGGATTGACGATGAGGGCTGAGGCTTGAGGATTGAGGTTTGAGGACTGAGGACTGAGGATTGAGGATTGAGAATTGAGGATTGAGGATTGAGGATTGAAGATTGAGGATTGGGTATTGAGGATTGAAGAATGAGGATTGAGGATTGAGGATTGAGGATTGAGTATTGAAGATTGAGGATTGAGGATTGTGGATTGAGGGTTGAAGATTCACTATTGAGGATTGAAGATTGAGGATTGAGGATTGAGGATTGAGGATTGACTATTGAAGATTGAGGATAGGGGACTGAGTGTTGATGGCTGAGTGATGAGAATTGATGTTTGTGGATAGAGATATGAAGGTTGCAGATTGAGTATTGCGTATGGAAAACTCTGAACTGAGGATATTCTAGTGAGGATTGAGGATTGACAACTGATTGTTGAGGACTGAGGGCTGAAGATTGAGGATTCAGGATTGAGGATTCAGGACTGTGGTTTGAGGACTGAGGATTGAGGATTGAGAATTGGGGATTGAGGATTGAGGATCGAGGATTGAAGATTGAAGATTGGGTATTGAGGATTGATCATTGAGGATTGAGGATTGAGGATTGAGGATTGAGGGTTGAGGATTGAAGATTGAATATTGATGATTGAAGGTTGAGGATTGAGGATTGAGGGTTGTGGATTCAGGTCGAGGACTGAGGGTTGAGTATTGATGTATGAGGTCTGAGGATTGAGGATAGAGGATTGAGAATTGAGGATTGAGGATTGAGGATTGAAGATTGAGGATTCTGTATTGAGGATTGAAGAATGAGGACTCAGGATTGAGGATTGAGGATTGAGAATTGAGGATTGAGGATTGAAGATTGTGTATTGATGATTGAAGATTGAGGATTGAGGATTGAGTACTGAGTATTGAGGATTGAGGATTGAGGATTGAGTACTGAGTATTGAGGATTGAGGATTGTGGATTCAGGATTGAGGACTGAAGATTGAATATTGATGATTGATGATTGAGGATTGAGGATTGAGGATTGAGGATTGAGGATTGAAGATTGAGGATTTGGTATTGCGGATTGAATATTGAGGATTGAGTATTGAGGATTGAGGATTCAGGATTGAGGATTCAGTATTGAGGATTCAGGATTGTGGTTTGAGGAGCGAGGATTGAGGCTTGAGGACTGAGGATTGAGGATAGAGGATTGAGGATTGAGGATTGAGGATTGAAGATTGAGGATTGGGTATTGAGGATTGAACTTTGAGGATTGAGGATTGAAGATTGAGGATTGAGGTCTGAAGATTGAATATTGATGATTGAAGATTGAGGATTGAGGATTGAGGGTTGTGGATTGGGGACCAGGACTGAGGATTGAATATTGACGTTTGAGGTCTGAGGATTGAGGATAGAGGATTGAGAATTGAGGATTGAGGATTGAGGATTGAAGATTGAGGATTGGGTATTGAGGATTGTAGAATGAGGATTGAGGATTGAGGATTGAGGCCTGAGGATTGAGAATTGAGAACTGAGGATGAGGACTGAGGGCTGAGGGTTGTGGTTTGAGGAATGAGGATTGGGGGTTGAGGATTGAGGATTGAGGATTGAGGATTGAGGATTGAGTACTGAAGATTGAGTATTGAAGCCTGAGGATTGAGGATTGAGGATTGTGGATTGAGGATTGAGGATTGAGGATTGAAGATTGAGTATTGAGGATTGAAGATTGAGGATTGAGTATTGAGGATCGAGGATTGAGAATGAGTGCTGAGGGTTGAGGATTGAGGTTTGAGGATTGAGGGCTGAGGATTGAGGATTGATGATTGGGTACTGAGGATTGAAGATTGAGGACTGGGGACTGAGTATTGAGGGTTGAGTGATGAGAATTGGTGTTTGAGGATAGAGATTTAAAGATTGCAGATTGAGTATTGAGTATTGAAAACTGTGAATTGATGATATTCTATTGAGGATTGAGAATTGACAACTGATTGTTGAGGACTGAGGTCTGAAGATTGAGGATTCAGGATTGAGGATTCAGGATTGAGGTTTGAGGACTGAGGATTGAGGATTGAGGATTGAGGATTGAGGACTGAAGATTCAATATTGATGATTGAAGATTGATGATTGAGGATTGAGGATTGAGGATTGAAGATTGAGTATTGAGGATTGAGGATTGAGGATTGAAGATTGAGTATTGAGGATTGATTGTTGAGGATTGAGGATTGAGGATTGAGGATTGAGGATTGAAGATTGAGGACTGGGGACTGAGTATTGAGGGTTGAGTGACGAGAATTGGTGTTTGAGGATAGAGATTTAAAGATTGCAGATTGAGTATTGAGTATTGAAATCTGTGAATTGATGATATTCTATTGAGGATTGAGAATTGACAACTGATTGTTGAGGACTGAGGTCTGAAGATTGAGGATTCAGGATTGAGGATTCAGGATTGAGGTTTGAGGACTGAGGATTGAGGATTGAGGATTGAGGATTGAGGATTGTGGATTGAGGATTGAAGATTGAGGATTGGGTATTGCGGATTGAACATTGAGGATTGAGGATTGAGGATTGAGGACTGAAGATTGAATATTGATGATTGAAGATTGTGGATTGAGGATTGAGGGTTGTGGATTGAGGACGAGGACTGAGGGTTGAGTATTGATGTTTGAGGTCTGGGGATTGAGGATTGAGGATTGAGGATTGTGGATTGAAGATTGAGGATTGGGGATTGAGGATCGGCGATTGAGGATTGAGTACTGAGGATTGAAGATTGAGGATTGAGGATTGGACATTGAGTATTGAGGACTGAAGTTTGAGGATTGTGGACTGAGTGTTGAGGGTTGAGTGATGAGAATTGATGTTTGTGGATAGAGATATGAAGATTGCAGATTGAGTATTGCGTATGGAAAGCTCTGAACTGAGGGTATTCTAGTGAGGATTGAGGATTGACAACTGATTGTTGAGGCCTGAGGGCTGAAGATTGAGGATTCAGGATTGAGGATTCAGGATTGTGGTTTGAGGACTGAGGATTGAGTATTGAGTATTGGGGATTGAGGATTGAGGATCGAGGATTGAAGATTGAAGATTGGTTATTGAGGATTTAACGTTGAGGATTGAGAATTGAGGATTGAGGATTGAGCATTGAAGATTGAGTATTGAGGATTGAGGATTGAAGATTGATGATTGGGGACTGAGGATTGAGGATTGAGGATCGAGGATTGAGGATTGAAGTTTGAAGATTGAGTATTGAGGATTGATTACTGAGGATTGAGGAATGAGGATTGAGGATTGAGTATTGAAGATTGAGGATTGAGGATTGAGGATTGAAGATTAAGGACTGGGTATTGAGGACTGAAGATTGAGGATTGAGGATTGAGGATTGAAGATTGAGGACTTAGAGTTGAGGGTTTAGTGATGGGAATTGATGTTTGTGGGTTGAGATTTGAAGATTGAAGAATGGGGATTGAGTATTGAAAGCTGTCAATTGAGGATATTCTATTGAGGATTGAGGATTGACAATTGATTGCTGAGGACTGAGGGCTGAAGGTTGAGGATTCAGGATTGAGTATTCGGGATTGAGGTTTGAGGACTGAGGATTGAGGGTTGAGGATTGAGGATTGAGGATTGACGCTTGATGATTGAGGGTTGAGGATGGAGGATTGAAGAGAGAGTACTGAGTGTTGAGGATTGAGTGTTTAGAATTGATGTTTGAGGATTGAGATATGATTATTGAATATTGCGGATTGAGTATTGAACCATGAGAATTCAGGATATTTTATTGAGTATTGAGAATTGAGGATTGATTGTTGTGTATTGACGATTCGTGGTTGAGGGTTGTGTGTTGAATATTGAGGATTGAGGATTGAGGATTGAGGATTGAGGATTAAAGATTGAGCATTGAAGATTGAGGACTGGGGATTGAGGATTGAAGACTGACGATTGAGGATTGTGAATTGAGGATTGAGGATTGAACATTGAGGACTGAGCGTTGATGGTTGAGTGATGAGAATTGATGTTTGTTGATAGAGGTTTGAAGATTGCAGATTGGGTATTGAGTATTGAAAACTGTGAATTGAGGATATTCTATTGAGGATTGAGGATTGACATACTGGTTGTTGAGGACTGAGGGCTGAAGATTGAGGATTCAGGATCGAGGATCTAGGATTGATGTTTGAGGTCTGAGGATTGAAGATTGAAGATTGAGAATTGAGGATTGAGGTTTGAAGACTGAGGATTGAGGATTGAGGAATGCGGATTGAACATTGAGGATTGAGGATTGAGGATTGAGGATTGAGGACGGAAGACTGAATAATGATGATTGATGATTGAGGATTGAAGATTGAGGACTGTGGATTGAGGATTGAGGATTCAGGATTGAGGATTGAAGATTGAGGATTGGGGATTGAGGATTGACGATTGAGGATTGAGTATTGAGGATTGAGAATTGAGGATTGAGGATTGAAGATTGTGTATTCAGGATTGAAGATTGAGGATTGAGGATTGAGGATTGAGGATTGAGGATTCACGATGAGGGCTGAGGCTTGAGGATTGAGGTTTGAGGACTGAGGACTGAGGATTGAGAATTGAGAATTGAGGATTGAGGATTGAGGATTGAAGATTGAGGATTGGGTATTGAGGATTGAAGAATGAGGATTGAGGATTGAGGATTGAGGATTGAGTATTGAAGATTGAGGATTGAGGATTGAGGATTGAGGATTGAAGATTGAGTATTGAGGATTGAATGTTGAGGTTTGAGGATTGAGGATTGAGGATTGAGGATTGAAGGTTGAGGACTGGGGACTGAGAGTTGAGGGTTGAGTGATGAGAATTGGTGTTTGTGGATAGAGGTTTGAAGATTGCAGATTGAGCATGGAGAATTGAAAGCTGTGAATTGAGCATATTCTATTGAGGATTGAGGATTGACAACTGATTGTTGAGGACTGAGGGCTGAAGATTGAGGATTCAGGATTGAGGATTCAGAATTGAGTTTTGAGGACTGAGGATTGAGGATTGAAGATTGATTATTGAGGATTCAAGGTTGAGGATTGAGGATTGGGGATTGAGAATTGAGGATGAGGGCTGAGGGTTGAGGATTGATGTTTGAGGTTTGAGGACTGAGGATTGAGGATTGGGGATTGATGATTGAGTATTGAGAATTGAAGATTGAGGATTGAGGATTGAGGATTGAGGATTGAGGATTGAGGATTGAGGATTGAGGATTGAAGATTGATGATTGGGGACTGAGGATTGAGGATTGAGGATCGAGGATTGAGGACTGAAGTTTGAAGATTCAGTATTGATGATTGATTACTGAGGACTGAGGATTGAGGATTGAGGATTGAGGATTGAGGATTGAGGATTGAAGATTTAGGATTGGGTATTGAGGATTGAAGAATGAGGATTGAGGATTGAGGATTGAGGATTGAGGATTGAGGATTGAGGATTGAGGATTGAGGGTTGAGGATTGAATATTGAGGATTGGGGACTGATTGTTCAGGGTTGAGTGGTGAGAATTGATGTTTGTGGATAGAGATATGAAGATTGCAGATTGAGTATTGCGTATGGAAAACTCTGAACTGACGATATTCTATTGAGGATTGAGGATTGACAACTGATTGTTGAGGACTGAGGGCTGAAGAATGAGGTTTCAGGATTGAGGATTCAGGATTGAGGATTGAAGATTGAGGATTGGGGATTGAGGATTGAGGATTGAGGATTGAGTATTGAGGATTGAGAATTGAGGATTGAGGATTGAAGATTGTGTATTCAGGATTGAAGATTGAGGATTGAGGATTGAGGATTGAGGATTGAGGATTCACGATGAGGGCTGAGGCTTGAGGATTGAGGTTTGAGGACTGAGGACTGAGGATTGAGGATTGAGAATTGAGGATTGAGGATTGAGGATTGAAGATTCAGGATTGGGTATTGAGGATTGAAGAATGAGGATTGAGGATTGAGGATTGAGGATTGGGTATTGAAGATTGAGGATTGAGGATTGAGGATTGAGGATTGAAGATTGAGTATTGAGGATTGAATGTTGAGGTTTGAGGATTGAGGATTGAGGATTGAGGATTGAAGATTGAGGACTGGGGACTGAGAGTTGAGGGTTGAGTGATGAGAATTGGTGTTTGTGGATAGAGGTTTGAAGATTGCAGATTGCGCATGGAGAATTGAAAGCTGTGAATTGAGGATATTCTATTGAGGATTGAGGATTGACAACTGATTGTTGAGGACTGAGGGCTGAAGATTGAGGATTCAGGATTGAGGATTCAGAATTGAGTTTTGAGGACTGAGGATTGAGGATTGAAGATTGATTATTGAGGATTCAAGGTTGAGGCTTGAGGATTGGGGATTGAGAATTGAGGATGAGGGCTGAGGGTTGAGGATTGATGTTTGAGGATTGAGGACTGAGGATTGAGGATTGGGGATTGATGATTGAGTATTGAGAATTGAAGATTGCGGATTGAGGATTGAGGATTGAGGATTGAGGATTGAGGATCGAGGATTGAGGATTGAAGATTGATGATTGGGGACTGAGGATTGAGGATTGAGGATCGAGGATTGAGGACTGAAGTTTGAAGATTCAGTATTGAGGATTGATTACTGAGGATTGAGGTATGAGGATTGAGGATTGAGTATTGAAGATTGAGGATTGGGGATTGAGGATTGACGATTGAGGATTGAGTATTGAGGATTGAGAATTGAGGATTGAGGATTGAAGATTGAGTATTGAGGATTGAAGATTGAGGATTGAGGGCTGTGGATTGAGGATTGAGGATTCAGGATTGAGGATTGAAGATTGAGGATTGGGGATTGAGGATTGACGATTGAGGATTGAGTATTGAGGATTGAGAATTGAGGATTGAGGATTGAAGATTGTGTATTCAGGATTGAAGATTGAGGATTGGGGATTGAGGATTGAGGATTGAGGATTCACGATGAGGGCTGAGGCTTGAGGATTGAGGTTTGAGGACTGAGGACTGAGGATTGAGGATTGAGAATTGAGGATTGAGGATTGAGGATTGAAGATTGAGGATTGGGTATTGAGGATTGAAGAATGAGGATTGAGGATTGAGGATTGAGGATTGAGTATTGAAGATTGAGGATTGAGGATTGAGGATTGAGGATTGAAGATTGAGTATTGAGGATTGAATGTTGAGGTTTGAGGATTGAGGATTGAGGATTGAGGATTGAAGATTGAGGACTGGGGACTGAGAGTTGAGGGTTGAGTGATGAGAATTGGTGTTTGTGGATAGAGGTTTGAAGATTGCAGATTGAGCATGGAGAATTGAAAGCTGTGAATTGAGGATATTCTATTGAGGATTGAGGATTGACAACTGATTGTTGAGGACTGATGGCTGAAGATTGAGGATTCAGGATTGAGGATTCAGGATTGAGGTTTGAGGACTGAGGATTGAGGATTGAGGATTGAGGATTGAGGATTGTGGATTGAGGATTGAAGATTGAGGATTGGGTATTGCGGATTGAACATTGAGGATTGAGGATTGAGGATTGGGGACTGAAGATTGAATATTGATGATTGAAGTTTGTGGATTGAGGATTGAGTGTTGTGGATTGAGGACGAGGACTGAGGGTTGAGTATTGATGTTTGAGGTCCGGGGATTGAGGATTGAGGATTGAGGATTGAGGATTGAGGATTGAGGATTGAAGATTGAGGATTGGTGATTGAGGATCGGCGGTTGAGGATTGAGTACTGAGGATTGAAGATTGAGGATTGAGGATTGAACATTGAGTATTGAGGACTGAAGTTTGAGGATTGTGGACTGAGTGTTGAGGGTTGAGTGATGAGAATTGATGTTTGTGGATAGAGATATGAAGATTGCAGATTGAGTATTGCGTATGGAAAGCTCTGAACTGAGGGTATTCTAGTGAGGATTGAGGATTGACAACTGATTGTTGAGGCCTGAGGGCTGAAGATTGAGGATTCAGGATTGAGGATTCAGGATTGTGGTTTGAGGACTGAGGATTGAGGATTGAGGATTGGGGATTGAGGATTGAGGATCGAGGATTGAAGATTGAAGATTGGTTATTGAGGATTTAACATTGAGGATTGAGAATTGAGGATTGAGGATTGAGGATTGAGGATTGAAGATTGAGGATTGGGTATTGAGGATTGAAGAATGAGGATTGAGGATTGAGGATTGAGGATTGAGTATTGAAGATTGAGGATTGAGGATTGAGGATTGAGGATTGAAGATTGAGTATTGAGGATTGAATGTTGAGGTTTGAGGATTGAGGATTGAGGATTGAGTATTGAAGATTGAGGACTGGGGACTGAGAGTTGAGGGTTGAGTGATGAGAAATGTTGTTTGTGGATTGAGGATTGAAGATTGAGTATTGAGGATTGTGAATTGAGGATTGAGGATTGAACATTGAGGACTGAGTGTTGAGGGTTGAGTGATGAGAATTGATGTTTGAGGTCTGAGGATTGAAGATTGAAGATTGAGAATTGAGGATTGAAGTTTGAGGACTGAGGATTGAGGATTGAGGATTGCGGATTGAACATTGAGGATTGAGGATTGAGGATTGAGGATTGAGGATTGAGGATTGAGGACGGAAGACTGAATAATGATGATTGATGATTGAGGATTGAGGATTGAGGGCTGTGGATTGAGGACGAGGACTGAGGGTTGAGTATTGATGTCTGAGGTCTGAGGATTGAGGATTGAGGATTGACAATTGAGGATTGAGGATTGAGGATTGAAGATTGAGGATTGGGTATTAAGGATTGAAGAATGAGGATTGAGGATTGGTGATTGAGGATTGACGATTGAGGATTGAGTATTGAGGATTGAGTATTGAGAATTGAGGATTGAAGATTGTGTATTCAGGATTGAAGATTGAGGATTGAGGATTTTGGATTGAGGATTGACGATGAGGGCTGAGGGTTGAGAATTGAGGTTTGACGACTGAGGACTGAGGATTGAGGATTGAGAATTGAGGATTGAGGATTGAGGGTTAAAGATTTAGGATTGGGTATTCAGGATTGAAGAATGAGGATTGAGGATTGAGGATTGAAGGTTGAGGATTTGGTATTGAGGATTGAAGAATGAGGATTGAGGATTGAGGATTGAGTATTGAGGATTGAAGATTGAGTATTGAGGATTGAATATTGATGATTGAGGATTGTGGGTTGAGGATTGAGGATTGAACATTGAGGACTGAGTGTTGATGGTTGAGTGATGAGAATTGGTGTTTGTGGATAGAGGTTTGAAGATTGCAGATTGAGCATTGAGTATTGAGAAATGTGAATTGAGGATATTCTATTGAGGATTGAGGATTAACAACTGATTGTTGAGGACTGAGGGCTGAAGATTGAGGATTCAGGATTGAGGATACAGAATTGAGGTTTGAGGACTGAGGATTGAGGATTGAAGATTTATTATTGAGGATTGAGGATTGAGGATTGAGGGCGGAAGACTGAATAATGATGATTGATGATTGAGGATAGAGGATTGAGGGCTGTGGATTGAGGACGAGGACTGAGGGTTGAGTATTGATGTCTGAGGTCTGAGGATTGAGGATTGAGGATTGAGAATTGAGGATTGAGGATTGAGGATTGAAGATTGAGGATTGGGTATTAAGGATTGAAGAATGAGGATTGAGGATTGGTGATTGAGGATTGACGATTGAGGATTGAGTACTGAGGATTGAGTATTGAGAATTGAGGATTGAAGATTGTGTATTCAGGATTGAAGATTGAGGATTGAGGATTTTGAACTGAGGATTGACGATGAGGGCTGAGGGTTGAGGATTGAGGTTTGAGGACTGAGGACTGAAGATTGAGGATTGAGAATTGAGGATTGAGGATTGAGGGTTAAAGATTTAGGATTGGGTATTGAGGATTGAAGAATGAGGATTGAGGATTGAGGATTGAAGATTGAGGATTTGGTATTGAGGATTGAAGAATGAGGATTGAGGATTGAGGATTGAGTATTGAGGATTGAAGATTGAGTATTGAGGACTGAATATTGATGATTGAGGATTGTGGGTTGAGGATTGAGGATTGAACATTGAGGACTGAGTGTTGATGGTTGAGTGATGAGAATTGGTGTTTGTGGATAGAGGTTTGAAGATTGCAGATTGAGCATTGAGTATTGAGAAATGTGAATTGAGGATATTCTATTGAGGATTGAGGATTAACAACTGATTGTTGAGGACTGAGGGCTGAAGATTGAGGATTCAGGATTGAGGATACAGAATTGAGGTTTGAGGACTGAGGATTGAGGATTGAAGATTTATTATTGAGGATTGAAGATTGAGGATTGAGGATTGGGGATTGAGAATTGAGGATGAGGGCTGAGGGTTGAGGATTGATGTTTGAGGATTGAGGACTGAGGATTGAGGATTGGGGATTGATGATTGAGTATTGAGAATTGAAGATTGAGGATTGAGGATTGAGGATTGAGGATTGAGGATTGAGGATTGAGGATTGAGGATTGAAGATTGATGATTGGGGACTGAGGATTGAGGATTGAGGATCGAGGATTGAGGACTGAAGTTTGAAGATTCAGTATTGAGGATTGATTACTGAGGATTGAGGTATGAGGATTGAGGATTGAGTATTGAAGATTGAGGATTGGGGATTGAGGATTGACGATTGAGGATTGAGTATTGAGGATTGAGAATTGAGGATTGAGGATTGAAGATTGAGTATTGAGGATTGAAGATTGAGGATTGAGGATTGAGGATTGAGGATTGACGGTGAGGGCTGAGGGTTGAGGATTGAGGTTTGAGGACTGAGGACTGAGGATTGAGGATTGAGGGTTGAGGATTGAGGATTGAGGATTGAAGATTTAGGATTGGGTATTGAGGATTGAAGAATGAGGATTGAGGATTGAGGATTGAGGATTGAGGATTGAGGATTGAGGATTGAGGATTGAGGGTTGAGGATTGAATATTGAGGATTGGGGATTGAGGATCGGCGATTGAGGATTGAGTACTGAGGATTGAAGATTGAGGATTGAGGATTGGACATTGAGTATTGAGGACTGAAGTTTGAGGATTGTGGACTGAGTGTTGAGGGTTGAGTGATGAGAATTGATGTTTGTGGATAGAGATATGAAGATTGCAGATTGAGTATTGCGTATGGAAAGCTCTGAACTGAGGGTATTCTAGTGAGGATTGAGGATTGACAACTGATTGTTGAGGCCTGAGGGCTGAAGATTGAGGATTCAGGATTGAGGATTCAGGATTGTGGTTTGAGGACTGAGGATTGAGTATTGAGTATTGGGGATTGAGGATTGAGGATCGAGGATTGAAGATTGAAGATTGGTTATTGAGGATTTAACGTTGAGGATTGAGAATTGAGGATTGAGGATTGAGCATTGAAGATTGAGTATTGAGGATTGAGGATTGAAGATTGATGATTGGGGACTGAGGATTGAGGATTGAGGATCGAGGATTGAGGATTGAAGTTTGAAGATTGAGTATTGAGGATTGATTACTGAGGATTGAGGAATGAGGATTGAGGATTGAAGATTGAGGATTGGGTATTGAGGATTGAAGAATGAGGATTGAGCATTGAGGATTGAGGATTGAGGATTGAGGATTGAGGATTGAGGATTGAGGATTGAAGATTGAGTATTGAGGATTGAAGATTGAGGATTGAGGACTGAGGATTGAGGATTGAGGATTGAGGATTGAGGATTGAGTATTGAAGATTGAGTATTGAGGATTGAAGAATGAAGATTGGGTATTGAGGATTGAACATTGAGGATTGAGGATTGAGGATTGAGGATTGAGGGTTGAGGATCGAAGATTGAGGATTGAAGATTGAATATTGATGATTGAAGGTTGTGGATTGAGGATTGAGGATTGAAGATTGAGTATTGAGGATTGAAGATTGAGGATTGGGGATTGAGGATTGAGGTTTGACGATTGAAGGTTGAGGATACGGGACTGAGTGTTGATGGCTGAGTGATGAGAATTGATGTTTGTGGATAGAGATATGAAGGTTGCAGATTGAGTATTGCGTATGGAAAACTCTGAAATGAGGATATTCTAGTGAGGATTGAGGATTGACAACTGATTGTTGAGGACTGAGGGCTGAAGATTGAGGATTCAGGATTGAGGATTCAGGACTGTGGTTTGAGGACTGAGGATTGAGGATTGAGGATTAGGGATTGAGGATTGAGGGTTGAGGGTTGAGGATTGAAGATTGGGTATTGAGGATTGAACATTGAGGATTCAGGATTGAGGATTGAGGATTGAGGGTTGAGGATTGAAGATTGAATATTGATGATTGAACGTTGAGGATTGAGGATTGAGGGTTGTGGATTCAGGACCAGGACTGAGGGTTGAGTATTGCTGTTTGAGGTCTGAGGATTGAGGATAGAGGATTGAGAATTGAGGATTGAGGATTGAGGATTGAAGATTGAGGATTCTGTATTGAGGATTGAAGAATGAGGACTGAGGATTGAGGATTGAGGATTGAGGATTGAAGATTGAGTATTGAGGATTGAAGATTGAGGATTGAGGATTGAGGATTGAGTATTGAGGATTGAGGATTGAGGATTGAGGATTGAGGATTGAGGATCGAATATTGAGGATTGAGGATTGAACATTGAGGACTGAGTGTTGAGTGTTGAGTGATGAGAATTGATGTTTGTGGATGGAGATTTGAAGATTGCAGATTGAGTATTGAGTATTGAAAACTGTGAATTGAGGATATTCTATTGGGGATTGAGGATTGACAACTGATTGTTGAGGACTGAGGGCTGAATATTGAGGATTCAGGATTGAGGATTCAGAATTGTGGTTTGAGGACTGTGGATTGAGGATTGAGGATTGGGGATTGAGGATTGAGGATCGAGGATTGAAGATTGAAGATTGGGTATTGAGGATTGAAGATTGAGGATTGAGGACTGAGGATTGAGGATTGAGGATTGAGGATTGAGGATTGAGTATTGAAGATTGAGTATTGAGTATTCAAGATTGAAGATTGGGTATTGAGGATAGACGATTGAGGATTGAGGATTAAGGATTGAGGATTGAGGATTGAGGATTGAAGATTGAGGATTGGGTATTGCGGTTTGAACATTGAGGATTGAGGATTGAGGATTGAGGACTGAAGATTGAATATTGATGATTGAAGGTCGATGATTGAGGATTGAGTGTTGTGGATTGAGGACGAGGACTGAGGGTTGAGTATTGATGTCTGAGGTCTGAGGATTGAGGACTGAGGATTGAGAATTGAGGATTGAGGATTGAGGATTGAAGATAGAGGATTGGGTATTGAGGATTGAAGAATGAGGATTGAGGATTGAGGATTGAGGATTGAGGATTGAGGATTGAGGATTGAGGATTGAGGATTGAAGATTGAGTATTGAGGATTGAAGGTTGAGGATTGAGGACTGAGGATTGAGGATTGAGGATTGAGGATTGAGGATTGAGTATTGAAGATTGAGTATTGATTATTGAAGAATGAAGATTGGGTATTGAGGATTGAACATTGAGGATTGAGGATTGAGGATTGAGGATTGAGGGTTGAGGATCGAAGATTGAGGATTGAAGATTGAATATTGATGATTGAAGGTTGTGGATTGAGGATTGAGGATTGAAGATTGAGTATTGAGGATTGAAGATTGAGGATTGGGGATTGAGGATTGAGGTTTGACGATTGAAGATTGAGGATACGGGACTGAGTGTTGATGGCTGAGTGATGAGAATTGATGTTTGTGGATAGAGATATGAAGGTTGCAGATTGAGTATTGCGTATGGAAAACTCTGAACTGAGGATATTCTAGTGAGGATTGAGGATTGACAACTGATTGTTGAGGACTGAGGGCTGAAGATTGAGGATTCAGGATTGAGGATTCAGGACTGTGGTTTGAGGACTGAGGATTGAGGATTGAGGATTGGGGATTGAGGATTGAGGGTTGAGGGTTGAGGATTGAAGATTGGGTATTGAGGATTGAACATTGAGTATTCAGGATTGAGGATTGAGGATTGAGGGTTGAGGATTGAAGATTGAATATTGATGATTGAACGTTGAGGATTGAGCATTGAGGGTTGTGGATTCAGGACCAGGACTGAGGGTTGAGTATTGCTGTTTGAGGTCTGAGGATTGAGGATAGAGGATTGAGAATTGAGGATTGAGTATTGAGGATTGAGGACTGAGGATTGAGGATTGAGGATTGAAGATTGAGTATTGAGGATTGAGGATTGGGGATTGAGGATTGACGATTGAGGATTGAGGATTGAAGATTGAGGATTGGGTATTAAGGATTGAAGAATGAGGATTGAGGATTGAGGATTGAGGATTGAGGATTGAAGATTGAGTATTGAGGATCGAAGATTGAGGTTTGAGTATTGAAGATTGAGGATTGGGGATTGAGGATTGACGATTGAGGATTGAGTATTGAGGATTGAGAATTGGGGATTGAGGATTGAAGATTGAGTATTGAGGATTGAAGATTGAGAATTGAGGATTGAGGATTGAGGATTGAAGATGAGGGCTGAGGGCTGAGGATTGAGGTTTGAAGACTGAGGATTGAGGATTGAGGATTGAGAGTTGAGGATTGAGGATTGACGATTGAAGATTGAGGATTGGGTATTGAGGATTGAAGAATGAGCATTGAGGATTGAGGATTGAGGATTGAGGATTGAAGATTGAGGATTGAGGATTGAGGTTTGAGGATTGAAGATTGAGTATTGAGGGTTGAAGATTGAGGATTGAGGATTGAGGATTGATAATTGAGGATTGAGGATTGACGATTGAAGATTGAGGATTGGGGACTGAGAGTTGATGGTTGAGTGATGAGAATTGATGTTTGTGGATAGAGATATGAAGATTGCATATTGAGTATTGCGTATGGAAATCTCTGAACTGAGGATATTCTAGTGAGGATTGAGGATTGACAGCTGATTGTTGAGGACTGAGTTCTGAAGATTGAGGATTCAGGATTGAGGTTTCAGGACTGTGGTTTGAGGACTGTGGATTGAGGATTGAGGATTGAGGATTGAGGATTGAGGATTGAGGATTGAGTACTGAAGATTGAGTATTGATGACTGAGGATTCAGGATTGAGGATTGAGGACTGAGGATTGAGGATTGAGGATTGAAGATTGAATATTGATGATTGAAGATTGAGGATTGAGGATTGAGTGTTGTGGATTGAGGACGAGGACTGAGGGTCGAGTATTGATGTTTGAGGTCTGAGGATTGATGATTGAGGATTGAGGATTGAGGATTGAGGATTGAGGATTGAGGATTGATGATTTAAGATTGAGGATTGGGTATTGAGAATTGAACATTGAGGATTGAGGATTGAGGATTGAGGATTGAGGACTGAAGATTGAATATTGATGATTGAAGATTGAGGATTGAAGATTGAGGGTTGTGGATTGTGGACCAGGACTGAGGGTTGAATATTGACGTTAGAGGACTGAGGATTGAGGATTGAGGATTGAGAAATGAGGATTGAGGATTGAGGATTGAAGATTGAGGATTGGTTACTGAGGATTGAAGAATGAGGACTGAGGATTGAGGATTGACGATTGAAGATTGAATATTGGTGATTGAAGATTGAGGATTGAGGATTGAGTGTTGTGGATTGAGGACGAGGACTGAGGGTCGAGTATTGATGTTTGAGGTCTGAGGATTGATGATTGAGGATTGAGGATTGAGGATTGAGGATTGAGGATTGAGGATTGACGATTTAAGATTGAGGATTGGGTATTGAGAATTGAACATTGAGGATTGAGGATTGAGGATTGAGGATTGAGGGTTAAAGATTGAGTATTGAGGATTGAAGATTGAGGATTGATGATTGAGGATTGAGGATTGGGGATTGAGGATTGAGGATTGAGTATTGAAGATTGCGGATTGATGATTGAGGATTGAGGATTGAGGATTGAGAATTGAATACTGAAGATTGAATATTGATGATTGAAGATTGTGGATTGAGGATTGAGGGTTGCGGATTGAGGACGAGGACTGAGGGTTTAGTATTTATGTTTGAGGTCTGGGGATTGAGGATTGAGTATTGAGAATTGAGGATTGCGGATTGAGGATTGAAGATTGAGGATTGGGTATTGAGGATTGAAGAATGAGGATTGAGGATTGAGGATTGAGGATTGAGGATTGAGTATTGAGGATTGAAGATTGAGAATTGAGGATTGAGGGTTGAGGATTGAGGTTTGAGGATTGAGGATTGAGGATTGAGGATTGAAGATTGACTATTGAGGATTGAAGACTGAGGATTGAGGATTGAGGATTCAGGATTGAGGATTGAAGATTGAGGATTGGGGATTGAGGATTGACGATTGAGGATTGAGTATTGAGGATTGAGAATTGAGGATTGAGGATTGCGGATTGTGTATTCAGGATTGACGATTGAGGATTGAGGATTGAGGATTGAGGATTGACGATGAGGGCTGAGGCTCGAGGATTGAGGTTTGAGGACTGAGGACTGAGGATTGAGGATTGAGAATTGAGGATTGAGGATTGAGGATTGAAGATTGAGGATTGGGTATTGAGGATTGAAGAATGAGGATTGAGGATTGAGGATTGAGGATGGAGGATTGAGGATTGAAGATTGACGATTGAGGATTGAGGATTGAGGATTGAAGATTGAGTATTGAGGATTGAATGTTGAGGATTGAGGATTGAGGATTGAGGATTGAGGATTGAGGTTTGAGGATTGAGGACTGAGGATTGAGGATTGGGGATTGATGATTGAGTATTGAGGATTGAAGATTGAGGATTGAGGATTGAAGATTGAGTATTGAGGATTGAAGATTGAGGATTGAGGACTGAGGATTGAGGATTGAGGATTGAGGATTGAGGATTGAGTATTGAAGATTGAGTATTGAGGATTGAAGAATGAAGATTGGGTATTGAGGATTGAACATTGAGGATTGAGGATTGAGGATTGAGGATTGAGGGTTGAGGATCGAAGATTGAGGATTGAAGATTGAATATTGATGATTGAAGGTTGTGGATTGAGGATTGAGGATTGAAGATTGAGTATTGAGGATTGAAGATTGAGGATTGGGGATTGAGGATTGAGGTTTGACGATTGAAGGTTGAGGATACGGGACTGAGTGTTGATGGCTGAGTGATGAGAATTGATGTTTGTGGATAGAGATATGAAGGTTGCAGATTGAGTATTGCGTATGGAAAACTCTGAAATGAGGATATTCTAGTGAGGATTGAGGATTGACAACTGATTGTTGAGGACTGAGGGCTGAAGATTGAGGATTCAGGATTGAGGATTCAGGACTGTGGTTTGAGGACTGAGGATTGAGGATTGAGGATTAGGGATTGAGGATTGAGGGTTGAGGGTTGAGGATTGAAGATTGGGTATTGAGGATTGAACATTGAGGATTCAGGATTGAGGATTGAGGATTGAGGGTTGAGGATTGAAGATTGAATATTGATGATTGAACGTTGAGGATTGAGGATTGAGGGTTGTGGATTCAGGACCAGGACTGAGGGTTGAGTATTGCTGTTTGAGGTCTGAGGATTGAGGATAGAGGATTGAGAATTGAGGATTGAGGATTGAGGATTGAAGATTGAGGATTCTGTATTGAGGATTGAAGAATGAGGACTGAGGATTGAGGATTGAGGATTGAGGATTGAAGATTGAGTATTGAGGATTGAAGATTGAGGATTGAGGATTGAGGATTGAGTATTGAGGATTGAGGATTGAGGATTGAGGATTGAGGATTGAGGATCGAATATTGAGGATTGAGGATTGAACATTGAGGACTGAGTGTTGAGTGTTGAGTGATGAGAATTGATGTTTGTGGATGGAGATTTGAAGATTGCAGATTGAGTATTGAGTATTGAAAACTGTGAATTGAGGATATTCTATTGGGGATTGAGGATTGACAACTGATTGTTGAGGACTGAGGGCTGAATATTGAGGATTCAGGATTGAGGATTCAGAATTGTGGTTTGAGGACTGTGGATTGAGGATTGAGGATTGGGGATTGAGGATTGAGGATCGAGGATTGAAGATTGAAGATTGGGTATTGAGGATTGAAGATTGAGGATTGAGGACTGAGGATTGAGGATTGAGGATTGAGGATTGAGGATTGAGTATTGAAGATTGAGTATTGAGTATTCAAGATTGAAGATTGGGTATTGAGGATAGACGATTGAGGATTGAGGATTGAGGATTGAGGATTGAGGATTGAAGATTGAGGATTGGGTATTGCGGTTTGAACATTGAGGATTGAGGATTGAGGATTGAGGACTGAAGATTGAATATTGATGATTGAAGGTCGATGATTGAGGATTGAGTGTTGTGGATTGAGGACGAGGACTGAGGGTTGAGTATTGATGTCTGAGGTCTGAGGATTGAGGACTGAGGATTGAGAATTGAGGATTGAGGATTGAGGATTGAAGATAGAGGATTGGGTATTGAGGATTGAAGAATGAGGATTGAGGACTGAGGATTGAGGATTGAGGATTGAGGATTGAGGATTGAGGATTGAGGATTGAAGATTGAGTATTGAGGATTGAAGGTTGAGGATTGAGGACTGAGGATTGAGGATTGAGGATTGAGGATTGAGGATTGAGTATTGAAGATTGAGTATTGAGGATTGAAGAATGAAGATTGGGTATTGAGGATTGAACATTGAGGATTGAGGATTGAGGATTGAGGATTGAGGGTTGAGGATCGAAGATTGAGGATTGAAGATTGAATATTGATGATTGAAGGTTGTGGATTGAGGATTGAGGATTGAAGATTGAGTATTGAGGATTGAAGATTGAGGATTGGGGATTGAGGATTGAGGTTTGACGATTGAAGATTGAGGATACGGGACTGAGTGTTGATGGCTGAGTGATGAGAATTGATGTTTGTGGATAGAGATATGAAGGTTGCAGATTGAGTATTGCGTATGGAAAACTCTGAACTGAGGATATTCTAGTGAGGATTGAGGATTGACAACTGATTGTTGAGGACTGAGGGCTGAAGATTGAGGATTCAGGATTGAGGATTCAGGACTGTGGTTTGAGGACTGAGGATTGAGGATTGAGGATTGGGGATTGAGGATTGAGGGTTGAGGGTTGAGGATTGAAGATTGGGTATTGAGGATTGAACATTGAGTATTCAGGATTGAGGATTGAGGATTGAGGGTTGAGGATTGAAGATTGAATATTGATGATTGAACGTTGAGGATTGAGCATTGAGGGTTGTGGATTCAGGACCAGGACTGAGGGTTGAGTATTGCTGTTTGAGGTCTGAGGATTGAGGATAGAGGATTGAGAATTGAGGATTGAGGATTGAGGATTGAAGATTGAGGATTCTGTATTGAGGATTGAAGAATGAGGACTGAGGATTGAGGATTGAGGATTGAGGATTGAAGATTGAGTATTGAGGATTGAAGATTGAGGATTGAGGATTGATGATTGAGTATTGAGGATTGAGGATTGAGGATTGAGGATTGAGGATTGAGGATCGAATATTGAGGATTGAGGATTGAACATTGAGGACTGAGTGTTGAGTGTTGAGTGATGAGAATTGATGTTTGTGGATAGAGATTTGAAGATTGCAGATTGAGTATTGAGTATTGAAAACTGTGAATTGAGGATATTCTATTGGGGATTGAGGATTGACAACTGATTGTTGAGGACTGAGTGCTGAATATTGAGGATTCAGGATTGAGGATTCAGAATTGTGGTTTGAGGACTGTGGATTGAGGATTGAGGATTGGGGATTGAGGATTGAGGATCGAGGATTGAAGATTGAAGATTGGGTATTGAGGACTGAGTATTGAGGATTGAGGATCGAGGATTGAGGATTGAGGATTGAAGATTGAGTATTGAGGATTGAGGATTGGGGATTGAGGATTGACGATTGAGGATTGAGGATTGAAGATTGAGGATTGGGTATTAAGGATTGAAGAATGAGGATTGAGGATTGAGGATTGAGGATTGAGGATTGAAGATTGAGTATTGAGGATCGAAGATTGAGGTTTGAGTATTGAAGATTGAGGATTGGGGATTGAGGATTGACGATTGAGGATTGAGTATTGAGGATTGAGAATTGGGGATTGAGGATTGAAGATTGAGTATTGAGGATTGAAGATTGAGAATTGAGGATTGAGGATTGAGGATTGAAGATGAGGGCTGAGGGCTGAGGATTGAGGTTTGAAGACTGAGGATTGAGGATTGAGGATTGAGAGTTGAGGATTGAGGATTGACGATTGAAGATTGAGGATTGGGTATTGAGGATTGAAGAATGAGCATTGAGGATTGAGGATTGAGGATTGAGGATTGAAGATTGAGGATTGAGGATTGAGGTTTGAGGATTGAAGATTGAGTATTGAGGGTTGAAGATTGAGGATTGAGGATTGAGGATTGATAATTGAGGATTGAGGATTGACGATTGAAGATTGAGGATTGGGGACTGAGAGTTGATGGTTGAGTGATGAGAATTGATGTTTGTGGATAGAGATATGAAGATTGCATATTGAGTATTGCGTATGGAAATCTCTGAACTGAGGATATTCTAGTGAGGATTGAGGATTGACAGCTGATTGTTGAGGACTGAGTTCTGAAGATTGAGGATTCAGGATTGAGGTTTCAGGACTGTGGTTTGAGGACTGTGGATTGAGGATTGAGGATTGAGGATTGAGGATTGAGGATTGAGGATTGAGGATTGAGTACTGAAGATTGAGTATTGATGACTGAGGATTCAGGATTGAGGATTGAGGACTGAGGATTGAGGATTGAGGATTGAAGATTGAATATTGATGATTGAAGATTGAGGATTGAGGATTGAGTGTTGTGGATTGAGGACGAGGACTGAGGGTCGAGTATTGATGTTTGAGGTCTGAGGATTGATGATTGAGGATTGAGGATTGAGGATTGAGGATTGAGGATTGAGGATTGATGATTTAAGATTGAGGATTGGGTATTGAGAATTGAACATTGAGGATTGAGGATTGAGGATTGAGGATTGAGGACTGAAGATTGAATATTGATGATTGAAGATTGAGGATTGAGGATTGAGGGTTGTGGATTGTGGACCAGGACTGAGGGTTGAATATTGACGTTAGAGGACTGAGGATTGAGGATTGAGGATTGAGAAATGAGGATTGAGGATTGAGGATTGAAGATTGAGGATTGGTTACTGAGGATTGAAGAATGAGGACTGAGGATTGAGGATTGACGATTGAAGATTGAATATTGGTGATTGAAGATTGAGGATTGAGGATTGAGTGTTGTGGATTGAGGACGAGGACTGAGGGTCGAGTATTGATGTTTGAGGTCTGAGGATTGATGATTGAGGATTGAGGATTGAGGATTGAGGATTGAGGATTGAGGATTGACGATTTAAGATTGAGGATTGGGTATTGAGAATTGAACATTGAGGATTGAGGATTGAGGATTGAGGATTGAGGGTTAAAGATTGAGTATTGAGGATTGAAGATTGAGGATTGATGATTGAGGATTGAGGATTGGGGATTGAGGATTGAGGATTGAGTATTGAAGATTGCGGATTGATGATTGAGGATTGAGGATTGAGGATTGAGGATTGAATACTGAAGATTGAATATTGATGATTGAAGATTGTGGATTGAGGATTGAGGGTTGCGGATTGAGGACGAGGACTGAGGGTTTAGTATTTATGTTTGAGGTCTGGGGATTGAGGATTGAGTATTGAGAATTGAGGATTGCGGATTGAGGATTGAAGATTGAGGATTGGGTATTGAGGATTGAAGAATGAGGATTGAGGATTGAGGATTGAGGATTGAGGATTGAGTATTGAGGATTGAAGATTGAGAATTGAGGATTGAGGGTTGAGGATTGAGGTTTGAGGATTGAGGATTGAGGATTGAGGATTGAAGATTGACTATTGAGGATTGAAGACTGAGGATTGAGGATTGAGGATTCAGGATTGAGGATTGAAGATTGAGGATTGGGGATTGAGGATTGACGATTGAGGATTGAGTATTGAGGATTGAGAATTGAGGATTGAGGATTGCGGATTGTGTATTCAGGATTGACGATTGAGGATTGAGGATTGAGGATTGAGGATTGACGATGAGGGCTGAGGCTCGAGGATTGAGGTTTGAGGACTGAGGACTGAGGATTGAGGATTGAGAATTGAGGATTGAGGATTGAGGATTGAAGATTGAGGATTGGGTATTGAGGATTGAAGAATGAGGATTGAGGATTGAGGATTGAGGATGGAGGATTGAGGATTGAAGATTGACGATTGAGGATTGAGGATTGAGGATTGAAGATTGAGTATTGAGGATTGAATGTTGAGGATTGAGGATTGAGGATTGAGGATTGAGGATTGAGGTTTGAGGATTGAGGACTGAGGATTGAGGATTGGGGATTGATGATTGAGTATTGAGGATTGAAGATTGAGGATTGAGGATTGAGGACTGAGGATTGAGGATTGAGGATTGAGGATTGAGGATTGAGGATTGAGGATTGAGGATTGAAGATTGAGGATTGGGTATTGAGGATTGAAGAATGAGGATTGAGGATTGAGGATTGAGGATTGAGGATTGAAGATTGAGGATTGAGGATTGAGGATTGAAGATTGAGGATTGGGGACTGAGTGTTCAGGGTTGAGTGGTGAGGATTGATGTTTGTGGATAGAAATATGAAGATTGCAGATTGAGTATTGCGTATGGAAAACTCTGAGCTGATGATATTCTATTGAGGATTGAGGATTGACAACTGATTGTTGAGGACTGAGGTCTGAAGGTTGAGGATTCAGGATTGAGGATCCAGGATTGAGGTTTTAGGACTGAGGATTGAGGATAGAGGATTGAGGATTGAGGATTGAGGATTGAGTATTGAGTATTGAGGATTGAAGATTGAGGATTGGGTATTGCGGATCGGAGATTGAGTATTGAGGACTGAGGATTGAGGATTGAGTATCGAGGATTGAGGATTGAGGATTGAAGATTGAGTATTGAGGATTGATGGCTGAGGATTGAGGAATGAGGATTGAGTATTGAGTATTGAAGATTGAGGATTGGGTATTGAGGATTGACGATTGAGGATTGAGGATTGAAGATTGAGGATTGGGTATTAAGGATTGAAGCATGAGGATTGAGGATTGAGGATTGAGGATTGAGGATTGAAGATTGAGTATTGAGGATTGAAGATAGAGGTTTGAGTATTGAAGATTGAGGATTGGGGATTGAGGATTGACGATTGAGGATTGAGTATTGAGGATTGAGAATTGAGGATTGAGGATTGAAGATTGAGTATTGAGGATTGAAGATTGAGAATTGAGGATTGAGGATTGAGGATTGAAGATGAGGGCTGAGGGCTGAGGATTGAGGTTTGAAGACTGAGGATTGAGGATTGAGGATTGAGAGTTGAGGATTGAGGATTGACGATTGAAGATTGAGGATTGGGTATTGAGGATTGAAGAATGAACATTGAGGATTGAGGATTGAGGATTGAGGATTGAAGATTGAGGATTGAGGATTGAGGTTTGAGGATTGAAGATTGAGTATTGAGGGTTGAGGATTGAGGATTGAGGATTGAGGATTGAGGATTGAAGATTGAATATTGATGATTGAAGATTGAGGATTGAGGATTGAGGGTTGTGGATTGAGGACGAGGACTGAGGGATGAGTATTGATGTTTGAGGTCTGAGGATTGAGGATTGATGAGTGAGAATTGAGGATAGAGGATTGAGGATTGAAGATTAAGGGATTGGGTATTGAGGATTGAAGAATGAGGACTGAGGATTGAGGATTGAGGATTGAGGATTGAAGATTGAGTATTGAGGATTGAAGATTGAGGATTGAGGATTGAGGATTGAGGATTTAGGATTGATGATTGAGGATTGGAGATTGAGTATTGAGGATTGAAGATTGAGGATTGAGGATTGAGGATTGAGGATTGAGGATTGAAGATTGAGGATTGGGGATTGAGGATTGACGATTGAGGATTGAGTATTGAGGATTGAGAATTGAGGATTGAGGATTGAGCATTGAGTATTGAGGGCTGAAGATTGAGGATTGAGGATTGAGGATTGAAGATTGAGGACTTAGTGTTGAGGGTTGAGTGATGGGAATTGACGTTTGTGGATTGAGATTGGAAGATTGAAGAATGGGGATTGAGTATTGAAAGCTGTGAATTGAGTATATTCTGTTGAGGATTGAGGATTGACAATTGATTGTTGAGGACTGAGGGCTGAAGGTTGAGGATTCAGGATTGAGGATTCGGTATTGAGGTTTGAGGACTGAGGATTGAGGGTTGAGGATTGAGGATTTAGGATTGACGCTTGAGGATTGAGGGTTCAGGATGGAGGCTTGAAGAGAGAGGACTGAGTGTTGAGGATTGAGTGTTTAGGATTGATGTTTGAGGATTGAGATATGATTATTGAATATTGCGGTTTGAGTATTGAACCATGAGAGTTCAGGATATTCTATTGAGTATTGAGAATTGAGGATTGATTTTTGTGTATTGAGGATTGGTGGTTGAGTGTTGTGTGTTGAATATTGAGGATTGGTTATTGAGAATTGAGGATTGAGGATTGAAGATTGAGTATTGAGGATTGAGGATTGAGGATTGAGGATTGAGGATTGAAGATTGAGAATTGAGGATTGAAGATTGAGGATTGAGGACTGAGGATTGAGGATTGAGGATTGAGGATTGAGGATTGAGGAATGAAGATTGAGTATTGAGGATTGAAGATTGAGGATTGAGGATTGAGGATTGAGGATTGAGGAATGAGGATTGGGGATTGAAGATTGAGTATTGAAGATTGAAGATTGAGGATTGAGGATTGAGGACTGAGTATTGAGAATTGAAGATTGAGGATTGAGGATTGAGGATTGAAGATTGAGGATTTAGTGTTGAGGGTTGAGTGATGGGAATTGACGTTTGTGGATTGAGATTTGAAGATTGAAGAATGGGGATTGAGTATTGAATGCTGTGAATTGAGGATATTCTGTTGAGGATTGAGGATTGACAATTGATTGTTGAGGACTGAGGGCTGAAGGTTGAGGATTCAGGATTGAGGATTCGGTATTGAGGTTTGAGGACTGAGGATTGAGGGTTGAGGATCGAGGATTGAGGATTGACCCTTGAGGATTGAGGGTTGAGGATGGAGGCTTGAAGAGAGAGGACTGAGTGTTGAGGATTGAGTGTTTAGGATTGATGTTTGAGGATTGAGATATGATTATTGAATATTGCGGTTTGAGTATTGAAACATGAGGGTTCAGGATATTCTATTGAGTATTGAGAATTGAGGATTGATTTTTGTGTATTGAGGATTGGTGGTTGAGTGTTGTGTGTTGAATATTGAGGATTGGGGATTGAGAATTGAGGATTGAGGATTGAAAATTGAGTATTGAGGATTGAAGATTGAGGATTCAGGATTGAGGATTCAGGATTGAGGATTCAGGATTGTGGTTTGAGGACTGAGGATTGATGATTGAAGATTTATTATTGAGGATTGAAGATTGAGGATTGAGGATTTAGGATCGAGGATTGAGGATGTGGGCTGAGGGTTGGGGATTGAGGTTTGAGGATTGAGGACTGAGGATTGAGGATTGATGATTGAGTATTGAGGATTATAGACTGAGGATTGAGGATTGAGGATTGAGGATTGAGGATTGAGGATTGAGGATTGAGAATTGAGGATTGAGGATTGAGAATTGAACATTGAGGATTGAGGATTGAGGATTGAGGATTGAGGACTGAAGATTGAATATTGATGATTGAAGATTGAGGATTGAGGATTGAGGGTTGTGGATTGGGGACCAGGACTGAGGGTTGAATATTGACGTTTGAGGACTGACGATTGAGGATTGAGGATTGAGAATTGAGGATTGAGGATTGAGGATTGAAGATTGAGGTTTGAGGACTGAGGACTGAGGATTGGGGTTTGAGAATTGAGGATTGAGGATTGAGGATTGAAGATTGAGGATTGGGTATTGAGGATTGAAGAGTGAGGATTGAGGATTGAGGATTGAGGATTGAGGATTGAAGATTGAGGATTCAGGATTGAGGATTCAGGATTGAGGTTTGAGGACTGAGGATTGAGGATTGAAGATTTATTATTGAGGATTGAAGATTGAGGATTGAGGATTTAGGATCGAGGATTGAGGATGTGGGCTGAGGGTTGGGGATTGAGGTTTGAGGATTGAGGACTGAGGATTGAGGATTGATGATTGAGTATTGAGGATTATAGACTGAGCATTGAGGATTGAGGATTGAGGATTGAGGATTGAGGATTGAGGATTGAAGACTGAGGACTGGGGATTGAGTGTTGAGGGTTGAGTGATGAGAATTGGTGTTTGTGGATAGAAATTTAAAGATTGCAGACTGAGTATTGAGTATTGAAAATTGTGAATTGTAGATATTCTGTTGAGGATTGAGAATTGACAACTGATTGTTGAGGACTCAGGTCTGAAGATTGAGGATTCAGGATTGAGGATCCAGGATTGAGGTTTGAGGACTGAGGATTGAGGATAGAGGATTGAGGATTGAGGATTGAGGATTGAGGATTGAGGATTGAGGATTGAAGATTGAGGATTGGGTATTGCGGTTTGAACATTGAGGATTGAGGATTGAGGATTGAGGATTGAAGATTGAGTATTGAGGATTGAAGATTGAGGATTGAGGATTGAGGATTGAGGATTTAGGATTGATGATTGAGGATTGGAGATTGAGTATTGAGGATTGAAGATTGAGGATTGAGGATTGAGGATTGAGGATTGAGGATTGAAGATTGAGGATTGGGGATTGAGGATTGACGATTGAGGATTGAGTATTGAGGATTGAGAATTGAGGATTGAGGATTGAGCATTGAGTATTGAGGGCTGAAGATTGAGGATTGAGGATTGAGGATTGAAGATTGAGGACTTAGTGTTGAGGGTTGAGTGATGGGAATTGACGTTTGTGGATTGAGATTGGAAGATTGAAGAATGGGGATTGAGTATTGAAAGCTGTGAATTGAGTATATTCTGTTGAGGATTGAGGATTGACAATTGATTGTTGAGGACTGAGGGCTGAAGGTTGAGGATTCAGGATTGAGGATTCGGTATTGAGGTTTGAGGACTGAGGATTGAGGGTTGAGGATTGAGGATTTAGGATTGACGCTTGAGGATTGAGGGTTGAGGATGGAGGCTTGAAGAGAGAGGACTGAGTGTTGAGGATTGAGTGTTTAGGATTGATGTTTGAGGATTGAGATATGATTATTGAATATTGCGGTTTGAGTATTGAACCATGAGAGTTCAGGATATTCTATTGAGTATTGAGAATTGAGGATTGATTTTTGTGTATTGAGGATTGGTGGTTGAGTGTTGTGTGTTGAATATTGAGGATTGGTTACTGAGAATTGAGGATTGAGGATTGAAGATTGAGTATTGAGGATTGAGGATTGAGGATTGAGGATTGAGGATTGAAGATTGAGAATTGAGGATTGAAGATTGAGGATTGAGGACTGAGGATTGAGGATTGAGGATTGAGGATTGAGGATTGAGGAATGAAGATTGAGTATTGAGTATTGAAGATTGAGGATTGAGGATTGAGGATTGAGGATTGAGGAATGAGGATTGGGGATTGAAGATTGAGTATTGAAGATTGAAGATTGAGGATTGAAGATTGAGGATTGGGTACTGAGGATTGAAGAATGAGGATTGAGGATTGAAGATTGAGGATTGAGGATTGAGGATCGAGGATTGAGGATGAGGGCTGAGGGTTGAGGATTGAGGTTTGAGGATTGAGGTCTGAGGATTGAAGATTGATGGTTGAGTATTGAGGATTGAAGATTGAGGATTGAGGATTGAGGATTGAGGATAGACGATTGAGGAATGAAGATTGAGTATTGAGGTTTGAAGATTGAGGATTTTGGATTGAGGATTGAGGGTTGAGTATTGAAGATTGAGGATTGGGGATTGAGGATTGATGATTGAGGATTGAGTATTGAGGATTGAGAATTGAGGATTGAGGATTCAGGATTGAAGATTGAGGATTGGGTATGCGGATTGAACATTGAGGATTGAGGATTGAGGATTGAGGATTGAGGATTGAGGACTGAAGATTGAATATTGATGATTGAAGATTGAGGATTGAGGATTGAGGGTTGTGGATTGAGGACGAGGACTGAGGGTTGAGTATTGATGCCTGATGTCTGAGGATTGAGGATTGAGGAGTGAGAATTGAGGATTGAGGATTGAGGATTGATGATTGAGGATTGGGTATTGAGGATTGAAGAAAGAGGATTGAGGATTGAGGATTGAGGATTGAGGATTGAAGATTGAGAATTGAGGATTGAAGATTGAGGATTGAGGACTGAGGATTGAGGATTGAGGATTGAGGATTGAGGATTGAGGAATGAAGATTGAGTATTGAGGATTGAAGATTGAGGATTGAGGATTGAGGATTGAGGATTGAGGAATGAGGATTGGGGATTGAAGATTGAGTATTGAAGATTGAAGATTGAGGATTGAGGATTGAGGACTGAGTATTGAGAATTGAAGATTGAGGATTGAGGATTGAGGATTGAAGATTGAGGACTTAGTGTTGAGGGTTGAGTGATGGGAATTGACGTTTGTGGATTGAGATTTGAAGATTGAAGAATGGGGATTGAGTATTGAAAGCTGTGAATTGAGGATATTCTGTTGAGGATTGAGGATTGACAATTGATTGTTGAGGACTGAGGGCTGAAGGTTGAGGATTCAGGATTGAGGATTCGGTATTGAGGTTTGAGGACTGAGGATTGAGGGTTGAGGATTGGGGATTGAGGATTGACCCTTGAGGATTGAGGGTTGAGGATGGAGGCTTGAAGAGAGAGGACTGAGTGTTGAGGATTGAGTGTTTAGGATTGATGTTTGAGGATTGAGATATGATTATTGTATATTGCGGTTTGAGTATTGAAACATGAGGGTTCAGGATATTCTATTGAGTATTGAGAATTGAGGATTGATTTTTGTGTATTGAGGATTGGTGGTTGAGTGTTGTGTGTTGAATATTGAGGATTGGGGATTGAGAATTGAGGATTGAGGATTGAAAATTGAGTATTGAGGATTGAAGATTGAGGATTCAGGATTGAGGATTCAGGATTGAGGATTCAGGATTGTGGTTTGAGGACTGAGGATTGATGATTGAAGATTAATTATTGAGGATTGAAGATTGAGGATTGAGGATTTAGGATCGAGGATTGAGGATGTGGGCTGAGGGTTGGGGATTGAGGTTTGAGGATTGAGGACTGAGGATTGAGGATTGAGGATTGAGGATTGAGGATTGAGGATTGAGTACTGAAGATTGAGTATTGATGACTGAGGATTCAGGATTGAGGATTGAGGACTGAGGATTGAGGATTGAGGATTGAAGATTGAATATTGATGATTGAAGATTGAGGATTGAGGATTGAGTGTTGTGGATTGAGGACGAGGACTGAGGGTCGAGTATTGATGTTTGAGGTCTGAGGTTTGATGATTGAGGATTGAGGATTGAGGATTGAGGTTTGAGGATTGAGGATTGATGATTTAAGATTGAGGATTGGGTATTGAGAATTGAACATTGAGGATTGAGGATTGAGGATTGAGGATTGAGGACTGAAGATTGAATATTGATGATTGAAGATTGAGGATTGAGGATTGAGGGTTGTGGATTGGGGACCAGGACTGAGGGTTGAATATTGACGTTAGAGGACTGAGGATTGAGGATTGAGGATTGAGAAATGAGGATTGAGGATTGAGGATTGAAGATTGAGGATTGGGTACTGAGGATTGAAGAATGAGGATTGAGGATTGAAGATTGAGGATTGAGGATTGAGGATCGAGGATTGAGGATGAGGGCTGAGGGTTGAGGATTGAGGTTTGAGGATTGAGGTCTGAGGATTGAAGATTGATGGTTGAGTATTGAGGATTGAAGATTGAGGATTGAGGATTGAGGATTGAGGATAGACGATTGAGGAATGAAGATTGAGTATTGAGGTTTGAAGATTGAGGATTTTGGATTGAGGATTGAGGGTTGAGTATTGAAGATTGAGGATTGGGGATTGAGGATTGATGATTGAGGATTGAGTATTGAGGATTGAGAATTGAGGATTGAGGATTGAGGATTGAAGATTGAGGATTGGGTATTGCGGATTGAACATTGAGGATTGAGGATTGAGGATTGAGGATTGAGGATTGAGGACTGAAGATTGAATATTGATGATTGAAGATTGAGGATTGAGGATTGAGGGTTGTGTATTGAGGACGAGGACTGAGGGTTGAGTATTGATGCCTGATGTCTGAGGATTGAGGATTGAGGAGTGAGAATTGAGGATTGAGGATTGAGGATTGATGATTGAGGATTGGGTATTGAGGATTGAAGAAAGAGGATTGAGGATTGAGGATTGAGGATTGAGGATTGAAGATTGAGAATTGAGGATTGAAGATTGAGGATTGAGGACTGAGGATTGAGGATTGAGGATTGAGGATTGAGGATTGAGGAATGAAGATTGAGTATTGAGGATTGAAGATTGAGGATTGAGGATTGAGGATTGAGGATTGAGGAATGAGGATTGGGGATTGAAGATTGAGTATTGAAGATTGAAGATTGAGGATTGAGGATTGAGGACTGAGTATTGAGAATTGAAGATTGAGGATTGAGGATTGAGGATTGAAGATTGAGGACTTAGTGTTGAGGGTTGAGTGATGGGAATTGACGTTTGTGGATTGAGATTTGAAGATTGAAGAATGGGGATTGAGTATTGAAAGCTGTGAATTGAGGATATTCTGTTGAGGATTGAGGATTGACAATTGATTGTTGAGGACTGAGGGCTGAAGGTTGAGGATTCAGGATTGAGGATTCGGTATTGAGGTTTGAGGACTGAGGATTGAGGGTTGAGGATTGAGGATTGAGGATTGACCCTTGAGGATTGAGGGTTGAGGATGGAGGCTTGAAGAGAGAGGACTGAGTGTTGAGGATTGAGTGTTTAGGATTGATGTTTGAGGATTGAGATATGATTATTGAATATTGCGGTTTGAGTATTGAAACATGAGGGTTCAGGATATTCTATTGAGTATTGAGAATTGAGGATTGATTTTTGTGTATTGAGGATTGGTGGTTGAGTGTTGTGTGTTGAATATTGAGGATTGGGGATTGAGAATTGAGGATTGAGGATTGAAAATTGAGTATTGAGGATTGAAGATTGAGGATTCAGGATTGAGGATTCAGGATTGAGGATTCAGGATTGTGGTTTGAGGACTGAGGATTGATGATTGAAGATTTATTATTGAGGATTGAAGATTGAGGATTGAGGATTTAGGATCGAGGATTGAGGATGTGGGCTGAGGGTTGGGGATTGAGGTTTGAGGATTGAGGACTGAGGATTGAGGATTGATGATTGAGTATTGAGGATTATAGACTGAGGATTGAGGATTGAGGATTGAGGATTGAGGATTGAGGATTGAGGATTGAGAATTGAGGATTGAGGATTGAGAATTGAACATTGAGGATTGAGGATTGAGGATTGAGGATTGAGGACTGAAGATTGAATATTGATGATTGAAGATTGAGGATTGAGGATTGAGGGTTGTGGATTGGGGACCAGGACTGAGGGTTGAATATTGACGTTTGAGGACTGACGATTGAGGATTGAGGATTGAGAATTGAGGATTGAGGATTGAGGATTGAAGATTGAGGTTTGAGGACTGAGGACTGAGGATTGGGGTTTGAGAATTGAGGATTGAGGATTGAGGATTGAAGATTGAGGATTGGGTATTGAGGATTGAAGAGTGAGGATTGAGGATTGAGGATTGAGGATTGAGGATTGAAGATTGAGGATTCAGGATTGAGGATTCAGGAATGAGGATTCAGGATTGTGGTTTGAGGACTGAGGATTGAGGATTGAAGATTTATTATTGAGGATTGAAGATTGAGGATTGAGGATTTAGGATCGAGGATTGAGGATGTGTGCTGAGGGTGGGGGATTGAGGTTTGAGGATTGAGGACTGAGGATTGAGGATTGATGATTGAGTATTGAGGATTATAGACTGAGGATTGAGGATTGAGGATTGAGGATTGAGGATTGAGGATTGAGGATTGAAGATTGAGGACTGGGGACTGAGTGTTGAGGGTTGAGTGATGAGAATTGGTGTTTGTGGATAGAGATTTAAAGATTGCAGACTGAGTATTGGGTATTGAAAATTGTGAATTGTAGATATTCTGTTGAGGATTGAGAATTGACAACTGATTGTTGAGGACTCAGGTCTGAAGATTGAGGATACAGGATTGAGGATCCAGGATTGAGGTTTGAGGACTGAGGATTGAGGATAGAGGATTGAGGATTGAGGATTGAGGATTGAGGATTGAGGATTGAGGATTGAAGATTGAGGATTGGGTATTGCAGTTTGAACATTGAGGATTGAGGATTGAGGATTGAGGACTGAAGATTGAATATTGATGATTGAAGGTCGATGATTGAGGATTGAGGGTTGTGGATTGAGGACGAGGTCTGAGGGTTGAGTATTGATGTCTGAGGTCTGAGGATTGAGGACTGAGGATTGAGAATTGAGGATTGAGGATTGAGGATTGAAGATTGAGGATTGGGTATTGAGGATTGAAGAATGAGGATTGAGGATTGAGGATTGAGGATTCAGGATTGAGGATTGAGGATTGAGGATTGAGGATTGAAGATTGAGTATTGAGGATTGAAGATTGAGGATTGAGGACTGAGGATTGAGGATTGAGGATTGAGGATTGAGGATTGAGTATTGAAGATTGAGTATTGAGGATTGAAGATTGAAGATTGTGTATTGAGGATTGAACATTGAGGATTGAGGATTGAGGATTGAGGATTGAGGGTTGAGGACTGAAGATTGAGGATTGAAGATTGAATATTGATGATTGAAGGTTGTGGATTGAGGATTGAGGATTGAAGATTGAGTATTGAGGATTGAAGATTGAGGATTGGGGATTGAGGATTGAGGATTGACGATTGAAGATTGAGGATACGGGACTGAGTGTTGATGGCTGAGTGATGAGAATTGATGTTTGTGGATAGAGATATGAAGGTTGCAGATTGAGTATTGCGTATGGAAAACTCTGAACTGAGGATATTCTAGTGAGGATTGAGGATTGACAACTGATTGTTGAGGACTGAGGGCTGAAGATTGAGGATTCAGGATTGAGGATTCAGGACTGTGGTTTGAGGACTGAGGATTGAGGATTGAGGATTTGGGATTGAGGATTGAGGATTGAGGGTTGAGGATTGAAGATTGGGTATTGAGGAATGAACATTGAGGATTCAGGATTGAGGATTGAGGATTGAGGGTTGAGGATTGAAGATTGAATATTGATGATTGAACGTTGAGGATTGAGGATTGAGGGTTGTGGATTCAGGACCAGGACTGAGGGTTGAGTATTGCTGTTTGCGGTCTGAGGATTGAGGATAGAGGATTGAGAATTCAGGATTGAGGATTGAGGATTTAAGATTGAGGATTCTGTATTGAGGATTGAAGAATGATGACTGAGGATTGAGGATTGAGGATTGAGGATTGAAGATTGAGTATTGAGGATTGAAGATTGAGGATTGAGAATTGAGGATTGAGTATTGAGGATTGAGGATTGAGGATTGAGGATTGAGGATTGAGGATTGAATATTGAGGATTGAGGTTTGAACATTGAGGACTGAGTGTTGAGTGTTGAGTGATGAGAATTGATGTTTGTGGATAGAGATTTGAAGATTGCAGATTGAGTATTGAGTATTGAAAACTGTGAATTGAGGATATTCTATTGGGGATTGAGGATTGACAACTGATTGTTGAGGACTGAGGGCTGAATATTGAGGATTCAGGATTGAGGATCCAGAATTGTGGTTTGAGGACTGTGGATTGAGGATTGAGGATTGAACATTGAGGATTGAGGATTGAGGATTGAGGATTGAGAGTTGAGGATTGAAGATTGAGGATTGAGGATTGAGGATTGAAGATTGAGTATTGAGGATTGAAGATTGAGGATTGAGGACTGAGGATTGAGGATTGAGGATTGAGGATTGAGGATTGAGTATTGAAGATTGAGTATTGAGGATTGAAGATTGAAGATTGGGTATTGAGGATTGAACATTGAGGATTGAGGATTGAGGATTGAGGATTGAGGGTTGAGGATTGATGATTGAGGATTGAAGATTGAATATTGATGATTGAAGGTTGTGGATTGAGGATTGAGGATTGAAGATTGAGTATTGAGGATTGAAGATTGAGGATTGAGGATTGAGGATTGAGGATTGACGATTGAAGATTGAGGATACGGGACTGAATGTTGATGGCTGAGTGATGTGAATTGATGTTTGTGGATAGAGATATGAAGGTTGCAGATTGAGTATTGCGTATGGAAAACTCTGAACTGAGGATATTCTAGTGAGGATTGAGGATTGACAACTGATTGTTGAGGACTGAGGGCTGAAGATTGAGGATTCAGGATTGAGGATTCAGGACTGTGGTTTGAGGACTGAGGATTGAGGATTGAGGATTGGGGATTGAGGATTGAGGATCGAGGATTGAATATTGAAGATTGGGTATTGAGGATTGAACATTGAGGATTGAGGATTGAGGATTGAGGGTTGAGGGTTGAGGATTGAAGATTGAATATTGATGATTGAACGTTGAATATTGAGGATTGAGGGTTGTGGATTCAGGACGAGGACTGAGGGTTGAGTATTGATGTTTGAGGTCTGAGGATTGAGGATAGAGGATTGAGAATTGAGGATTGAGGATTGAGGATTGAAGATTGAGGATTCTGTATTGAGGATTGAAGAATGAGGACTGAGCATTGAGGATTGAGTATTGAGGATTGAAGATTGAGTATTGAGGATTGAAGATTGAGGATTGAGGATTGAGGATTGAGTATTGAGAATAGAGGATTGAGGATTCAGGATTGAGGATTGAGGATTGAGAATTGAAGATTGAGGATTGAGGATTGAGGATTAAAGGTTGAGCATTGAGGATTGAAGATTGAGGATTGATGATTGAGGATTGAGAATTGAGGATTGAGGATTGAGAATTGAACATTGAGGATTGAGGATTGAGGATTGAGGATTGAGGACTGAAGATTGAATATTGATGATTGAAGATTGAGGATTGAGGATTGAGGGTTGTGGATTGGGGACCAGGACTGAGGGTTGAATATTGACGTTTGAGGACTGACGATTGAGGATTGAGGATTGAGATTTGAGGATTGAGGATTGAGGATTGAAGATTGAGGTTTGAGGACTGAGGACTGAGGATTGGGGTTTGAGAATTGAGGATTGAGGATTGAGGATCGAAGATTGAGGATTGGGTATTGAGGATTGAAGAATGAGGATTGAGGATTGAGGATTGAGGATTGAGGATTGAAGATTGAGGATTCAGGATTGAGGATTCAGGATTGTGGTTTGAGGACTGAGGATTGAGGATTGAAGATTTATTATTGAGGATTGAAGATTGAGGATTGAGGATTTAGGATCGAGGATTGAGGATGTGGGCTGAGGGTTGGGGATTGAGGTTTGAGGATTGAGGACTGAGGATTGAGGATTGATGATTGAGTATTGAGGATTATAGACTGAGGATTGAGGATTGAGGATTGAGGATTGAGGATTGAGGATTGAGGATTGAAGACTGAGGACTGGGGACTGAGTGTTGAGGGTTGAGTGATGAGAATTGGTGTTTGTGGATAGAGATTTAAAGATTGCAGACTGAGTATTGAGTATTGAGAATTGTGAATTGTAGATATTCTGTTGAGGATTGAGAATTGACAACTGATTGTTGAGGACTCAGGTCTGAAGATTGAGGATTCAGGATTGAGGATCCAGGATTGAGGTTTGAGGACTGAGGATTGAGGATAGAGGATTGAGGATTGAGGATTGAGGATTGAGGATTGAGGATTGAGGATTGAAGATTGAGGATTGGGTATTGCGGTTTGAACATTGAGGATTGAGGATTGAGGATTGAGGACTGAAGATTGAGGATTGGGTATTAAGGATTGAAGAATGAGGATTGAGGATTGAGGATTGAGGATTGAGGATTGAAGATTGAGTATTGAGGATTGAAGATTGAGGTTTGAGTATTGAAGATTGAGGATTGGGGATTGAGGATTGACGATTGAGGATTGAGTATTGAGGATTGAGCATTGAGGATTGAGGATTGAAGATTGAGTATTGAGGATTGAAGATTGAGAATTGAGGATTGAGGATTGAGGATTGAAGATGAGGGCTGAGGGCTGAGGATTGAGGTTTGAAGACTGAGGATTGAGGATTGAGGATTGAGAGTTGAGGATTGAGGATTGAAGATTGAAGATTGAGTATTGGGTATTGAGGATTGAAGAATGAACATTGAGGGTTGAGGATTGAGGATTGAGGATTGAAGATTGAGGATTGAGGATTGAGGTTTGAGGATTGAAGATTGAGTATTGAGGATTGAGGATTGAGGTTTGAGGATTGAAGATTGAGTATTGAGGGTTGAAGGCTGAGGATACAGGATTGAGGTTTCAGGACTGTGGTTTGAGGACTGTGGATTGAGGGTTGAGGATTCAGGATTGAGGATTGAGGATTGAGGATTGAGTACTGAAGATTGAGTATTGATGACTGAGGATTCAGGATTGAGGATTGGGGACTGAGGATTGAGGATTGAGGATTGAAGATTGAATATTGATGATTGAAGATTGAGGATTGAGGATTGAGTGTTGTGGATTGAGGACGAGGACTAGTATGGATGTTTGAGGTCTGAGGATCGATGATTGAGGATTGAGGATTGAGGATTGAGGATTGAGGATTGAGGATTGATGATTTAAGATTGAGGATTGGGTATTGAGAATTGAACATTGAGGATTGAGGATTGAGGATTGAGGATTGAGGACTGAAGATTGAATATTGATGATTGAAGATTGAGGATTGAGGATTGAGGGTTGTGGATTGGGGACCAGGACTGAGGGTTGAATATTGACGTTAGAGGACTGAGGATTGAGGATTGAGGATTGAGAAATGAGGATTGAGGATTGAGGATTGAAGATTGAGGATTGGGTACTGAGGATTGAAGAATGAGGATTGAGGATTGAAGATTGAGGATTGAGGATTGAGGATCGAGGATTGAGGATGAGGGCTGAGGGTTGAGGATTGAGGTTTGAGGATTGAGGTCTGAGGATTGAAGATTGATGGTTGAGTATTGAGGATTGAAGATTGAGGATTGAGGATTGACGATTGAGGATAGACGATTGAGGAATGAAGATTGAGTATTGAGGTTTGAAGATTGAGGATTTTGGATTGAGGATTGAGGGTTGAGTATTGAAGATTGAGCATTGGGGATTGAGGATTGATGATTGAGGATTGAGTATTGAGGATTGAGAATTGAGGATTGAGGATTGAGGATTGAAGATTGAGGATTGGGTATTGCGGATTGAACATTGAGGATTGAGGATTGAGGATTGAGGATTGAGGATTGAGGGCTGAAGATTGAATATTGATGATTGAAGATTGAGGATTGAGGATTGAGGGTTGTGGATTGAGGACGAGGACTGAGGGTTGAGTATTGATGTCTGATGGCTGAGGATTGAGGATTGAGGAGTGAGAATTGAGGATTGAGGATTGAGGATTGATGATTGAGGATTGGGTATTGAGGATTGAAGAAAGAGGATTAAGGATTGAGGATTGAGGATTGAGGATTGAAGATTGAGAATTGAGGATTGAAGATTGAGGATTGAGGACTGAGGATTGAGGATTGAGGATTGAGGATTGAGGATTGAGGAATGAAGATTGAGTATTGAGGATTGAAGATTGAGGATTGAGGATTGAGGATTGAGGATTGAGGAATGAGGATTGGGGATTGAAGATTGAGTATTGAAGATTGAAGATTGAGGATTGAGGATTGAGGACTGAGTATTGAGAATTGAAGATTGAGGATTGAGGATTGAGGATTGAAGATTGAGGACTTAGTGTTGAGGGTTGAGTGATGGGAATTGACGTTTGTGGATTGAGATTTGAAGATTGAAGAATGGGGATTGAGTATTGAAAGCTGTGAATTGAGGATATTCTGTTGAGGATTGAGGATTGACAATTGATTGTTGAGGACTGAGGGCTGAAGGTTGAGGATTCAGGATTGAAGATTCGGTATTGAGGTTTGAGGACTGAGGATTGAGGGTTGAGGATTGAGGATTGAGGATTGAGAATTGAGGATTGAGGATTGAGGATTGAAGATTGAGTATTGAGGATTGAAGATTGTGGATTGAGGATTGAGGATTGAGGATTGAGGATTGAAGATTGAGGATTGGGGACTGAGTGTTGAGGGCTGAGTGATGAGAATTGATGTTTGCGGATAGAGACTTGAAGATTGCAGATTGAGTATTGCGTATGGAAAACTCTGAACTGAGGATATTCTATTGAGGATTGAGGATTGACAACTGATTGTTGAGGACTGAGGGCTGAAGATTGACGATTCAGGATTCAGGATTCAGGATTGTGGTTTGAGGACAGAGGATTGAGGATTGAGAATTGAGGATTGAGGATTGAGGATTGAGGATTGAAGATTGAGGATTGAGGATTGCGGATTGAGGATTGAGGATTGAGTATTGAAGGTTGAGGATTGATGACTGAGGATTGAGGATTGCGGATTGACGATTGAGGATTGGGGATTGAGGGTTGAAGGTTGAGTGATGAGGATTGAAGGCTGAGGAATGACGATTGAGGATTGGGGATTGAGGATGATGGCTGAGGTTTGAGGTTTGAGGTTTGAGTATTGAATCCTGAGAATTCAGGATGTTCTATTGAGTATTGAGAATTGAGGATTGATGCTTTAGTATTGAGGATTCAGGATAGATGATTGAGGATTGAGTACTGCAGATTGAGGATTGATGATTGAGGATTTAGGATTGAGGATTGAGGATTGAGGATTGAGGATTGAGGATTGAAAATTGAGTATTGAGGATTGAAGGTTGAGGACTGAGGAATAAGGATTGAGGATTGAGGATAGAGGATTGAGGATTGAAGATTGAAGATTGAGGATTGAGGATTGAGGGTTGAGGATTGAGGACGAGGACTGACGGTTGAGGATTGTGGTTTGAGGATTGAGGATTGAGGATTGAGAATTGAGGATGAGGACTGAGGTTTGAGGATTGAGGTTTGTGGAATGAGGATTGAGGATTGAGGATTGCGGATTGAGGATTGAGGACTGAGTATTGAAGGTTGAGGATTGATGACTGAGGATTGAGGATTGCGGATTGACGATTGAGGATTGGGGATTGAGGGTTGAAGGTTGAGTGATGAGGATTGAAGGTTGAGGATGGACGATTGAGGATTGAGGATTGAGGATGATGGCTGAGGTTTGAGGTTTGAGGTTTGAGTATTGAATCCTGAGAATTCATGATGTTCTATTGAGTGTTGAGAATTGAGGATTGATGGTTTAGTATTGAGGATTCAGGATTGAGGATTGAGGATTGAGTATTGAAGATTGAGGATTGATGATTGAGGAGTTAGGATTGAGGATTGGGGATTGAGGATTGAGGATTGAAAATTGAGTGTTGAGGATTGAAGTTTGAGGACTGAGGAATAAGGATTGAGGATTGAGGATGAGGACTGAAGGTTGAGTATTGACGTCCGAGGTCTGAGGATTGAGGATTGAGGATTGCGAATTGAGGATTGAGGATTGAGTATTGAAGATTGAGGATTGGGTATTGAGGATTGAAGAATGAGGATTGAGGATTGAGGATTGAGGATTGAGGATTGAAAATTGAGTATTGAGGATTAAAGATTGAGGATTGAGGACTGAGGATTGAGGATTGAGGATTGAGGATTGGGGATTGAGGATTGAAGATTGAGTATTGAGGATTGAAGATTGAGGATTGTGGATTGAGGATTGAGCATTGAGTATCGAAAATTGAGGATTGGGCATTCAGGATTGACGATTGAGAATTGAGTATTGAGGATTGAGAATAGAGGATTGAGGATTGAGGATTGAAGATTGAGGATTTGGTGTTGACTATTGAAGAATGAGGATTGAGGATTGAGGATTGAGGACTGAGGATTGAAGATTGAGTATTGAGGATTGAAGATTGAGGATTGAGGATTGAGGATTGAGGATTGAGGAATGAGGATTGAGGATTGAAGATTGAGTATTGATGATTGAAGATTGAGGATTGAGGATCGAGGACTGAGTATTGAGGATTGAAGATTGAGGATTCAGGATTGAGGATTGAGGATTGAAAAATGAGGATTGAGGATTGAGGGTTGTGGATTGGGGACCAGGACTGAGGGTTGAATATTGATGTTTGAGGTCTGAGGATTGCGGACTGAGGATTGAGAATTGAGGATTGAGGATTGAGGATTGAAGATTGAGGATTGGGTATTGAGGATTGAAGAATGAGAATTGAGGATTGAGGATTGAGGCCTGAGGATTGAGAATTGAGAACTGAGGATGAGGACTGAGGGCTGAGGGTTGAGGTTTGAGGAATGAGGGCTGACGATTGAGGATTGAGGATTGAAGATTGAGTATTGAGGATTGAAGATTGTGGATTTATGATTGAGGATTGAGGATTGAGGATTGAAGATTGAGGATTGGGGACTGAGTGTTGAGGGCTGAGTTATGAGAATTGATGTTTGCGGATAGAGACTTGAAGATTGCAGATTGAGTATTGCGTATGGAAAGCTCTGAACTGAGGATATTCTATTGAGGATTGAGGATTGACAACTGATTGTTAAGGACTGAGGGCTGAAGATTGACGATTCAGGATTGAGGATTCAGGATTGTGGTTTGAGGACAGAGGATTGAGTATTGAGAATTGAGGATTGAGGATTGAGGATTGAGGATTGAAGACTGAGGATTGAGGATTGAAGAATGAGGATTGAAGAATGAGGACTGAGGATTGAGGATTGAGCATTGAGGATTGAAGGTTGAGTATTGAGGATTGAAGATTGAGGATTGAGGATTGAGGATTGAGGATTGAGGATTGAGGATTGAGGATTGAGGATTCAGTATTGAGGATTCAGAATTGTGGCTTGAGGACTGAGGATTGAAGATTGAAGATTGAGTATTGAGGGTTGAGGATTGAGGATTGAGGATTGAGGATTGAGGTTGAGGGCTGAGGGTTGAAGATTGAGGTGTGAGGACTCAGGACTGAGGATTGAGGATTGTGAATTGAGGATTGAGTATTGAGGATTGAAGATTGAGGATAGGGTATTGAGGATTGAAGAATGAGGATGGAGGATGGGCGATTGAGGATTGAGGATTGAAGATTGAGTATTCAGGATTGGAGATTGAGGATTGAGGGTTGAGGGTTGAGGTTTGAGGAATGAGGGTTGAGGATTGAGTATTGAGGATTGAAGATTGAGTATTGATGATTGAAGATTGAGGATTGAGGATTGAGGGTTGAGGATTGAGGACGAGGACTGACGGTTGAGGATTGTGGTTTGAGGATTGAGGATTTAGGATTGAGGATTGAGGATTGAGGAATGAGGATTGAGGATTGAAGATTGAGTATTGATGATTGAAGGTTGAGGATTGAGGATTGAGGACTGAGTATTGAGGATTGAAGATTGAGGATTCAGGATTGAGGATTGAGGATTGAGAAATGAGGATTGAGGATTGAGGATTGAGGATTGAAGATTGAGGATTGGGTATTGAGGATTGAAGAATGAGAATTGAGAATTGAGGATGAGGACTGAGGTTTGAGGATTGAGGTTTGTGGAATGAGGATTGAGGATTGAGGATTGCGGATTGAGGATTGAGGATTGAGTATTGAAGGTTGAGGATTGATGACTGAGGATTGACGATTGCGGATTGACGATTGAGGATTGGGGATTGAGGGTTGAAGGTTGAGTGATGAGGATTGAAGGTTGAGGATTGACGATTGAGGATTGAGGATTGAGGATGATGGCTGAGGTTTGAGGTTTGAGGTTTGAGTATTGAATCCTGAGAATTCATGATGTTCTATTGAGTGTTGAGAATTGAGGATTGATGGTTTAGTATTGAGGATTCAGGATTGAGGATTGAGGATTGAGTATTGAAGATTGAGGATTGATGATTGAGGATTTATTATTGAGGATAGGGGATTGAGGATTGAGGATTGAAAACTGAGTGTTGAGGATTGAAGTTTGAGGACTGAGGAATAAGGATTGAGGATTGAGGATGAGGACTGAAGGTTGAGTATTGATGTCCGAGGTCTGAGGGTTGAGGATTGTGGATTGAGAATTGAGGACTGAGGATTGAGTATTGAAGATTGAGGATTGGGTATTGAGGATTGAAGAATGAGGATTGAGGATTGAGGATTGAGGATTGAGGATTGAAGATTGAGTATTGAGGATTGAAGATTGAGGATTGAGGACTGAGGATTGAGGACTGAGGATTGAGGATTGAGGATTGAGGATTGAAGATTGAGTATTGAGGATTGAAGATTGAGGATTGTGGATTGAGGATTGAGGATTGAGTATCGAAAATTGAGGATTGGGCATTGAGGATTGACGATTGAGGATTGAGTATTGAGGATTGAGAATAGAGGATTGAGGATTGAGGATTGAAGATTGAGGATTTGGTGTTGAGGATTGAAGAATGAGGATTGAGGATTGAGGATTGAGGATTGAGGATTGAAGATTGAGTATTGAGGATTGAAGATTGAGGATTGAGGATTGAGGATTGAGGATTGAGGATTGAGGAATGAGGATTGAGGATTGAAGATTGAGGATTGAAGATTGAGTATTGATGATTGAAGATTGAGGATTGAGGATCGAGGACTGAGTATTGAGGATTGAAGATTGAGGATTCAGGATTGAGGATTGAGGATTGAGAAATGAGGTTTGAGGATTGAGGGTTGTGGATTGGGGACCAGGACTGAGGGTTGAATATTGATGTTTGATGTCTGAGGATTGCGGACTGAGGATTGAGAATTGAGGATTGAGGATTGAGGATTGAAGATTGAGGATTGGGTATTGAGGATTGAAGAATGAGAATTGAGGATTGAGGATTGAGGCCTGAGGATTGAGAATTGAGAACTGAGGATGAGGACTGAGGGCTGAGGGTTGAGGTTTGAGGAATGAGGGCTGACGATTGAGGATTGAGGATTGAAGATTGAGTATTGAGGATTGAAGATTGTGGATTGATGATTGAGGATTGAGGATTGAGGATTGAAGATTGAGGATTGGGGACTGAGTGTTGAGGGCTGAGTGATGAGAATTGATGTTTGCGGATAGAGACTTGAAGATTGCAGATTGAGTATTGCGTATGGAAAGCTCTGAACTGAGGATATTCTATTGAGGATTGAGGATTGACAACTGATTGTTAAGGACTGAGGGCTGAAGATTGACGATTCAGGATTGAGGATTCAGGATTGTGGTTTGAGGACAGAGGATTGAGTATTGAGAATTGAGGATTGAGGATTGAGGATTGAGGATTGAAGACTGAGGATTGAGGATTGAAGAATGAGGATTGAAGATTGAGGATTGAGGATTGAGGATTGAGGATTGAGGAATGAGGATTGGGGATTGAAGATTGAGTATTGAAGATTGAAGATTGAGGATTGAGGATTGAGGACTGAGTATTGAGAATTGAAGATTGAGGATTGAGGATTGAGGATTGAAGATTGAGGACTTAGTGTTGAGGGTTGAGTGATGGGAATTGACGTTTGTGGATTGAGATTTGAAGATTGAAGAATGGGGATTGAGTATTGAAAGCTGTGAATTGAGGATATTCTGTTGAGGATTGAGGATTGACAATTGATTGTTGAGGACTGAGGGCTGAAGGTTGAGGATTCAGGATTGAAGATTCGGTATTGAGGTTTGAGGACTGAGGATTGAGGGTTGAGGATTGAGGATTGAGGATTGAGAATTGAGGATTGAGGATTGAGGATTGAAGATTGAGTATTGAGGATTGAAGATTGTGGATTGAGGATTGAGGATTGAGGATTGAGGATTGAAGATTGAGGATTGGGGACTGAGTGTTGAGGGCTGAGTGATGAGAATTGATGTTTGCGGATAGAGACTTGAAGATTGCAGATTGAGTATTGCGTATGGAAAACTCTGAACTGAGGATATTCTATTGAGGATTGAGGATTGACAACTGATTGTTGAGGACTGAGGGCTGAAGATTGACGATTCAGGATTCAGGATTCAGGATTGTGGTTTGAGGACAGAGGATTGAGGATTGAGAATTGAGGATTGAGGATTGAGGATTGAGGATTGAAGATTGAGGATTGAGGATTGCGGATTGAGGATTGAGGATTGAGTATTGAAGGTTGAGGATTGATGACTGAGGATTGAGGATTGCGGATTGACGATTGAGGATTGGGGATTGAGGGTTGAAGGTTGAGTGATGAGGATTGAAGGCTGAGGAATGACGATTGAGGATTGGGGATTGAGGATGATGGCTGAGGTTTGAGGTTTGAGGTTTGAGTATTGAATCCTGAGAATTCAGGATGTTCTATTGAGTATTGAGAATTGAGGATTGATGCTTTAGTATTGAGGATTCAGGATAGATGATTGAGGATTGAGTACTGCAGATTGAGGATTGATGATTGAGGATTTAGGATTGAGGATTGAGGATTGAGGATTGAGGATTGAGGATTGAAAATTGAGTATTGAGGATTGAAGGTTGAGGACTGAGGAATAAGGATTGAGGATTGAGGATAGAGGATTGAGGATTGAAGATTGAAGATTGAGGATTGAGGATTGAGGGTTGAGGATTGAGGACGAGGACTGACGGTTGAGGATTGTGGTTTGAGGATTGAGGATTGAGGATTGAGAATTGAGGATGAGGACTGAGGTTTGAGGATTGAGGTTTGTGGAATGAGGATTGAGGATTGAGGATTGCGGATTGAGGATTGAGGACTGAGTATTGAAGGTTGAGGATTGATGACTGAGGATTGAGGATTGCGGATTGACGATTGAGGATTGGGGATTGAGGGTTGAAGGTTGAGTGATGAGGATTGAAGGTTGAGGATGGACGATTGAGGATTGAGGATTGAGGATGATGGCTGAGGTTTGAGGTTTGAGGTTTGAGTATTGAATCCTGAGAATTCATGATGTTCTATTGAGTGTTGAGAATTGAGGATTGATGGTTTAGTATTGAGGATTCAGGATTGAGGATTGAGGATTGAGTATTGAAGATTGAGGATTGATGATTGAGGAGTTAGGATTGAGGATTGGGGATTGAGGATTGAGGATTGAAAATTGAGTGTTGAGGATTGAAGTTTGAGGACTGAGGAATAAGGATTGAGGATTGAGGATGAGGACTGAAGGTTGAGTATTGACGTCCGAGGTCTGAGGATTGAGGATTGAGGATTGCGAATTGAGGATTGAGGATTGAGTATTGAAGATTGAGGATTGGGTATTGAGGATTGAAGAATGAGGATTGAGGATTGAGGATTGAGGATTGAGGATTGAAAATTGAGTATTGAGGATTAAAGATTGAGGATTGAGGACTGAGGATTGAGGATTGAGGATTGAGGATTGGGGATTGAGGATTGAAGATTGAGTATTGAGGATTGAAGATTGAGGATTGTGGATTGAGGATTGAGCATTGAGTATCGAAAATTGAGGATTGGGCATTCAGGATTGACGATTGAGAATTGAGTATTGAGGATTGAGAATAGAGGATTGAGGATTGAGGATTGAAGATTGAGGATTTGGTGTTGACTATTGAAGAATGAGGATTGAGGATTGAGGATTGAGGACTGAGGATTGAAGATTGAGTATTGAGGATTGAAGATTGAGGATTGAGGATTGAGGATTGAGGATTGAGGAATGAGGATTGAGGATTGAAGATTGAGTATTGATGATTGAAGATTGAGGATTGAGGATCGAGGACTGAGTATTGAGGATTGAAGATTGAGGATTCAGGATTGAGGATTGAGGATTGAAAAATGAGGATTGAGGATTGAGGGTTGTGGATTGGGGACCAGGACTGAGGGTTGAATATTGATGTTTGAGGTCTGAGGATTGCGGACTGAGGATTGAGAATTGAGGATTGAGGATTGAGGATTGAAGATTGAGGATTGGGTATTGAGGATTGAAGAATGAGAATTGAGGATTGAGGATTGAGGCCTGAGGATTGAGAATTGAGAACTGAGGATGAGGACTGAGGGCTGAGGGTTGAGGTTTGAGGAATGAGGGCTGACGATTGAGGATTGAGGATTGAAGATTGAGTATTGAGGATTGAAGATTGTGGATTTATGATTGAGGATTGAGGATTGAGGATTGAAGATTGAGGATTGGGGACTGAGTGTTGAGGGCTGAGTTATGAGAATTGATGTTTGCGGATAGAGACTTGAAGATTGCAGATTGAGTATTGCGTATGGAAAGCTCTGAACTGAGGATATTCTATTGAGGATTGAGGATTGACAACTGATTGTTAAGGACTGAGGGCTGAAGATTGACGATTCAGGATTGAGGATTCAGGATTGTGGTTTGAGGACAGAGGATTGAGTATTGAGAATTGAGGATTGAGGATTGAGGATTGAGGATTGAAGACTGAGGATTGAGGATTGAAGAATGAGGATTGAAGAATGAGGACTGAGGATTGAGGATTGAGCATTGAGGATTGAAGGTTGAGTATTGAGGATTGAAGATTGAGGATTGAGGATTGAGGATTGAGGATTGAGGATTGAGGATTGAGGATTGAGGATTCAGTATTGAGGATTCAGAATTGTGGCTTGAGGACTGAGGATTGAAGATTGAAGATTGAGTATTGAGGGTTGAGGATTGAGGATTGAGGATTGAGGATTGAGGTTGAGGGCTGAGGGTTGAAGATTGAGGTGTGAGGACTCAGGACTGAGGATTGAGGATTGTGAATTGAGGATTGAGTATTGAGGATTGAAGATTGAGGATAGGGTATTGAGGATTGAAGAATGAGGATGGAGGATGGGCGATTGAGGATTGAGGATTGAAGATTGAGTATTCAGGATTGGAGATTGAGGATTGAGGGTTGAGGGTTGAGGTTTGAGGAATGAGGGTTGAGGATTGAGTATTGAGGATTGAAGATTGAGTATTGATGATTGAAGATTGAGGATTGAGGATTGAGGGTTGAGGATTGAGGACGAGGACTGACGGTTGAGGATTGTGGTTTGAGGATTGAGGATTTAGGATTGAGGATTGAGGATTGAGGAATGAGGATTGAGGATTGAAGATTGAGTATTGATGATTGAAGGTTGAGGATTGAGGATTGAGGACTGAGTATTGAGGATTGAAGATTGAGGATTCAGGATTGAGGATTGAGGATTGAGAAATGAGGATTGAGGATTGAGGATTGAGGATTGAAGATTGAGGATTGGGTATTGAGGATTGAAGAATGAGAATTGAGAATTGAGGATGAGGACTGAGGTTTGAGGATTGAGGTTTGTGGAATGAGGATTGAGGATTGAGGATTGCGGATTGAGGATTGAGGATTGAGTATTGAAGGTTGAGGATTGATGACTGAGGATTGACGATTGCGGATTGACGATTGAGGATTGGGGATTGAGGGTTGAAGGTTGAGTGATGAGGATTGAAGATTGAGGTTTGAGGACTCAGGACTGAGGATTGAGAATTGAGAATTGAGGATTGAGGATTGAGGATTGAAGATTGAGGATAGGGTATTGAGGATTGAAGAATGAGGATTGAGGATGGGCGATTGAGGATTGAGGAATGAAGATTGAGTATTCAGGATTGGAGATTGACGATTGAGGACTGAGGATTGAGGATCGAGGATTGAGGTTTGAGGATTGAAGATGGAGTATTGAGGATTGAAGATTGAGGATTGAGGATTGAGGATTGAGGATTGAGTATTGAGGATTGAGAATTGAAGATTGAGGATTGTGGACTGAGTGTTGAGGGTTGAGTGATGAGGATTGATGTTTGTGGATAGAGATTTGAAGATTGCAGATTGAGTATTGAGTATCGAAACCTGTGAATTGAGGATATTCTATTGAGAATTGAGGATTGACAACTGATTGTTGAGGACTGAGGGCTGAAGATTGAGGATTCAGGGTTGAGGGTTCAGAATTGAGGTTTGAGGACTGAGGATTGAGGATTGAGGATTGAGGATTGAGGATTGAAGATTGAGGGTTGAGGATCGAGTATTGAGGATTGAGGATTGAGGATGAGGGCTGAGGGTTGAAGATTGAGGTTTGAGGACTCAGGACTGAGGATCGAGGATTGAGAATTGAGGATTGAGGATTGAGGATTGAAGATTGAGGATAGGGTATTGAGGATTGAGGAATGGGGATTGAGGATGGGCGATTGAGGATTGAGGATTGAAGATTGAGTATTCAGGATTGGAGATTGACGATTGAGGATTGAGGATCGAGGATTGAGGATTGAGGATTGAAGATTGAGTATTGAGGATTGAAGATTGAGGATTGAGGATTGAGGATTTAAGATTGAATATTGAGGATTGAAGATTGAGGATTAAGGATTGAGGATTGATGATTGAGGACTGTGGATTGAGGATTGAGTATTGAGCATTGAGGATTGAAGATTGAGGACTGTTGATTGAGGATTGAAGATTGAGGATTAAGGATTGAGGATTGAGGATTGAGGTTTGAGGAATGAGGATTGAGGATTGAGGATTGAGGATTGAGGACGAGGACTGACGGTTGAGGATTGTGGCTTGAGGATTGAGGATTGAGAATTGAGGATGAGGACTGAGGTTTGAGGATGATGGCTGAGGGTTGAGGATTGAGGTTTGAGGACTGAGGACTGAGGATTGAGGATTGAGGATTGAGGACTGAGGATTGAGGATTGAAGATTGAGATTTGGGTATTAAGGATTGAAGAATGAGGATTGAGGATTGAGGATTCAGGATTGAGGATTGAAGATTGAGGGTTGAGGATTGAGGATTGAAGATTGAGGATTGGGTATTGAGGATTGAAGAATGAGGATTGAGGATTGAGGATTCAGGATTGAGGATTGAGCATTGAGTGTTGAGGATTGAGGATTGAGAATTGAGGATTGATGATTGAGTATTGAGGATTGAAGATTGAGGATTGAGTACTGAGGATTGAGGATTGAGAATTGAGGATTGAGGATTGAGGATTGAAGATTGAGGATTGGGTATTGAGGATTGAAGAATGAGGATTGAGGATTGAGTATTGAGGATTCAGGATTGAAGATTGAGTATTGAGGATTGATGATTGAGGATTGAGGATTGAGGATTGAGGATTGAGGATTGAGGATTGAGGATTGAGGATTGAAGATTGATTATTGAGGATTGAAGATTGAGGTTTGAGGATTGAGGATTGCGGATTGACGATTGAGGATTGAGGATTGAGGGTTGAAGGTTGAGTGTTGAGGATTGAAGGTAGAGGATTGACGATTGAGGATTGAGGATTGAGGATGATGGCTGAGGTTTGAGGTTTGAGGTTTGAGTATTGAATCCTGAGAGTTCAGGATGTTCTATTGAGTATTGAGAATTGAGGATTGATGCTTTAGTATTGAGGATTCAGGATTGAGGATTGAGGATTGAGTATTGAAGATTGGAGATTGATGATTGCGGATTTAGGATTGAGGATTGAGGATTGATTATTGACGATTGAAAATTGAGTATTGAAGAATGAGGACTGAGGATAGAGGATTGAGGATGGAGCATTGAGGATTGAAGATTGAGGACTGGGGATTGAGGATTGAAGATTGAGGATTGAGGATTGAGAATTGAAGATTGAGGATTGGGGACTGAGTGTTGAGGGTTGAGTGATGAGGATTGAAGTTTGTGGATAGAGATTTGAAGATTGCAGATTGAGTATTGAGTATTGAAACCTGTGAATTGAGGATATTCTATTGAGGATTGAGGATTGACAGCTGATTGTTGAGGACTGAGGGCTGAAGATTGAGGATTGAGGATTGAGGATCCAGAATTGAGGTTTGAGGACTGAGGATTGAGGGTTGAATATTGAGTGTTGAGGATTGAAGATTGAGGATTGAGGATTGAGGATGGGGGATTGAAGAAAGAGGACTGAGTGTTGATGATTGAGTGTTGAGGATTGATGTTTGAGGGTTGAGATTTGATTATTGATTTTTGTGGATTGAGTATTGAACGATGAGAATTCAGGGTATTCTATTGAGTATTGAGATTTGAGGATTGATGGTTGAGTATTGAGGATTGATAGTTGAGGGTTGTGTGTTGAATATCGAGGATTGAGGATTGAGGATTGAGGCTTGAGGATTGAGGATTGAGTATTGAGGATTGAGGGTTGAAGATTGAGTATTGATTATTGAAGATTGCGGATTGATTATTGAGGGTTGAGGATTGATGACGAGGACTGAGGGTTGAGGATTGAGGACTGAGGATTGAGGATTGAAGAATGAGCATTGAGGATTGAGGATTGAGGATTGAGGATTGAAGAAACAGGATTGAGGATTGAGGTTTGAGGATTGAAGATTGAGTATTGAGGATCGAAGATTGAGGATTGAGGATCGAGGATTGAGGATTGAGGATTGACGATTGACGATTGAAGATTGAGGATTGGGGACTGAGAGTTGATGGTTGAGTGATGAGAATTGATGTTTGTGGATAGAGATATGAAGATTGCAGATTGAGTATTGCGTATGGAAAACTCTGAACTGAGGACATTCTAGTGAGGATTGAGGATTGACAACTGATTGTCGAGGACTGAGGGCTGAAGATTGAGGATTCAGGATTGAGGATTCAGGACTGTGGTTTGAGAACTGAGGGTTGAGGATTGAGGATTGGGGATTGAGGATTTAGGATCGAGGATTGAAGTCTGAGGATTGGGTATTGAGGATTGAGGATTGAGGCCTGAGGATTGCGGATTGAGGATTGAGGATTGAGGATCGAAGATTGAATATTGATGATTGAAGGTTGAGGATTGAGGATTGAGGGTTGTGGATTCAGGACGAGGACTGAGGGTTGTGGATTCAGGACGAGGACTGAGGGTTGAGTATTGATGTTTGAGGTCTGAGGATTGAGGATAGAGGATTGAGAATTGAGAATTGAGGATTGAGGATTGAGGATTGAAGATTGAGGATTGGGTATTGAGGATTGAAGAATGAGGACTGAAGATTGAGGATTGAGTATTGAGGATTGAAGATTGAGTATTGAGGATTGAAGATTGAGGATTGAGGATTGAGGATTGAGGATTGAGCATTGAGGATTGAGGATTGAGGTCTGAGGATTGAAGATTGAGGATTGAGGATTGAGGATTAAAGGTTGAGCATTGAGGATTGAAGATTGAGGATTGATGATTGAGGATTGAGTATTGAGGATTGAGGATTGAGGACTGAGTATTGAAGATTGAGGATTGATGATTGAGGATTGAGGATTGAGGATTGAGGATTGAGTATTGGGGATTGAGCATTGAGGATTGAGGATTGAAAATTGAGGATTGGGTATTGCGGATTGAACATTGAGGATTGAGTATTGAGGATTGAGGACTGAAGATTGAATATTGATGATTGAAGGTTGATGATTGAGGATTGAGCGTTGTGGATTGAGGACGAGGACTGAGGGTTGAGTATTGATGTCTGAGGTCTGAGAATTGAGGATTGAGGATTGACAGCTGATTGTTGAGGACTGGGGGCTGAAGATTGAGGATTGAGGATTGAGGATCCAGAATTGAGGTTTGAGGACTGAGGATTGAGGATTGAATATTGAGTGTTGAGGATTGAAGATTGAGGATTGAGGATTGATGATGGAGGATTGAAGAAAGAGGACTGAGTGTTGATGATTGAGTGTTGAGAATTGATGTTTGAGGGTTGAGATTTGATTATTGATTTTTGTGGATTGAGTATTGAACGATGAGTATTCAGGGTATTCTATTGAGTATTGAGATTTGAGGATTGATGGTTGAGTATTGAGGATTGATAGTTGAGGGTTGTGTGTTGAATATTGAGGATTGAGGATTGAGGTTTGAGGCTTGAGGATTGAGGATTGAAGATTGAGTATTGAGGATTGAAGGTTGAGTATTGAGGATTTAGAATTGAGGATTGAGGATTGAATATTGAGGATTGGGGATTGGGGATTGAGGATTGATGATTGAGGATTGAGCATTGACGATTGAGAATTGAGGATTGAGGATTGAAGATTGAGTATTGAGGATTGAAGATTGAGGATTGAGGATTGAGGATTGAGGATTGAGGACTGAGGATTGAGGATTGAGGATTGAGCATTGAGGATTGAGGACTGAGGATTGAGGTTTGAGGATTGACGATGAGGGCTAAGGGTTGAGGATTGAGGTTTGAGGTCTGTTGACTGAGGATTGAGGATTGAGAATTGAGGATTGAGGATTGAGGATTGAAGATTGAGGATTGGGTATTGAGGATTGAAGAATGAGGATCGAGGATTGAGGATTGAGGATTGGGGACTGAGGATTGAATATTCAGGATTGAGGACTGAGGATTGAGGATTGAGGATTGAGGATTGAGGATTGAGGATTGAAGATTCAGTATTGAGGATTGAAGATTGAGGATTGAGGATTGAGGATTGAAGATTGAGGATTGGGTATTGAGGATTAAAGAATGAGGATTGAGGATTGGGGATTGAGGATTGGAGATTGAGGATTGAGAATTGAGGATTGAGGATTGAAGATTGGGTACTGAGGATTGGGTATTGAGGATTGAGGGTTGGGGATTGAGGATCTAGTATTGGAGATTGATTATTTAGGATTGAAGATAGAGTGTTGAGGATTGAGGATTGAGGATTGAGAATTGAGAATTGAGGATGAGGACCGAGGTTTCAGGATTGAGGTTTGAGGAATGAGGATTGAGGATTGAGGATTGAGGATTGAATATTGAGGACTGAGAGTTGAGGGATGAGAGATGAGTATTGATGTTTGTGGATGGAGATTTGAAGATTGAAGATTGAGGATTGAGTATTGAAATCTGAGAATTCAGGATATTCTACTGAGTATTGAGAATTGAGGATTGATTGTTGAGTATTGAGGATTGATGGTTGAGGGTTGTGTGTTGAATATTGAGGATTGGCGGATTGAGTATTGAAGATTGAGGACTGAGGACTGGGGATTGAGTATTGAGGATTGAGGATTGCGTATTGAGGATTCAGGATTGAGGATTGAAGATTGAGTATTGAGGATTGAGGATTGAGGATTGAGGATTGAGGATTGAGGATTGAGGATTGAGGATTGAGGATTGAAGATTGATTATTGAGGATTGAAGATTGAGGTTTGAGGATTGAGGATTGCGGATTGACGATTGAGGATTGAGGATTGAGGGTTGAAGGTTGAGTGTTGAGGATTGAAGGTTGAGGATTGACGATTGAGGATCGAGGATTGAGGATGATGGCTGATGTTTGAGGTTTGAGGTTTGAGTATTGAATCCTGAGAATTCAGGGTGTTCTATTGAGTATTGAGAATTGAGGATTGATGCTTTAGTATTGAGGATTCAGGATTGAGGATTGAGGATTGAGTATTGAAGATTGGGGATTGATGATTGCGGATTTAGGATTGAGGATTGAGGATTGAGGATTGAGGATTGAAAATTGAGTATTGAGGACTGAGGACTGAGGATAGAGGATTGAGGATGGAGCATTGAGGATTGAAGATTGAGGATTGAAGATTGAGGATTGAGGATTGAGAATTGAAGATTTAGGATTGGGGACTGAGTGTTGAGGGTTGAGTGATGAGGATTGATGTTTGTGGATAGAGATTTGAAGATTGCAGACTGAGTATTGAGTATTGAAACCTGTGAATTGAGGATACTCTATTGAGGATTGAGGATTGACAGCTGATTGTTGAGGACTGAGGGCTGAAGATTGAGGATTGAGGATTGAGGATCCAGAATTGAGGTTTGAGGACTGAGGATTGAGGATTGAATATTGAGTGTTGAGGATTGAAGATTGAGGATTGAGGATTGAGGATGGAGGATTGAAGAAAGAGGACTGAGTGTTGATGATTGAGTGTTGAGAATTGATGTTTGAGGGTTGAGATTTGATTATTGATTTTTGTGGATTGAGTATTGAACGATGTGAATTCAGGGTATTCTATTGAGTATTGAGATTTGAGGATTGATGGTTGAGTATTGAGGATTGATAGTTGAGGGTTGTGTGTTGAATATTGAGGATTGAGGATTGAAGATTGAGTATTGAGGATTGAAGGTTGAGTATTGACGATTTAGAATTGGGGATTGAGGATTGAAGATTGAGGATTGGGGATTGGGGATTGAGGATTGACGATTGAGGATTGAGTATTGACGATTGAGAATTGAGGATTGAGGATTGAAGATTGAGTATTGAGGATTGAAGATTGAGGATTGAGGATTGAGGATTGAGGATTGAGGACTGAGGATTGAGGATTGAGGATTGAGCATTGAGGATTGAGGACTGAGGATTGAGGTTTGAGGATTGACGATGAGGGCTGAGGGTTGAGGATTGAGGTTTGAGGTCTGAGGACTGAGGATTGAGGATTGAGAATTGAGGATTGAGGATTGAGGATCGAAGATTGAGGATTGGGTATTGAGGATTGAGGATTGAGGATTGAGGATTGAGGATTGAGGATTGAGGATTGAGGATTGAAGATTCAGTATTGAGGATTGAGATTGAGAATTGAGGATTGAGGATTGAAGATTGAGGATTGGGTATTGAGGATTGAAGAATGAGGATTGAGGATTGAGGATTGGGGATTGAGGATTGAAGATTGTGGATTGAGAATTGAGGATTGAGGATTGAAGATTGGGTATTGAGGATTGGGTATTGAGGATTGAGGATTGGGGATTGAGGATCTAGTATTGGAGATTGATTATTTAGGATTGAAGATAGAGTGTTGAGGATTGAGGATTGAGGATTGAGAATTGTGAATTGAGGATGAGGACTGAGGTTTGAGGATTGAGGTTTGAGGAATGAGGATTGAGGATTGATGATTGAGGATTGAATATTGAGAACTGAGTGTTGAGGGATGAGAGATGAGAATTGATGTTTGTGGATGGAGATTTGAAGATTGAAGATTGAGGATTGAGTATTGAAAACTGAGAATTCAGGATATTCTACTGAGTATTGAGAATTGAGGATTGATGGTTGAGTATTGAGGATTGATGGTTGAGGGTTGTGTGTTGAATATTGAGGATTGGCGGATTGAGTATTGAAGATTGAGGACTGAGGTCTGGGGATTGAGTATTGAGGACTGAGGATTGAGTATTGAGGATTGAGTGTTGAAGATTGAGTATTGATGATTGAAGATTGCGGATTGATTATTGAGGGTTGAGGATTGATGACGAGGACTGTGGGTTGAGGATTGAGGACTGAGGATTGAGGATTGAGGACTGGGCATTGAGGATTGAAGATTGAGGACTGGGGATTGAGGATTGAAGGTTGAGGATTAAGGATTAAGGATTGGGGATGGGGATCTAGGATTGGATGTTGATTATTGAGGATTGAAGCTTGAGGGTTGAGGATTGCGGATTGAGAATTGAGAATTGAGGATGAGGTCTGAGGGTTGAGGATTGAGGTTTGATGTACGAGGATTGAGGATTCAGGATTGAGGACTTGGGATTGACGATTGAGTATTGAAGACTGTGGATTGATGACTGAGGATTCAGGATTGAGGATTGATGATTGCGGATTGAGTATTGAAAATTGAGTATTGAGGATTGAATATTGAGGATTGTGGATTGAGGATTGAGGATTGAAGGTTGAGTATTGTGGATTGAAGATTGAGGATTGAGGATTGACGATTGAGGACTGAGGATTGAGGTTTGAGGATTGACGATGAGGGCTGAGGGTTGAGCATTGAGGTTTGAGGTCTGAGGACTGAGGATTGAGGTTTGAGAATTGAGGATTGAGGATTGTGGATTGAAGATTGAGGATTGGGTGTTGAGGATTGAAGAATGAGGATTGAGGATTGAGGATTGAGGATTGGGGACTGAGGATTGAATATACAGGATTGAGGATTGAGGATTGAGGATTGAGGATTGAGGATTGAAGATTCAGTATAGAGGATCGAAGATTGAGAATTAAGGATTGAGGATTGAACGTTGAGGACTGAGTGTTCAGGGTTGAGTGATGAGAATTGATGTCTGTGGATAGAGATTTGAAAATTGCAGATTGAGTATTGAGTATTGAAAACTGTGAATTGAGGATATTATACTCAGGATTGAGGATTGACAACTGATTGCTGAGGAATGAGGGCTGAAGATTGAGGAATCAGGGTTGAGGATTCAGAATTGAGGTTTGAGGACTGAGGATTGAGGATTGAAGATAGAGTATTGAGGATTGAAGATTGAGGATTGAGGTTGAGGATTGAGGATTGAGGATGAGGGCTGAGGGTTGAGGATTGAGGTTTGAGGACTGAGGTCTGAGGATTGAGTATTGAGAATTGAGGATTGAGGATAGAGGATTGAAGATTGAGGATTGGGTATTGAGGATTGAAGAATGAGGATTGAGGATTGAGGATTCAGAATTGAGGATTGAATATTGAGAATTGAGGATTGAAGGTTGAGGATTGCGGAATGAGGATTGAGGATTGAGGATGAGGGCTGATGGTTGAGGGTTGAGGTTTTAGGACTGAGGACTGAGGACTGAGGATTGAGAATTGGGGATTGAGGATTAAGGATTGAACATTGAGGATTGGGTATTGAGGATTGAAGAATGAGGATTGAGGATTGAGGTTTGATGATTGGGTATTGAAGATTGAGTATTGAGGATTGAGTATTGAGGATTGAGGATTGAGGATTGAGAATTGAGGATTGATGATTGAGTATTGATGATTGAAGATTGAGGATTGACGATTGAGGATTGAGGATTGAGGATTGAAGATTGAGGATTGGGGACTGAGTGTTGAGGGTTGTGTGATGAGAATTGATGTTTGTGGTTAGATATTTGAAGATTGCAGATTGAGCATTGAGTATTGAAAACTGTGAATTGATGATATTCTATTGAGGATTGAGAATAGACAACTGATTGTTGAGGACTGAGGGCTGAAGATTGAGGATTCGGGGTTGAGAATTCAGAATTGAGGATTGAGAATTGAGAATTGAGGATAAGGACTGAGGGTTGAGGATTGAGGTTTGAGGAATGAGGATTGAGGATTGAGGATTGAGGATTGAAGATTGAGTATTGATGATTGAAGATTGAGGATTGAGGATTGAGGGTTGAGGATTGAGGACGAGGACTGACAGTTGAGGGTTGAGGATTGAGGACGAGGACTGACAGTTGAGGATTGTGGTTTGAGGATTGAGGGTTGACGATTGAGAATTGTGGGTGAGGACTGAGGTTTGAGGATTGATGACTGAGGACTGAGGATTGAGGGTTGAGAATTAAGGATTGAGGATTGAGGATTGAAGATTGAGGATTGGGTATTGAGGATTGCAGAATGAGGATTTAGGATTGAGTATTGAGGATTGAGGATTGAAGATTGAGTATTGAGGATTGAAGACTGACGATTGAGGATTGAGGATTGAGGGTTGAGGATTTAGGATTGAGAATTGAGGATTGAGGATTGAGGATTGTAGATTGAGGATTGGGTATTGAGTATTGAAGAATGAGGATTGAGGATTGAGGATTGGGGATTGAGGATTGAAGATTGAGGATTGAGAATTGAGGATTGAGGATTGAAGATTGAGTATTGAGGATTGCGTGTTGAGGATTGAGGATTGGGGATTGAGGATTGAAGATTGAGGGTTGAGAATTGAGGATTGAGGATTGAGGATTGAGGATTGAGGATTGAGGATTGAGGATGGAGGATTGAAGAAAGAGGACTGAGTGTTGATGATTGAGTGTTGAGAATTGATGTTTGAGGGTTGAGATTTGATTATTGATTTTTGTGGATTGAGTATTGAGCGATGAGAATTCAAGGTATTCTATTGAGTATTGAGAATTGAGGATTGATGGTTGAGTATTGAGGATTGATAGTTGAGGGTTGTGTGTTGAATATTGAGGATTGAGGATTGAGGATTGAGGCTTGAGGATTGAGGATTGAAGATTGAGTATTGAGGATTGAAGGTTGAGTATTGAGGATTTAGAATTGAGGATTGAGGATTGAAGATTGAGGATTGGGGATTGAGGATTGACGATTGAGGATTGAGTATCGACGATTGAGAATTGAGGATTGAGGATTGAAGATTGAGTATTGAGGGTTGAAGATTGAGGATTGAGGATTGAGGATTGAGGATTGAGGACTGAGGATTGAGGATTGAGGATTGAACATTGAGGATTGAGGACTGAGGATTGAAGTTTGAGGATTGGCGATGAGGGCTGAGGGTTGAGGATTGAGGTTTGAGGTCTGAGGACTGAGGATTGAGGATTGAGAATTGAGGATTGAGGATTGAGGATTGGAGATTGAGGATTGGGTATTGAGGATTGAAGAATGAGGATTGAGGATTGAGGATTGAAGATTCAGTATTGAGGATCGAAGATTGAGAATTGAGGATTGAGGATTGAAGATTGAGAATTGGGGACTGAGTGCTGAGGGCTGAGTGATGAGAATTGATGTTTGTGGATAGAGATTTGAAGATTGCTGATTGAGTATTGCGTATGGAAAACGCTGAACTGAGAATATTCTATTGAGGATTGAGGATTGAAAACTGATTGTTGAGGGCTGAGGGCTGAAGATTGAGGACTCAGGATTGAGGATTCAGGATTGTGGTTTTAGGACAGAGGATTGAGGATTGAGGATTGAGGATTGAGGATTGAGGATTGAGGATTGAAGATTGAGGATTGGGTATTGAGCATTGAATATTGAGGATTGAGGATTGAGTATTGAGGATTCAGGATTGAGGATTCAGGATTGAGGATTCAGGATTGTGGTTTGAGGACAGAGGATTGAGGATTGTGGATCGAGGATTGAGGATTGAGGATTGAGGATTGAGGATTGAGGATTGAAGATTGAGGATTGGGTATTGAGGATTGAACATTGAGGATTGAGGATTGAGGATTCAGGATTGAGGATTGAGGACTGAGGATTGAATATTGATGATTGAAGATTGAGGATTGAGGATTGAGGGTTGTGGATTGGGGACCAGGACTGAGGGTTGAATATTGACGTTTGAGATCTGTGGATTCAGGATTGAGGATTGAGAATTGAGGATTGAGGATTGAGGATCGATGATTGAGGATTGAGGATTGAGGATTGAGGATTGAGGATTGAGTATTGAAGATTGAGGATTGATCATTGTGGATTGAGGATTGAGGATTGAGGATTGAGTATTGAGGATTGAAGATTGAGAATTGAGGATTGAGGATTGAACATTGAGGACCGAGTGTTGAGGGTTGAGTGATGAGAATTGATGTTTGTGGATAGAGATTTGAATATTGCAGATTGGGTATTGAGTATTGAAAACTGTGGATTGAGGATATTCTATTTGGGATTGAGGATTGACAACTGATTGTTGAGGATTGAGGATTGAGTATTGAGTATTGAGGAGTGAAGATTGAGGGTTGAGGATTGAGGATTGAGGATTGAGGATTGAAGATTGCGGATTGGGTATTGAGGATTGAAGAATGAGGATTGAGGATTGAGGATTGAGGCCTGAGGATTGAGAATTGAGATCTGAGGATGAGGACTGAGGGCTGAGGGTTGAGGTTTGAGGAATGAGGGTTGGGGGTTGAGGATTGAGGAATGAGGATCGAGGATTGACAATGAGGGCTGAGGGTTGAGGATTGAGGTTTGAGGATTGAGGACTGAGGATTGAGGATTGATGATTGAGTATTGAGGATTGAAGATTGAGGATTGAGGATTGAGGATTGAGGATTGAGGATTGAGGATTGAGGATAGAGGATTGAAGATTGAGGACTAGGGACTGAGTGTTGAGGGTTGAGTGATGAGAATTGGTGTTTGTAGATAGAGATTTAAAGATTGCAGATTGAGTATTGAGTATTGAAAACTGTGAATTGATGATATTCTTTTGAGAATTGAGAATTGACAACTGATTGTTGAGGACTGAGGTCTGAAGATTGAGGATTCAGGATTGAGGATCCAGGATTGAGGTTTGAGGACTGAGGATTGAGGATAGAGGATTGAGGATTGAGGATTGGGGACTGAGGATTGAATATTCAGGATTGAGGATTGAGTATTGAGGATTGAGGATTGAGGATTGAAGATTGAGTATTGAGGATTGAAGATTGAGGATTGAGGATTGAGGATCGAGGATTGACGATGAGGGCTGAGGGTTGAGGATTGAGGTTTGAGGATTGAGGAGTGAGGATTGAGGATAGATGATTGAGTATTGAGGATTGAAAATTGAGGATTGAGGATTGAGGATTGAGGATTGAGGATTGAGGATTGAGGATTGAGGATTGAAGATTGAGGACTGGGGACTGAGTGTTGAGGGTTGAGTGATGAGAATTGGTGTTTGTGGATAGAGATTTAAAGATTGCAGATTGAGTATTGAGTATTGAAAACTGTGAATTGATGATATTCTATTGAGAATTGAGAATTGACAACTGATTGTTGAGGACTGAGGTCAGAAGATTGAGGATTCAGGATTGCGGATCCAGGATTGAAGTTTGAGGACTGAGGATTGAGCATAGAGGATTGAGGATTGAGGATTGAGGATTGAGGATTGAGGATTGAGGATTGAAGATTGAGTATTGAAGATTGAAGATTGAGGATTGTGGATTGAGGATTGAGGATTGAGTATTGAAGATTGAGGATTGGGGATCGAGGATTGACGATTAAGGATTGAGTATTGAGGATTGAGAATTGAGGATTGAGGATTGAAGATTGAGTATTGAGGATTGAAGATTGAGCATGGAGGATTGAGGTTTGAGGATTGAGGATTGAAGATTGAGGATTGAGGATTCAGGTTTGATGATTGAAGATTGAGTATTGAGTGTTGAAGATTGAGGATTGAGGATTGAGGATTGAGGATTGAGGATTGAGGGTTGACGATTGAAGATTGAGTATTGGGGACTGAGAGTTGATGCTTGAGTGATGGGAATTGATGTTTGTGGAGAGAGATATGAAGATTGCAGATTGAGTATTGCGTATGGAAAACTCTGAACTGTGGATATTCTAGTGAGGATTGAGGATTGACAACTGATTGTTGAGGACTGAGGGCTGAAGATTGAGGATTCAGGATTGAGGATTCAGGACAGTGGTTTGAGGACTGTGGATTGAGGATTGAGGATTGGGGATTGAGGATTGAGGATCGAGGATTGAAGATTGAAGATTGGGTATTGAGGATTGAACATTGAGGATTGAGGATTGAGGATTGAGGATTGAGTATTGAGGATTGAGGATTGAGGATTGAAGATTGAGTATTGAGGATTGAAGATTGAGGATTGAGGATTGAGGATCGAGGATTGACAATGAGGGCTGAGGGTTGAGGATTGAGGGTTGAGGATTGAGGACTGAGGATTGAGGATTGATGATAGAGTATTGAGGATTGAAGATAGAGGATTGAGGATTGATGATTGAGGATTGTGGATTGAGGATTGAGGATTGAAGATTGAGGATTGGGTATTGCGGATTGAACATTGCGGATTGAGGATTGAGGATTGAGGACTGAAGATTGAATATTGATGATTGAAGATTGACGATTGAGGATTGAGAGTTGTGGATTGAGGACGAGGACTGAGGGTTGAGTATTGATGTCTGAGGTCTGAGGATTGAGGATTGAGGATTGAGAGTTGAGGATTGAGGATTGAGGATTGAAGATTGAGGATTGGGTATTGAGGATTGAAGAATGAGGATTGAGGATTGAGGATTGTGGATTGAGGATTGAGGATTGAGTATTGAAGATTGAGGATTGGGGATTGAGGATTGACGATTAAGGATTGAGTATTGAAGATTGAGGATTGGGTATTGAGGATTGAAGAGTGAGGATTGAGGATTGAGGATTGATGATTGGGTATTGAAGATTGAGTATTGAGGATTGAGTATTGAGGATTGAGGATTGAGGATTGAGAATTGAGGATTGATGATTGAGTATTGATGATTGAAGATTGAGGATTGAGGATTGAGGATTGAGGATTGAGGATTGAAGATTGAGGATTGGGGACTGAGTGTTGAGGGTTGTGTGATGAGAATTGATGTTTGTGGGTAGATATTTGAAGATTGCATATTGAGCATTGAGTATTGAAAACTGTGAATTGATGATATTCTGTTGAGGATTGAGAATTGACAACTTATTGTTGAGGACTGAGGGCTGAAGATTGAGGATTCGGGGTTGAGAATTCAGAATTGAGGATTGAGGATTGAGGATTGAGGATTGAGTATTGAGGATTGAGGATTGAGGATTGAAGATTGAGTATTGAGGATTGAAGGTTGAGGATTGAGGATTGAGGATTGAGGATTGAAGATTGAGGATTGAGGATCGAGGATTAAATGTTGAGCATTGAGGATTAAAAGATGGAGGATTGATGATTGAGGATTGAGGATTGAGGATTGAGGATTGAGGATTGAGGATTGAGTATTGAAGTTTGAGGATTGATGATTGAGGATTGAGGATTGAGGATTGAGGATTGAGAATTGAGGATTGAAGATTGAGAAATGAGGATTGAGGATTGAACATTGAGGACCGAGAGTTGAGGGTTGAGTGATGAGAACTGATGTTTGTGGATAGAGATTTGAAGATTGCACATTGGGTATTGAGTATTGAAAACTGTGAATTGAGGATATTCTATTGGGGATTGAGGATTGACAACTGCTTGTTGAGGACTGAGGGTGAAGATTGAGGATTCAGGATTGAGGATTCAGAATTGTGGTTCGAGGACTGAGGATTGAAGGTTTAAGATTGAGTATTGAGGAGTGAAGATTGAGGGTTGAGGATTGAGGATTGAGGATTGAGGATTGAAGATTGAGGATTGGGTATTGAGGATTGAAGAATGAGGATTGAGGATTGAGGATTGAGGCCTGAGGATTGAGAATTGAGATCTGAGGATGAGGACTGAGGGCTGAGGTTTGAGGTTTGAGGAATGAGGATTGGGGGTTGAGGATTGAGGATTGAGGATTGAACATTGAGGACCGAGAGTTGAGGGTTGAGTGATGAGAATTGATGTTTGTGGATAGAGATTTGAAGATTGCACATTGGGTATTGAGTATTGAAAACTGTGAATTGATGATATTCTATTGAGAATTGAGAATTGACAACTGATTGCTGAGGACTGAGGTCTGAAGATTGAGGATTCAGGATTGAGGATCCAGGATTGAGGTTTGAGGACTGAGGATTGAGGATAGAGGATTGAGGATTGAGGATTGAGGATTGAGGATTGAGGATTGAGGATTGAAGATTGAGGATTGGGTATTGCGGATTGAACATTGCGGATTGAGGATTGAGGATTGAGGACTGAAGATTGAATATTGATGATTGAAGATTGATGATTGAGGATTGAGAGTTGTGGATTGAGGACGACGACTGAGGGTTGAGTATTGATGTCTGAGGTCTGAGGATTGAGGATTGAGGATTGAGAATTGAGGATTGAGGATTGAGGATTGAAGATTGAGGATTGGGTATTGAGGATTGAAGAATGAGGATTGAGGATTGAGGATTGGGGATTGAGGATTCAAGATCGAGTATTTAGGATTGAAGATTGAGGATTGAGGACTGAGGATTGAGGATTGAGGATTGAGGATTGAGGATTGAGGATTGAAGGTTGAGTATTGAGGATTGAAGATTGAGGATTGTGGATTGAGGATTGAGGATTGAGTATTGAAGATTGAGGATTGGGGATTGAGGATTGACGATTAAGGATTGAGTATTGAAGATTGAGGATTGGGTATTGAGGATTGAAGAGTGAGGATTGAGGATTGAGGATTGATGATTGGGTATTGAAGATTGAGTATTGAGGATTGAGTATTGAGGATTGAGGATTGAGGATTGAGAATTGAGGATTGATGATTGAACATTGAGGACCGAGTGTTGAGGGTTGAGTGATGAGAATTGATGTTTGTGGATAGAGATTTGAATATTGCAGATTGGGTATTGAGTATTGAAAACTGTGAATTGAGGATATTCTATTGGGGATTGAGGATTGACAACTGATTGTTGAGGATTGAGGATTGAGTATTGAGTATTGAGGAGTGAAGATTGAGGGTTGAGGATTGAGGATTGAGGATTGAGGATTGAAGATTGCGGATTGGGTATTGAGGATTGAAGAATGAGGATTGAGGATTGAGGATTGAGGCCTGAGGATTGAGAATTGAGATCTGAGGATGAGGACTGAGGGCTGAGGGTTGAGGTTTGAGGAATGAGGGTTGGGGGTTGAGGATTGAGGAATGAGGATCGAGGATTGACAATGAGGGCTGAGGGTTGAGGATTGAGGTTTGAGGATTGAGGGCTGAGGATTGAGGATTGATGATTGAGTATTGAGGATTGAAGATTGAGGATTGAGGATTGAGGATTGAGGATTGAGGATTGAGGGTTGAGGATTGAGGATTGAAGATTGAGGACTAGGGACTGAGTGTTGAGGGTTGAGTGATGAGAATTGGTGTTTGTAGATAGAGATTTAAAGATTGCAGATTGAGTATTGAGTATTGAAAACTGCGAATTGATGATATTCTTTTGAGAATTGAGAATTGACAACTGATTGTTGAGGACTGAGGTCTGAAGATTGAGGATTCAGGATTGAGGATCCTGGATTGAGGTTTGAGGACTCAGGATTGAGGATAGAGGATTGAGGATTGAGGATTGGGGACTGAGGGTTGAATATTCAGGATTGAGGATTGAGGATTGAGGATTGAGGATTGAGGATTGAGGATTGAAGATTGAGTGTTGAGGTTTGATGATTGAAGGTTGAGGATTGAACATTGAGGATTGAGGGTTGTGGATTGGGGACCAGGACTGAGGATTGAATATTGACGTTTGAGGTCTGAGGATTGAGGATTGAGGATTGAGGATTGAGAATTGAGGATTGAGGATTGAGGATTGAGATTGAGGATTGGGTATTGAGGATTGAAGAATGAGGATTGAGGATTGAGGATTGAGGCCTGAGGATTGAGAATTGAGAACTGAGGATAAGGACTGAGGGCTGAGGGTTGAGGTTTGAGGAATGAGGATTGGGGGTTGAGGATTGGGTATTGAGGATTGAGGATTGAGGATTGAAGATTGAGTAATGAGGATTGAAGTTTGAGGATTGAGGATTGAGGATTGAGGATTGAAGATTGAGGATTGAGGATCGAGGATTAAATGTTGAGCATTGAGGATTAAAAGATTGAGGATTGATGATTGAGGATTGAGGATTGAGGATTGAGGATTGGGGACTGAGGATTGAATATACAGGATTGAGGATTGAGGATTGAGGATTGAGGATTGAGGATTGAAGATTCAGTATAGAGGATCGAAGATTGAGAATTGAGGATTGAGGATTGAACGTTGAGGACTGAGTGTTCAGGGTTGAGTGATGAGAATTGATGTCTGTGGATAGAGATTTGAAGATTGCAGATTGAGTATTGAGTATTGAAAACTGTGAATTGAGGATATTATGCTCAGGATTGAGGATTGACAACTGATTGTTGAGGACTGAGGGCTGAAGATTGAGGAATCAGGGTTGAGGATTCAGAATTGAGGTTTGAGGACTGAGGATTGAGGATTGAAGATAGAGTATTGAGGATTGAAGATTGAGGATTGAGGTTGAGGATTGAGGATTGAGGATGAGGGCTGAGGGTTGAGGATTGAGGTTTGAGGACTGAGGTCTGAGGATTGAGTATTGAGAATTGAGGATTGAGGATAGAGGATTGAAGATTGAGGATTGGGTATTGAGGATTGAAGAATGAGGATTGAGGATTGAGGATTCAGAATTGAGGATTGAATATTGAGAATTGAGGATTGAAGGTTGAGGATTGCGGAATGAGGATTGAGGATTGAGGATGAGGGCTGATGGTTGAGGGTTGAGGTTTTAGGACTGAGGACTGAGGACTGAGGATTGAGAATTGGGGATTGAGGATTAAGGATTGAAGATTGAGGATTGGGTATTGAGGATTGAAGAATGAGGATTGAGGATTGAGGATTGAGGCCTGAGGATTGAGAATTGAGATCTGAGGATGAGGACTGAGGGCTGAGGGTTGAGGTTTGAGGAATGAGGGTTGGGGGTTGAGGATTGAGGAATGAGGATCGAGGATTGACAATGAGGGCTGAGGGTTGAGGATTGAGGTTTGAGGATTGAGGGCTGAGGATTGAGGATTGATGATTGAGTATTGAGGATTGAAGATTGAGGATTGAGGATTGAGGATTGAGGATTGAGGATTGAGGGTTGAGGATTGAGGATTGAAGATTGAGGACTAGGGACTGAGTGTTGAGGGTTGAGTGATGAGAATTGGTGTTTGTAGATAGAGATTTAAAGATTGCAGATTGAGTATTGAGTATTGAAAACTGCGAATTGATGATATTCTTTTGAGAATTGAGAATTGACAACTGATTGTTGAGGACTGAGGTCTGAAGATTGAGGATTCAGGATTGAGGATCCTGGATTGAGGTTTGAGGACTCAGGATTGAGGATAGAGGATTGAGGATTGAGGATTGGGGACTGAGGGTTGAATATTCAGGATTGAGGATTGAGGATTGAGGATTGAGGATTGAGGATTGAGGATTGAAGATTGAGTGTTGAGGTTTGATGATTGAAGGTTGAGGATTGAACATTGAGGATTGAGGGTTGTGGATTGGGGACCAGGACTGAGGATTGAATATTGACGTTTGAGGTCTGAGGATTGAGGATTGAGGATTGAGGATTGAGAATTGAGGATTGAGGATTGAGGATTGAGATTGAGGATTGGGTATTGAGGATTGAAGAATGAGGATTGAGGATTGAGGATTGAGGCCTGAGGATTGAGAATTGAGAACTGAGGATAAGGACTGAGGGCTGAGGCTTGAGGTTTGAGGAATGAGGATTGGGGGTTGAGGATTGGGTATTGAGGATTGAGGATTGAGGATTGAAGATTGAGTAATGAGGATTGAAGTTTGAGGATTGAGGATTGAGGATTGAGGATTGAAGATTGAGGATTGAGGATCGAGGATTAAATGTTGAGCATTGAGGATTAAAAGATTGAGGATTGATGATTGAGGATTGAGGATTGAGGATTGAGGATTGGGGACTGAGGATTGAATATACAGGATTGAGGATTGAGGATTGAGGATTGAGGATTGAGGATTGAAGATTCAGTATAGAGGATCGAAGATTGAGAATTGAGGATTGAGGATTGAACGTTGAGGACTGAGTGTTCAGGGTTGAGTGATGAGAATTGATGTCTGTGGATAGAGATTTGAAGATTGCAGATTGAGTATTGAGTATTGAAAACTGTGAATTGAGGATATTATGCTCAGGATTGAGGATTGACAACTGATTGTTGAGGACTGAGGGCTGAAGATTGAGGAATCAGGGTTGAGGATTCAGAATTGAGGTTTGAGGACTGAGGATTGAGGATTGAAGATAGAGTATTGAGGATTGAAGATTGAGGATTGAGGTTGAGGATTGAGGATTGAGGATGAGGGCTGAGGGTTGAGGATTGAGGTTTGAGGACTGAGGTCTGAGGATTGAGTATTGAGAATTGAGGATTGAGGATAGAGGATTGAAGATTGAGGATTGGGTATTGAGGATTGAAGAATGAGGATTGAGGATTGAGGATTCAGAATTGAGGATTGAATATTGAGAATTGAGGATTGAAGGTTGAGGATTGCGGAATGAGGATTGAGGATTGAGGATGAGGGCTGATGGTTGAGGGTTGAGGTTTTAGGACTGAGGACTGAGGACTGAGGATTGAGAATTGGGGATTGAGGATTAAGGATTGAAGATTGAGGATTGGGTATTGAGGATTGAAGAATGAGGATTGAGGATTGAGGTTTGATGATTGGGTATTGAAGATTGAGTATTGAGGATTGAGTATTGAGGATTGAGGATTGAGGATTGAGAATTGAGGATTGATGATTGAGTATTGATGATTGAAGATTGAGGATTGAGGATTGAGGATTGAGGATTGAGGATTGAAGATTGAGGATTGGGGACTGAGTGTTGAGGGTTGTGTGATGAGAATTGATGTTTGTGGTTAGATATTTGAAGATTGCAGATTGAGCATTGAGTATTGAAAACTGTGAATTGATGATATTCTATTGAGGATTGAAAATAGACAACTGATTGTTGAGGACTGAGGGCTGAAGATTGAGGATTCGGGGTTGAGAATTCAGAATTGAGGATTGAGAATTGAGAATTGAGGATAAGGACTGAGGGTTGAGGATTGAGGTTTGAGGAATGAGGATTGAGGGTTGAGGATTGAGGATTGAAGATTGAGTATTGATGATTGAAGATTGAGGATTGAGGATTGAGGGTTGAGGATTGAGGACGAGGACTGACAGTTGAGGATTGTGGTTTGAGGATTGAGGGTTGACGATTGAGAATTGTGGGTGAGGACTGAGGTTTGAGGATTGATGACTGAGGACTGAGGATTGAGGGTTGAGAATTAAGGATTGAGGATTGAGGATTGAAGATTGAGGATTGGGTATTGAGGATTGCAGAATGAGGATTTAGGATTGAGTATTGAGGATTGAGGATTGAAGATTGAGTATTGAGGATTGAAGACTGACGATTGAGGATTGAGGATTGAGGGTTGAGGATTTAGGATTGAGAATTGAGGATTGAGGATTGAGGATTGAAGATTGAGGATTGGGTATTGAGTATTGAAGAATGAGGATAGAGGATTGAGGATTGGGGATTGAGGATTGAAGATTGAGGATTGAGAATTGAGGATTGAGGATTGAAGATTGAGTATTGAGGATTGGGTGTTGAGGATTGAGGATTGGGGATTGAGGATTGAAGATTGAGGGTTGAGGATTGAGGATTGAGGATTGAGGATTGAGGATTGAGGATTGAGGATTGAGGATGGAGGATTGAAGAAAGAGGACTGAGTGTTGATGATTGAGTGTTGAGAATTGATGTTTGAGGGTTGAGATTTGATTATTGATTTTTGTGGATTGAGTATTGAGCGATGAGAATTCAAGGTATTCTATTGAGTATTGAGAATTGAGGATTGATGGTTGAGTATTGAGGATTGATAGTTGAGGGTTGTGTGTTGAATATTGAGGATTGAGGATTGAGGATTGAGGCTTGAGGATTGAGGATTGAAGATTGAGTATTGAGGATTGAAGGTTGAGTATTGAGGATTTAGAATTGAGGATTGAGGATTGAAGATTGAGGATTGGGGATTGAGGATTGAAGATTGAGGATTGAGTATCGACGATTGAGAATTGAGGATTGAGGATTGAAGATTGAGTATTGAGGGTTGAAGATTGAGGATTGAGGATTGAGGATTGAGGATTGAGGACTGAGGATTGAGGATTGAGGATTGAACATTGAGGATTGAGGACTGAGGATTGAAGTTTGAGGATTGGCGATGAGGGCTGAGGGTTGAGGATTGAGGTTTGAGGTCTGAGGACTGAGGATTGAGGATTGAGAATTGAGGATTGAGGATTGAGGATTGGAGATTGAGGATTGGGTATTGAGGATTGAAGAATGAGGATTGAGGATTGAGGATTGAAGATTCAGTATTGAGGATCGAAGATTGAGAATTGAGGATTGAGGATTGAAGATTGAGAATTGGGGACTGAGTGCTGAGGGCTGAGTGATGAGAATTGATGTTTGTGGATAGAGATTTGAAGATTGCTGATTGAGTATTGCGTATGGAAAACGCTGAACTGAGAATATTCTATTGAGGATTGAGGATTGAAAACTGATTGTTGAGGGCTGAGGGCTGAAGATTGAGGACTCAGGATTGAGGATTCAGGATTGTGGTTTTAGGACAGAGGATTGAGGATTGAGGATTGAGGATTGAGGATTGAGGATTGAGGATTGAAGATTGAGGATTGGGTATTGAGCATTGAATATTGAGGATTGAGGATTGAGTATTGAGGATTCAGGATTGAGGATTCAGGATTGAGGATTCAGGATTGTGGTTTGAGGACAGAGGATTGAGGATTGTGGATCGAGGATTGAGGATTGAGGATTGAGGATTGAGGATTGAGGATTGAAGATTGAGGATTGGGTATTGAGGATTGAACATTGAGGATTGAGGATTGAGGATTCAGGATTGAGGATTGAGGACTGAGGATTGAATATTGATGATTGAAGATTGAGGATTGAGGATTGAGGGTTGTGGATTGGGGACCAGGACTGATGGTTGAATATTGACGTTTGAGATCTGTGGATTCAGGATTGAGGATTGAGAATTGAGGATTGAGGATTGAGGATTGATGATTGAGGATTGAGGATTGAGGATTGAGGATTGAGGATTGAGTATTGAAGATTGAGGATTGATCATTGTGGATTGAGGATTGAGGATTGAGGATTGAGTATTGAGGATTGAAGATTGAGAATTGAGGATTGAGGATTGAACATTGAGGACCGAGTGTTGAGGGTTGAGTGATGAGAATTGATGTTTGTGGATAGAGATTTGAATATTGCAGATTGGGTATTGAGTATTGAAAACTGTGGATTGAGGATATTCTATTGGGGATTGAGGATTGACAACTGATTGTTGAAGATTGAGGATTGAGTATTGAGTATTGAGGAGTGAAGATTGAGGGTTGAGGATTGAGGATTGAGGATTGAGGATTGAGGATTGAAGATTGCGGATTGGGTATTGAGGATTGAAGAATGAGGATTGAGGATTGAGGATTGAGGCCTGAGGATTGAGAATTGAGATCTGAGGATGAGGACTGAGGGCTGAGGGTTGAGGTTTGAGGAATGAGGGTTGGGGGTTGAGGATTGAGGAATGAGGATCGAGGATTGACAATGTGGGCTGAGGGTTGAGGATTGAGGTTTGAGGATTGAGGACTGAGGATTGAGGATTGATGATTGAGTATTGAGGATTGAAGATTGAGGATTGAGGATTGAGGATTGAGGATTGAGGATTGAGGATTGAGGATTGAGGATTGAAGATTGAGGACTAGGGACTGAGTGTTGAGGGTTGAGTGATGATAATTGGTGTTTGTAGATAGAGATTTAAAGATTGCAGATTGAGTATTGAGTATTGAAAACTGTGAATTGATGATATTCTTTTGAGAATTGAGAATTGACAACTGATTGTTGAGGACTGAGGTCTGAAGATTGAGGATTCAGGATTGAGGATCCAGGATTGAGGTTTGAGGACTGAGGATTGAGGATAGAGGATTGAGGATTGAGGATTGGGGACTGAGGATTGAATATTCAGGATTGAGGATTGAAGATTGAGGATTGAAGATTGAGGATTGGGTATTGAGGATTGAACATTGAGGACTGAGGATTGAGGATTCAGGATTGAGGATTGAGGACTGAGGATTGAATATTGATGATTGAAGATTGAGGATTGAGGATTGAGTGTTGTGGATTGGGGACCAGGACTGAGGGTTGAATATTGACGTTTGAGATCTGTGGATTCAGGATTGAGGATTGAGAATTGAGGATTGAGGATTGAGGATTGATGATTGAGGATTGAGGATTGAGGATTGAGGATTGAGGATTGAGTATTGAAGATTGAGGATTGATCATTGAGGATTGAGGATTGAGGATTGAGGATTGAGTATTGAGGATTGAAGATTGAGAATTGAGGATTGAGGATTGAACATTGAGGACCGAGTGTTGAGGGTTGAGTGATGAGAATTGATGTTTGTGGATAGAGATTTGAATATTGCAGATTGGGTATTGAGTATTGAAAACTGTGGATTGAGGATATTCTATTGGGGATTGAGGATTGACAACTGATTGTTGAGGATTGAGGATTGAGTATTGAGTATTGAGGAGTGAAGATTGAGGGTTGAGGATTGAGGATTGAGGATTGAGGATTGAAGATTGCGGATTGGGTATTGAGGATTGAAGAATGAGGATTGAGGATTGAGGATTGAGGCCTGAGGATTGAGAATTGAGATCTGAGGATGAGGACTGAGGGCTGAGGGTTGGGGTTTGAGGATTGAGGATTGATGATTGAGGATTGAGGATTGAGGATTGAGGATTGAGGATTGAGTATTGAAGATTGAGGATTGATCATTGAGGATTGAGGATTGAGGATTGAGGATTGAGTATTGAGGATTGAAGATTGAGAATTGAGGATTGAGGATTGAACATTGAGGACCGAGTGTTGAGGGTTGAGTGATGAGAATTGATGTTTGTGGATAGAGATTTGAATATTGCAGATTGGGTATTGAGTATTGAAAACTGTGGATTGAGGATATTCTATTTGGGATTGAGGATTGACAACTGATTGTTGAGGATTGAGGATTGAGTATTGAGTATTGAGGTGTGAAGATTGAGGGTTGAGGATTGAGGATTGAGGATTGAGGATTGAAGATTGCGGATTGGGTATTGAGGATTGAAGAATGAGGATTGAGGATTGAGGATTGAGGCCTGAGGATTGAGAATTGAGATCTGAGGATGAGGACTGAGGGCTGAGGGTTGAGGTTTGAGGAATGAGGGTTGGGGGTTGAGGATTGAGGAATGAGGGTCGAGGATTGACAATGAGGGCTGAGGGTTGAGGATTGAGGTTTGAGGATTGAGGACTGAGGATTGAGGATTGATGATTGAGTATTGAGGATTGAAGATTGAGGATTGAGGATTGAGGATTGAGGATTGAGGATAGAGGATTGAGGATTGAGGATTGAAGATTGAGGACTAGGGACTGAGTGTTGAGGGTTGAGTGATGAGAATTGGTGTTTGTAGATAGAGATTTAAAGATTGCAGATTGAGTATTGAGTATTGAAAACTGTGAATTGATGATATTCTTTTGAGAATTGAGAATTGACAACTGATTGTTGAGGACTGAGGTCTGAAGATTGAGGATTCAGGATTGAGGATCCAGGATTGAGGTTTGAGGACTGAGGATTGAGGATAGAGGATTGAGGATTGAGGATTGGGGACTGAGGATTGAATATTCAGGATTGAGGATTGAGGATTGAGGATTGAGGATTGAGGATTGAGGATTGAAGATTGAGTGTTGAGGTTTGATGATTGAAGGTTGAGGATTGAACATTGAGGATTGAGGGTTGTGGATTGGGGACCACGACAGAGGATTGAATATTGACGTTTGAGGTCTGAGGATTGAGGATTGAGGATTGAGGATTGAGAATTGAGGATTGAGGATTGAGGATTGAAGATTGAGGATTGGGTATTGAGGATTGAAGAATGAGGATTGAGGATTGAGGATTGAGGCCTGAGGATTGAGAATTGAGAACTGAGGATGAGGACTGAGGGCTGAGGGTTGAGGTTTGAGGAATGAGGATTGGGGGCTGAGGATTGAGTATTGAGGATTGAGGATTGAGGATTGAAGATTGAGTAATGAGGATTGAAGGTTGAGGATTGAGGATTGAGGATTGAGGATTGAAGATTGAGGATTGAGGATCGAGGATTAAATGTTGAGCATTGAGGATTAAAAGATTGAGGATTGATGATTGAGGATTGAGGATTGAGGATTGAGGATTGAGGATTGAAGATTGAGAATTGAGGATTGAGGATTGAACATTGAGGACCGAGAGTTGAGTGTTGAGTGATGAGAATTGATGTTTGTGGATAGAGATTTGAAGATTGCACATTGGGTATTGAGTATTGAAAACTGTGAATTGAGGATATTCTATTGGGGATTGAGGATTGACAACTGATTGTTGAGGACTGAGGGCTGAAGATTGAGGATTCAGGATTGAGGATTCAGAATTGTGGTTCGAGAACTGAGGATTGAAGCTTTAAGACTGAGTATTGAGGAGTGATGATTGAGGGTTGAGGATTGAGGATTGAGGATTGAGGATTGAAGATTGAGGATTGGGTATTGAGGATTGAAGAATGAGGATTGAGGATTGAGGATTGAGGCCTGAGGATTGAGAATTGAGATCTGAGGATGAGGACTGAGGGCTGAGGGTTGAGGTTTGAGGAATGAGGATTGGGGGTTGAGGATTGAGGATTGAGGATTGAGGATTGAGGATTGAGTACTGAAGATTGAGTATTGATGACTGAGGATTGAGGATTGAGGATTGAGTATTGAGGATTGAGGATTGAGGATTGAAGATTGAGTATTGAGGATTGAAGATTGAGGATTGAGGATTGAGGATCGAGGATTGACAATGAGGGCTGAGGGTTGAGGATTGAGGTTTGAGGATTGAGGACTGAGGATTGAGGATAGATGATTGAGTATTGAGGATTGAAAATTGAGGATTGAGGTTTGAGGATTGAGGATTGAGGATTGAGGATTGAGGATTGAGGATTGAAGATTGAGGACTGGGGACTGAGTGTTGAGGGTTGAGTGATGAGAATTGGTGTTTGTGGATAGAGATTTAAAGATTGCAGATTGAGTATTGAGTATTGAAAACTGTGAATTGATGATATTCTATTGAGAATTGAGAATTGACAACTGATTGTTGAGGACTGAGGTCTGAAGATTGAGGATTCAGGATTGCGGATCCAGGATTGAGGTTTGAGGACTGAGGATTGAGCATAGAGGATTGAGGATTGAGGATTGAGGATTGAGGATTGAGGATTGAGGATCGAAGTTTGAGGATTGGGTATGGCGGATTGAACGTTGAGGATTGAGGATTGAGGATTGAGGACTGAAGATTGAATATTGATGATTGAAGATTGATGATTGAGGATTGAGAGTTGTGGATTGAGGACGAGGACTGAGGGTTGAGTATTGATGTCTGAGGTCTGAGGATTGAGGATTGAGGATTGATGATTGAGGATTGAGGATTGAGGATTGAGGATTGAGGATTGAGTATTGAAGATTGAGGATTGATCATTGAGGATTGAGGATTGAGGATTGAGGATTGAGTATTGAGGATTGAAGATTGAGAATTGAGGATTGAGGATTGAACATTGAGGACCGAGTGTTGAGGGTTGAGTGATGAGAATTGATGTTTGTGGATAGAGATTTGAATATTGCAGATTGGGTATTGAGTATTGAACACTGTGAATTGAGGATATTCTATTGGGGATTGAGGATTGACAACTGATTGTTGAGGATTGAGGATTGAGTATTGAGTATTGAGGAGTGAAGATTGAGGGTTGAGGATTGAGGATTGAGGATTGAGGATTGAAGATTGCGGATTGGGAATTGAGGATTGAAGAATGAGGATTGAGGATTGAGGATTGAGGCCTGAGGATTGAGAATTGAGATCTGAGGATGAGGACTGAGGGCTGAGGGTTGAGGTTTGAGGAATGAGGGTTGGGGGTTGAGGATTGAGGAATGAGGATCGAGGATTGACAATGAGGGCTGAGGGTTGAGGATTGAGGTTTGAGGATTGAGGACTGAGGATTGAGGATTGATGATTGAGTATTGAGGATTGAAGATTGAGGATTGAGGATTGAGGATTGAGGATTGAGTATTGAGGATTGAGTATTGAGGATTGAAGATTGAGGACTAGGGACTGAGTGTTGAGGGTTGAGTGATGAGAATTGGTGTTTGTAGATAGAGATTTAAAGATTGCAGATTGAGTATTGAGTATTGAAAACTGTGAATTGATGATATTCTTTTGAGAATTGAGAATTGACAACTGATTGTTGAGGACTGAGTTCTGAAGATTGAGGATTCAGGATTGAGGATCCAGGATTGAGGTTTGAGGACTCAGGATTGAGGATAGAGGATTGAGGATTGAGGATTGGGGACTGAGGATTGAATATTCAGGATTGAGGATTGAGGATTGAGGATTGAGGATTGAGGATTGAGGATTGAAGATTGAGTGTTGAGGTTTGATGATTGAAGGTTGAGGATTGAACATTGAGGATTGAGGGTTGTGGATTGGGGACCACGACAGAGGATTGAATATTGACGTTTGAGGTCTGAGGATTGAGGATTGAGGATTGAGAGTTGAGGATTGAGGATTGAGGATTGAAGATTGAGGATTGGGTATTGAGGATTGAAGAATGAGGATTGAGGATTGAGGATTGGGGATTGAGGATTCAAGATCGAGTATTTAGGATTGAAGATTGAGGATTGAGGACTGAGGATTGAGGATTGAGGATTGAGGATTGAGGATTGAGGATTGAAGGTTGAGTATTGAGGATTGAAGATTGAGGATTGTGGATTGAGGATTGAGGATTGAGTATTGAAGATTGAGGATTGGGGATTGAGGATTGACGATTAAGGATTGAGTATTGAAGATTGAGGATTGGGTATTGAGGATTGAAGAGTGAGGATTGAGGATTGAGGATTGATGATTGGGTATTGAAGATTGAGTATTGAGGATTGAGTATTGAGGATTGAGGATTGAGGATTGAGAATTGAGGATTGATGATTGAGTATTGATGATTGAAGATTGAGGATTGAGGATTGAGGATTGAGGATTGAGGATTGAAGATTGAGGATTGGGGACTGAGTGTTGAGGGTTGTGTGATGAGAATTGATGTTTGTGGGTAGATATTTGAAGATTGCATATTGAGCATTGAGTATTGAAAACTGTGAATTGATGATATTCTATTGAGGATTGAGAATTGACAACTTATTGTTGAGGACTGAGGGCTGAAGATTGAGGATTCGGGGTTGAGAATTCAGAATTGAGGATTGAGGATTGAGGATTGAGGATTGAGTATTGAGGATTGAGGATTGAGGATTGAAGATTGAGTAATGAGGATTGAAGTTTGAGGATTGAGGATTGAGGATTGAGGATTGAAGATTGAGGATTGAGGATCGAGGATTAAATGTTGAGCATTGAGGATTAAAAGATTGAGGATTGATGATTGAGGATTGAGGATTGAGGATTGAGGATTGAGTATTGAGGATTGAGTATTGAAGATTGAGGATTGATGATTGAGGATTGAGGATTGAGGATTGAGGATTGAGAATTGAGGATTGAAGATTGAGAATTGAGGATTGAGGATTGAACATTGAGGACCGAGAGTTGAGTGTTGAGTGATGAGAATTGATGTTTGTGGATAGAGATTTGAAGATTGCACATTGGGTATTGAGTATTGAAAACTGTGAATTGAGGATATTCTATTGGGGATTGAGGATTGACAACTGATTGTTGAGGACTGAGGGCTGAAGATTGAGGATTCAGGATTGAGGATTCAGAATTGTGGTTCGAGGACTGAGGATTGAAGGTTTAAGATTGAGTATTGAGGAGTGAAGATTGAGGGTTGAGGATTGAGGATTGAGGATTGAGGATTGAAGATTGAGGATTGGGTATTGAGGATTGAAGAATGAGGATTGAGAATTGAGGATTGAGGCCTGAGGATTGAGAATTGAGATCTGCGGATGAGGACTGAGGGCTGAGGGTTGAGGTTTGAGGAATGAGGATTGGGGGCTGAGGATTGAGGATTGAGGATTGAGGATTGAGGATTGAGTACTGAAGATTGAGTATTGATGACTGAGGATTGAGGATTGAGGACTGAGTATTGAGGATTGAGGATTGAGGATTGAAGATTGAGTATTGAGGATTGAAGATTGAGGATTGAGGATTGAGGATCGAGGATTGACAATGAGGGCTGAGGGTTGAGGATTGAGGTTTGAGGATTGAGGACTGAGGATTGAGGATAGATGATTGAGTATTGAGGATTGAAAATTGAGGATTGAGGATTGAGGATTGAGGATTGAGGATTGAGGATTGAGGATTGAGGATTGAAGATTGAGGACTGGGGACTGAGTGTTGAGGGTTGAGTGATGAGAATTGGTGTTTGTGGATAGAGATTTAAAGATTGCAGATTGAGTATTGAGTATTGAAAACTGTGAATTGATGATATTCTATTGAGAATTGAGAATTGACAACTGATTGTTGAGGACTGAGGTCTGAAGATTGAGGATTCAGGATTGCGGATCCAGGATTGAGGTTTGAGGACTGAGGATTGAGCATAGAGGATTGAGGATTGAGGATTGAGGATTGAGGATTGAGTATTGATGACTGAGGATTGAGGATTGAGGATTGAGTATTGAGGATTGAGGATTGAGGATTGAAGATTGAGTATTGAGGATTGAAGATTGAGGATTGAGGATTGAGGATCGAGGATTGACAATGAGGGCTGAGGGTTGAGGATTGAGGTTTGAGGATTGAGGACTGAGGATTGAGGATTGATGATTGAGTATTGAGGATTGAAGATTGAGGATTGAGGATTGAGGATTGAGGATTGAGGATTGAGGATTGAGGATTGAGGATTGAAGATTGAGGACTGGGGACTGAGTGTTGAGGGTTGAGTGATGAGAATTGGTGTTTGTGGATAGAGATTTAAAGATTGCAGATTGAGTATTGAGTATTGCAAACTGTGAATTGATGATATTCTATTGGGAATTGAGAATTGACAACTGATTGTTGAGGACTGAGGTCTGAAGATTGAGGATTCAGGATTGAGGATCCAGGATTGAGGTTTGAGGACTGAGGATTGAGGATAGAGGATTGAGGATTGAGGATTGAGGATTGAGGATTGAGGATTGAGGATCGAAGATTGAGGACTGGGTATTGCGGATTGAACATTGAGGATTGAGGATTGAGGATTGAGGACTGAAGATTGAATATTGATGGTTGAAGATTGATGATTGAGGATTGAGAGTTGTGGATTGAGGACGAGGACTGAGGGTTGAGTATTGATGTCTGAGGTCTGAGGACTGAGGATTGAGGATTGAGAATTGAGGATTGAGGATTGAGGATTGAAGATTGATGATTGGGTATTGAGGATTGAAGAATGAGGTTTGAGGATTGAGGATTGAGGGTTGAGGATTGAAGATCGAGTATTTAGGATTGAAGATTGAGGATTGAGGACTGAGGATTGAGGATTGAGGATTGAGGATTGAGGATTGAGTATTGAAGATTGAGTATTGAGGATTGAAGATTGAGGATTGTGGATTGAGGATTGAGGATTGAGTATTGAAGATTGAGGATTGGGGATTGAGGATTGACGATTAAGGATTGAGTATTGAGGATTGAGAATTGAGGATTGAGGATTGAAGATTGAGTATTGAGGATTGAAGATTGAGAATTGAGGATTGAGGATTGAGGATTGAAGATTAGGGCTGAGGGTTGAGGATTGAGGTTTGAGGACTGAGGATTGAGGATTGAGGATTGAGAGTTGAGGATTGAGGATTGAGGATTGAGGCTTGAGGATTGAGGATTGAGGATTGAAGATTGAGGATTGAGGATCCAGGATGAGGGCTGAAGGTTGAGGGTTGAGATTTGAGTACTGAGGACTGAGGATTGAGGGTTGAGAATTAAGGATTGAGGATTGAGGATTGAAGATTGAGGATTGGGTATTGAGGATTGCAGAATGAGGACTGAGGATTGAGTATTGAGGATTGAGGATTGAAGGTTGAGTATTGAGGATTGAAGATTGAGTATTGTGGATTGAGGATTGAGGATTGAGTATTGAGGATTGAGGATTGAAGATTGAGGATTGGTTATTGAGGATTGTAGAATGAGGTTTGAGGATTGAGGATTGAGGGTTGAGGATTTAGGATTGAGGATTGAGGATTGAGGATTCAAGATTGAGGATTGAGGATCGAGGATTAAAGGTTGAGCATTGAGGATTGAAGATTGACAATTGATGATTGAGGATTGAGGATTGAGGATTGAGGATTGAGGATTGAGTATTGAAGATTGAGGATTGATGATTGAGGGTTGAGGATTGAGGATTGAGGATTGAGTATTGAGGATTGAAGATTGAGAATTGAGGATTGAGGATTGAACATTGAGGACCGAGTGTTGAGGGTTGAGTGATGAGAATTGATGTTTGTGGATAGAGATTTGAATATTGCAGATTAGGTGTTGAGTATTGAAAACTGTGAATTGAGGATATTCTATTGAGGATTGAGGATTGACAACTGATTGTTGAGGACTGAGGGCTGAAGATTGAGGACTCAGGATTGAGGATTCAGGATTGTGGTTTGAGGACAGAGGATTGAGGATTGAGGATTGAGGATTGAGGATTGAGGATTGAGGATTGAGGATTGAGGATTGAAGATTGAGGATTGGGGACTGAGTGCTGAGGGCTGAGTGATGAGAATTGATGTTTGTGGATAGAGATTTGAAGATTGCAGATTGAGTATTGCGTATGGAAAACTCTGAACTGAGGATATTCTATTGAGGATTGAGGATTGACAACTGATTGTTGAGGACTGAGGGCTGAAGATTGAGGACTCAGGATTGAGGATTCAGGATTGTGGTTTGAGGACAGAGGATTGAGGATTGAGGATTGAGGATTGAGGATTGAGGATTGAGGATTGAGGATTGAGGATTGAAGATTGAGGATTGGGTATTGAGCATTGAATATTGAGGATTGAGGATTGAGGATTGAGGATTCAGGGTTGAGGATTCAGGATTGAGGATTCAGGATTGTGGTTTGAGGACAGGGGATTGAGGATTGTGGATCGAGGATTGAGGATTGAGGATTGAGGATTGAGGGTTGAGGATTGAAGATTGAGGATTGGGTATTGAGGATTGAACATTGAGGATTGAGGACTGAGGATTGAGGATTGAGGACTGAGGACTGAGGATTGAATATTGATGATTGAAGATTGAGGATTGAGGATTGAGGGTTGTGGACTGGGGACCAGGACTGAGGGTTGAATATTGACGTTTGAGGTCTGAGGATTGAGGATTGAGAATTGAGAATTGAGGATTGAGGATTGAGGATTGAAGATTGAGGATTGAAGAATGAGGTTTGAGGATTGAGGATTGAGGGTTGAGGATTGAAGATCGAGTATTTAGGATTGAAGATTGAGGATTGAGGACTGAGGATTGAGGATTGAGGATTGAGGATTGAGGATTGAGGATTGAAGATTGAGTATTGAGGATTGAAGATTGAGGATTGTGGATTGAGGATTGAGGATTGAGTATTGAAGATTGAGGATTGGGGATTGAGGATTGACGATTAAGGATTGAGTATTGAGGATTGAGAATTGAGGATTGAGGATTGAAGATTGAGTATTGAGGATTGAAGATTGAGAATTGAGGATTGAGGATTGAGGATTGAAGATTAGGGCTGAGCGTTGAGGATTGAGGTTTGAGGACTGAGGATTGAGGATTGAGGATTGAGAGTTGAGGATTGAGGATTGAGGATTGAGGCTTGAGGATTGAGGATTGAGGATTGAAGATTGAGGATTGAGGATCCAGGATGAGGGCTGAAGGTTGAGGGTTGAGATTTGAGTACTGAAGACTGAGGATTGAGGGTTGAGAATTAAGGATTGAGGATTGAGGATTGAAGATTGAGGATTGGGTATTGAGGATTGCAGAATGAGGATTGAGGATTGAGTATTGAGGATTGAGGATTGAAGGTTGAGTATTGAGGATTGAAGATTGAGTATTGTGGATTGAGGATTGAGGATTGAGTATTGAGGATTGAGGATTGAAGATTGAGGATTGGTTATTGAGGATTGTAGAATGAGGTTTGAGGATTGAGGATTGAGGGTTGAGGATTTAGGATTGAGGATTGAGGACTGAGGATTGAGGATAGAGGATTGAGGATTGAGGATTGGGGACTGAGGATTGAATATTCAGGATTGAGGATTGAGGATCGAGGATTGAGGATTGAGGATTGAGGATTGAAGATTCAGTATTGAGGATCGAAGATTGAGAATTGAGGACTGAGGATTGAAGATTGAGGATTGGGTATTGAGGATTGAAGAATGAGGATTGACGATTGAGGATTGGGGATTGAGGATTGAAGATTGAGGATTGAGAATTGAGGATTGAGGATTCAAGATTGGGTACTGAGGATTGGGTATTGAGGATTGAGCATTGGGGATTGAGGATCTAGTGTTGGAGATTGATTATTTAGGATTGAAGATAGAGTGTTGAGGATTGAGGATTGAGGATTGAGGATTGAAGATTGAGTGTTGAAGGTTGAGTATTGAGGATTGAAGATTGAGGATTGTGGATTGAGGATTGAGGATTGAGTATTGAAGATTGAGGATTGGGGATTGAGTATTGAAGATTGAGGACTGATGATTGAGGATTGAGTATTGAGGATTGAAGATTGAGTATTGATGATTGAAGATTGAGGATTGAGTATTGAGGGTTGAGGGTTGAGGACGAGGACTGACGGTTGAGGATTGAGGTTTGAGGATTGAGGGTTGAGGACTGAGGACTGAGGATAGAGGATTGAGGATGGAGCATTGAGGATTGAAGATTGAGGACTGGGGATTGAGGATTGAAGATTGAGGATTGAGGATTGAGAATTGAAGATTGGGGATTGGGGACTGAGTGTTGAGCGTTGAGTGGTGAGGATTGATGTTTGTGGATAGAGATTTGAAGATTGCAGATTGAGTATTGAGTATTGAAACCTGTGAATTGAGGATATTCTATTGAGGATTGAGTATTGACAACTGATAGTTGAGGACTGAGGGCTGAAGATTGTGGATTCAGGATTGAGGATTCAGAATTGAGGTTTGAGGACTGAGGATTCAGGATTGAGAATTGAGGATTGAGGATTGAGGATTGAGGATTGAAGATTGTGGATTGAGGGTTGAGGATTGAGGATTGAGTATTGAAGATTGCGAATTGGGGACTGAGTGCTGAGGGCTGAGTGATGAGAATTGATGTTTGTGGATAGAGATTTGAAGATTGCAGATTGAGTATTGCGTATGGAAAACTCTGAACTGAGGATATTCTATTGAGGATTGAGGATTGACAACTGATTGTTGAGGACTGAGGGCTGAAGATTGAGGACTCAGGATTGAGGATTCAGGATTGTGGTTTGAGGACAGAGGATTGAGGATTGAGGATTGAGGATTGAGGATTGAGGATTGAGGATTGAAGATTGAGGATTGGGTATTGAGCATTGAATATTGAGGATTGAGGATTGAGGATTGAGGATTCAGGGTTGAGGATTCAGGATTGAGGATTCAGGATTGTGGTTTGAGGACAGGGGATTGAGGATTGTGGATCGAGGATTGAGGATTGAGGATTGAGTATTGAGGGTTGAGGATTGAAGATTGAGGATTGGGTATTGAGGATTGAACATTGAGGATTGAGGACTGAGGATTGAGGATTGAGGACTGAGGACTGAGGATTGAATATTGATGATTGAAGATTGAGGATTGAGGATTGAGGGTTGTGGACTGGGGACCAGGACTGAGGGTTGAATATTGACGTTTGAGGTCTGAGGATTGAGGATTGAGAATTGAGAATTGAGGATTGAGGATTGAGGATTGAAGATTGAGGATTGGGTATTGAGGATTGAAGAATGATGATTGAGGATTGAGGATTGAGGCCTGAGGATTGAGAATTGAGAACTGAGGATGAGGACTGAGGGCTGAGGGTTGAGGTTAGAGGAATGAGGATTGGGGGTTGAGGATTGAGGATTGAGGACTGAGGATTGAGGATTGAGTACTGAAGATTGAGTATTGATGACTGAGGATTGAGGATTGAGGATTGAGTATTGAGGATTGAGGATTGAGGATTGAAGATTGAGTAATGAGGATTGAAGGTTGAGGATTGAGGATTGAGGATTGAGGATTGAAGATTGAGGATTGAGGATCGAGGGTTAAATGTTGAGCATTGAGGATTAAAAGATTGAGGATTGATGATTGAGGATTGAGGATTGAGGATTGAGGATTGAGGATTGAGGATTGAGGATTGAAGATTGAGGATTGGGTATTGAGGATTGAAGAATGAGGATTGAGGATTGAGGTTGAGGCCTGAGGATTGAGAATTGAGATCTGAGGATGAGGACTGAGGGCTGAGGGTTGAGGTTTGAGGAATGAGGATTGGGGGTTGAGGATTGAGGATTGAGGATTGAGGATTGAGGATTGAGTACTGAAGATTGAGTATTGATGACTGAGGATTGAGGATTGAGGATTGAGTATTGAGGATTGAGGATTGAGGATTGAAGATTGAGTACTGAAGATTGAGTATTGATGACTGAGGATTGAGGATTGAGGATTGAGTATTGAGGATTGAGGATTGAGGATTGAAGATTGAGTATTGAGGACTGAGGATTGAATATTGATGATTGAGTATTGAGGATTGAAGATTGAGGATTGAGGACTGAGGATTGAGGATTGAGAATTGAGGATTGAGGATTGAGGATTGAAGATTGAGGATTGGGTATTGAGGATTGAAGAATGAGGTTTGAGGATTGAGGATTGAGGGTTGAGGATTGAAGATCGAGTATTTAGGATTGAAGATTGAGGATTGAGGACTGAGGATTGAGGATTGAGGATTGAGGATTGAGGATTGAGGATTGAAGATTGAGTATTGAGGATTGAAGATTGAGGATTGTGGATTGAGGATTGAGGATTGAGTATTGAAGATTGAGGATTGGGGATTGAGGATTGACGATTAAGGATTGAATATTGAGGATTGAGAATTGAGGATTGAGGATTGAAGATTGAGTATTGAGGATTGAAGATTGAGAATTGAGGATTGAGGATTGAGGATTGAAGATTAGGGCTGAGGGTTGAGGATTGAGGTTTGAGGACTGAGGATTGAGGATTGAGGATTGAGAGTTGAGGATTGAGGATTGAGGATTGAAGATTGAGGATTGGGTATTGAGGATTGAAGAATGAGCATGGGGGATTGAGGTTTGAGGATTGAGGATTGAAAATTGAGGATTGAGGATTCAGGTTTGATGATTGAAGATTGAGTATTGAGTGTTGAAGATTGAGGATTGAGGATTGAGGATTGAGGATTGAGGATTGACGATTGAAGATTGAGTATTGGGGACTGAGAGTTGATGGTTGAGTGATGGTAATTGATGTTTGTGGATAGAGATATGAATATTGCAGATTGAGTTTTGCGTATGGAAAACTCTGAACTGAGGATATTCTAGTCAGGATTGAGGATTGACAACTGATTGTTGAGGACTGAGGGCTGAAGATTGAGGATTCAGGATTGAGGATTCAGGACTGTGGTTTGAGGACTGTGGATTGAGGATTGAGGATTGGGGATTGAGGATTGAGGATCGAGGATTGAAGATTGAAGATTGGGTATTGAGGATTGAACATTGAACATTGAGGATTGAGGATTGAGGATTGAGTATTGAGGATTGAGGATTGAGGATTGAAGATTGAGTATTGAGGATTGAAGATTGAGGATTGAGGATTGAGGATCGAGGATTGACAATGAGGGCTGAGGGTTGAGGATTGAGGTTTGAGGATTGAGGACTGAGGATTGAGGATTGATGATAGAGTATTGAGGAATGAAGATAGAGGATTGAGGATTGATGATTCAGGATTGTGGATTGAGGATTGAGGATTGAAGATTCAGGACTGGGGACTGAGTGTTGAGGGTTGAGTGATGAGAATTGGTGTTTGTGGATAGAGATTTAAAGATTGCAGATTGAGTATTGAGTATTGAAAGCTGTGAATTGATGATATTCTATTGAGAATTGAGAATTGACAACTGATTGTAGAGGACTGAGGTCTGAAGATTGAGGATTCAGGGTTGAGGATCCTGGATTGAGGTTTGAGGACTGAGGATTGAGGATAGAGGATTGAGGATTGAGGAATGAGGATTGAGGATTGAGGATTGAGGATTGAAGATTGAGGATTGGGTATTGCGGATTGAACATTGAGGATTGAGGATTGAGGATTGAGGACTGAAGTTTGAATATTGATGAACGAAGATTGATGATTGAGGATTGAGAGTTGTGGATTGAGGACGAGGACTGAGCGATGAGTATTGATGTCTGAGGTCTGAGGATTGAGGATTGAGGATTGAGAATTGAGGATTGAGGATTGAGGATTGAAGATTGAGGATTGGGTATTGAGGATTGAAGAATGAGGATTGAGGATTGAGGATTGAGGATTGAGGATTGAAGATCGAGTATTTAGGATTGAAGATTGAGGATTGAGGACTGAGGATTGAGGATTGAGGATTGAGGATTGTGGATTGAGGATTGAAGGTTGAGTATTGAGGATTGAAGATTGAGGATTGTGGATTGAGGATTGAGGATTGATTATTGAAGATTGAGGATTGGGGATTGAGGATTGAAGATTAAGGATTGAGTATTGAAGATTGAGGATTGGATATTGAGGATAGAAGAATGAGGATTGAGGATTGAGGATTGATGATTGGGTATTGAAGATTGCGTATTGAGTATTGAGTATTGAGTATTGAGGATTGAGGATTGAGGATTGGGAATTGAGGATTGATGATTGAGTATTGATGATTGAAGATTGAGGATTGAGGATTGAGTATTGAAAGCTGTGAATTGATGATATTCTATTGAGGATTGAGAATTGACAACTGATTGTTGAGGACTGAGGGCTGAAGATTGAGGATTTGGGGTTGAGAATTCAGAATTGAGGATTGAGGATTGAGGATTGAGGATTGAGTATTGAGGATTGAGGATTGAGGATTGAAGATTGAGTATTGAGGATTGAAGGTTGAGGATTCAGGATTGAGGATTGAGGATTGAAGATTGAGGATTGAGGATCGAGGATTAAATGTTGAGCATTGAGGATTAAAAGATTGAGGATTGATGATTGAGGATTGAGGATTGAGGATTGAGGATTGAGTATTGAAGATTGAGGATTGATGATTGAGGATTGAGGATTGAGGATTGAGGATTGAGAATTGAGTATTGAACATTGAGAATTGAGGATTGAGGATTGAACATTGAGGACCGAGAGTTGAGGGTTGAGTGGTGAGAATTGATGTTTGTGGATAGAGATTTGAAGATTGCACATTGGGTATTGAGTATTGAAAACTGTGAATTGAGGATATTCTATTGGGGATTGAGGATTGACAACTGATTGTTGAGGACTGAGGGCTGAAGATTGAGGATTCAGGATTGAGGATTCAGAATTGTGGTTCGAGGACTGAGGATTGAGGGTTTAAGATTGAGTATTGAGGAGTGAAGATTGAGGGTTGAGGATTGAGGATTGAGGATTGAGGATTGAAGATTGAGGATTGGGTATTGAGGATTGAGTACTGAAGGTTGAGTATTGATGACTGAGGATTGAGGATTGAGGATTGAGTATTGAGGATTGAGGATTGAGGATTGAAGATTGAGTATTGAGGATTGAAGATTGAGGATTGAGGATTGAGGATCGAGGATTGGCAATGAGGGCTGAGGGTTGAGGATTGAGGTTTGAGGATTGAGGACTGAGGATTGAGAATTGATGATTGAGTATTGAGGATTGAAGATTGAGGATTGAGGATTGAGGATTGAGGATTGAGGATTGAGGATTGAGGATTGAGGATTGAAGATTGAGGACTGGGGACTGAGTGTTGAGGGTTGAGTGATGAGAATTGGTGTTTGTGGATAGAGATTTAAAGATTGCAGATTGAGTATTGAGTATTGAAAACTGTGAATTGATGATATTCTATTGAGAATTGAGAATTGACAACAGATTGTTGAGGACTGAGGTCTGAAGATTGAGGATTGAGGATTGTGGATCCAGGATTGAGGTTTGAGGACTGAGGATTGAGGATGGAGGATTGAGGATTGCGGATTGAGGATTGAGGATTGAGGATTGAGGATTGAGGATCGAAGATTGAGGATTGGGTATTGCGGATTGAACATTGAGGATTGAGGATTGAGGATTGCGGACTGAAGATTGAATATTGATGATTGAAGATTGATGATTGAGGATTGAGAGTTGTGGATTGAGAACGAGGACTGAGGGTTGAGTATTGATATCTGAGGTCTGAGGATTGAGGATTAAGGATTGAGAATTGAGGATTGATGATTGAGGATTGAAGATTGAGGATTGGGTATTGAGGATTGAAGAATGAGGATTGAGGATTGAGGATTGAGGGTTGAGGATTGAAGATCGAGTATTTAGGATTGAAGATTGAGGATTGAGGACTGAGGATTGAGGATTGAGGATTGAGGATTGAGGATTGAGGATTGAAGATTGAGTATTGAGGATTGAGAATTGAGGATTGAGGATTGAAGATTGAGTATTGAGGATTGAAGATTGAGAATTGAGGATTGAGGATTGAGGATTGAGGGTTGAGGATTGAAGATCGAGTATTTAGGATTGAAGATTGAGGATTGAGGACTGAGGATTGAGGATTGAGGATTGAGGATTGAGGATTGAGGATTGAAGATTGAGTATTGAGGATTGAGAATTGAGGATTGAGGATTGAAGATTGAGTATTGAGGATTGAAGATTGAGAATTGAGGATTGAGGATTGAGGATTGAAGATGAGGGCTGAGGGTTGAGGATTGAGGTTTGAGGACTGAGGATTGAGGATTGAGGATTGAGAGTTGAGGATTGAGGATTGAGGATTGAAGATTGAGGATTGGGTATTGAGGATTGAAGAATGAGCATGGAGGATTGAGGTTTGAGGATTGAGGATTGAAAATTGAGGATTGAGGATTCAGGTTTGAGGATTGAAGATTGAGTATTGAGTGTTGAAGATTGAGGATTGAGGATTGAGGATTGAGGATTGAGGATTGAGGATTGAGGATTGGCGATTGAAGATTGTGTATTGGGGACTGAGAGTTGATGGTTGAGTGATGGGAATTGATGGTTGTGGACAGAGATATGAAGATTGCAGTTTGAGTATTGCGTATGGAAAACTCTGAACTGAGGATATTCTAGTGAGGATTGAGGATTGACAACTGATTGTTGAGGACTGAGGGCTGAAGATTGAGGATTCAGGATTGAAGATTCAGGACAGTGGTTTGAGGACTGTGGATTGAGGATTGAGGATTGGGGATTCAGGATTGAGGATCGAGGATTGAAGATTGAAGATTGGGTATTGAGGATTGGACATTGAGGATTGAGGATTGAGGATTGAGGATTGAGTATTGAGGATTGAGGATTGAGGATTGAAGATTGAGTATTGAGGATTGAAGATTGAGGATTGAGGATTGAGGATCGAGGATTGACAATGAGGGCTGATGGTTGAGGATTGAGGTTTGAGGATTGAGGACTGAGGATTGAGGATTGATGATTGAGTATTGAGGTTTGAAGATAGAGGATTGAGGATTGATGATTGAGGATTGTGGATTGAGGATTGAGGATTGAAGATTGAGGACTGGGGACTGAGTGTTGAGGGTTGAGTGATGAGAATTGGTGTTTGTGGATAGAGATTTAAAGATTGCAGGTTGAGTATTGAGTATTGAAAACTGTGAATTGACGATATTCTATTGAGAATTGAGAATTGACAACTGATTGTTGAGGACTGAGGTCTGAAGATTCAGGATTCAGGGTTGAGGATCCAGGATTGAGGTTTGAGGACTGAGGATTGAGGATAGAGGATTCAGGATTGAGGACTGAGGATTGAGGATTGAGGATTGAGGATTTAAGGTTGAGGATTGGGTATTGCGGATTGAACAATGAGGATAGAGGATTGAGGATTGAGGACTGAATATTGAATATTGATGATTGAAGATTGATGATTGAGGATTGAGAGTTGTGGATTGAGGACGAGGACTGAGGTTTGAGTATTGATGTCTGAGGTCTGAGGATTTAGGATTGAGGATTGAGAATTGATGATTGAGGATTGAGGATTGAAGATTGAGGATTGGGTATTGAGGATTGAAGATTGAGGATTGTGGATTGAGGATTGAGGATTCAGTATTGAAGATTGAGGATTGGTGATTGAGGATTGACGATTAAGGATTGAGTATTGAAGATTGAGGATTGGGTATTGAGGATTGAAGAATGAGGATTGAGGATTGAGGATTGAGAATTGAGGATTGAGGATTGAAGATTGAGTATTGAGGATTGAAGATTGAGAAGTGAGGATTGAGGGTTGAGGATTGAGGACGAGGGCTGAGGGTTGAGTATTGATGTCTGAGGTCTGAGGATTGAGGATTGAGGATTGAGAATTGAGGATTGAGGATTGAGGATTGAAGATTGAGGATTGGGTATTGAGGATTGAAGAATGAGGATTGAGGATTGAGGATTGATGGTTGAGTATTGAAGATCGAGTATTTAGGATTGAAGATTGAGGATTGAGGACTGAGGATTGAGGATTGAGGATTGAGGATTGAGGATTGAGGATTGAAGGTTGAGTATTGAGGATTGAAGGTTGAGGATTGTGGATTGAGGATTGAGGATTGAGTATTGAAGATTGTGGATTGGGGATTGAGTATTGACGATTAAGGATTGAGTATTGAGGATTGAGAATTGAGGATTGAGGATTGAAGATTGAGTATTGAGGATTCAAGGTTGAGAATTGAGGATTGAGGGATGAGGATTGAATATGAGGGCTGAGGGTTGAGGATTGAGGTTTGAGGACTGAGGATTGAGGATTGAGGATTGAGAGTTGAGGATTGAGGATTGAGGATTGAAGATTGAGGATTGGGTATTGAGGATTGAAGAATGAGCATGGAGGATTGAGGTTTGAGGATTGAGGATTGAAAATTGAGGATTGAGGATTCGGGTTTGAGGATTGAAGATTGAGTATTGAGTGTTGAAGACTGAGGATTGAGGATTGAGGATTGAGAATTGAGGATTGAGGCTTGACGATTGAAGATTGAGTATTGGGGACTGAATGTTGATGGTTGAGTGATGGGAATTGATGTTTGTGGATAGAGATATGAAGATTGCAGATTGAGTATTGCGTATGGAAAACTCTGAACTGAGGATATTCTAGTGAGGATTGAGGATCGACAACTGATTGTTGAGGACTGAGGGCTGAAGATTGAGGATTCAGGATTGAGGATTCAGGACTGTGGTTTGAGGACTGTGGATTGAGGATTGAGGATTGGGGATTGAGGATTGAGGATCGAGGATTGAAGATTGAAGATTGGGTATTGAGGATTGAACATTGAGGATTGAGGATTGAGGATTGAGGATTGAGGATTGGGGACTGAGGATTGAATATTCAGGATTGAGGATTGAGGATTGAGGATTGAGGATTGAGGATTGAAGATTCAGTATTGAGGATCGAAGATTGAGAATTGAGGATTGAGGATTGAAGATTGAGGTTTGGGTATTGAGGATTGAAGAATGAGGATTGAGGATTGAGGATTGGGGATTGAGGATTGAAGATTGAGGATTGAGAATTGAGGATTGAGGATTCAAGATTGGGTATTGAGGATTGGGTATTGATGATTGAGCATTGGGGATTGAGGATCTAGTATTGGAGATTGATTATTTAGTATTGAAGATAGAGTGTTGAGGACTGAGGATTGAGGATTGAGGATTGAGGATTGAAGATTGAGTGGTGAGGTTTGAGGGTTGAGTATTGAGGATTGAGTATTGAGGATTGAGGATGAGGAATGAGGTTTGAGGTTTGAGGTTTGAGTATTGAATCCTGAGTATTCAGGATATTCTATCGAGTATTGAGAATTGAGGATTGATGGTTGAGTATTGAGGACTGAGGATTGAGGATTGAGGATTGAGTATTGAAGATTGAGGACTGATGATTGAGGATTGAGTATTGAGGATTGAAGATTGAGTATTGATGATTGAAGATTGAGGATTGAGTATTGAGGGTTGAGGGTTGAGGACGAGGACTGACGGTTGAGGATTGAGGTTTGAGGATTGAGGGTTGAGGACTGAGGACTGAGGATAGAGGATTGAGGATGGAGCATTGAGGATAGAAGATTGAGGACTGGGGATTGAGGATTGAAGATTGAGGATTGAGGAATGAGCATGGAGGATTGAGGTTTGAGGATTGAGGATTGAAAATTGAGGATTGACGATTCAGGTTTGAGGATTGAAGATTGAGTATTGAGTGTTGAAGATTGAGGATTGAGGATTCAGGATTGAGGATTGAGGATTGAGGATTGGCGATTGAAGATTGTGTATTGGGGACTGAGAGTTGATGGTTGAGTGATGGGAATTGATGTTTGTGGACAGAGATATGAAGATTGCAGATTGAGTATTGCGTATGGAAAACTCTGAACTGAGGATATTCTAGTGAGGATTGCGGATTGACAACTGATTGTTGAGGACTGAGGGCTGAAGATTGAGGATTCAGGATTGAAGATTCAGGACTGTGGTTTGAGGACTGTGGATTGAGGATTGAGGATTGGGGATTGAGGATTGAGGATCGAGGATTGAAGATTGAAGATTGGGTATTGAGGATTGGACATTGAGTATTGAGGATTGAGGATTGAGGATTGAGTATTGAGGATTGAGGATTGAGTATTGAAGATTGAGTATTGAGGATTGAAGATTGAGGATTGAGGATTGAGGATCGAGGATTGACAATGAGGGCTGAGGGTTGAGGATTGAGGTTTGAGGATTGAGGACTGAGGATTGAGGATTGATGATTGAGTATTGAGGTTTGAAGATAGAGGATTGAGGATTGATGATTGAGGATTGTGGATTGAGGATTGAGGATTGAAGATTGAGGACTGGGGACTGAGTGTTGAGTGTTGAGTGATGAGAATTGGTGTTTGTGGATAGAGATTTAAAGATTGCAGATTGAGTATTGAGTATTGAAAACTGTGAATTGATGATATTCTATTGAGAATTGAGAATTGACAACTGATTGTTGAGGACTGAGGTCTGAAGATTGAGGATTCAGGATTGAGGATCCAGGATTGAGGTTTGAGGACTGAGGATTGAGGATAGAGGATTGAGGATTGAGGATTGAGGATTGAGGATTGAGGATTGAGGATCGAAGATTGAGGACTGGGTATTGCGGATTGAACATTGAGGATTGAGGATTGAGGATTGAGGACTGAAGATTGAATATTGATGATTGAAGATTGATGATTGAGGATTGAGAGTTGTGGATTGAGGACGAGGACTGAGGGTTGAGTATTGATGTCTGAGGTCTGAGGATTGAGGATTGAGGATTGAGAACTGAGGATTGAGGATTGAGGATTGAAGATTGAGGATTGGGTATTGAGGATTGAAGAATGAGGTTTGAGGATTGAGGATTGAGGGTTGAGGATTGAAGATCGAGTATTTAGGATTGAAGATTGAGGATTGAGGACTGAGGATTGAGGATTGAGGATTGAGGATTGAGGATTGAGGATTGAAGATTGAGTATTGAGGATTGAAGATTGAGGATTGTGGATTGAGTATTGAGGATTGAGTATTGAAGATTGAGGATTGGGGATTGAGGATTGACGATTCAGGATTGAGTATTGAGGATTGAGAATTGAGGATTGAGGATTGAAGATTGAGTATTGAGGATTGAAGATTGAGAATTGAGGGTTGAGGATTGAGGATTGAAGATTAGGGCTGAGGGTTGAGGATTGAGGTTTGAGGACTGAGGATTGAGGATTGAGGATTGAGAGTTGAGGATTGAGGATTGAGGATTGAAGATTGTGGATTGGGTATTGAGGATTGAAGAATGAGCATGGGGGATTGAGGTTTGAGGATTGAGGATTGAAAATTGAGGATTGAGGATTCAGGTCTGATGATTGAAGATTGAGTATTGAGTGTTGAAGATTGAGGATTGAGGATTGAGGATTGAGGATTGAGGATTGACGATTGAAGATTGAGTATTGGGGACTGAGAGTTGATGGTTGTGTGATGGTAATTGATGTTTGTGGATAGAGATATGAAGATTGCAGATTGAGTATTGCGTATGGAAAACTCTGAACTGAGGATATTCTAGTCAGGATTGAGGATTGACAACTGATTGTTGAGGACTGAGGGCTGAAGATTGAGGATTCAGGATTGAGGATTCAGGGCTGTGGTTTGAGGACTGTGGATTGAGGATTGAGGATTGGGGATTGAGGATTGAGGATCGAGGATTGAAGGTTGAAGATTGGGTATTGAGGATTGGACATTGAGGATTGAGGATTGAGGTTTGAGGATTGAGTATTGAGGATTGAGGATTGAGGATTGAAGATTGAGTATTGAGGATTGAAGGTTGAGGATTGAGGATTGAGGATCGAGGATTGACAATGAGGGCTGAGGGTTGAGGATTGAGGTTTGAGGATTGAGGACTGAGGATTGAGGATTGATGATTGAGTATTGAGGTTTGAAGATAGAGGATTGAGGATTGATGATTGAGGATTGTGGATTGAGGATTGAGGATTGAAGATTGAGGACTGGGGACTGAGTGTTGAGGGTTGAGTGATGAGAATTGGTGTTTGTGGATAGAGATTTAAAGATTGCAGATTGAGTATTGAGTATTGAAAACTGTGAATTGATGATATTCTATTGAGAATTGAGAATTGACAACTGATTGTTGAGGACTGAGTTCTGAAGATTGAGGATTCAGGATTGAGGATCCAGGATTGAGGTTTGAGGACTGAGGATTGGGGATAGAGGATTGAGGATTGAGGATTGAGGATTGAGGATTGAGGATTGAGGATCGAAGATTGAGGACTGGGTATTGCGGATTGAACATTGAGGATTGAGGATTGAGGATTGAGGACTGAAGATTGAATATTGATGATTGAAGATTGATGATTGAGGATTGAGAGTTGTGGATTGAGGACGAGGACTGAGGGTTGAGTATTGATGTCTGAGGTCTGAGGATTGAGGATTGAGGATTGAGAATTGAGGATTGAGGATTGAGGATTGAAGATTGAGGATTGGGTATTGAGGATTGAAGAATGAGGTTTGAGGATTGAGGATTGAGGGTTGAGGATTGAAGATCGAGTATTTAGGATTGAAGATTGAGGATTGAGGACTGAGGATTGAGGATTGAGGATTGAGGATTGAGGATTGAGGATTGAAGATTGAGTATTGAGGATTGAAGATTGAGGATTGTGGATTGAGGATTGAGGATTGAGTATTGAAGATTGAGGATTGAGGACTGAAGATTGAATATTGATGATTGAAGATTGATGATTGAGGATTGAGAGTTGTGGATTGAGAACGAGGACTGAGGGTTGAGTATTGATATCTGAGGTCTGAGGATTGAGGATTAAGGATTGAGAATTGAGGATTGATGATTGAGGATTGAAGATTGAGGATTGGGTATTGAGGATTGAAGAATGAGGATTGAGGATTGAGGATTGAGGGTTGAGGATTGAAGATCGAGTATTTAGGATTGAAGATTGAGGATTGAGGACTGAGGATTGAGGATTGAGGATTGAGGATTGAGGATTGAGGATTGAAGATTGAGTATTGAGGATTGAGAATTGAGGATTGAGGATTGAATATTGAGTATTGAGGATTGAAGATTGAGAATTGAGGATTGAGGATTGAGGATTGAAGATGAGGGCTGAGGGTTGAGGATTGAGGTTTGAGGACTGAGGATTGAGGATTGAGAATTGAGAGTTGAGGATTGAGGATTGAGGATTGAAGATTGAGGATTGGGTATTGAGGATTGAAGAATGAGCATGGAGGATTGAGGTTTGAGGATTGGGGATTGAAAATTGAGGATTGAGGATTCAGGTTTGAGGATTGAAGATTGAGTATTGAGTGTTGAAGATTGAGGATTGAGGATTGAGGATTGAGGATTGAGGATTGAGGATTGGCGATTGAAGATTGTGTATTGGGGACTGAGAGTTGATGGTTGAGTGATGGGAATTGATGGTTGTGGACAGAGATATGAAGATTGCAGATTGAGTATTGCGTATGGAAAACTCTGAACTGAGGATATTCTAGTCAGGATTGAGGATTGACAACTGATTGTTGAGGACTGAGGGCTGAAGATTGAGGATTCAGGATTGAGGATTCAGGGCTGTGGTTTGAGGACTGTGGATTGAGGATTGAGGATTGGGGATTGAGGATTGAGGATCGAGGATTGAAGATTGAAGATTGGGTATTGAGGATTGGACATTGAGGATTGAGGATTGAGGTTTGAGGATTGAGTATTGAGGATTGAGGATTGAGGATTGAAGATTGAGTATTGAGGATTGAAGGTTGAGGATTGAGGATTGAGGATCGAGGATTGACAATGAGGGCTGAGGGTTGAGGATTGAGGTTTGAGGATTGAGGACTGAGGATTGAGGATTGATGATTGAGTATTGAGGTTTGAAGATAGAGGATTGAGGATTGATGATTGAGGATTGTGGATTGAGGATTGAGGATTGAAGATTGAGGACTGGGGACTGAGTGTTGAGGGTTGAGTGATGAGAATTGGTGTTTGTGGATAGAGATTTAAAGATTGCAGATTGAGTATTGAGTATTGAAAACTGTGAATTGATGATATTCTATTGAGAATTGAGAATTGACAACTGATTGTTGAGGACTGAGTTCTGAAGATTGAGGATTCAGGATTGAGGATCCAGGATTGAGGTTTGAGGACTGAGGATTGAGGATAGAGGATTGAGGATTGAGGATTGAGGATTGAGGATTGAGGATTGAGGATCGAAGATTGAGGACTGGGTATTGCGGATTGAACATTGAGGATTGAGGATTGAGGATTGAGGACTGAAGATTGAATATTGATGATTGAATTGATGATTGAGGATTGAGAGTTGTGGATTGAGGACGAGGACTGAGGGTTGAGTATTGATGTCTGAGGTCTGAGGATTGAGGATTGAGGATTGAGAATTGAGGATTGAGGATTGAGGATTGAAGATTGAGGATTGGGTATTGAGGATTGAAGAATGAGGTTTGAGGATTGAGGATTGAGGGTTGAGGATTGAAGATCGAGTATTTAGGATTGAAGATTGAGGATTGAGGACTGAGGATTGAGGATTGAGGATTGAGGATTGAGGATTGAGGATTGAAGATTGAGTATTGAGGATTGAAGATTGAGGATTGTGGATTGAGGATTGAGGATTGAGTATTGAAGATTGAGGATTGAGGACTGAAGATTGAATATTGATGATTGAAGATTGATGATTGAGCATTGAGAGTTGTGGATTGAGAACGAGGACTGAGGGTTGAGTATTGATATCTGAGGTCTGAGGATTGAGGATTAAGGATTGAGAATTGAGGATTGATGATTGAGGATTGAAGATTGAGGATTGGGTATTGAGGATTGAAGAATGAGGATTGAGGATTGAGGATTGAGGGTTGAGGATTGAAGATCGAGTATTTAGGATTGAAGATTGAGGATTGAGGACTGAGGATTGAGGATTGAGGATTGAGGATTGAGGATTGAGGATTGAAGATTGAGTATTGAGGATTGAGAATTGAGGATTGAGGATTGAATATTGAGTATTGAGGATTGAAGATTGAGAATTGAGGATTGAGGATTGAGGATTGAAGATGAGGGCTGAGGGTTGAGGATTGAGGTTTGAGGACTGAGGATTGAGGATTGAGAATTGAGAGTTGAGGATTGAGGATTGAGGATTGAAGATTGAGGATTGGGTATTGAGGATTGAAGAATGAGCATGGAGGATTGAGGTTTGAGGATTGGGGATTGAAAATTGAGGATTGAGGATTCAGGTTTGAGGATTGAAGATTGAGTATTGAGTGTTGAAGATTGAGGATTGAGGATTGAGGATTGAGGATTGAGGATTGAGGATTGGCGATTGAAGATTGTGTATTGGGGACTGAGAGTTGATGGTTGAGTGATGGGAATTGATGGTTGTGGACAGAGATATGAAGATTGCAGTTTGAGTATTGCGTATGGAAAACTCTGAACTGAGGATATTCTAGTGAGGATTGAGGATTGACAACTGATTGTTGAGGACTGAGGGCTGAAGATTGAGGATTCAGGATTGAAGATTCAGGACTGTGGTTTGAGGACTGTGGATTGAGAATTGAGGATTGGGGATTGAGGATTGAGGATCGAGGATTGAAGATTGAAGATTGGGTATTGAGGATTGGACATTGAGGATTGAGGATTGAGGATTGAGGATTGAGTATTGAGGATTGATGATTGAGAATTGAAGATTGAGTATTGAGGATTGAAGATTGAGGATTGAGGATTGAGGATCGAGGATTGACAATGAGGGCTGAGGGTTGAGGATTGAGGTTTGAGGATTGAGGACTGAGGATTGAGGATTGATGATTGAGTATTGAGGTTTGAAGATAGAGGATTGAGGATTGATGATTGAGGATTGTGGATTGCGGATTGAGGATTGAAGATTCAGGACTGGGGACTGAGTGTTGAGGGTTGAGTGATGAGAATTGGTGTTTGTGGATAGAGATTTAAAGATTGCAGATTGAGTATTGAGTATTGAAAGCTGTGAATTGATGATATTCTATTGAGAATTGAGAATTGACAACTGATTGTTGAGGACTGAGGTCTGAAGATTGAGGATTCAGGGTTGAGGATCCTGGATTGATGTTTGAGGACTGAGGATTGAGGATAGAGGATTGAGGATTGAGGATTGAGGATTGAGGATTGAGGATTGAGGATTGAAGATTGAGGATTGGGTATTGCGGATTGAACATTGAGGATTGAGGATTGAGGATTGAGGACTGAAGATTGAATTTTGATGATCGAAGATTGATGATTGAGGATTGAGAGTTGTGGATTGAGGACGAGGACTGAGCGATGAGTATTGATGTCTGATGTCTGAGGATTGAGGATTGAGGATTGAGAATTGAGGATTGAGGATTGAGGATTGAAGATTGAGGATTGGGTATTGAGGATTGAAGAATGAGGTTTGAGGATTGAGGATTGAGGATTGAGGATTGAAGATCGAGTATTTAGGATTGAAGATTGAGGATTGAGGACTGAGGATTTTGGATTGAGGATTGAAGGTTGAGTATTGAGGATTGAAGGTTGAGGATTGTGGATTGAGGATTGAGGATTGATTATTGAAGATTGAGGATTGGGGATTGAGGATTGAAGATTAAGGATTGAGTATTGAAGATTGAGGATTGGGTATTGAGGATTGAAGAATGAGGATTGAGGATTGAGGATTGATGATTGGGTATTGAAGATTGAGTATTGAGTATTGAGTATTGAGTATTGAGGATTGAGGATTGAGGATTGAGAATTGAGGATTGATGATTGAGTATTGATGATTGAAGATTGAGGATTGATGATTGAGGATTGAGGATTGAGGATTGAAGATTGAGGATTGGGGACTGAGTATTGAGGATTGAAGATTGAGAATTGAGGATTGAGGATTGAGGATTGAAGATTGAGGATTGAGGATTGAGGATCGAGGATTGACAATGAGGGCTGAGGGTTGAGGATTGAGGTTTGAGGATTGAGGACTGAGGATTGAGGATTGATGATTGAGTATTGAGGTTTGAAGATAGAGGATTGAGGATTGATGATTGAGGATTGTGAATTGAGGATTGAGGATTGAAGATTGAGGACTGGGGACTGAGTGTTGAGGGTTGAGTGATGAGAATTGGTGTTTGTGGATAGAGATTTAAAGATTGCAGATTGAGTATTGAGTATTGAAAACTGTGAATTGATGATATTCTGTTGAGAATTGAGAATTGACAACTGATTGTTGAGGACTGAGGTCTGAAGATTGAGGATTCAGGATTGAGGATCCAGGATTGAGGTTTGAGGACTGAGGATTGAGGATAGAGGATTGAGGATTGAGGACTGAGGATTGAGGATTGAGGATTGAGGATCGAAGATTGAGGACTGGGTATTGCGGATTGAACATTGAGGATTGAGGATTGAGGATTGAGGACTGAAGATTGAATATTGATGATTGAAGATTGATGATTGAGGATTGAGAGTTGTGGATTGAGGACGAGGACTGAGGGTTGAGTATTGATGTCTGAGGTCTGAGGATTGAGGATTGAGGATTGAGAATTGAGGATTGAGGATTGAGGATTGAAGATTGAGGATTGGGTATTGAGGATTGAAGAATGAGGTTTGAGGATTGAGGATTGAGGGTTGAGGATTGAAGATCGAGTATTTAGGATTGAAGATTGAGGATTGAGGACTGAGGATTGAGGATTGAGGATTGAGGATTGAGGATTGAGGATTGAAGATTGAGTATTGAGGATTGAAGATTGAGGATTGTGGATTGAGGATTGAGGATTGAGTATTGAAGATTGAAGATTGGGGATTGAGGATTGACGATTAAGGATTGAGTATTGAGGATTGAGAATTGAGGATTGAGGATTGATGATTGAGTATTGAGGATTGAAGATTGAGAATTGAGGATTGAGGATTGAGGATTGAAGATTAGGGCTGAGGGTTGAGGATTGAGGTTTGAGGACTGAGGATTGAGGATTGAGGATTGAGAGTTGAGGATTGAGGATTGAGGATTGAAGATTGAGGATTGGGTATTGAGGATTGAAGAATGAGCATGGGGGATTGAGGTTTGAGGATTGAGGATTGAAAATTGAGGATTGAGGATTCAGGTTTGATGATTGAAGATTGAGTATTGAGTGTTGAAGATTGAGGATTGAGGATTGAGGATTGAGGATTGAGGATTGACGATTGAAGATTGAGTATTGGGGACTGAGAGTTGATGGTTGAGTGATGTTAATTGATGTTTGTGGATAGAGATATGAAGATTGCAGATTGAGTATTGCGTATGGAAAACTCTGAACTGAGGATATTCTAGTCAGGATTGAGGATTGACAACTGATTGTTGAGGTCTGAGGGCTGAAGATTGAGGATTCAGGATTGAGGATTCAGGACTGTGGTTTGAGGACTGTGGATTGAGGATTGAGGATTGGGGATTGAGGATTGAGGATCGAGGATTGAAGATTGAAGATTGGGTATTGAGGATTGAACATTGAACATTGAGGATTGAGGATTGAGGATTGAGTATTGAGGATTGAGGATTGAGGATTGAAGATTGAGTATTGAGGATTGAAGATTGAGGATTGAGGATTGAGGATCGAGGATTGACAATGAGGGCTGAGGGTAGAGGATTGAGGTTTGAGGATTGAGGACTGAGGATTGAGGATTGATGATAGAGTATTGAGGATTGAAGATAGAGGATTGAGGATTGATGATTGAGGATTGTGGATTGAGGATTGAGGATTGAAGATTCAGGACTGGGGACTGAGTGTTGAGGGTTGAGTGATGAGAATTGGTGTTTGTGGATAGAGATTTAAAGATTGCAGATTGAGTATTGAGTATTGAAAGCTGTGAATTGATGATATTCTATTGAGAATTGAGAATTGACAACTGATTGTTGAGGACTGAGGTCTGAAGATTGAGGATTCAGGGTTGAGGATCCAGGATTGAGGTTTGAGGACTGAGGATTGAGGATAGAGGATTCAGGATTGAGGATTGAGGATTGAGGATTGAGGATTGAGGATTGAAGATTGAGTATTGAGGATTGAAGGTTGAGGATTGTGGATTGAGGATTGAGGATTGAGTATTGAAGATTGTGGATTGGGGATTGAGGATTGACGATTAAGGATTGAGTATTGAGGATTGAGAATTGAGGATTGAGGATTGAAGATTGAGTATTGAGGATTGAAGATTGAGAAGTGAGGATTGAGGGTTGAGGATTGAGGACGAGGGCTGAGGGTTGAGTATTGATGTCTGAGGTTTGAGGATTGAGGATTGAGGATTGAGAATTGAGGATTGAGGATTGAGGATTGAAGATTGAGGATTGGGTATTGAGGATTGAAGAATGAGGATTGAGGATTGAGGATTGAGGGTTGAGGATTGAAGATCGAGTATTTAGGATTGAAGATTGAGGATTGAGGACTGAGGATTGAGGATTGAGGATTGAGGATTGAGGATTGAGGATTGAGGATTGAAGGTTGAGTATTGAGGATTGAAGGTTGAGGATTGTGGATTGAGGATTGAGGATTGAGTATTGAAGATTGTGGATTGGGGATTGAGTATTGACGATTAAGGATTGAGTATTGAGGATTGAGAATTGAGGATTGAGGATTGAAGATTGAGTATTGAGGATTCAAGATTGAGAATTGAGGATTGAGGGATGAGGATTGAAGATGAGGGCTGAGGGTTGAGGATTGAAGTTTGAGGACTGAGGATTGAGGATTGAGGATTGAGAGTTGAGGATTGAGGATTGAGGATTGAAGATTGAGGATTGGGTATTGAGGATTGAAGAATGAGCATGGAGGATTGAGGTTTGAGGATTGAGGATTGAAAATTCAGGATTGAGGATTCAGGTTTGAGGATTGAAGATTGAGTATTGAGTGTTGAAGATTGAGGATTGAGGATTGAGGATTGAGGATTGAGGATTGAGGATTGACGATTGAAGATTGAGTATTGGGGACTGAGAGTTGATGGTTGAGTGATGGGAATTGATGTTTGTGGATAGAGATATGAAGATTGCAGATTGAGTATTGCGTATGGAAAACTCTGAACTGAGGATATTCTAGTGAGGATTGAGGATCGACAACTGATTGTTGAGGACTGAGGGCTGAAGATTGAGGATTCAGGATTGAGGATTCAGGACTGTGGTTTGAGGACTGTGGATTGAGGATTGAGGATTGGGGATTGAGGATTGAGGATCGAGGATTGAAGATTGAAGATTGGGTATTGAGGATTGAACATTGAGGATTGAGGATTGAGGATTGAGGATTGAGGATTGGGGACTGAGGATTGAATATTCAGGATTGAGGATTGAGGATTGAGGATTGAGGATTGAGGATTGAGGATTGAAGATTCAGTATTGAGGATCGAAGATTGAGAATTGAGGATTGAGGATTGAAGATTGAGGATTGAGGATTGAGAATTGAAGATTGAGGATTGGGGATTGAGTGTTGAGGGTTGAGTGGTGAGGATGGATGTTTGTGGATAGAGATTTGAAGATTGCAGATTGAGTATTGAGTATTGAAACCTGTGAATTGAGGATATTCTATTGAGGATTGAGTATTGACAACTGATAGTTGAGGACTGAGGGCTGAAGATTGTGGATTCAGGATTGAGGATTCAGAATTGAGGTTTGAGGACTGAGGATTGAGGATTGAGAATTGAGGATTGAGGATTGAGGATTGAGGATTGAAGATTGTGGATTGAGGGTTGAGGATTGAGGATTGAGGATTGAAGATTGAGAATTGGGGACTGAGTGCTGAGGGCTGAGTGATGAGAATTGATGTTTGTGGATAGAGATTTGAAGATTGCAGATTGACTATTGCGTATGGAAAACTCTGAACTGAGGATATTCTATTGAGGATTGACAACTGATTGTTGAGGACTGAGGGCTGAAGATTGAGGACTCAGGATTGAGGATTCAGGATTGTGGTTTGAGGACAGAGGATTGAGGATTGAGGATTGAGGATTGAGGATAGAGGATTGAGGATTGAAGATTGAGGATTGGGTATTGAGCATTGAATATTGAGGATTGAGGATTGAGGATTGAGGATTCAGGATTGAGGATTCAGGATTGAGGATTCAGGATTGTGGTTTGAGGACAGGGGATTGAGGATTGTGGATCGAGGATTGAGGATTGAGGATTGAGGATTGAGGGTTGAGGATTGAAGATTGAGGATTGGGTATTGAGGATTGAACATTGGGGATTGAGGATTGAGGATTGTGGATTGAGGACTGAGGATTGAATATTGATGATTGAAGATTGAGGATTGAACATTGAGTACCGAGAGTTGAGGGTTGAGTGATGAGTATTGATGTTTGTGGATAGAGATTTGAAGATTGCACATTGGGTATTGAGTATTGAAAACTGTGAATTGAGGATATTCTATTGGGGATTGAGGATTGACAACTGATTGTTGAGGACTGAGGGCTGAAGATTGAGGATTCAGGATTGAGGATTCAGAATTGTGGTTCGAGGACTGAGGATTGAAGGTTTAAGATTGAGTATTGAGGAGTGAAGATTGAGGGTTGAGGATTGAGGATTGAGGATTGAGGATTGAAGACTGAGGATTGGGTATTGAGGATTGAAGAATGAGGATTGAGGATTGAGGATTGAGGCCTGAGGATTGAGAATTGAGATCTGAGGATGAGGACTGAGGGCTGAGGGTTGAGGTTTGAGGAATGAGGATTGGGGGTTGAGGATTGAGGATTGAGGATTGAGGATTGAGGATTGAGTACTGAAGATTGAGTATTGATGACTGAGGATTGAGGATTGAGGATTGAGTATTGAGGATTGAGGATTGAGGATTGAAGATTGAGTATTGAGGATTGAAGATTGAGGATTGAGGATTGAGGATCGAGGATTGACAATGAGGGCTGAGGGTTGAGGATTGAGGTTTGAGGATTGAGGACTGAGGATTGAGGATTGATGATTGAGTATTGAGGATTGAAGATTGAGGATTGAGGATTGAAGATTGAGGATTGAGGATTGAGGATTGAGGATTGAGGATTGAAGATTGAGGACTGGGGACTGAGTGTTGAGGGTTGAGTGATGAGAATTGGTGTTTGTGGATAGAGATTTAAAGATTGCAGATTGAGTATTGAGTATTGAAAACTGTGAATTGATGATATTCTATTGAGAATTGAGAATTGACAACTGATTGTTGAGGACTGAGGTCTGAAGATTGAGGATTCAGGATTGAGGATCCAGGATTGAGGTTTGAGGACTGAGGATTGAGGATAGAGGACTGAGGATTGAGGATAGAGGATTGAGGATTGAGGATTGAGGATTGAGGATTGAGGATTGAGGATTGAAGATTGAGGATTGGGTATTGCGGATTGAACATTGAGGATTGAGGATTGAGGATTGAGGACTGATGATTGAATATTGATGATTGAAGATTGATGATTGAGGATTGAGAGTTGTGGATTGAGGACGAGGACTGAGCGATGAGTATTGATGTCTGATGTCTGAGGATTGAGGATTGAGGATTGAGAATTGAGGATTGAGGATTGAGGATTGAAGATTGAGGATTGGGTATTGAGGATTGAAGAATGAGGATTGAGGATTGAGGATTGAGGATTGAGGATTGAAGATCGAGTATTTAGGATTGAAGATTGAGGATTGAGGACTGAGGATTGTGGATTGAGGATTGAAGGTTGAGTATTGAGGATTGAAGGTTGAGGATTGTGGATTGAGGATTGAGGATTGATTATTGAAGATTGAGGATTGGGGATTGAGGATTGAAGATTAAGGATTGAGTATTGAAGATTGAGGATTGGGTATTGAGGATTGAAGAATGAGGATTGAGGATTGAGGATTGATGATTGGGTATTGAAGATTGAGTATTGAGTATTGAGTATTGAGTATTGAGGATTGAGGATTGAGGATTGAGAATTGAGGATTGATGATTGAGTATTGATGATTGAAGATTGAGGATTGATGATTGAGGATTGAGGATTGAGGATTGAAGATTGGGGATTGGGGACTGAGTATTGAGGATTGAAGATTGAGAATTGAGGATTGAGGATTGAGGATTGAAGATTGAGGATTGAGGATTGAGGATCGAGTGTTGACAATGAGGGCTGAGGGTTGAGGATTGAGGTTTGAGGATTGAGGACTGAGGATTGAGGATTGATGATTGAGTATTGAGGTTTGAAGATAGAGGATTGAGGATTGATGATTGAGGATTGTGGATTGAGGATTGAGGATTGAAGATTGAGGACTGGGGACTGAGTGTTGAGGGTTGAGTGATGAGAATTGGTGTTTGTGGATAGAGATTTAAAGATTGCAGATTGAGTATTGAGTATTGAAAACTGTGAATTGATGATATTCTGTTGAGAATTGAGAATTGACAACTGATTGTTGAGGACTGAGGTCTGAAGATTGAGGATTCAGGATTGAGGATCCAGGATTGAGGTTTGAGGACTGAGGATTGAGGATAGAGGATTGAGGATTGAGGACTGAGGATTGAGGATTGAGGATTGAGGATCGAAGATTGAGGACTGGGTATTGCGGATTGAACATTGAGGATTGAGGATTGAGGATTGAGGACTGAAGATTGAATATTGATGATTGAAGATTGATGATTGAGGATTGAGAGTTGTGGATTGAGGACGAGGACTGAGGGTTGAGTATTGATGTCTGAGGTCTGAGGATTGAGGATTGAGGATTGAGAATTGAGGATTGAGGATTGAGGATTGAAGATTGAGGATTGGGTATTGAGGATTGAAGAATGAGGTTTGAGGATTGAGGATTGAGGGTTGAGGATTGAAGATCGAGTATTTAGGATTGAAGATTGAGGATTGAGGACTGAGGATTGAGGATTGAGGATTGAGGATTGAGGATTGAGGATTGAAGATTGAGTATTGAGGATTGAAGATTGAGGATTGTGGATTGAGGATTGAGGATTGAGTATTGAAGATTGAAGATTGGGGATTGAGGATTGACGATTAAGGATTGAGTATTGAGGATTGAGAATTGAGGATTGAGGATTGAAGATTGAGTATTGAGGATTGAAGATTGAGAATTGAGGATTGAGGATTGAGGATTGAAGATTAGGGCTGAGGGTTGAGGATTGAGGTTTGAGGACTGAGGATTGAGGATTGAGGATTGAGAGTTGAGGATTGAGGATTGAGGATTGAAGATTGAGGATTGGGTATTGAGGATTGAAGAATGAGCATGGGGGATTGAGGTTTGAGGATTGAGGATTGAAAATTGAGGATTGAGGATTCAGGTTTGATGATTGAAGATTGAGTATTGAGTGTTGAAGATTGAGGATTGAGGATTGAGGATTGAGGATTGAGGATTGACGATTGAAGATTGAGTATTGGGGACTGAGAGTTGATGGTTGAGTGATGGTAATTGATGTTTGTGGATAGAGATATGAAGATTGCAGATTGAGTATTGCGTATGGAAAACTCTGAACTGAGGATATTCTAGTCAGGATTGAGGATTGACAACTGATTGTTGAGGACTGAGAGCTGAAGATTGAGGATTCAGGATTGAGGATTCAGGACTGTGGTTTGAGGACTGTGGATTGAGGATTGAGGATTGGGGATTGAGGATTGAGGATCGAGGATTGAAGATTGAAGATTGGGTATTGAGGATTGAACATTGAACATTGAGGATTGAGGATTGAGGATTGAGTATTGAGGATTGAGGATTGAGGATTGAAGATTGAGTATTGAGGATTGAAGATTGAGGATTGAGGATTGAGGATCGAGGATTGACAATGAGGGCTGAGGGTAGAGGATTGAGGTTTGAGGATTGAGGACTGAGGATTGAGGATTGATGATAGAGTATTGAGGATTGAAGATAGAGGATTGAGGATTGATGATTGAGGATTGTGGTTTGAGGATTGAGGATTGAAGATTCAGGACTGGGGACTGAGTGTTGAGGGTTGAGTGATGAGAATTGGTGTTTGTGGATAGAGATTTAAAGATTGCAGATTGAGTATTGAGTACTGAAAGCTGTGAATTGATGATATTATATTGAGAATTGAGAATTGACAACTGATTGTTGAGGACTGAGGTCTGAAGATTGAGGATTCAGGGTTGAGGATCCTGGATTGAGGTTTGAGGACTGAGGATTGAGGATAGAGGATTGAGGATTGAGGATTGAGGATTGAGGATTGAGGATTGAGGGTTGAAGATTGAGGATTGGGTATTGCGGATTGAACATTGAGGATTGAGGATTGAGGATTGAGGACTGAAGATTGAATATTGATGATCGAAGATTGATGATTGAGGATTGAGAGTTGTGGATTGAGGACGAGGGCTGAGCGATGAGTATTGACGTCTGAGGTCTGAGGATTGAGTATTGAAGATTGAGGATTGGGTATTGAGGATTGAAGAATGAGGATTGAGGATTGAGGATTGATGATTGGGTATTGAAGATTGAGTATTGAGTATTGAGCATTGAGTATTGAGGATTGAGGATTGAGGTTTGAGAATTGAGGATTGATGATTGAGTATTGATGATTGAAGATTGAGGATTGATGATTGAGGATTGAGGATTGAGGATTGAAGATTGAGGATTGGGGACTGAGTGTTGAGGGTTGTGTGATGAGAATTGATGTTTGTGGGTAGATATTTGAAGATTGCAGATTGAGCATTGAGTATTGAAAACTGTGAATTGATGATATTCTATTGAGGATTGAGAATTGACAACTGATTGTTGAGGACTGAGGGCTGAAGATTGAGGATTTGGGGTTGAGAATTCAGAATTGCGGATTGAGGATTGAGGATTGAGGATTGAGGATTGAGGATTGAGGATTGGGGACTGAGGATTGAATATTCAGGATTGAGGATTGAGGATTGAGGATTGAGGATTGAGGATTGAGGATTGAAGATTCAGTATTGAGGATCGAAGATTGAGAATTGAGGATTGAGGATTGAAGATTGAGGATTGGGTATTGAGGATTGAAGAATGAGGATTGAGGATTGAGGATTGGGGATTGAGGATTGAAGATTGAGGATTGAGAATTGAGGATTGAGGATTCAAGATTGGGTATTGAGGATTGAGCATTGGGGATTGAGGATCTAGTATTGGAGATTGATTATTTAGTATTGAAGATAGAGTGTTGAGGATTGAGGACTGAGGATTGAGGATTGAGGATTGAAGATTGAGTGTTGAGGTTTGAGGGTTGAGGATTGAGGATTGAGTATTGAGGATTGAGGATGAGGAATGAGGTTTGAGGTTTGAGGTTTGAGTATTGAATCCTGAGTATTCAGGATATTCTATCGAGTATTGAGAATTGAGGATTGATGGTTGAGTATTGAGGACTGAGGATTGAGGATTGAGGATTGAGTATTGAAGATTGAGGACTGATGATTGAGGATTGAGTATTGAGGATTGAAGATTGAGTATTGATGATTGAAGATTGAGGATTGAGTATTGAGGGTCGAGGGTTGAGGACGAGGACTGACGGTTGAGGATTGAGGTTTGAGGATTGAGGGTTGAGGACTGAGGACTGAGGATAGAGGATTGAGGATGGAGCATTGAGGATAGAAGATTGAGTACTGGGGATTGAGGATTGAAGATTGAGGATTGAGGATTGAGAATTGAAGATTGAGGATTGGGGACTGAGTGTTGAGGGTTGAGTGGTGAGGATTGATGTTTGTGGATAGAGATTTGAAGATTGCAGATTGAGTATTGAGTATTGAAACCTGTGAATTAAGGATATTCTATTGAGGATTGAGTATTGACAACTGATAGTTGAGGACTGAGGGCTGAAGATTGTGGATTCAGGATTGAGGATTCAGAATTGAGGTTTGAGGACTGAGGATTGAGGATTGAGAATTGAGGATTGAGGATTGAGGATTGAGGATTGAAGATTGTGGATTGAGGGTTGAGGATTGAGGATTGAGGATTGAAGATTGAGAATTGGGGACTGAGTGCTGAGGGCTGAGTGATGAGAATTGATGTTTGTGGATAGAGATTTGAAGATTGCAGATTGAGTATTGCGTATGGAAAGCTCTGAACTGAGGATATTCTATTGAGGATTGAGGATTGACAACTGATTGTTGAGGACTGAGGGCTGAAGGTTGAGGACTCAGGATTGAGGATTCAGGATTGTGGTTTGAGGACAGAGGATTGAGGATTGAGGATTGAGGATTGAGGATTGAGGATTGAGGATTGAAGATTGAGGATTGGGTATTGAGCATTGAATATTGAGGATTGAGGATTGAGGATTGAGGATTCAGGATTGAGGATTCAGTATTGAGGATTCAGGATTGTGGTTTGAGGACAGGGGATTGAGGATTGTGGATCGAGGATTGAGGATTGAGGATTGAGGATTGAGGGTTGAGGATTGAAGATTGAGGATTGGGTATTGAGGATTGAACATTGGGGATTGAGGATTGAGAATTGTGGATTGAGGACTGAGGATTGAATATTGATGATTGAAGATTGAGGATTGAGGATTGAGGATTGAGGATTGAACATTGAGGATTGAGGATTGAGGATTGAGGATTGAGGATTGGGGACTGAGGATTGAATATTCAGGATTGAGGATTGAGGATTGAGGATTGAGGATTGAGGATTGAGGATTGAAGATTCAGTATTGAGGATCGAAGATTGAGAATTGAGGATTGAGGATTGAAGATTGAGGATTGGGTATTGAGGATTGAAGAATGAGGATTGAGGATTGGGGATTGAGGATCTAGTATTGGAGATTGATTATTTAGTATTGAAGATAGAGTGTTGAGGATTGAGGATTGAGGATTGAGGATTGAGGATTGAAGATTGAGTGTTGAGGTTTGAGGGTTGAGGATTGAGGATTGAGTATTGAGGATTGAGGATGAGGAATGAGGTTTGAGGTTTGAGGTTTGAGTATTGAATCCTGAGTATTCAGGATATTCTATCGAGTAATGAGAATTGAGGATTGATGGTTGAGTATTGAGGACTGAGGATTGAGGATTGAGGATTGAGTATTGAAGATTGAGGACTGATGACTGAGGATTGAGTATTGAGGATTGAAGATTGAGTATTGATGATTGAAGATTGAGGATTGAGTATTGAGGGTTCAGGGTTGAGGACGAGGACTGACGGTTGAGGATTGAGGTTTGAGGATTGAGGGTTGAGGACTGAGGACTGAGGATAGAGGATTGAGGATGGAGCATTGAGGATAGAAGATTGAGGACTGGGGATTGTGGATTGAAGATTGAGGATTGAGGAATGAGCATGGAGGATTGAGGTTTGAGGATTGAGGATTGAAAATTGAGGATTGAGGATTCAGGTTTGAGGATTGAAGATTGAGTATTGAGTGTTGAAGATTGAGGATTGAGTATTGAGGATTGAGGATTGAGGATTGAGGATTGGCGATTGAAGATTGTGTATTGGGGACTGAGAGTTGATGGTTAAGTGATGGGAATTGATGTTTGTGGACAGAGATATGAAGATTGCACATTGAGTATTGCGTATGGAAAACTCTGAACTGAGGATATTCTAGTGAGGATTGAGGATTGACAACTGATTGTTGAGGACTGAGGGCTGAAGATTGAGGATTCAGGATTGAAGATTCAGGACTGTGGTTTGAGGACTGTGGATTGAGGATTGAGGATTGGGGATTGAGGATTGAGGATCGAGGATTGAAGATTGAAGATTGGGTATTGAGGATTGGACATTGAGGATTGAGGATTGAGGATTGAGGATTGAGTATTGAGGATTGAGGATTGAGGATTGAAGATTGAGTATTGAGGATTGAAGATCGAGGATTGAGGATTGAGTATCGAGGATTGACAATGAGGGCTGAGGGTTGAGGATTGAGGTTTGAGGATTGAGGACTGAGGATTGAGGATTGATGATTGAGTATTGAGGTTTGAAGATAGAGGATTGAGGATTGATGATTGAGGATTGTGGATTGAGGATTGAGGGTTGAAGATTGAGGACTGGGGACTGAGTGTTGAGGGTTGAGTGATGAGGATTGGTGTTTGTGGATAGAGATTTAAGGATTGCAGATTGAGTATTGAGTATTGAAAACTGTGAATTGATGATATTCTATTGAGAATTGAGAATTGACAACTGATTGTTGAGGACTGAGGTCTGAAGATTGAGGATTCAGGATTGAGGATCCAGGATTGAGGTTTGAGGACTGAGGATTGAGGATAGAGGATTGAGGATTGAGGATTGAGGATTGAGGATTGAGGATTGAGGATCGAAGATTGAGGACTGGGTATTGCGGATTGAACATTGAGGATTGAGGATTGAGGATTGAGGACTGAAGATTGAATATTGATGATTGAAGATTGATGATTGAGGATTGAGAGTTGTGGATTGAGGACGAGGACTGAGGGTTGAGTATTGATGTCTGAGGTCTGAGGATTGAGGATTGAGGATTGAGAATTGAGGATTGAGGATTGAGGATTGAAGATTAAGGATTGGGTATTGAGGATTGAAGAATGAGGATTGAGGATTGAGGATTGAGGATTGAGGATTGAAGATCGAGTATTTAGGATTGAAGATTGAGGATTGAGGACTGAGGATTGAGGATCTAGTATTGGAGATTGATTATTTAGTATTGAAGATAGAGTGTTGAGGATTGAGGATTGAGGATTGAGGATTGAGGATTGAAGACTGAGTGTTGAGGTTTGAGGGTTGAGGATTGAGGATTGAGTATTGAGGATTGAGGATGAGGAATGAGGTTTGAGGTTTGAGGTTTGAGTATTGAATCCTGAGTATTCAGGATATTCTATCGAGTAATGAGAATTGAGGATTGATGGTTGAGTATTGAGGACTGAGGATTGAGGATTGAGGATTGAGTATTGAAGATTGAGGACTGATGATTGAGGATTGAGTATTGAGGATTGAAGATTGAGTATTGATGATTGAAGATTGAGGATTGAGTATTGAGGGTTCAGGGTTGAGGACGAGGACTGACGGTTGAGGATTGAGGTTTGAGGATTGAGGGTTGAGGACTGAGGACTGAGGATAGAGGATTGAGGATGGAGCATTGAGGATAGAAGATTGAGGACTGGGGATTGTGGATTGAAGATTGAGGATTGAGGAATGAGCATGGAGGATTGAGGTTTGAGGATTGAGGATTGAAAATTGAGGATTGAGGATTCAGGTTTGAGGATTGAAGATTGAGTATTGAGTGTTGAAGATTGAGGATTGAGTATTGAGGATTGAGGATTGAGGATTGAGGATTGGCGATTGAAGATTGTGTATTGGGGACTGAGAGTTGATGGTTAAGTGATGGGAATTGATGTTTGTGGACAGAGATATGAAGATTGCACATTGAGTATTGCGTATGGAAAACTCTGAACTGACGATATTCTAGTGAGGATTGAGGATTGACAACTGATTGTTGAGGACTGAGGGCTGAAGATTGAGGATTCAGGATTGAAGATTCAGGACTGTGGTTTGAGGACTGTGGATTGAGGATTGAGGATTGGGGATTGAGGATTGAGGATCGAGGATTGAAGATTGAAGATTGGGTATTGAGGATTGGACATTGAGGATTGAGGATTGAGGATTGAGGATTGAGTATTGAGGATTGAGGATTGAGGATTGAAGATTGAGTATTGAGGATTGAAGATCGAGGATTGAGGATTGAGTATCGAGGATTGACAATGAGGGCTGAGGGTTGAGGATTGAGGTTTGAGGATTGAGGACTGAGGATTGAGGATTGATGATTGAGTATTGAGGTTTGAAGATAGAGGATTGAGGATTGATGATTGAGGATTGTGGATTGAGGATTGAGGGTTGAAGATTGAGGACTGGGGACTGAGTGTTGAGGGTTGAGTGATGAGAATTGGTGTTTGTGGATAGAGATTTAAGGATTGCAGATTGAGTATTGAGTATTGAAAACTGTGAATTGATGATATTCTATTGAGAATTGAGAATTGACAACTGATTGTTGAGGACTGAGGTCTGAAGATTGAGGATTCAGGATTGAGGATCCAGGATTGAGGTTTGAGGACTGAGGATTGAGGATAGAGGATTGAGGATTGAGGATTGAGGATTGAGGATTGAGGATTGAGGATCGAAGATTGAGGACTGGGTATTGCGGATTGAACATTGAGGATTGAGGATTGAGGATTGAGGACTGAAGATTGAATATTGATGATTGAAGATTGATGATTGAGGATTGAGAGTTGTGGATTGAGGACGAGGACTGAGGGTTGAGTATTGATGTCTGAGGTCTGAGGATTGAGGATTGAGGATTGAGAATTGAGGATTGAGGATTGAGGATTGAAGATTAAGGATTGGGTATTGAGGATTGAAGAATGAGGATTGAGGATTGAGGATTGAGGATTGAGGATTGAAGATCGAGTATTTAGGATTGAAGATTGAGGATTGAGGACTGAGGATTGAGGATTGAGGATTGAGGATTGTGGATTGAGGATTGAAGGTTGAGTATTGAGGATTGAAGATTGAGGATTGGGTATTGAGGATTGAAGAATGAGGATTGAGGATTGAGGATTGATGATTGGGTATTGAAGATTGAGTATTGAGTATTGAGTATTGAGTAATGAGGATTGAGGATTGAGGATTGAGAATTGAGGATTGATGATTGAGTATTGATGATTGAAGATTGAGGATTGAGGATTGAGGATTGAGGATTGAGGATTGAAGATTGAGGATTGGGGACTGAGTGTTGAGGGTTGTGTGATGAGAATTGATGTTTGTGGGTAGATATTTGAAGATTGCAGATTGAGCATTGAGTATTGAAAACTGTGAATTGATGATATTCTATTGAGGATTGAGAATTGACAACTGATTGTTGAGGACTGAGGGCTGAAGATTGAGGATTTGGGGTTGAGAATTCAGAATTGAGGATTGAGGATTGAGGATTGAGGATTGAGTATTGAGGATTGAGGATAGAGGATTGAAGATTGAGTATTGAGGATTGAAGGTTGAGGATTCAGGATTGAGGATTGAGGATTGAAGATTGAGGATTGAGGATCGAGGATTAAATGTTGAGCATTGAGGATTAAAAGATTGAGGATTGATGATTGAGGATTGAGGATAGAGGATTGAGGATTGAGTATTGAAGATTGAGGATTGATGATTGAGGATTGAGGATTGAGGAATGAGGATTGAGAATTGAGGATTGAACATTGAGAATTGAGGATTGAGGATTGAACATTGAGGACCGAGAGTTGAGGGTTGAGTGATGAGAATTGATGTTTGTGGATAGAGATTTGAAGATTGCACATTGGGTATTGAGTATTGAAAACTGTGAATTGAGGATATTCTATTGGGGATTGAGGATTGACAACTGATTGTTGAGGACTGAGGGCTGAAGATTGAGGATTCAGGATTGAGGATTCAGAATTGTGGTTCGAGGACTGAGGATTGAAGGTTTAAGATTGAGTATTGAGGAGTGAAGATTGAGGGTTGAGGATTGAGGATTGAGGATTGAGGATTGAAGATTGAGGATTGGGTATTGAGGATTGAAGAATGAGGATTGAGGATTGAGGATTGATGCCTGAGGATTGAGAATTGAGATCTGAGGATGAGGACAGAGGGCTGAGGTTTGAGGTTTGAGGAATGAGGATTGGGGTTGAGGATTGAGGATTGAGGATTGAGGATTGAGGATTGAGTACTGAAGATTGAGTATTGATGACTGAGGATTGAGGATTGAGGATTGAGTATTGAGGATTGAGGATTGAGGATTGAAGATTGAGTATTGAGGATTGAAGATTGAGGATTGAGGATTGAGTATTGAAGATTGAGGATTGGGGATTGAGGATTGACGATTAAGGATTGAGTATTGAGGATTGAGAATTGAGGATTGAGGATTGAAGATTGAGTATTGAGGATTGAAGATTGAGAATTGAGGATTGAGGATTGAGGATTGAAGATGAGGGCTGAGGGTTGAGGATTGAGGTTTGAGGACTGAGGATTGAGGATTGAGGATTGAGAGTTGAGGATTGAGGATTGAGGATTGAAGATTGAGGATTGGGTATTGAGGATTGAAGAATGAGCATGGAGGATTGAGGTTTGAGGATTGAGGATTGAAAATTGAGGATTGAGGATTCAGGTTTGAGGATTGAAGATTGAGTATTGAGTGTTGAAGGTTGAGGATTGAGGATTGAGGATTGAGGATTGAGGATTGAGGATTGAGGATTGGCGATTGAAGGTTGTGTATTGGGGACTGAGAGTTGATGGTTGAGTGATGGGAATTGATGTTTGTGGACAGAGATATGAAGATTGCAGATTGAGTATTGCGTATGGAAAACTCTGAACTGAGGATATTCTAGTGAGGATTGAGGATTGACAACTGATTGTTGAGGACTGAGGGCTGAAGATTGAGGATTCAGGATTAAAGATTCAGGACTGTGGTTTGAGGACTGTGGATTGAGGATTGAGGATTGGGGATTGAGGATTGAGGATCGAGGATTGAAGATTGAAGATTGGGTATTGAGGATTGGACATTGAGGATTGAGGATTGAGGATTGAGGATTGAGTATTGAGGATTGAGGATTGAGGATTGAAGATTGAGTATTGAGGATTGAAGATTGAGGATTGAAGATTGAGGATCGAGGATTGACAATGAGGGCTGAGGGTTGAGGATTGAGGTTTGAGGATTGAGGACTGAGGATTGAGGATTGATGATTGAGTATTGAGGTTTGAAGATAGAGGCTTGAGGATTGATGATTGAGGATTGTGGATTGAGGATTGAGGATTGAAGATTGAGGGGTGGGGACTGAGTGTTCAGGGTTGAGTGATGAGAATTGGTGTTTGTGGATAGAGATTTAATGATTGCAGATTGAGTATTGAGTATTGAAAACTGTGAATTGATGATATTCTATTGAGAATTGAGAATTGACAACTGATTGTTGAGGACTGAGGTCTGAAGATTGAGGATTCAGGGTTGAGGATCCAGGATTGAGGTTTGAGGACTGAGGATTGAGGATAGAGGATTCAGGATTGAGGATTGAGGATTGAGGATTGAGGATTGAGGATTGAAGATTGAGTATTGAGGATTGAAGGTTGAGGATTGTGGATTGAGGATTGAGGATTGAGTATTGAAGATTGTGGATTGGGGATTGAGGATTGACGATTAAGGATTGAGTATTGAGGATTGAGAATTGAGGATTGAGGATTGAAGATTGAGTATTGAGGATTGAAGATTGAGAAGTGAGGATTGAGGGTTGAGGATTGAGGACGAGGGCTGAGGGTTGAGTATTGATGTCTGAGGTCTGAGGATTGAGGATTGAGGATTGAGAATTGAGGATTGAGGATTGAAGATTGAGTATTGAGGATTCAAGATTGAGAATTGAGGATTGAGGGATGAGGATTGAAGATGAGGGCTGAGGGTTGAGGATTGAGGTTTGAGGACTGAGGATTGAGGATTGAGGATTGAGAGTTGAGGATTGAGGATTGAGGATTGAAGATTGAGGATTGGGTATTGAGGATTGAAGAATGAGCATGGAGGATTGAGGTTTGAGGATTGAGGATTGAAAATTGAGGATTGAGGATTCAGGTTTGAGGATTGAAGATTGAGTATTGAGTGTTGAAGATTGAGGATTGAGGATTGAGGATTGAGGATTGAGGATTGAGGATTGAGGATTGAAGATTCAGTATTGAGGATCGAAGATTGAGAATTGAGGATTGAAGATTGAGGATCGAGGATTGACAATGAGGGCTGAGGGTTGAGGATTGAGGTTTGAGGATTCAGGATTGAGGATCCAGGATTGAGGTTTGAGGACTGAGGATTGAGGATAGAGGATTGAGGATTGAGGACTGAGGATTGAGGATTGAGGATTGAGGATCGAAGATTGAGGACTGGGTATTGCGGATTGAACATTGAGGATTGAGGATTGAGGATTGAGGACTGAAGATTGAATATTGATGATTGAAGATTGATGATTGAGGATTGAGAGTTGTGGATTGAGGACGAGGACTGAGGGTTGAGTATTGATGTCTGAGGTCTGAGGATTGAGGATTGAGGATTGAGAATTGAGGATTGAGGATTGAGGATTGAAGATTGAGGATTGGGTATTGAGGATTGAAGAATGAGGTTTGAGGATTGAGGATTGAGGGTTGAGGATTGAAGATCGAGTATTTAGGATTGAAGACTGAGGATTGAGGACTGAGGATTGAGGATTGAGGATTGAGGATAGAGGATTGAGGATTGAAGATTGAGTATTGAGGATTGAAGATTGAGGATTGTGGATTGAGGATTGAGGATTGAGTATTGAAGATTGAAGATTGGGGATTGAGGATTGACGATTAAGGATTGAGTATTGAGGATTGAGAATTGAGGATTGAGGATTGAAGATTGAGTATTGAGGATTGAAGATTGAGAATTGAGGATTGAGGATTGAGGATTGAAGATTAGGGCTGAGGGTTGAGGATTGAGGTTTGAGGACTGAGGATTGAGGATTGAGGATTGAGAGTTGAGGATTGAGGATTGAGGATTGAAGATTGAGGATTGGGTATTGAGGATTGAAGAATGAGCATGGGGGATTGAGGTTTGAGGATTGAGGATTGAAAATTGAGGATTGAGGATTCAGGTTTGATGATTGAAGATTGAGTATTGAGTGTTGAAGATTGAGGATTGAGGATTGAGGATTGAGGATTGAGGATTGACGATTGAAGATTGAGTATTGGGGACTGAGAGTTGATGGTTGAGTGATGGTAATTGATGTTTGTGGATAGAGATATGAAGATTGCAGATTGAGTATTGCGTATGGAAAACTCTGAACTGAGGATATTCTAGTCAGGATTGAGGATTGACAACTGATTGTTGAGGACTGAGAGCTGAAGATTGAGGATTCAGGATTGAGGATTCAGGACTGTGGTTTGAGGACTGTGGATTGAGGATTGAGGATTGGGGATTGAGGATTGAGGATCGAGGATTGAAGATTGAAGATTGGGTATTGAGGATTGAACATTGAACATTGAGGATTGAGGATTGAGGATTGAGTATTGAGGATTGAGGATTGAGGATTGAAGATTGAGTATTGAGGATTGAAGATTGAGGATTGAGGATTGAGGATCGAGGATTGACAATGAGGGCTGAGGGTAGAGGATTGAGGTTTGAGGATTGAGGACTGAGGATTGAGGATTGATGATAGAGTATTGAGGATTGAAGATAGAGGATTGAGGATTGATGATTGAGGATTGTGGATTGAGGATTGAGGATTGAAGATTCAGGACTGGGGACTGAGTGTTGAGGGTTGAGTGATGAGAATTGGTGTTTGTGGATAGAGATTTAAAGATTGCAGATTGAGTATTGAGTATTGAAAGCTGTGAATTGATGATATTATATTGAGAATTGAGAATTGACAACTGATTGTTGAGGACTGAGGTCTGAAGATTGAGGATTCAGGGTTGAGGATCCTGGATTGAGGTTTGAGGACTGAGGATTGAGGATAGAGGATTGAGGATTGAGGATTGAGGATTGAGGATTGAGGATTGAGGGTTGAAGATTGAGGATTGGGTATTGCGGATTGAACATTGAGGATTGAGGATTGAGGATTGAGGACTGAAGATTGAATATTGATGATCGAAGATTGATGATTGAGGATTGAGAGTTGTGGATTGAGGACGAGGGCTGAGCGATGAGTATTGACGTCTGAGGTCTGAGGATTGAGTATTGAAGATTGAGGATTGGGTATTGAGGATTGAAGAATGAGGATTGAGGATTGAGGATTGATGATTGGGTATTGAAGATTGAGTATTGAGTATTGAGCATTGAGTATTGAGGATTGAGGATTGAGGTTTGAGAATTGAGGATTGATGATTGAGTATTGATGATTGAAGATTGAGGATTGATGATTGAGGATTGAGGATTGAGGATTGAAGATTGAGGATTGGGGACTGAGTGTTGAGGGTTGTGTGATGAGAATTGATGTTTGTGGGTAGATATTTGAAGATTGCAGATTGAGCATTGAGTATTGAAAACTGTGAATTGATGATATTCTATTGAGGATTGAGAATTGACAACTGATTGTTGAGGACTGAGGGCTGAAGATTGAGGATTTGGGGTTGAGAATTCAGAATTGCGGATTGAGGATTGAGGATTGAGGATTGAGGATTGAGGATTGAGGATTGGGGACTGAGGATTGAATATTCAGGATTGAGGATTGAGGATTGAGGATTGAGGATTGAGGATTGAGGATTGAAGATTCAGTATTGAGGATCGAAGATTGAGAATTGAGGATTGAGGATTGAAGATTGAGGATTGGGTATTGAGGATTGAAGAATGAGGATTGAGGATTGAGGATTGGGGATTGAGGATTGAAGATTGAGGATTGAGAATTGAGGATTGAGGATTCAAGATTGGGTATTGAGGATTGAGCATTGGGGATTGAGGATCTAGTATTGGAGATTGATTATTTAGTATTGAAGATAGAGTGTTGAGGATTGAGGACTGAGGATTGAGGATTGAGGATTGAAGATTGAGTGTTGAGGTTTGAGGGTTGAGGATTGAGGATTGAGTATTGAGGATTGAGGATGAGGAATGAGGTTTGAGGTTTGAGGTTTGAGTATTGAATCCTGAGTATTCAGGATATTCTATCGAGTATTGAGAATTGAGGATTGATGGTTGAGTATTGAGGACTGAGGATTGAGGATTGAGGATTGAGTATTGAAGATTGAGGACTGATGATTGAGGATTGAGTATTGAGGATTGAAGATTGAGTATTGATGATTGAAGATTGAGGATTGAGTATTGAGGGTCGAGGGTTGAGGACGAGGACTGACGGTTGAGGATTGAGGTTTGAGGATTGAGGGTTGAGGACTGAGGACTGAGGATAGAGGATTGAGGATGGAGCATTGAGGATAGAAGATTGAGTACTGGGGATTGAGGATTGAAGATTGAGGATTGAGGATTGAGAATTGAAGATTGAGGATTGGGGACTGAGTGTTGAGGGTTGAGTGGTGAGGATTGATGTTTGTGGATAGAGATTTGAAGATTGCAGATTGAGTATTGAGTATTGAAACCTGTGAATTAAGGATATTCTATTGAGGATTGAGTATTGACAACTGATAGTTGAGGACTGAGGGCTGAAGATTGTGGATTCAGGATTGAGGAATCAGAATTGAGGTTTGAGGACTGAGGATTGAGGATTGAGAATTGAGGATTGAGGATTGAGGATTGAGGATTGAAGATTGTGGATTGAGGGTTGAGGATTGAGGATTGAGGATTGAAGATTGAGAATTGGGGACTGAGTGCTGAGGGCTGAGTGATGAGAATTGATGTTTGTGGATAGAGATTTGAAGATTGCAGATTGAGTATTGCGTATGGAAAGCTCTGAACTGAGGATATTCTATTGAGGATTGAGGATTGACAACTGATTGTTGAGGACTGAGGGCTGAAGGTTGAGGACTCAGGATTGAGGATTCAGGATTGTGGTTTGAGGACAGAGGATTGAGGATTGAGGATTGAGGATTGAGGATTGAGGATTGAGGATTGAAGATTGAGGATTGGGTATTGAGCATTGAATATTGAGGATTGAGGATTGAGGATTGAGGATTCAGGATTGAGGATTCAGTATTGAGGATTCAGGATTGTGGTTTGAGGACAGGGGATTGAGGATTGTGGATCGAGGATTGAGGATTGAGGATTGAGGATTGAGGGTTGAGGATTGAAGATTGAGGATTGGGTATTGAGGATTGAACATTGGGGATTGAGGATTGAGAATTGTGGATTGAGGACTGAGGATTGAATATTGATGATTGAAGATTGAGGATTGAGGATTGAGGATTGAGGATTGAACATTGAGGATTGAGGATTGAGGATTGAGGATTGAGGATTGGGGACTGAGGATTGAATATTCAGGATTGAGGATTGAGGATTGAGGATTGAGGATTGAGGATTGAGGATTGAAGATTCAGTATTGAGGATCGAAGATTGAGAATTGAGGATTGAGGATTGAAGATTGAGGATTGGGTATTGAGGATTGAAGAATGAGGATTGAGGATTGGGGATTGAGGATCTAGTATTGGAGATTGATTATTTAGTATTGAAGATAGAGTGTTGAGGATTGAGGATTGAGGATTGAGGATTGAGGATTGAAGATTGAGTGTTGAGGTTTGAGGGTTGAGGATTGAGGATTGAGTATTGAGGATTGAGGATGAGGAATGAGGTTTGAGGTTTGAGGTTTGAGTATTGAATCCTGAGTATTCAGGATATTCTATCGAGTAATGAGAATTGAGGATTGATGGTTGAGTATTGAGGACTGAGGATTGAGGATTGAGGATTGAGTATTGAAGATTGAGGACTGATGATTGAGGATTGAGTATTGAGGATTGAAGATTGAGTATTGATGATTGAAGATTGAGGATTGAGTATTGAGGGTTCAGGGTTGAGGACGAGGACTGACGGTTGAGGATTGAGGTTTGAGGATTGAGGGTTGAGGACTGAGGACTGAGGATAGAGGATTGAGGATGGAGCATTGAGGATAGAAGATTGAGGACTGGGGATTGTGGATTGAAGATTGAGGATTGAGGAATGAGCATGGAGGATTGAGGTTTGAGGATTGAGGATTGAAAATTGAGGATTGAGGATTCAGGTTTGAGGATTGAAGATTGAGTATTGAGTGTTGAAGATTGAGGATTGAGTATTGAGGATTGAGGATTGAGGATTGAGGATTGGCGATTGAAGATTGTGTATTGGGGACTGAGAGTTGATGGTTAAGTGATGGGAATTGATGCTTGTGGACAGAGATATGAAGATTGCACATTGAGTATTGCGTATGGAAAACTCTGAACTGAGGATATTCTAGTGAGGATTGAGGATTGACAACTGATTGTTGAGGACTGAGGGCTGAAGATTGAGGATTCAGGATTGAAGATTCAGGACTGTGGTTTGAGGACTGTGGATTGAGGATTGAGGATTGGGGATTGAGGATTGAGGATCGAGGATTGAAGATTGAAGATTGGGTGTTGAGGATTGGACATTGAGGATTGAGGATTGAGGATTGAGGATTGAGTATTGAGGATTGAGGATTGAGGATTGAAGATTGAGTATTGAGGATTGAAGATCGAGGATTGAGGATTGAGTATCGAGGATTGACAATGAGGGCTGAGGGTTGAGGATTGAGGTTTGAGGATTGAGGACTGAGGATTGAGGATTGATGATTGAGTATTGAGGTTTGAAGATAGAGGATTGAGGATTGATGATTGAGGATTGTGGATTGAGGATTGAGGGTTGAAGATTGAGGACTGGGGACTGAGTGTTGAGGGTTGAGTGATGAGGATTGGTGTTTGTGGATAGAGATTTAAGGATTGCAGATTGAGTATTGAGTATTGAAAACTGTGAATTGATGATATTCTATTGAGAATTGAGAATTGACAACTGATTGTTGAGGACTGAGGTCTGAAGATTGAGGATTCAGGATTGAGGATCCAGGATTGAGGTTTGAGGACTGAGGATTGAGGATAGAGGATTGAGGATTGAGGATTGAGGATTGAGGATTGAGGATTGAGGATCGAAGATTGAGGACTGGGTATTGCGGATTGAACATTGAGGATTGAGGATTGAGGATTGAGGACTGAAGATTGAATATTGATGATTGAAGATTGATGATTGAGGATTGAGAGTTGTGGATTGAGGACGAGGACTGAGGGTTGAGTATTGATGTCTGAGGTCTGAGGATTGAGGATTGAGGATTGAGAATTGAGGATTGAGGATTGAGGATTGAAGATTAAGGATTGGGTATTGAGGATTGAAGAATGAGGATTGAGGATTGAGGATTGAGGATTGAGGATTGAAGATCGAGTATTTAGGATTGAAGATTGAGGATTGAGGACTGAGGATTGAGGATCTAGTATTGGAGATTGATTATTTAGTATTGAAGATAGAGTGTTGAGGATTGAGGATTGAGGATTGAGGATTGAGGATTGAAGATTGAGTGTTGAGGTTTGAGGGTTGAGGATTGAGGATTGAGTATTGAGGATTGAGGATGAGGAATGAGGTTTGAGGTTTGAGGTTTGAGTATTGAATCCTGAGTATTCAGGATATTCTATCGAGTAATGAGAATTGAGGATTGATGGTTGAGTATTGAGGACTGAGGATTGAGGATTGAGGATTGAGTATTGAAGATTGAGGACTGATGATTGAGGATTGAGTATTGAGGATTGAAGATTGAGTATTGATGATTGAAGATTGAGGATTGAGTATTGAGGGTTCAGGGTTGAGGACGAGGACTGACGGTTGAGGATTGAGGTTTGAGGATTGAGGGTTGAGGACTGAGGACTGAGGATAGAGGATTGAGGATGGAGCATTGAGGATAGAAGATTGAGGACTGGGGATTGTGGATTGAAGATTGAGGATTGAGGAATGAGCATGGAGGATTGAGGTTTGAGGATTGAGGATTGAAAATTGAGGATTGAGGATTCAGGTTTGAGGATTGAAGATTGAGTATTGAGTGTTGAAGATTGAGGATTGAGTATTGAGGATTGAGGATTGAGGATTGAGGATTGGCGATTGAAGATTGTGTATTGGGGACTGAGAGTTGATGGTTAAGTGATGGGAATTGATGTTTGTGGACAGAGATATGAAGATTGCACATTGAGTATTGCGTATGGAAAACTCTGAACTGACGATATTCTAGTGAGGATTGAGGATTGACAACTGATTGTTGAGGACTGAGGGCTGAAGATTGAGGATTCAGGATTGAAGATTCAGGACTGTGGTTTGAGGACTGTGGATTGAGGATTGAGGATTGGGGATTGAGGATTGAGGATCGAGGATTGAAGATTGAAGATTGGGTATTGAGGATTGGACATTGAGGATTGAGGATTGAGGATTGAGGATTGAGTATTGAGGATTGAGGATTGAGGATTGAAGATTGAGTATTGAGGATTGAAGATCGAGGATTGAGGATTGAGTATCGAGGATTGACAATGAGGGCTGAGGGTTGAGGATTGAGGTTTGAGGATTGAGGACTGAGGATTGAGGATTGATGATTGAGTATTGAGGTTTGAAGATAGAGGATTGAGGATTGATGATTGAGGATTGTGGATTGAGGATTGAGGGTTGAAGATTGAGGACTGGGGACTGAGTGTTGAGGGTTGAGTGATGAGAATTGGTGTTTGTGGATAGAGATTTAAGGATTGCAGATTGAGTATTGAGTATTGAAAACTGTGAATTGATGATATTCTATTGAGAATTGAGAATTGACAACTGATTGTTGAGGACTGAGGTCTGAAGATTGAGGATTCAGGATTGAGGATCCAGGATTGAGGTTTGAGGACTGAGGATTGAGGATAGAGGATTGAGGATTGAGGATTGAGGATTGAGGATTGAGGATTGAGGATCGAAGATTGAGGACTGGGTATTGCGGATTGAACATTGAGGATTGAGGATTGAGGATTGAGGACTGAAGATTGAATATTGATGATTGAAGATTGATGATTGAGGATTGAGAGTTGTGGATTGAGGACGAGGACTGAGGGTTGAGTATTGATGTCTGAGGTCTGAGGATTGAGGATTGAGGATTGAGAATTGAGGATTGAGGATTGAGGATTGAAGATTAAGGATTGGGTATTGAGGATTGAAGAATGAGGATTGAGGATTGAGGATTGAGGATTGAGGATTGAAGATCGAGTATTTAGGATTGAAGATTGAGGATTGAGGACTGAGGATTGAGGATTGAGGATTGAGGATTGTGGATTGAGGATTGAAGGTTGAGTATTGAGGATTGAAGATTGAGGATTGGGTATTGAGGATTGAAGAATGAGGATTGAGGATTGAGGATTGATGATTGGGTATTGAAGATTGAGTATTGAGTATTGAGTATTGAGTAATGAGGATTGAGGATTGAGGATTGAGAATTGAGGATTGATGATTGAGTATTGATGATTGAAGATTGAGGATTGAGGATTGAGGATTGAGGATTGAGGATTGAAGATTGAGGATTGGGGACTGAGTGTTGAGGGTTGTGTGATGAGAATTGATGTTTGTGGGTAGATATTTGAAGATTGCAGATTGAGCATTGAGTATTGAAAACTGTGAATTGATGATATTCTATTGAGGATTGAGAATTGACAACTGATTGTTGAGGACTGAGGGCTGAAGATTGAGGATTTGGGGTTGAGAATTCAGAATTGAGGATTGAGGATTGAGGATTGAGGATTGAGTATTGAGGATTGAGGATAGAGGATTGAAGATTGAGTATTGAGGATTGAAGGTTGAGGATTCAGGATTGAGGATTGAGGATTGAAGATTGAGGATTGAGGATCGAGGATTAAATGTTGAGCATTGAGGATTAAAAGATTGAGGATTGATGATTGAGGATTGAGGATAGAGGATTGAGGATTGAGTATTGAAGATTGAGGATTGATGATTGAGGATTGAGGATTGAGGAATGAGGATTGAGAATTGAGGATTGAACATTGAGAATTGAGGATTGAGGATTGAACATTGAGGACCGAGAGTTGAGGGTTGAGTGATGAGAATTGATGTTTGTGGATAGAGATTTGAAGATTGCACATTGGGTATTGAGTATTGAAAACTGTGAATTGAGGATATTCTATTGGGGATTGAGGATTGACAACTGATTGTTGAGGACTGAGGGCTGAAGATTGAGGATTCAGGATTGAGGATTCAGAATTGTGGTTCGAGGACTGAGGATTGAAGGTTTAAGATTGAGTATTGAGGAGTGAAGATTGAGGGTTGAGGATTGAGGATTGAGGATTGAGGATTGAAGATTGAGGATTGGGTATTGAGGATTGAAGAATGAGGATTGAGGATTGAGGATTGAACATTGAGGATTGAGGATTGAGGATTGAGGATTGAGGATTGGGGACTGAGGATTGAATATTCAGGATTGAGGATTGAGGATTGAGGATTGAGGATTGAGGATTGAGGATTGAAGATTCAGTATTGAGGATCGAAGATTGAGAATTGAGGATTGAAGATTGAGGATCGAGGATTGACAATGAGGGCTGAGGGTTGAGGATTGAGGTTTGAGGATTGAGGACTGAGGATTGAGGATTGATGATTGAGTATTGAGGTTTGAAGATAGAGGCTTGAGGATTGATGATTGGGGATTGTGGATTGAGGATTGAGGATTGAAGATTGAGTGGTGGGGACTGAGTGTTGAGGGTTGAGTGATGAGAATTGGTGTTTGTGGATAGAGATTTAATGATTGCAGATTGAGTATTGAGTATTGAAAACTGTGAATTGATGATATTCTATTGAGAATTGAGAATTGACAACTGATTGTTGAGGACTGAGGTCTGAAGATTGAGGATTCAGGGTTGAGGATCCAGGATTGAGGTTTGAGGACTGAGGATTGAGGATAGAGGATTCAGGATTGAGGATTGAGGATTGAGGATTGAGGATTGAGGATTGAAGATTGAGTATTGAGGATTGAAGGTTGAGGATTGTGGATTGAGGATTGAGGATTGAGTATTGAAGATTGTGGATTGGGGATTGAGGATTGACGATTAAGGATTGAGTATTGAGGATTGAGAATTGAGGATTGAGGATTGAAGATTGAGTATTGAGGATTGAAGATTGAGAAGTGAGGATTGAGGGTTGAGGATTGAGGACGAGGGCTGAGGGTTGAGTATTGATGTCTGAGGTCTGAGGATTGAGGATTGAGGATTGAGAATTGAGGATTGAGGATTGAGGATTGAAGATTGAGGATTGGGTATTGAGGATTGAAGAATGAGGATTGAGGATTGAGGATTGAGGGTTGAGGATTGAAGATCGAGTATTTAGGATTGAAGATTGAGGATTGAGGACTGAGGATTGAGGATTGAGGATTGAGGATTGAGGATTGAGGATTGAGGATTGAAGGTTGAGTATTGAGGATTGAAGGTTGAGGATTGTGGATTGAGGATTGAGGATTGAGTATTGAAGATTGTGGATTGGGGATTGAGTATTGACGATTAAGGATTGAGTATTGAGGATTGAGAATTGAGGATTGAGGATTGAAGATTGAGTATTGAGGATTCAAGATTGAGAATTGAGGATTGAGGGATGAGGATTGAAGATGAGGGCTGAGGGTTGAGGATTGAGGTTTGAGGACTGAGGATTGAGGATTGAGGATTGAGAGTTGAGGATTGAGGATTGAGGATTGAAGATTGAGGATTGGGTATTGAGGATTGAAGAATGAGCATGGAGGATTGAGGTTTGAGGATTGAGGATTGAAAATTGAGGATTGAGGATTCAGGTTTGAGGATTGAAGATTGAGTATTGAGTGTTGAAGATTGAGGATTGAGGATTGAGGATTGAGGATTGAGGATTGAGGATTGACGATTGAAGATTGAGTATTGGGGACTGAGAGTTGATGGTTGAGTGATGGGAATTGATGTTTGTGGATAGAGATATGAAGATTGCAGATTGAGTATTGCGTATGGAAAACTCTGAACTGAGGATATTCTAGTGAGGATTGAGGATCGACAACTGATTGTTGAGGACTGAGGGCTGAAGATTGAGGATTCAGGATTGAGGATTCAGGACTGTGGTTTGAGGACTGTGGATTGAGGATTGAGGATTGGGGATTGAGGATTGAGGATCGAGGATTGAAGATTGAAGATTGGGTATTGAGGATTGAACATTGAGGATTGAGGATTGAGGATTGAGGATTGAGGATTGGGGACTGAGGATTGAATATTCAGGATTGAGGATTGAGGATTGAGGATTGAGGATTGAGGATTGAGGATTGAAGATTCAGTATTGAGGATCGAATATTGAGAATTGAGGATTGAGGATTGAAGATTGAGGATTGAGGATTGAGAATTGAAGATTGAGGATTGGGGATTGAGTGTTGAGGGTTGAGTGGTGAGGATGGATGTTTGTGGATAGAGATTTGAAGATTGCAGATTGAGTATTGAGTATTGAAACCTGTGAATTGAGGATATTCTATTGAGGATTGAGTATTGACAACTGATAGTTGAGGACTGAGGGCTGAAGATTGTGGATTCAGGATTGAGGATTCAGAAATGAGGTTTGAGGACTGAGGATTGAGGATTGAGAATTGAGGATTGAGGATTGAGGATTGAGGATTGAAGATTGTGGATTGAGGGTTGAGGATTGAGGATTGAGGATTGAAGATTGAGAATTGGGGACTGAGTGCTGAGGGCTGAGTGATGAGAATTGATGTTTGTGGATAGAGATTTGAAGATTGCAGATTGACTATTGCGTATGGAAAACTCTGAACTGAGGATATTCTATTGAGGATTGACAACTGATTGTTGAGGACTGAGGGCTGAAGATTGAGGACTCAGGATTGAGGATTCAGGATTGTGGTTTGAGGACAGAGGATTGAGGATTGAGGATTGAGGATTGAGGATAGAGGATCGAGGATTGACAATGAGGGCTGAGGGTTGAGGATTGAGGTTTGAGGATTGAGGACTGAGGATTGAGGATTGATGATTGAGTATTGAGGTTTGAACATAGAGGCTTGAGGATTGATGATTGAGGATTGTGGATTGAGGATTGAGGATTGAAGATTGAGTGGTGGGGACTGAGTGTTGAGGGTTGAGTGATGAGAATTGGTGTTTGTGGATAGAGATTTAATGATTGCAGATTGAGTATTGAGTATTGAAAACTGTGAATTGATGATATTCTATTGAGAATTGAGAATTGACAACTGATTGTTGAGGACTGAGGTCTGAAGATTGAGGATTCAGGGTTGAGGATCCAGGATTGAGGTTTGAGGACTGAGGATTGAGGATAGAGGATTCAGGATTGAGGATTGAGGATTGAGGATTAAGGATTGAGGATTGAAGATTGAGTATTGAGGATTGAAGGTTGAGGATTGTGGATTGAGGATTGAGGATTGAGTATTGAAGATTGTGGATTGGGGATTGAGGATTGACGATTAAGGATTGAGTATTGAGGATTGAGAATTGAGGATTGAGGATTGAAGATTGAGTATTGAGGATTGAAGATTGAGAAGTGAGGATTGAGGGTTGAGGATTGAGGACGAGGGCTGAGGGTTGAGTATTGATGGCTGAGGTCTGAGGATTGAGGATTGAGGATTGAGAATTGAGGATTGAGGATTGAGGATTGAAGATTGAGGATTGGGTATTGAGGATTGAAGAATGAGGATTGAGGATTGAGGATTGAGGGTTGAGGATTGAAGATCGAGTATTTAGGATTGAAGATTGAGGATTGAGGACTGAGGATTGAGGATTGAGGATTGAGGATTGAGGATTGAGGATTGAGGATTGAAGGTTGAGTATTGAGGATTGAAGGTTGAGGATTGTGGATTGAGGATTGAGGATTGAGTATTGAAGATTGTGGATTGGGGATTGAGTATTGACGATTAAGGATTGAGTATTGAGGATTGAGAATTGAGGATTGAGGATTGAAGATTGAGTATTGAGGATTCAAGATTGAGAATTGAGGATTGAGGGATGAGGATTGAAGATGAGGGCTGAGGGTTGAGGATTGAGGTTTGAGGACTGAGGATTGAGGATTGAGGATTGAGAGTTGAGGATTGAGGATTGAGGATTGAAGATTGAGGATTGGGTATTGAGGATTGAAGAATGAGCATGGAGGATTGAGGTTTGAGGATTGAGGATTGAAAATTGAGGATTGAGGATTCAGGTTTGAGGATTGAAGATTGAGTATTGAGTGTTGAAGATTGAGGATTGAGGATTGAGGATTGAGGATTGAGGATTGAGGATTGACGATTGAAGATTGAGTATTGGGGACTGAGAGTTGATGGTTGAGTGATGGGAATTGATGTTTGTGGATAGAGATATGAAGATTGCAGATTGAGTATTGCGTATGGAAAACTCTGAACTGAGGATATTCTAGTGAGGATTGAGGATCGACAACTGATTGTTGAGGACTGAGGGCTGAAGATTGAGGATTCAGGATTGAGGATTCAGGACTGTGGTTTGAGGACTGTGGATTGAGGATTGAGGATTGGGGATTGAGGATTGAGGATCGAGGATTGAAGATTGAAGATTGGGTATTGAGGATTGAACATTGAGGATTGAGGATTGAGGATTGAGGATTGAGGATTGGGGACTGAGGATTGAATATTCAGGATTGAGGATTGAGGATTGAGGATTGAGGATTGAGGATTGAGGATTGAAGATTCAGTATTGAGGATCGAAGATTGAGAATTGAGGATTGAGGATTGAAGATTGAGGATTGAGGATTGAGAATTGAAGATTGAGGATTGGGGATTGAGTGTTGAGGGTTGAGTGGTGAGGATGGATGTTTGTGGATAGAGATTTGAAGATTGCAGATTGAGTATTGAGTATTGAAACCTGTGAATTGAGGATATTCTATTGAGGATTGAGTATTGACAACTGATAGTTGAGGACTGAGGGCTGAAGATTGTGGATTCAGGATTGAGGATTCAGAATTGAGGTTTGAGGACTGAGGATTGAGGATTGAGAATTGAGGATTGAGGATTGAGGATTGAGGATTGAAGATTGTGGATTGAGGGTTGAGGATTGAGGATTGAGGATTGAAGATTGAGAATTGGGGACTGAGTGCTGAGGGCTGAGTGATGAGAATTGATGTTTGTGGATAGAGATTTGAAGATTGCAGATTGACTATTGCGTATGGAAAACTCTGAACTGAGGATATTCTATTGAGGATTGACAACTGATTGTTGAGGACTGAGGGCTGAAGATTGAGGACTCAGGATTGAGGATTCAGGATTGTGGTTTGAGGACAGAGGATTGAGGATTGAGGATTGAGGATTGAGGATAGAGGATTGAGGATTGAAGATTGAGGATTGGGTATTGAGCATTGAATATTGAGGATTGAGGATTGAGGATTGAGGATTCAGGATTGAGGATTCAGGATTGAGGATTCAGGATTGTGGTTTGAGGACAGGGGATTGAGGATTGTGGATCGAGGATTGAGGATTGAGGATTGAGGATTGAGGGTTGAGGATTGAAGATTGAGGATTGGGTATTGAGGATTGAACATTGGGGATTGAGGATTGAGGATTGTGGATTGAGGACTGAGGATTGAATATTGATGATTGAAGATTGAGGATTGAACATTGAGTACCGAGAGTTGAGGGTTGAGTGATGAGTATTGATGTTTGTGGATAGAGATTTGAAGATTGCACATTGGGTATTGAGTATTGAAAACTGTGAATTGAGGATATTCTATTGGGGATTGAGGATTGACAACTGATTGTTGAGGACTGAGGGCTGAAGATTGAGGATTCAGGATTGAGGATTCAGAATTGTGGTTCGAGGACTGAGGATTGAAGGTTTAAGATTGAGTATTGAGGAGTGAAGATTGAGGGTTGAGGATTGAGGATTGAGGATTGAGGATTGAAGACTGAGGATTGGGTATTGAGGATTGAAGAATGAGGATTGAGGATTGAGGATTGAGGCCTGAGGATTGAGAATTGAGATCTGAGGATGAGGACTGAGGGCTGAGGGTTGAGGTTTGAGGAATGAGGATTGGGGGTTGAGGATTGAGGATTGAGGATTGAGGATTGAGTACTGAAGATTGAGTATTGATGACTGAGGATTGAGGATTGAGGATTGAGTATTGAGGATTGAGGATTGAGGATTGAAGATTGAGTATTGAGGATTGAAGATTGAGGATTGAGGATTGAGGATCGAGGATTGACAATGAGGGCTGAGGGTTGAGGATTGAGGTTTGAGGATTGAGGCCTGAGGATTGAGGATTGATGATTGAGTATTGAGGATTGAAGATTGAGGATTGAGGATTGAAGATTGAGGATTGAGGATTGAGGATTGAGGATTGAGGATTGAAGATTGAGGACTGGGGACTGAGTGTTGAGGGTTGAGTGATGAGAATTGGTGTTTGTGGATAGAGATTTAAAGATTGCAGATTGAGTATTGAGTATTGAAAACTGTGAATTGATGATATTCTATTGAGAATTGAGAATTGACAACTGATTGTTGAGGACTGAGGTCTGAAGATTGAGGATTCAGGATTGAGGATCCAGGATTGAGGTTTGAGGACTGAGGATTGAGGATAGAGGACTGAGGATTGAGGATAGAGGATTGAGGATTGAGGATTGAGGATTGAGGATTGAGGATTGAGGATTGAAGATTGAGGATTGGGTATTGCGGATTGAACATTGAGGATTGAGGATTGAGGATTGAGGACTGATGATTGAATATTGATGATTGAAGATTGATGATTGAGGATTGAGAGTTGTGGATTGAGGACGAGGACTGAGCGATGAGTATTGATGTCTGAGGTCTGAGGATTGAGGAATGAGGATTGAGAATTGAGGATTGAGGATTGAGGATTGAAGATTGAGGATTGGGTATTGAGGATTGAAGAATGAGGATTGAGGATTGAGGATTGAGGATTGAGGATTGAAGATCGATTATTTAGGATTGAAGATTGAGGATTGAGGACTGAGGATTGAGGATTGAGGATTGAGGATTGTGGATTGAGGATTGAAGGTTGAGTATTGAGGATTGAAGATTGAGGATTGTGGATTGAGGATTGAGGATTGAGTATTGAAGATTGAGGATTGGGGATTGAGGATTGACGATTAAGGATTGAGTATTGAAGATTGAGGATTGGGTATTGAGGATTGAAGAATGAGGATGGAGGATTGAGGATTGATGATTGGGTATTGAAGATTGAGTATTGAGTATTGAGTATTGAGGATTGAGGATTGAGGACTGAGAATTGAGGATTGATGATTGAGTATTGATGATTGAAGATTGAGGATTGAGGATTGAGGATTGAGGATTGAGGATTGAGGATTGAAGATTGAGGATTGGGGACTGAGTGTTGAGGGTTGTGTGATGAGAATTGATGTTTGTGGGTAGATATTTGAAGATTGCAGATTGAGCATTGAGTATTGAAAACTGTGAATTGATGATATTCTATTGAGGATTGAGAATTGACAACTGATGGTTGAGGACTGAGGGCTGAAGATTGAGGATTTGAGGTTGAGAATTCAGAATTGAGGATTGAGGATTGAGGATTGAGGATTGAGTATTGAGGATTGAGGATTGAGGATTGAAGATTGAGTATTGAGGATTGAAGGTTGAGGATTGAGGATTGAGGATTGAGGATTGAAGATTGAGGACTAGGGACTGAGTGTTGAGGGTTGAGTGATGAGAATTGGTGTTTGTAGATAGAGATTTAAAGATTGCAGATTGAGTATTGAGTATTGAAAGCTGTGAATTGTAGATATTATTTTGAGAATTGAGAATTGACAACTGATTGTTGAGGACTGAGGTCTGAAGATTGAGGATTCAGGATTGAGGATCCAGGATTGAGGTTTGAGGACTGAGGATTGAGGATAGAGGATTGAGGATTGAGGATTGGGGACTGAGGATTGAATATTCAGGATTGAGGATTGAGGATTGAGGATTGAGGATTGAGGATTGAGGATTGAAGATTCAGTATTGAGGATCGAAGATTGAGAATTGAGGATTGAGGATTGAAGATTGAGGATTGGGTATTGAGGATTGAAGAATGAGGATTGACGATTGAGGATTGGGGATTGAGGATTGGAGATTGAGGATTGAGAATTGAGGATTGAGGATTCAAGATTGGGTATTGAGGATTGGGTATTGAGGATTGAGCATTGGGGATTGAGGATCTAGTATTGGAGATTGATTATTTAGGATTGAAGATAGAGTGTTGAGGATTGAGGATTGAGGATTGAGGATTGAGGATTGAGGATTGAAGATTGAGTGTTGAAGGTTGAGTATTGAGGATTGAAGATTGAGGATTGTGGATTGAGGATTGAGGATTGAGTATTGAAGATTGAGGATTGGGGATTGAGTATTGAAGATTGAGGACTGATGATTGAGGATTGAGTATTGAGGATTGAAGGTTGAGTATTGATGATTGAAGATTGAGGATTGAGTATTGAGGGTTGAGGGTTGAGGACGAGGACTGACGGTTGAGGATTGAGGTTTGAGGATTGAGGGTTGAGGACTGAGGACTGAGGATAGAGGATTGAGGATGGAGCATTGAGGATTGAAGATTGAGGATTGAAGATTGAGGATTGAGGATTGAGAATTGAAGATTTAGGATTGGGGACTGAGTGTTGAGGGTTGAGTGATGAGGATTCATGTTTGTGGATAGAGATTTGAAGATTGCAGACAGAGTATTGAGTATTGAAACCTGTGAATTGAGGATATTCTATTGAGGATTGAGGATTGACAGCTGATTGTTGAGGACTGAGGGCTGAAGATTGAGGATTGAGGATTGAGGATCCAGGATTGAGGTTTGAGGACTGAGGATTGAGGATAGAGGATTGAGGATTGAGGATTGGGGACTGAGGATTGAATATTCAGGATTGAGGATTGAGGATTGAGGATTGAGGATTGAGGATTGAGGATTGAAGATTCAGTATTGAGGATCGAAGATTGAGAATTGAGGATTGAGGATTGAAGATTGAGGATTGGGTATTGAGGATTGAAGAATGAGGATTGACGATTGAGGATTGGGGATTGAGGATTGAAGATTGAGGATTGAGAATTGAGGATTGAGGATTCAAGATTGGGTATTGAGGATTGGGTATTGAGGATTGAGCATTGGGGATTGAGGATCTAGTATTGGAGATTGATTATTTAGGATTGAAGATAGAGTGTTGAGGATTGAGGATTGAGGATTGAGGATTGAGGATTGAAGATTGAGTGTTGAAGGTTGAGTATTGAGGATTGAAGATTGAGGATTGTGGATTGAGGATTGAGGATTGAGTATTGAAGATTGAGGATTGGGGATTGAGTATTGAAGATTGAGGACTGATGATTGAGGATTGAGTATTGAGGATTGAAGATTGAGTATTGATGATTGAAGATTGAGGATTGAGTATTGAGGGTTGAGGGTTGAGGACGAGGACTGACGGTTGATGATTGAGGTTTGAGGATTGAGGGTTGAGGACTGAGGACTGAGGATAGAGGATTGAGGATGGAGCATTGAGGATTGAGGATTGAGGATTGAAGATTGAGGATTGAGGATTGAGAATTGAAGATTTAGGATTGGGGACTGAGTGTTGAGGGTTGAGTGATGAGGATTGATGTTTGTGGATAGAGATTTGAAGATTGCAGACAGAGTATTGAGTATTGAAACCTGTGAATTGAGGATATTCTATTGAGGATTGAGGATTGACAGCTGATTGTTGAGGACTGAGGGCTGAAGATTGAGGATTGAGGATTGAGGATCCAGAATTGCGGTTTGAGGACTGAGGATTGAGGATCGAATATTGAGTGTTGAGGATTGAAGATTGAGGATTGAGGATTGAGTATGGAGGATTGAAGAAAGAGGACTGAGTGTTGATGATTGAGTGTTGAGAATTGATGTTTGAGGGTTGAGATTTGATTATTGATTTTTGTGGATTGAGTATTGAACGATGTGAATTCAGGGTATTCTATTGAGTATTGAGATTTGAGGATTGATGGTTGAGTATTGAGGATTGATAGTTGAGGGTTGTGTGTTGAATATTGAGGATTGAGGATTGAAGATTGAGTATTGCGGATTGAAGGTTGAGTATTGAGGATTTATAATTGAGGATTGAGGATTGAAGATTGAGGATTGGGGATTGGGGATTGAGGATTGACGATTGAGGATTGAGTATTGACGATTGAGAATTGAGGATTGAGGATTGAAGATTGAGTATTGAGGATTGAAGATTGAGGATTGAGGATTGAGGATTGAGGATTGAGGACTGAGGATTGAGGATTGAGGATTGAGCATTGAGGATTGAGGACTGAGGATTGAGGTTTGAGGATTGACGATGAGGGCTGAGGGTTGAGGATTGAGGTTTGAGGTCTGAGGACTGAGGATTGAGGATTGAGAATTGAGGATTGAGGATTGAGGATCGAAGATTGAGGGTTGGGTATTGAGGATTGAAGAATGAGGATTGAGGATTGAGGATTGAGGATTGGGGACTGAGGATTGAATATTCAGGATTGAGGATTGAGGATTGAGGATTGAGGATTGAGGATTGAAGATTCAGTATAGAGGATCGAAGATTGAGAATTGAGGATTGAGGATTGAACGTTGAGGACTGAGTGTTCAGGGTTGAGTGATGAGAATTGATGTCTGTGGATAGAGATTTGAAGATTGCAGATTGAGTATTGAGTATTGAAAACTGTGAATTGAGGATATTATACTCAGGATTGAGGATTGACAACTGGTTGTTGAGGACTGAGGGCTGAAGATTGAGGAATCAGGGTTGAGGATTCAGAATTGAGGTTTGAGGACTGAGGATTGAGGATTGAAGATAGAGTATTGAGGATTGAAGATTGAGGATTGAGGTTGAGGATTGAGGATTGAGGATGAGGGCTGAGGGTTGAGGATTGAGGTTTGAGGACTGAGGTCTGAGGATTGAGTATTGAGAATTGAGGATTGAGGATAGAGGATCGAAGATTGAGGATTGGGTATTGAGGATTGAAGAATGAGGATTGAGGATTGAGGATTCAGAATTGAGGATTGAATATTGAGAATTGAGGATTGAATGTTGAGGATTGCGGAATGAGGATTGAGGATTGAGGATGAGGGCTGATGGTTGAGGGTTCAGGTTTTAGGACTGAGGACTGAGGACTGAGGATTGAGAATTGGGGATTGAGGATTAAGGATTGAAGATTGAGGATTGGGTATTGAGGATTGAAGAATGAGGATTGAGGATTGAGGATTGATGATTGGGTATTGAAGATTGAGTATTGAGGATTGAGTATTGAGGATTGAGGATTGAGGATTGAGAATTGAGGATTGATGATTGAGTATTGACGATTGAAAATTGAGGATTGAGGATTGAGGATTGAGGTTTGAGGATTGAAGATTGAGGATTGGGGACTGAGTGTTGAGGGTTGTGTGATGAGAATTGATGTTTGTGGTTAGACATTTGAAGATTGCAGATTGAGCATTGAGTATTGAAAACTGTGAATTGATGATATTCTATTGAGGATTGAGAATAGACAACTGATTGTTGAGGACTGAGGGCTGAAGGTTGAGGATTCGGGGTTGAGAATTCAGAATTGAGGATTGAGAATTGAGAATTGAGGATAAGGACTGAGGGTTGAGGATTGAGGTTTGAGGAATGAGGATTGAGGAATGAGGATTGAGGATTGAAGATTGAGTATTGATGATTGAAGATTGAGGATTGAGGATTGAGGGTTGAGGATTGAGGACGAGGACTGACAGTTGAGGATTGTGGTTTGAGGATTGAGGGTTGACGATTGAGAATTGTGGATGAGGACTGAGGTTTGAGGATTGATGACTGAGGATTGAGGATTGAGGAATGATGATTGCGGATTGAGGATTGAAGATTGAGAATTGAGGATTGAGTAATGAGGATTGAATATTGAGTATTGAGGATTGAAGATTGAGGATTGAGGATTGAGGATTGAGGATTGAGGATTGAAGATTGAGGATTGGGTATTGAGGATTGCAGAATGAGGATTGAGGATTGAGTATTGAGGATTGAGGATTGAAGATTGAGTATTGAGGATTGAAGACTGACGGTTGAGGATTGAGGATCGAAGATTGAGGATTGGGTATTGCGGATTGAACATTGAGGATTGAGGATTGAGGATTGAGGACTGAAGATTGAATATTGATGATTGAAGATTGATGATTGAGGATTGAGAGTTGAGGATTGAGGACGAGGGCTGAGGGTTGAGTATTGATGTCTGAGGTCTGAGGATTGAGGATTGAGGATTGAGAATTGAGGATTGAGGATTGAGGATTGAAGATTGAGGATTGGGTATTGAGGATTGTAGAATGAGGATTGAGGATTGAAGATTGAGGGTTGAGGATTGAAGATCGAGTATTTAGGATTGATGATTGAGGATTGAGGACTGAGGATTGAGGATTGAGGATTGAGGATTGAGGATTGAGGATTGAAGATTGAGTATTGAGGATTGAAGTTTGAGGATTGTGGATTGAGGATTGAGGATTGAGTATTGAAGATTGTGGATTGGGGATTGAGGATTGACGATTAAGGATTGAGTATTGAGGATTGAGAATTGAGGATTGAGGATTGAAGATTGAGTATTGAGGATTGAAGATTGAGAAGTGAGGATTGAGGGTTGAGGATTGAGGTCGAGGGCTGAGGGTTGAGTATTGATGTCTGAGGTCTAAGGATTGAGGATTGAGGATTGAGAATTGAGGATTGAGGATTGAGGATTGAGGATTGAAGATTGAGGATTGGGTATTGAGGATTGAAGAATGAGGATTGAGGATTGAGGATTGAGGATTGAGGATTGAAGATCGAGTGTTTAGGATTGAACATTGATAATTGAGATCTGAGGATGAGGACTGAGGGCTGAGGGTTGAGGTTTGAGGAATGAGGATTGGGGGTTGAGGATTGAGGATTGAGGATTGAGGATTGAGGATTGAGTACTGAAGATTGAGTATTGATGACTGAGGATTGAGGATTGAGGATTGAGTATTGAGGATTGAGGATTGAGGATTGAAGATTGAGTATTGAGGATTGAAGATTGAGGATTGAGGATTGAGGATCGAGGATTGACAATGAGGGCTGAGGGTTGAGGATTGAGGTTTGAGGATTGAGGCCTGAGGATTGAGGATTGATGATTGAGTATTGAGGATTGAAGATTGAGGATTGAGGATTGAAGATTGAGGATTGAGGATTGAGGATTGAGGATTGAGGATTGAAGATTGAGGACTGGGGACTGAGTGTTGAGGGTTGAGTGATGAGAATTGGTGTTTGTGGATAGAGATTTAAAGATTGCAGATTGAGTATTGAGTATTGAAAACTGTGAATTGATGATATTCTATTGAGAATTGAGAATTGACAACTGATTGTTGAGGACTGAGGTCTGAAGATTGAGGATTCAGGATTGAGGATCCAGGATTGAGGTTTGAGGACTGAGGATTGAGGATAGAGGACTGAGGATTGAGGATAGAGGATTGAGGATTGAGGATTGAGGATTGAGGATTGAGGATTGAGGATTGAAGATTGAGGATTGGGTATTGCGGATTGAACATTGAGGATTGAGGATTGAGGATTGAGGACTGATGATTGAATATTGATGATTGAAGATTGATGATTGAGGATTGAGAGTTGTGGATTGAGGACGAGGACTGAGCGATGAGTATTGATGTCTGAGGTCTGAGGATTGAGGAATGAGGATTGAGAATTGAGGATTGAGGATTGAGGATTGAAGATTGAGGATTGGGTATTGAGGATTGAAGAATGAGGATTGAGGATTGAGGATTGAGGATTGAGGATTGAAGATCGATTATTTAGGATTGAAGATTGAGGATTGAGGACTGAGGATTGAGGATTGAGGATTGAGGATTGTGGATTGAGGATTGAAGGTTGAGTATTGAGGATTGAAGATTGAGGATTGTGGATTGAGGATTGAGGATTGAGTATTGAAGATTGAGGATTGGGGATTGAGGATTGACGATTAAGGATTGAGTATTGAAGATTGAGGATTGGGTATTGAGGATTGAAGAATGAGGATGGAGGATTGAGGATTGATGATTGGGTATTGAAGATTGAGTATTGAGTATTGAGTATTGAGGATTGAGGATTGAGGACTGAGAATTGAGGATTGATGATTGAGTATTGATGATTGAAGATTGAGGATTGAGGATTGAGGATTGAGGATTGAGGATTGAGGATTGAAGATTGAGGATTGGGGACTGAGTGTTGAGGGTTGTGTGATGAGAATTGATGTTTGTGGGTAGATATTTGAAGATTGCAGATTGAGCATTGAGTATTGAAAACTGTGAATTGATGATATTCTATTGAGGATTGAGAATTGACAACTGATGGTTGAGGACTGAGGGCTGAAGATTGAGGATTTGAGGTTGAGAATTCAGAATTGAGGATTGAGGATTGAGGATTGAGGATTGAGTATTGAGGATTGAGGATTGAGGATTGAAGATTGAGTATTGAGGATTGAAGGTTGAGGATTGAGGATTGAGGATTGAGGATTGAAGATTGAGGACTAGGGACTGAGTGTTGAGGGTTGAGTGATGAGAATTGGTGTTTGTAGATAGAGATTTAAAGATTGCAGATTGAGTATTGAGTATTGAAAGCTGTGAATTGTAGATATTATTTTGAGAATTGAGAATTGACAGCTGATTGTTGAGGACTGAGGTCTGAAGATTGAGGATTCAGGATTGAGGATCCAGGATTGAGGTTTGAGGACTGAGGATTGAGGATAGAGGATTGAGGATTGAGGATTGGGGACTGAGGATTGAATATTCAGGATTGAGGATTGAGGATTGAGGATTGAGGATTGAGGATTGAGGATTGAAGATTCAGTATTGAGGATCGAAGATTGAGAATTGAGGATTGAGGATTGAAGATTGAGGATTGGGTATTGAGGATTGAAGAATGAGGATTGACGATTGAGGATTGGGGATTGAGGATTGAAGATTGAGGATTGAGAATTGAGGATTGAGGATTCAAGATTGGGTATTGAGGATTGGGTATTGAGGATTGAGCATTGGGGATTGAGGATCTAGTATTGGAGATTGATTATTTAGGATTGAAGATAGAGTGTTGAGGATTGAGGATTGAGGATTGAGGATTGAGGATTGAAGATTGAGTGTTGAAGGTTGAGTATTGAGGATTGAAGATTGAGGATTGTGGATTGAGGATTGAGGATTGAGTATTGAAGATTGAGGATTGGGGATTGAGTATTGAAGATTGAGGACTGATGATTGAGGATTGAGTATTGAGGATTGAAGATTGAGTATTGATGATTGAAGATTGAGGATTGAGTATTGAGGGTTGAGGGTTGAGGACGAGGACTGACGGTTGATGATTGAGGTTTGAGGATTGAGGGTTGAGGACTGAGGACTGAGGATAGAGGATTGAGGATGGAGCATTGAGGATTGAGGATTGAGGATTGAAGATTGAGGATTGAGGATTGAGAATTGAAGATTTAGGATTGGGGACTGAGTGTTGAGGGTTGAGTGATGAGGATTGATGTTTGTGGATAGAGATTTGAAGATTGCAGACAGAGTATTGAGTATTGAAACCTGTGAATTGAGGATATTCTATTGAGGATTGAGGATTGACAGCTGATTGTTGAGGACTGAGGGCTGAAGATTGAGGATTGAGGATTGAGGATCCAGAATTGCGGTTTGAGGACTGAGGATTGAGGATCGAATATTGAGTGTTGAGGATTGAAGATTGAGGATTGAGGATTGAGTATGGAGGATTGAAGAAAGAGGACTGAGTGTTGATGATTGAGTGTTGAGAATTGATGTTTGAGGGTTGAGATTTGATTATTGATTTTTGTGGATTGAGTATTGAACGATGTGAATTCAGGGTATTCTATTGAGTATTGAGATTTGAGGATTGATGGTTGAGTATTGAGGATTGATAGTTGAGGGTTGTGTGTTGAATATTGAGGATTGAGGATTGAAGATTGAGTATTGAGGATTGAAGGTTGAGTATTGAGGATTTATAATTGAGGATTGAGGATTGAAGATTGAGGATTGGGGATTGGGGATTGAGGATTGACGATTGAGGATTGAGTATTGACGATTGAGAATTGAGGATTGAGGATTGAAGATTGAGTATTGAGGATTGAAGATTGAGGATTGAGGATTGAGGATTGAGGATTGAGGACTGAGGATTGAGGATTGAGGATTGAGCATTGAGGATTGAGGACTGAGGATTGAGGTTTGAGGATTGACGATGAGGGCTGAGGGTTGAGGATTGAGGTTTGAGGTCTGAGGACTGAGGATTGAGGATTGAGAATTGAGGATTCAGGATTGAGGATCGAAGATTGAGGGTTGGGTATTGAGGATTGAAGAATGAGGATTGAGGATTGAGGATTGAGGATTGGGGACTGAGGATTGAATATTCAGGATTGAGGATTGAGGATTGAGGATTGAGGATTGAGGATTGAAGATTCAGTATAGAGGATCGAAGATTGAGAATTGAGGATTGAGGATTGAACGTTGAGGACTGAGTGTTCAGGGTTGAGTGATGAGAATTGATGTCTGTGGATAGAGATTTGAAGATTGCAGATTGAGTATTGAGTATTGAAAACTGTGAATTGAGGATATTATACTCAGGATTGAGGATTGACAACTGGTTGTTGAGGACTGAGGGCTGAAGATTGAGGAATCAGGGTTGAGGATTCAGAATTGAGGTTTGAGGACTGAGGATTGAGGATTGAAGATAGAGTATTGAGGATTGAAGATTGAGGATTGAGGTTGAGGATTGAGGATTGAGGATGAGGGCTGAGGGTTGAGGATTGAGGTTTGAGGACTGAGGTCTGAGGATTGAGTATTGAGAATTGAGGATTGAGGATAGAGGATCGAAGATTGAGGATTGGGTATTGAGGATTGAAGAATGAGGATTGAGGATTGAGGATTCAGAATTGAGGATTGAATATTGAGAATTGAGGATTGAATGTTGAGGATTGCGGAATGAGGATTGAGGATTGAGGATGAGGGCTGATGGTTGAGGGTTCAGGTTTTAGGACTGAGGACTGAGGACTGAGGATTGAGAATTGGGGATTGAGGATTAAGGATTGAAGATTGAGGATTGGGTATTGAGGATTGAAGAATGAGGATTGAGGATTGAGGATTGATGATTGGGTATTGAAGATTGAGTATTGAGGATTGAGTATTGAGGATTGAGGATTGAGGATTGAGAATTGAGGATTGATGATTGAGTATTGACGATTGAAAATTGAGGATTGAGGATTGAGGATTGAGGTTTGAGGATTGAAGATTGAGGATTGGGGACTGAGTGTTGAGGGTTGTGTGATGAGAATTGATGTTTGTGGTTAGACATTTGAAGATTGCAGATTGAGCATTGAGTATTGAAAACTGTGAATTGATGATATTCTATTGAGGATTGAGAATAGACAACTGATTGTTGAGGACTGAGGGCTGAAGGTTGAGGATTCGGGGTTGAGAATTCAGAATTGAGGATTGAGAATTGAGAATTGAGGATAAGGACTGAGGGTTGAGGATTGAGGTTTGAGGAATGAGGATTGAGGAATGAGGATTGAGGATTGAAGATTGAGTATTGATGATTGAAGATTGAGGATTGAGGATTGAGGGTTGAGGATTGAGGACGAGGACTGACAGTTGAGGATTGTGGTTTGAGGATTGAGGGTTGACGATTGAGAATTGTGGATGAGGACTGAGGTTTGAGGATTGATGACTGAGGATTGAGGATTGAGGAATGATGATTGCGGATTGAGGATTGAAGATTGAGAATTGAGGATTGAGTAATGAGGATTGAATATTGAGTATTGAGGATTGAAGATTGAGGATTGAGGATTGAGGATTGAGGATTGAGGATTGAAGATTGAGGATTGGGTATTGAGGATTGCAGAATGAGGATTGAGGATTGAGTATTGAGGATTGAGGATTGAAGATTGAGTATTGAGGATTGAAGACTGACGGTTGAGGATTGAGGATCGAAGATTGAGGATTGGGTATTGCGGATTGAACATTGAGGATTGAGGATTGAGGATTGAGGACTGAAGATTGAATATTGATGATTGAAGATTGATGATTGAGGATTGAGAGTTGAGGATTGAGGACGAGGGCTGAGGGTTGAGTATTGATGTCTGAGGTCTGAGGATTGAGGATTGAGGATTGAGAATTGAGGATTGAGGATTGAGGATTGAAGATTGAGGATTGGGTATTGAGGATTGTAGAATGAGGATTGAGGATTGAAGATTGAGGGTTGAGGATTGAAGATCGAGTATTTAGGATTGATGATTGAGGATTGAGGACTGAGGATTGAGGATTGAGGATTGAGGATTGAGGATTGAGGATTGAAGATTGAGTATTGAGGATTGAAGTTTGAGGATTGTGGATTGAGGATTGAGGATTGAGTATTGAAGATTGTGGATTGGGGATTGAGGATTGACGATTAAGGATTGAGTATTGAGGATTGAGAATTGAGGATTGAGGATTGAAGATTGAGTATTGAGGATTGAAGATTGAGAAGTGAGGATTGAGGGTTGAGGATTGAGGTCGAGGGCTGAGGGTTGAGTATTGATGTCTGAGGTCTAAGGATTGAGGATTGAGGATTGAGAATTGAGGATTGAGGATTGAGGATTGAGGATTGAAGATTGAGGATTGGGTATTGAGGATTGAAGAATGAGGATTGAGGATTGAGGATTGAGGATTGAGGATTGAAGATCGAGTGTTTAGGATTGAACATTGATAATTGAGATCTGAGGATGAGGACTGAGGGCTGAGGGTTGAGGTTTGAGGAATGAGGATTGGGGGTTGAGGATTGAGGATTGAGGATTGAGGATTGAGGATTGAGTACTGAAGATTGAGTATTGATGACTGAGGATTGAGGATTGAGGATTGAGTATTGAGGATTGAGGATTGAGGATTGAAGATTGAGTATTGAGGATTGAAGATTGAGGATTGAGGATTGAGGATCGAGGATTGACAATGAGGGCTGAGGGTTGAGGATTGAGGTTTGAGGATTGAGGCCTGAGGATTGAGGATTGATGATTGAGTATTGAGGATTGAAGATTGAGGATTGAGGATTGAAGATTGAGGATTGAGGATTGAGGATTGAGGATTGAGGATTGAAGATTGAGGACTGGGGACTGAGTGTTGAGGGTTGAGTGATGAGAATTGGTGTTTGTGGATAGAGATTTAAAGATTGCAGATTGAGTATTGAGTATTGAAAACTGTGAATTGATGATATTCTATTGAGAATTGAGAATTGACAACTGATTGTTGAGGACTGAGGTCTGAAGATTGAGGATTCAGGATTGAGGATCCAGGATTGAGGTTTGAGGACTGAGGATTGAGGATAGAGGACTGAGGATTGAGGATAGAGGATTGAGGATTGAGGATTGAGGATTGAGGATTGAGGATTGAGGATTGAAGATTGAGGATTGGGTATTGCGGATTGAACATTGAGGATTGAGGATTGAGGATTGAGGACTGATGATTGAATATTGATGATTGAAGATTGATGATTGAGGATTGAGAGTTGTGGATTGAGGACGAGGACTGAGCGATGAGTATTGATGTCTGAGGTCTGAGGATTGAGGAATGAGGATTGAGAATTGAGGATTGAGGATTGAGGATTGAAGATTGAGGATTGGGTATTGAGGATTGAAGAATGAGGATTGAGGATTGAGGATTGAGGATTGAGGATTGAAGATCGATTATTTAGGATTGAAGATTGAGGATTGAGGACTGAGGATTGAGGATTGAGGATTGAGGATTGTGGATTGAGGATTGAAGGTTGAGTATTGAGGATTGAAGATTGAGGATTGTGGATTGAGGATTGAGGATTGAGTATTGAAGATTGAGGATTGGGGATTGAGGATTGACGATTAAGGATTGAGTATTGAAGATTGAGGATTGGGTATTGAGGATTGAAGAATGAGGATGGAGGATTGAGGATTGATGATTGGGTATTGAAGATTGAGTATTGAGTATTGAGTATTGAGGATTGAGGATTGAGGACTGAGAATTGAGGATTGATGATTGAGTATTGATGATTGAAGATTGAGGATTGAGGATTGAGGATTGAGGATTGAGGATTGAGGATTGAAGATTGAGGATTGGGGACTGAGTGTTGAGGGTTGTGTGATGAGAATTGATGTTTGTGGGTAGATATTTGAAGATTGCAGATTGAGCATTGAGTATTGAAAACTGTGAATTGATGATATTCTATTGAGGATTGAGAATTGACAACTGATGGTTGAGGACTGAGGGCTGAAGATTGAGGATTTGAGGTTGAGAATTCAGAATTGAGGATTGAGGATTGAGGATTGAGGATTGAGTATTGAGGATTGAGGATTGAGGATTGAAGATTGAGTATTGAGGATTGAAGGTTGAGGATTGAGGATTGAGGATTGAGGATTGAAGATTGAGGACTAGGGACTGAGTGTTGAGGGTTGAGTGATGAGAATTGGTGTTTGTAGATAGAGATTTAAAGATTGCAGATTGAGTATTGAGTATTGAAAGCTGTGAATTGTAGATATTATTTTGAGAATTGAGAATTGACAGCTGATTGTTGAGGACTGAGGTCTGAAGATTGAGGATTCAGGATTGAGGATCCAGGATTGAGGTTTGAGGACTGAGGATTGAGGATAGAGGATTGAGGATTGAGGATTGGGGACTGAGGATTGAATATTCAGGATTGAGGATTGAGGATTGAGGATTGAGGATTGAGGATTGAGGATTGAAGATTCAGTATTGAGGATCGAAGATTGAGAATTGAGGATTGAGGATTGAAGATTGAGGATTGGGTATTGAGGATTGAAGAATGAGGATTGACGATTGAGGATTGGGGATTGAGGATTGAAGATTGAGGATTGAGAATTGAGGATTGAGGATTCAAGATTGGGTATTGAGGATTGGGTATTGAGGATTGAGCATTGGGGATTGAGGATCTAGTATTGGAGATTGATTATTTAGGATTGAAGATAGAGTGTTGAGGATTGAGGATTGAGGATTGAGGATTGAGGATTGAAGATTGAGTGTTGAAGGTTGAGTATTGAGGATTGAAGATTGAGGATTGTGGATTGAGGATTGAGGATTGAGTATTGAAGATTGAGGATTGGGGATTGAGTATTGAAGATTGAGGACTGATGATTGAGGATTGAGTATTGAGGATTGAAGATTGAGTATTGATGATTGAAGATTGAGGATTGAGTATTGAGGGTTGAGGGTTGAGGACGAGGACTGACGGTTGATGATTGAGGTTTGAGGATTGAGGGTTGAGGACTGAGGACTGAGGATAGAGGATTGAGGATGGAGCATTGAGGATTGAGGATTGAGGATTGAAGATTGAGGATTGAGGATTGAGAATTGAAGATTTAGGATTGGGGACTGAGTGTTGAGGGTTGAGTGATGAGGATTGATGTTTGTGGATAGAGATTTGAAGATTGCAGACAGAGTATTGAGTATTGAAACCTGTGAATTGAGGATATTCTATTGAGGATTGAGGATTGACAGCTGATTGTTGAGGACTGAGGGCTGAAGATTGAGGATTGAGGATTGAGGATCCAGAATTGCGGTTTGAGGACTGAGGATTGAGGATCGAATATTGAGTGTTGAGGATTGAAGATTGAGGATTGAGGATTGAGTATGGAGGATTGAAGAAAGAGGACTGAGTGTTGATGATTGAGTGTTGAGAATTGATGTTTGAGGGTTGAGATTTGATTATTGATTTTTGTGGATTGAGTATTGAACGATGTGAATTCAGGGTATTCTATTGAGTATTGAGATTTGAGGATTGATGGTTGAGTATTGAGGATTGATAGTTGAGGGTTGTGTGTTGAATATTGAGGATTGAGGATTGAAGATTGAGTATTGAGGATTGAAGGTTGAGTATTGAGGATTTATAATTGAGGATTGAGGATTGAAGATTGAGGATTGGGGATTGGGGATTGAGGATTGACGATTGAGGATTGAGTATTGACGATTGAGAATTGAGGATTGAGGATTGAAGATTGAGTATTGAGGATTGAAGATTGAGGATTGAGGATTGAGGATTGAGGATTGAGGACTGAGGATTGAGGATTGAGGATTGAGCATTGAGGATTGAGGACTGAGGATTGAGGTTTGAGGATTGACGATGAGGGCTGAGGGTTGAGGATTGAGGTTTGAGGTCTGAGGACTGAGGATTGAGGATTGAGAATTGAGGATTCAGGATTGAGGATCGAAGATTGAGGGTTGGGTATTGAGGATTGAAGAATGAGGATTGAGGATTGAGGATTGAGGATTGGGGACTGAGGATTGAATATTCAGGATTGAGGATTGAGGATTGAGGATTGAGGATTGAGGATTGAGGATTGAAGATTCAGTATAGAGGATCGAAGATTGAGAATTGAGAATTGAGAATATTCAGGATTGAGGATTGAGGATTGAGGATTGAGGATTGAGGATTGAAGATTCAGTATAGAGGATCGAAGATTGAGAATTGAGGATTGAGGATTGAACGTTGAGGACTGAGTGTTCAGGGTTGAGTGATGAGAATTGATGTCTGTGGATAGAGATTTGAAGATTGCAGATTGAGTATTGAGTATTGAAAACTGTGAATTGAGGATATTATACTCAGGATTGAGGATTGACAACTGGTTGTTGAGGACTGAGGGCTGAAGATTGAGGAATCAGGGTTGAGGATTCAGAATTGAGGTTTGAGGACTGAGGATTGAGGATTGAAGATAGAGTATTGAGGATTGAAGATTGAGGATTGAGGTTGAGGATTGAGGATTGAGGATGAGGGCTGAGGGTTGAGGATTGAGGTTTGAGGACTGAGGTCTGAGGATTGAGTATTGAGAATTGAGGATTGAGGATAGAGGATCGAAGATTGAGGATTGGGTATTGAGGATTGAAGAATGAGGATTGAGGATTGAGGATTCAGAATTGAGGATTGAATATTGAGAATTGAGGATTGAATGTTGAGGATTGCGGAATGAGGATTGAGGATTGAGGATGAGGGCTGATGGTTGAGGGTTCAGGTTTTAGGACTGAGGACTGAGGACTGAGGATTGAGAATTGGGGATTGAGGATTAAGGATTGAAGATTGAGGATTGGGTATTGAGGATTGAAGAATGAGGATTGAGGATTGAGGATTGATGATTGGGTATTGAAGATTGAGTATTGAGGATTGAGTATTGAGGATTGAGGATTGAGGATTGAGAATTGAGGATTGATGATTGAGTATTGACGATTGAAAATTGAGGATTGAGGATTGAGGATTGAGGTTTGAGGATTGAAGATTGAGGATTGGGGACTGAGTGTTGAGGGTTGTGTGATGAGAATTGATGTTTGTGGTTAGACATTTGAAGATTGCAGATTGAGCATTGAGTATTGAAAACTGTGAATTGATGATATTCTATTGAGGATTGAGAATAGACAACTGATTGTTGAGGACTGAGGGCTGAAGGTTGAGGATTCGGGGTTGAGAATTCAGAATTGAGGATTGAGAATTGAGAATTGAGGATAAGGACTGAGGGTTGAGGATTGAGGTTTGAGGAATGAGGATTGAGGAATGAGGATTGAGGATTGAAGATTGAGTATTGATGATTGAAGATTGAGGATTGAGGATTGAGGGTTGAGGATTGAGGACGAGGACTGACAGTTGAGGATTGTGGTTTGAGGATTGAGGGTTGACGATTGAGAATTGTGGATGAGGACTGAGGTTTGAGGATTGATGACTGAGGATTGAGGATTGAGGAATGATGATTGCGGATTGAGGATTGAAGATTGAGAATTGAGGATTGAGTAATGAGGATTGAATATTGAGTATTGAGGATTGAAGATTGAGGATTGAGGATTGAGGATTGAGGATTGAGGATTGAGGATTGAGGATTGAGGATAGAGGATTGAAGATTGAGTATTGGGGACTGAGAGTTGAGGGTTGAGTGATGAGGATTGATGTTTGTGGATAGAGATTCGATGATTGCAGGTTGAGAATTTAGTATTGAAAACTGTGAATTGATGATATTCTATTGAGGATAGAGGATTGACAACTGATTGTTGAGGTCTGAAGTCTGAAGGTTGAAGACTGAGTATTGAGGATTCAGGATTGAGGTTTGAGGACTGAGGATTGAGGATTGAGGATTGAGGCTTGAGGATTGAGGATTGAGGATTGAAGATTGAGGATTGAGGATCCAGGATGAGGGCTGAAGGTTGATGGTTGAGGTTTGAGGACTGTGGACTGAGGATTGAGGGTTAAGAATTAAGGATTGAGGATTGAGGATTGAAGATTGAGGATTGGGTATTGAGGATTGCAGAATGAGGATTGAGGATTGAGTATTGAGGATTGAGGATTGAAGATTGAGTATTGAGGATTGAAGACTGACGGTTGAGGATTGAGGATCGAAGATTGAGGATTGGGTATTGCGGATTGAACATTGAGGATTGAGGATTGAGGATTGAGGACTGAAGATTGAATATTGATGATTGAAGATTGATGATTGAGGATTGAGAGTTGAGGATTGAGGACGAGGGCTGAGGGTTGAGTATTGATGTCTGAGGTCTGAGGATTGAGGATTGAGGATTGAGAATTGAGGATTGAGGATTGAGGATTGAAGATTGAGGATTGGGTATTGAGGATTGTAGAATGAGGATTGAGGATTGAGGATTGAGGGTTGAGGATTGAAGATCGAGTATTTAGGATTGATGATTGAGGATTGAGGACTGAGGATTGAGGATTGAGGATTGAGGATTGAGGATTGAGGATTGAAGATTGAGTATTGAGGATTGAAGTTTGAGGATTGTGGATTGAGGATTGAGGATTGAGTATTGAAGATTGTGGATTGGGGATTGAGGATTGACGATTAAGGATTGAGTATTGAGGATTGAGAATTGAGGATTGAGGATTGAAGATTGAGTATTGAGGATTGAAGATTGAGAAGTGAGGATTGAGGGTTGAGGATTGAGGTCGAGGGCTGAGGGTTGAGTATTGATGTCTGAGGTCTAAGGATTGAGGATTGAGGATTGAGAATTGAGGATTGAGGATTGAGGATTGAGGATTGAAGATTGAGGATTGGGTATTGAGGATTGAAGAATGAGGATTGAGGATTAAGGATTGAGGGTTGAGGATTGAAGATCGAGTATTTAGGATTGAAGATTGAGGATTGAGGACTGAGGATTGAGGATTGAGGATTGAGGATTGAGGATTGAGGATTGAAGATTGAGTATTGAGGATTGAAGGTTGAGGATTGTGGATTGAGGATTGAGGATTGAGTATTGAAGATTGTGGATTGGGGATTGAGTATTGAAGATTAAGGATTGAGTTTTGAGGATTGAGAATTGAGAATTGAGGATTGAAGATTGAGTATTGAGGATTCAAGATTGAGAATTGAGGATTGAGGGATGAGGATTGAAGATGAGGGCTGAGGGTAGAGGATTGAGGTTTGAGGATTGAGGACTGAGGATTGAGGATTGATGATAGAGTATTGAGGATTGAAGATAGAGGATTGAGGATTGATGATTGAGGATTCTGGATTGAGGATTGAGGATTGAAGATTCAGGACTGGGGACTGAGTGTTGAGGGTTGAGTGATGAGAATTGGTGTTTGTGGATAGAGATTTAAAGATTGCAGATTGAGTATTGAGTATTGAAAGCTGTGAATTGATGATATTCTATTGAGAATTGAGAATTGACAACTGATTGTTGAGGACTGAGGTCTGAAGATTGAGGATTCAGGGTTGAGGATCCTGGATTGAGGTTTGAGGACTGAGGATTGAGGATAGAGGATTGAGGATTGAGGATTGAGGATTGAGGATTGAGGATTGAGGATTGAAGATTGAGGATTGGGTATTGCGGATTGAACATTGAGGATTGAGGATTGAGGATTGAGGACTGAAGATTGAATATTGATGATCGAAGATTGATGATTGAGGATTGAGAGTTGTGGATTGAGGACGAGGACTGAGCGATGAGTATTGACGTCTGAGGTCTGAGGATTGAGGATTGAGGATTGAGAATTGAGGATTGAGGATTGAGGATTGAAGATTGAGGATTGGGTATTGAGGATTGAAGAATGAGGATTGAGGATTGAGGATTGAGGATTGAGGATTGAAGATCGAGTGTTTAGGATTGAACATTGAGGATTGAGGACTGAGGATTGAGGATTGAGGATTGAGGATTGTGGATTGAGGATTGAAGGTTGAGTATTGAGGATTGAAGATTGAGGATTGTGGATTGAGGATTGAGGATTGATTATTGAAGATTGAGGATTGGGGATTGAGGATTGAAGATTAAGGATTGAGTATTGAAGATTGAGAATTGGGTATTGAGGATTGAAGAATGAGGATTGAGGATTGAGGATTGATGATTGGGTATTGAAGATTGAGTATTGAGTATTGAGTATTGAGTATTGAGGATTGAGGATTGAGGATTGAGAATTGAGGATTGATGATTGAGTATTGATGATTGAAGATTGAGGATTGATGATTGAGGATTGAGGATTGAGGATTGAAGATTGAGGATTGGGGACTGGGTGTTGAGGGTTGTGTGATGAGAATTGATGTTTGTGGGTAGATATTTGAAGATTGCAGATTGAGCATTGAGTATTGAAAACTGTGAATTGATGATATTCTATTGAGGATTGAGAATTGACAACTGATTGTTGAGGACTGAGGGCTGAAGATTGAGGATTTGGGGTTGAGAATTCAGAATTGCGGATTGAGGATTGAGGATTGAGGATTGAGGATTGAGGATTGAGGATTGGGGACTGAGGATTGAATATTCAGGATTGAGGATTGAGGATTGAGGATTGAGGATTGAGGATTGAGGATTGAAGATTCAGTATTGAGGATCGAAGATTGAGAATTGAGGATTGAGGATTGAAGATTGAGGATTGGGTATTGAGGATTGAAGAATGAGGATTGAGGATTGAGGATTGGGGATTGAGGATTGAAGATTGAGGATTGAGAATTGAGGATTGAGGATTCAAGATTGGGTATTGAGGATTGAGCATTGGGGATTGAGGATCTAGTATTGGAGATTGATTATTTAGTATTGAAGATAGAGTGTTGAGGATTGAGGATTGAGGATTGAGGATTGAAGATTGAGTGTTGAGGTTTGAGGGTTGAGGATTGAGGATTGAGTATTGAGGATTGAGGATGAGGAATGAGGTTTGAGGTTTGAGGTTTGAGTATTGAATCCTGAGTATTCAGGATATTCTATCGAGTATTGAGAATTGAGGATTGATGGTTGAGTATTGAGGACTGAGGATTGAGGATGGAGGATTGAATATTGAAGATTGAGGACTGATGATTGAGGATTGAGTATTGAGGATTGAAGATTGAGTATTGATGATTGAAGATTGAGGATTGAGTATTGAGGGTCGAGGGTTGAGGACGAGGACTGACGGTTGAGGATTGAGGTTTGAGGATTGAGGGTTGAGGACTGAGGACTGAGGATAGAGGATTGAGGATGGAGCATTGAGGATAGAAGATTGAGTACTGGGGATTGAGGATTGAAGATTGAGGATTGAGGATTGAGAATTGAAGATTGAGGATTGGGGACTGAGTGTTGAGGGTTGAGTGGTGAGGATTGATGTTTGTGGATAGAGATTTGAAGATTGCAGATTGAGTATTGAGTATTGAAACCTGTGAATTGAGGATATTCTATTGAGGATTGAGTATTGACAACTGATAGTTGAGGACTGAGGGCTGAAGATTGTGGATTCAGGATTGAGGATTCAGAATTGAGGTTTGAGGACTGAGGATTGAGGATTGAGAATTGAGGATTGAGGATTGAGGATTGAGGATTGAAGATTGTGGATTGAGGGTTGAGGATTGAGGATTGAGGATTGATGATTGAGAATTGGGGACTGAGTGCTGAGGGCTGAGTGATGAGAATTGATGTTTGTGGATAGAGATTTGAAGATTGCAGATTGAGTATTGCGTATGGAAAGCTCTGAACTGAGGATATTCTATTGAGGATTGAGGATTGACAACTGATTGTTGAGGACTGAGGGCTGAAGGTTGAGGACTCAGGATTGAGGATTCATGATTGTGGTTTGAGGACAGAGGATTGAGGATTGAGGATTGAGGATTGAGGATTGAGGATTGAGGATTGAAGATTGAGGATTGGGTATTGAGCATTGAATATTGAGGATTGAGGATTGAGGATTGAGGATTCAGGATTGAGGATTCAGTATTGAGGATTCAGGATTGTGGTTTGAGGACAGGGGATTGAGGATTGTGGATCGAGGATTGAGGATTGAGGATTGAGGATTGAGGGTTGAGGATTGAAGATTGAGGATTGGGTATTGAGGATTGAACATTGGGGATTGAGGATTGAGGATTGTGGATTGAGGACTGAGGATTGAATATTGATGATTGAAGATTGAGGATTGAGGATTGAGGGTTGTGGATTGGGGACCAGGACTGAGGGTTGAATATTGACGTTTGAGGTCTGACGATTGAGGATTGAGGATTGAGGATTGAGGATTGAGTACTGAAGATTGAGTATTGATGACTGAGGATTGAGGATTGAGGATTGAGTATTGAGGATTGAGGATTGAGGATTGAAGATTGAGTAATGAGGATTCAAGGTTGAGGATTGAGGATTGAGGATTGAGGATTGAAGATTGAGGATTGAGGATCGAGGATTAAATGTTGAGCATTGAGGATTAAAAGATTGAGGATTGATGATTGAGGATTGAGGATTGAGGATTGAGGATTGAGGATTGAGGATTGAGGATTGAGTATTGAAAATTGAAGATTGATGATTGAGGATTGAGGATTGAGGATTGAGGATTGAGAATTGAGGATTGAAGATTGAGAATTGAGGATTGAGGATTGAACATTGAGGACCGAGAGTTGAGGGTTGAGTGATGAGTATTGATGTTTGTGGATAGAGATTTGAAGATTGCACATTGGGTATTGAGTATTGAAAACTGTGAATTGAGGATATTCTATTGGGGATTGAGGATTGACAACTGATTGTTGAGGACTGAGGGCTGAAGATTGAGGATTCAGGATTGAGGATTCAGAATTGTGGTTCGAGGACTGAGGATTGAAGGTTTAAGATTGAGTATTGAGGAGTGAAGATTGAGGGTTGAGGATTGAGGATTGAGGATTGAGGATTGAAGACTGAGGATTGGGTATTGAGGATTGAAGAATGAGGATTGAGGATTGAGGATTGAGGCCTGAGGATTGAGAATTGAGATCTGAGGATGAGGACTGAGGGCTGAGGGTTGAGGTTTGAGGAATGAGGATTGGGGGTTGAGGATTGAGGATTGAGGATTGAGGATTGAGGATTGAGTACTGAAGATTGAGTATTGATGACTGAGGATTGAGGATTGAGGATTGAGTATTGAGGATTGAGGATTGAGGATTGAAGATTGAGTATTGAGGATTGAAGATTGAGGATTGAGGATTGAGGATTGAGGATCGAGGATTGACAATGAGGGCTGAGGGTTGAGGATTGAGGTTTGAGGATTGAGGACTGAGGATTGAGGATTGATGATTGAGTATTGAGGATTGAAGATTGAGGATTGAGGATTGAAGATTGAGGATTGAGGATTGAGGATTGAGGATTGAGGATTGAAGATTGAGGACTGGGGACTGAGTGTTGAGGGTTGAGTGATGAGAATTGGTGTTTGTGGATAGAGATTTAAAGATTGCAGATTGAGTATTGAGTATTGAAAACTGTGAATTGATGATATTCTATTGAGAATTGAGAATTGACAACTGATTGTTGAGGACTGAGGTCTGAAGATTGAGGATTCAGGATTGAGGATCCAGGATTGAGGTTTGAGGACTGAGGATTGAGGATAGAGGACTGAGGATTGAGGATAGAGGATTGAGGATTGAGGATTGAGGATTGAGGATTGAGGATTGAGGATTGAAGATTGAGGATTGGGTATTGCGGATTGAACATTGAGGATTGAGGATTGAGGATTGAGGACTGATGATTGAATATTGATGATTGAAGATTGATGATTGAGGATTGAGAGTTGTGGATTGAGGACGAGGACTGAGCGATGAGTATTGATGTCTGAGGTCTGAGGATTGAGGAATGAGGATTGAGAATTGAGGATTGAGGATTGAGGATTGAAGATTGAGGATTGGGTATTGAGGATTGAAGAATGAGGATTGAGGATTGAGGATTGAGGATTGATCATTGAAGATCGATTATTTAGGATTGAAGATTGAGGATTGAGGACTGAGGATTGAGGATTGAGGATTGAGGATTGTGGATTGAGGATTGAAGGTTGAGTATTGAGGATTGAAGATTGAGGATTGTGGATTGAGGATTGAGGATTGAGTATTGAAGACTGAGGATTGGGGATTGAGGATTGACGATTAAGGATTGAGTATTGAAGATTGAGGATTGGGTATTGAGGATTGAAGAATGAGGATTGAGGATTGAGGATTGATGATTGGGTATTGAAGATTGAGTATTGAGTATTGAGTATTGAGGATTGAGGATTGAGGATTGAGGATTGAGGATTGAGAATTGAGGATTGATGATTGAGTATTGATGATTGAAGATTGAGGATTGAGGTCTGAGGATTGAGGAATGAGGATTGAGAATTGAGGATTGAGGATTGAGGATTGAAGATTGAGGATTGGGTATTGAGGATTGAAGAATGAGGATTGAGGATTGAGGATTGAGGATTGAGGATTGAAGATCGATTATTTAGGATTGAAGATTGAGGATTCAGGATTGGGGATCCAGGATTGAGGTTTGAGGATTGAGGATTGAAAATTGAGGATTGAGGATTCAGGTTTGAGGATTGAAGATTGAGTATTGAGTGTTGAAGGTTGAGGATTGAGGATTGAGGATTGAGGATTGAGGATTGAGGATTGAGGATTGAGGATTGGCGATTGAAGATTGTGTATTGGGGACTGAGAGTTGATGGTTGAGTGATGGGAATTGATGTTTGTGGACAGAGATATGAAGATTGCAGATTGAGTATTGCGTATGGAAAACTCTGAACTGAGGATATTCTAGTGAGGATTGAGGATTGACAACTGATTGTTGAGGACTGAGGGCTGAAGATTGAGGATTCAGGATTGAAGATTCAGGACTGTGGTTTGAGGACTGTGGATTGAGGATTGAGGATTGGGGATTGAGGATTGAGGATCGAGGATTGAAGATTGAAGATTGGGTATTGAGGATTGGACATTGAGGATTGAGGATTGAGGATTGAGGATTGAGTATTGAGGATTGAGGATTGAGGATTGAAGATTGAGTATTGAGGATTGAAGATTGAGGATTGAGGATTGAGGATCGAGGATTGACAATGAGGGCTGAGGGTTGAGGATTGAGGTTTGAGGATTGAGGACTGAGGATTGAGGATTGATGATTGAGTATTGAGGTTTGAAGATAGAGGCTTGAGGATTGATGATTGAGGATTGTGGATTGAGGATTGAGGATTGAAGATTGAGGGGTGGGGACTGAGTGTTGAGGGTTGAGTGATGAGAATTGGTGTTTGTGGATGGAGATTTAATGATTGCAGATTGAGTATTGAGTATTGAAAACTGTGAATTGATGATATTCTATTGAGAATTGAGAATTGACAACTGATTGTTGAGGACTGAGGTCTGAAGATTGAGGATTCAGGGTTGAGGATCCAGGATTGAGGTTTGAGGACTGAGGATTGAGGATAGAGGATTCAGGATTGAGGATTGAGGATTGAGGATTGAGGATTGAGGATTGAAGATTGAGTATTGAGGATTGAAGGTTGAGGATTGTGGATTGAGGATTGAGGATTGAGTATTGAAGATTGTGGATTGGGGATTGAGGATTGACGATTAAGGATTGAGTATTGAGGATTGAGAATTGAGGATTGAGGATTGAAGATTGAGTATTGAGGATTGAAGATTGAGAAGTGAGGATTGAGGGTTGAGGATTGAGGACGAGGGCTGAGGGTTGAGTATTGATGTCTGAGGTCTGAGGATTGAGGATTGAGGATTGAGAATTGAGGATTGAGGATTGAGGATTGAAGATTGAGGATTGGGTATTGAGGATTGAAGAATGAGGATTGAGGATTGAGGATTGAGTACTGAAGATTGAGTATTGATGACTGAGGATTGAGGATTGAGGATTGAGTATTGAGGATTGAGGATTGAGGATTGAAGATTGAGTAATGAGGATTCAAGGTTGAGGATTGAGGATTGAGGATTGAGGATTGAAGATTGAGGATTGAGGATCGAGGATTAAATGTTGAGCATTGAGGATTAAAAGATTGAGGATTGATGATTGAGGATTGAGGATTGAGGATTGAGGATTGAGGATTGAGGATTGAGGATTGAGTATTGAAAATTGAAGATTGATGATTGAGGATTGAGGATTGAGGATTGAGGATTGAGAATTGAGGATTGAAGATTGAGAATTGAGGATTGAGGATTGAACATTGAGGACCGAGAGTTGAGGGTTGAGTGATGAGTATTGATGTTTGTGGATAGAGATTTGAAGATTGCACATTGGGTATTGAGTATTGAAAACTGTGAATTGAGGATATTCTATTGGGGATTGAGGATTGACAACTGATTGTTGAGGACTGAGGGCTGAAGATTGAGGATTCAGGATTGAGGATTCAGAATTGTGGTTCGAGGACTGAGGATTGAAGGTTTAAGATTGAGTATTGAGGAGTGAAGATTGAGGGTTGAGGATTGAGGATTGAGGATTGAGGATTGAAGACTGAGGATTGGGTATTGAGGATTGAAGAATGAGGATTGAGGATTGAGGATTGAGGCCTGAGGATTGAGAATTGAGATCTGAGGATGAGGACTGAGGGCTGAGGGTTGAGGTTTGAGGAATGAGGATTGGGGGTTGAGGATTGAGGATTGAGGATTGAGGATTGAGGATTGAGTACTGAAGATTGAGTATTGATGACTGAGGATTGAGGATTGAGGATTGAGTATTGAGGATTGAGGATTGAGGATTGAAGATTGAGTATTGAGGATTGAAGATTGAGGATTGAGGATTGAGGATTGAGGATCGAGGATTAACAATGAGGGCTGAGGGTTGAGGATTGAGGTTTGAGGATTGAGGACTGAGGATTGAGGATTGATGATTGAGTATTGAGGATTGAAGATTGAGGATTGAGGATTGAAGATTGAGGATTGAGGATTGAGGATTGAGGATTGAGGATTGAAGATTGAGGACTGGGGACTGAGTGTTGAGGGTTGAGTGATGAGAATTGGTGTTTGTGGATAGAGATTTAAAGATTGCAGATTGAGTATTGAGTATTGAAAACTGTGAATTGATGATATTCTATTGAGAATTGAGAATTGACAACTGATTGTTGAGGACTGAGGTCTGAAGATTGAGGATTCAGGATTGAGGATCCAGGATTGAGGTTTGAGGACTGAGGATTGAGGATAGAGGACTGAGGATTGAGGATAGAGGATTGAGGATTGAGGATTGAGGATTGAGGATTGAGGATTGAGGATTGAAGATTGAGGATTGGGTATTGCGGATTGAACATTGAGGATTGAGGATTGAGGATTGAGGACTGATGATTGAATATTGATGATTGAAGATTGATGATTGAGGATTGAGAGTTGTGGATTGAGGACGAGGACTGAGCGATGAGTATTGATGTCTGAGGTCTGAGGATTGAGGAATGAGGATTGAGAATTGAGGATTGAGGATTGAGGATTGAAGATTGAGGATTGGGTATTGAGGATTGAAGAATGAGGATTGAGGATTGAGGATTGAGGATTGAGGATTGAAGATCGATTATTTAGGATTGAAGATTGAGGATTGAGGACTGAGGATTGAGGATTGAGGATTGAGGATTGTGGATTGAGGATTGAAGGTTGAGTATTGAGGATTGAAGATTGAGGATTGTGGATTGAGGATTGAGGATTGAGTATTGAAGACTGAGGATTGGGGATTGAGGATTGACGATTAAGGATTGAGTATTGAAGGTTGAGGATTGGGTATTGAGGATTGAAGAATGAGGATTGAGGATTGAGGATTGATGATTGGGTATTGAAGATTGAGTATTGAGTATTGAGTATTGAGGATTGAGGATTGAGGATTGAGGATTGAGGATTGAGAATTGAGGATTGATGATTGAGTATTGATGATTGAAGATTGAGGATTGAGGTCTGAGGATTGAGGAATGAGGATTGAGAATTGAGGATTGAGGATTGAGGATTGAAGATTGAGGATTGGGTATTGAGGATTGAAGAATGAGGATTGAGGATTGAGGATTGAGGATTGAGGATTGAAGATCGATTATTTAGGATTGAAGATTGAGGATTCAGGATTGAGGATCCAGGATTGAGGTTTGAGGATTGAGGATTGAAAATTGAGGATTGAGGATTCAGGTTTGAGGATTGAAGATTGAGTATTGAGTGTTGAAGGTTGAGGATTGAGGATTGAGGATTGAGGATTGAGGATTGAGGATTGAGGATTGAGGATTGGCGATTGAAGATTGTGTATTGGGGACTGAGAGTTGATGGTTGAGTGATGGGAATTGATGTTTGTGGACAGAGATATGAAGATTGCAGATTGAGTATTGCGTATGGAAAACTCTGAACTGAGGATATTCTAGTGAGGATTGAGGATTGACAACTGATTGTTGAGGACTGAGGGCTGAAGATTGAGGATTCAGGATTGAAGATTCAGGACTGTGGTTTGAGGACTGTGGATTGAGGATTGAGGATTGGGGATTGAGGATTGAGGATCGAGGATTGAAGATTGAAGATTGGGTATTGAGGATTGGACATTGAGGATTGAGGATTGAGGATTGAGGATTGAGTATTGAGGATTGAGGATTGAGGATTGAAGATTGAGTATTGAGGATTGAAGATTGAGGATTGAGGATTGAGGATCGAGGATTGACAATGAGGGCTGAGGGTTGAGGATTGAGGTTTGAGGATTGAGGACTGAGGATTGAGGATTGATGATTGAGTATTGAGGTTTGAAGATAGAGGCTTGAGGATTGATGATTGAGGATTGTGGATTGAGGATTGAGGATTGAAGATTGAGGGGTGGGGACTGAGTGTTGAGGGTTGAGTGATGAGAATTGGTGTTTGTGGATGGAGATTTAATGATTGCAGATTGAGTATTGAGTATTGAAAACTGTGAATTGATGATATTCTATTGAGAATTGAGAATTGACAACTGATTGTTGAGGACTGAGGTCTGAAGATTGAGGATTCAGGGTTGAGGATCCAGGATTGAGGTTTGAGGACTGAGGATTGAGGATAGAGGATTCAGGATTCAGGATTGAGGATTGAGGATTGAGGATTGAGGATTGAAGATTGAGTATTGAGGATTGAAGGTTGAGGATTGTGGATTGAGGATTGAGGATTGAGTATTGAAGATTGTGGATTGGGGATTGAGGATTGACGATTAAGGATTGAGTATTGAGGATTGAGAATTGAGGATTGAGGATTGAAGATTGAGTATTGAGGATTGAAGATTGAGAAGTGAGGATTGAGGGTTGAGGATTGAGGACGAGGGCTGAGGGTTGAGTATTGATGTCTGAGGTCTGAGGATTGAGGATTGAGGATTGAGAATTGAGGATTGAGGATTGAGGATTGAAGATTGAGGATTGGGTATTGAGGATTGAAGAATGAGGATTGAGGATTGAGGATTGAGGGTTGAGGATTGAAGATCGAGTATTTAGGATTGAAGATTGAGGATTGAGGACTGAGGATTGAGGATTGAGGATTGAGGATTGAGGATTGAGGATTGAGGATTGAAGATTGAGTATTGAGGATTGAAGGTTGAGGATTGTGGATTGAGGATTGAGGATTGAGTATTGAAGATTGTGGATTGGGGATTGAGTATTGACGATTAAGGATTGAGTATTGAGGATTGAGAATTGAGGATTGAGGATTGAAGATTGAGTATTGAGGATTCAAGATTGAGAATTGAGGATTGAGGGATGAGGATTGAAGATGAGGGCTGAGGGTTGAGGATTGAGGTTTGAGGACTGAGGATTGAGGATTGAGGATTGAGAGTTGAGGATTGAGGATTGAGGATTGAAGATTGAGGATTGGGTATTGAGGATTGAAGAATGAGCATGGAGGATTGAGGTTTGAGGATTGAGGATTGAAAATTGAGGATTGAGGATTCAGGTTTGAGGATTGAAGATTGAGTATTGAGTGTTGAAGATTGAGGATTGAGGATTGAGGATTGAGGATTGAGGATTGAGGATTGACGATTGAAGATTGAGTATTGGGGACTGAGAGTTGATGGTTGAGTGATGGGAATTGATGTTTGTGGATAGAGATATGAAGATTGCAGATTGAGTATTGCGTATGGAAAACTCTGAACTGAGGATATTCTAGTGAGGATTGAGGATCGACAACTGATTGTTGAGGACTGAGGGCTGAAGATTGAGGATTCAGGATTGAGGATTCAGGACTGTGGTTTGAGGACTGTGGATTGAGGATTGAGGATTGGGGATTGAGGATTGAGTATCGAGGATTGAAGATTGAAGATTGGGTATTGAGGATTGAACATTGAGGATTGAGGATTGAGGATTGAGGATTGAGGATTGGGGACTGAGGATTGAATATTCAGGATTGAGGATTGAGGATTGAGGATTGAGGATTGAGGATTGAGGATTGAAGATTCAGTATTGAGGATCGAAGATTGAGAATTGAGGATTGAGGATTGAAGATTGAGGATTGAGGATTGAGAATTGAAGATTGAGGATTGGGGATTGAGTGTTGAGGGTTGAGTGGTGAGGATGGATGTTTGTGGATAGAGATTTGAAGATTGCAGATTGAGTATTGAGTATTGAAACCTGTGAATTGAGGATATTCTATTGAGGATTGAGTATTGACAACTGATAGTTGAGGACTGAGGGCTGAAGATTGTGGATTCAGGATTGAGGATTCAGAATTGAGGTTTGAGGACTGAGGATTGAGGATTGAGAATTGAGGATTGAGGATTGAGGATTGAGGATTGAAGATTGTGGATTGAGGGTTGAGGATTGAGGATTGAGGATTGAAGATTGAGAATTGGGGACTGAGTGCTGAGGGCTGAGTGATGAGAATTGATGTTTGTGGATAGAGATTTGAAGATTGCAGATTGACTATTGCGTATGGAAAACTCTGAACTGAGGATATTCTATTGAGGATTGACAACTGATTGTTGAGGACTGAGGGCTGAAGATTGAGGACTCAGGATTGAGGATTCAGGATTGTGGTTTGAGGACAGAGGATTGAGGATTGAGGATTGAGGATTGAGGATAGAGGATTGAGGATTGAAGATTGAGGATTGGGTATTGAGCATTGAATATTGAGGATTGAGGATTGAGGATTGAGGATTCAGGATTGAGGATTCAGGATTGAGGATTCAGGATTGTGGTTTGAGGACAGGGGATTGAGGATTGTGGATCGAGGATTGAGGATTGAGGATTGAGGATTGAGGGTTGAGGATTGAAGATTGAGGATTGGGTATTGAGGATTGAACATTGGGGATTGAGGATTGAGGATTGTGGATTGAGGACTGAGGATTGAATATTGATGATTGAAGATTGAGGATTGAGGATTGAGGGTTGTGGATTGGGGACCAGGACTGAGGGTTGAATATTGACGTTTGAGGTCTGAGGATTGAGGATTGAGGATTGAGGATTGAGGATTGAGTACTGAAGATTGAGTATTGATGACTGAGGATTGAGGATTGAGGATTGAGTATTGAGGATTGAGGATTGAGGATTGAAGATTGAGTAATGAGGATTCAAGGTTGAGGATTGAGGATTGAGGATTGAGGATTGAAGATTGAGGATTGAGGATCGAGGATTAAATGTTGAGCATTGAGGATTAAAAGATTGAGGATTGATGATTGAGGATTGAGGATTGAGGATTGAGGATTGAGGATTGAGGATTGAGGATTGAGTATTGAAAATTGAAGATTGATGATTGAGGATTGAGGATTGAGGATTGAGGATTTATAATTGAGGATTGAAGATTGAGAATTGAGGATTGAGGATTGAAGATTGAGGATTGGGTATTGCGGATTGAACATTGAGGATTGAGGATTGAGGATTGAGGACTGATGATTGAATATTGATGATTGAAGATTGATGATTGAGGATTGAGAGTTGTGGATTGAGGACGAGGACTGAGCGATGAGTATTGATGTCTGAGGTCTGAGAATTGAGGAATGAGGATTGAGAATTGAGGATTGAGGATTGAGGATTGAAGATTGAGGATTGGGTATTGAGGATTGAAGAATGAGGATTGAGGATTGAGGATTGAGGATTGAGGATTGAAGATCGATTATTTAGGATTGAAGATTGAGGATTGAGGACTGAGGATTGAGGATTGAGGATTGAGGATTGTGGATTGAGGATTGAAGGTTGAGTATTGAGGATTGAAGATTGAGGATTGTGGATTGAGGATTGAGGATTGAGTATTGAAGATTGAGGATTGGGGATTGAGGATTGACGATTAAGGATTGAGTATTGAAGATTGAGGATTGGGTATTGAGGATTGAAGAATGAGGATTGAGGATTGAGGATTGATGATTGGGTATTGAAGATTGAGTATTGAGTATTGAGTATTGAGGATTGAGGATTGAGGATTGAGGATTGAGGATTGAGAATTGAGGATTGATGATTGAGTATTGATGATTGAAGATTGAGGATTGAGGTCTGAGGATTGAGGAATGAGGATTGAGAATTGAGGATTGAGGATTGAGGATTGAAGATTGAGGATTGGGTATTGAGGATTGAAGAATGAGGATTGAGGATTGAGGATTGAGGATTGAGGATTGAAGATCGATTATTTAGGATTGAAGATTGAGGATTCAGGATTGAGGATCCAGGATTGAGGTTTGAGGACTGAGGATTGAGGATAGAGGATTGAGGATTGAGGATTGGGGACTGAGGATTGAATATTCAGGATTGAGGATTGAGGATTGAGGATTGAGGATTGAGGATTGAGGATTGAAGATTCAGTATTGAGCATCGAAGATTGAGAATTGAGGATTGAGGATTGAAGATTGAGGATTGGGTATTGAGGATTGAAGAATGAGGATTGACGATTGAGGATTGGGGATTGAGGATTGAAGATTGAGGATTGAGAATTGAGGATTGAGGATTCAAGATTGGGTATTGAGGATTGGGTATTGAGGATTGAGCATTGGGGATTGAGGATCTAGTATTGGAGATTGATTATTTAGGATTGAAGATAGAGTGTTGAGGATTGAGGATTGAGGATTGAGGATTGAGGATTGAAGATTGAGTGTTGAAGGTTGAGTATTGAGGATTGAAGATTGAGGATTGTGGATTGAGGATTGAGGATTGAGTATTGAAGATTGAGGATTGGGGATTGAGTATTGAAGATTGAGGACTGATGATTGAGGATTGAGTATTGAGGATTGAAGATTGAGTATTGATGATTGAAGATTGAGGATTGAGTATTGAGGGTTGAGGGTTGAGGACGAGGACTGACGGTTGATGATTGAGGTTTGAGGATTGAGGGTTGAGGACTGAGGACTGAGGATAGAGGATTGAGGATGGAGCATTGAGGATTGAGGATTGAGGATTGAAGATTGAGGATTGAGGATTGAGAATTGAAGATTTAGGATTGGGGACTGAGTGTTGAGGGTTGAGTGATGAGGATTGATGTTTGTGGATAGAGATTTGAAGATTGCAGACAGAGTATTGAGTATTGAAACCTGTGAATTGAGGATATTCTATTGAGGATTGAGGATTGACAGCTGATTGTTGAGGACTGAGGGCTGAAGATTGAGGATTGAGGATTGAGGATCCAGAATTGCGGTTTGAGGACTGAGGATTGAGGATCGAATATTGAGTGTTGAGGATTGAAGATTGAGGATTGAGGATTGAGGATGGAGGATTGAAGAAAGAGGACTGAGTGTTGATGATTGAGTGTTGAGAATTGATGTTTGAGGGTTGAGATTTGATTATTGATTTTTGTGGATTGAGTATTGAACGATGTGAATTCAGGCTATTCTATTGAGTATTGAGATTTGAGGATTGATGGTTGAGTATTGAGGATTGATAGTTGAGGGTTGTGTGTTGAATATTGAGGATTGAGGATTGAAGATTGAGTATTGAGGATTGAAGGTTGAGTATTGAGGATTTATAATTGAGGATTGAGGATTGAAGATTGAGGATTGGGGATTGGGGATTGAGGATTGACGATTGAGGATTGAGTATTGACGATTGAGAATTGAGGATTGAGGATTGAAGATTGAGTATTGAGGATTGAAGATTGAGGATTGAGGATTGAGGATTGAGGATTGAGGACTGAGGATTGAGGATTGAGGATTGAGCATTGAGGATTGAGGACTGAGGATTGAGGTTTGAGGATTGACGATGAGGGCTGAGGGTTGAGGATTGAGGTTTGAGGTCTGAGGACTGAGGATTGAGGATTGAGAATTGAGGATTGAGGATTGAGGATCGAAGATTGAGGGTTGGGTATTGAGGATTGAAGAATGAGGATTGAGGATTGAGGATTGAGGATTGGGGACTGAGGATTGAATATTCAGGATTGAGGATTGAGGATTGAGGATTGAGGATTGAGGATTGAAGATTCAGTATAGAGGATCGAAGATTGAGAATTGAGGATTGAGGATTGAACGTTGAGGACTGAGTGTTCAGGGTTGAGTGATGAGAATTGATGTCTGTGGATAGAGATTTGAAGATTGCAGATTGAGTATTGAGTATTGAAAACTGTGAATTGAGGATATTATACTCAGGATTGAGGATTGACAACTGGTTGTTGAGGACTGAGGGCTGAAGATTGAGGAATCAGGGTTGAGGATTCAGAATTGAGGTTTGAGGACTGAGGATTGAGGATTGAAGATAGAGTATTGAGGATTGAAGATTGAGGATTGAGGTTGAGGATTGAGGATTGAGGATGAGGGCTGAGGGTTGAGGATTGAGGTTTGAGGACTGAGGTCTGAGGATTGAGTATTGAGAATTGAGGATTGAGGATAGAGGATCGAAGATTGAGGATTGGGTATTGAGGATTGAAGAATGAGGATTGAGGATTGAGGATTCAGAATTGAGGATTGAATATTGAGAATTGAGGATTGAATGTTGAGGATCGCGGAATGAGGATTGAGGATTGAGGATTGATGATTGGGTATTGAAGATTGAGTATTGAGGATTGAGTATTGAGGATTGAGGATTGAGGATTGAGAATTGAGGATTGATGATTGAGTATTGATGATTGAAAATTGAGGATTGAGGATTGAGGATTGAGGATTGAGGATTGAAGATTGAGGATTGGGGACTGAGTGTTGAGGGTTGTGTGATGAGAATTGATGTTTGTGGTTAGACATTTGAAGATTGCAGATTGAGCATTGAGTATTGAAAACTGTGAATTGATGATATTCTATTGAGGATTGAGAATAGACAACTGATTGTTGAGGACTGAGGGCTGAAGATTGAGGATTCGGGGTTGAGAATTCAGAATTGAGGATTGAGAATTGAGAATTGAGGATAAGGACTGAGTGTTGAGGATTGAGGTTTGAGGAATGAGGATTGAGGAATGAGGATTGAGGATTGAAGATTGAGTATTGATGATTGAAGATTGAGGATTGAGGATTGAGGGTTGAGGATTGAGGACGAGGACTGACAGTTGAGGATTGTGGTTTGAGGATTGAGGGTTGACGATTGAGAATTGTGGATGAGGACTGAGGTTTGAGGATTGATGACTGAGGATTGAGGATTGAGGAATGATGATTGCGGATTGAGGATTGAAGATTGAGAATTGAGGATTGAGTAATGAGGATTGAATATTGAGTATTGAGGATTGAAGATTGAGGATTGAGGATTGAGGATTGAGGATTGAGGATTGAGGATTGAGGATTGAGGATAGAGGATTGAAGATTGAGGATTGGGGACTGAGAGTTGAGGGTTGAGTGATGAGGATTGATGTTTGTGGATAGAGATTCGAAGATTGCAGGTTGAGAATTTAGTATTGAAAACTGTGAATTGATGATATTCTATTGAGGATAGAGGATTGACAACTGATCGTTGAGGTCTGAAGTCTGAAGGTTGAAGACTGAGTATTGAGGATTCAGGATTGAGGTTTGAGGACTGAGGATTGAGGATTGAGGATTGAGGCTTGAGGATTGAGGATTGAGGATTGAAGATTGAGGATTGAGGATCCAGGATGAGGGCTGAAGGTTGATGGTTGAGGTTTGAGGACTGTGGACTGAGGATTGAGGGTTAAGAATTAAGGATTGAGGATTGAGGATTGAAGATTGAGGATTGGGTATTGAGGATTGCAGAATGAGGATTGAGGATTGAGTATTGAGGATTGAGGATTGAAGATTGAGTATTGAGGATTGAAGACTGACGGTTGAGGATTGAGGATCGAAGATTGAGGATTGGGTATTGCGGATTGAACATTGAGGATTGAGGATTGAGGATTGAGGACTGAAGATTGAATATTGATGATTGAAGATTGATGATTGAGGATTGAGAGTTGAGGATTGAGGACGAGGGCTGAGGGTTGAGTATTGATGTCTGAGGTCTGAGGATTGAGGATTGAGGATTGAGAATTGAGGATTGAGGATTGAGGATTGAAGATTGAGGATTGGGTATTGAGGATTGAAGAATGAGGATTGAGGATTGAGGATTGAGGGTTGAGGATTGAAGATCGAGTATTTAGGATTGAAGATTGAGGATTGAGGACTGAGGATTGAGGATTGAGGATTGAGGATTGAGGATTGAGGATTGAAGATTGAGTATTGAGGATTGAAGGTTGAGGATTGTGGATTGAGGATTGAGGATTGAGTATTGAAGATTGTGGATTGGGGATTGAGGATTGACGATTAAGGATTGAGTATTGAGGATTGAGAATTGAGGATTGAGGATTGAAGATTGAGTATTGAGGAATGAAGATTGAGAAGTGAGGATTGAGGGTTGAGGATTGAGGACGAGGGCTGAGGGTTGAGTATTGATGTCTGAGGTCTGAGGATTGAGGATTGAGGATTGAGAATTGAGGATTGAGGATTGAGGATTGAAGATTGAGGATTGGGTATTGAGGATTGAAGAATGAGGATTGAGGATTGAGGATTGAGGGTTGAGGATTGAAGATCGAGTATTTAGGATTGAAGATTGAGGATTGAGGACTGAGGATTGAGGATTGAGGATTGAGGATTGAGGATTGAGGATTGAGGATTGAAGATTGAGTATTGAGGATTGAAGGTTGAGGATTGTGGATTGAGGATTGAGGATTGAGTATTGAAGATTGTGGATTGGGGATTGAGTATTGACGATTAAGGATTGAGTATTGAGGATTGAGAATTGAGGATTGAGGATTGAAGATTGAGTATTGAGGATTCAAGATTGAGAATTGAGGATTGAGGGATGAGGATTGAAGATGAGGGCTGAGGGTTGAGTATTGAGGTTTGAGGACTGAGGATTGAGGATTGAGGATTGAGAGTTGAGGATTGAGGATTGAGGATTGAAGATTGAGGATTGGGTATTGAGGATTGAAGAATGAGCATGGAGGATTGAGGTTTGAGGATTGAGGATTGAAAATTGAGGATTGAGGATTCAGGTTTGAGGATTGAAGGTTGAGTATTGAGTGTTGAAGATTGAGGATTGAGGATTGAGGATTGAGGATTGAGGATTGAGGATTGGCGATTGAAGATTGTGTATTGGGGACTGAGAGTTGATGGTTGAGTGATGGGAATTGATGTTTGCGGACAGAGATATGAAGATTGCAGATTGAGTATTGCGTATGGAAAACTCTGAACTGAGGATATTCTAGTGAGGATTGAGGATTGACAACTGATTGTTGAGGTCTGAGGGCTGAAGATTGAGGATTCAGGATGGAAGATTCAGGACTGTGGTTTGAGGACTGTGGATTGCGGATTGAGGATTGGGGATTGAGGATTGAGGATCGAGGATTGAAGATTGAAGATTGGGTATTGAGGATTGGACATTGAGGATTGAGGATTGAGGATTGAGGATTGAGTATTGAGGATTGAGGATTGAGGATTGAAGATTGAGTATTGAGGATTGAAGATTGAGGATTGAGGATTGAGGATCGAGGATTGACAATGAGGGCTGAGGGTTGAGGATTGAGGTTTGAGGATTGAGGACTGAGGATTGAGGATTGATGATTGAGTATTGAGGTTTGAAGATAGAGGATTGAGGATTGATGATTGAGGATTGTGGATTGAGGATTGAGGATTGAAGATTGAGGACTGGGGACTGAGTGTTGAGGGTTGAGTGATGAGAACTGGTGTTTGTGGATAGAGATTTAAAGATTGCAGATTGAGTATTGAGTATTGAAAACTGTGAATTGATGATATTCTATTGAGGATTGAGAATTGACAACTGATTGTTGAGGACTGAGGGCTGAAGGTTGAGGATTCGGGGTTGAGAAATCAGAATTGAGGATTGAGGGTTGAGGATTGAGAATTGAGGGTTGAGGATTGAGAATTGAGAATTGAGGATAAGGACTGAGGGTTGAGGATTGAGGTTTGAGGAATGAGGATTGAGGATTGAGGATTGAGGATTGAAGATTGAGTATTGATGATTGAAGATTGAGGATTGAGGATTGAGGGTTGAGGATTGAGGACGTGGACTGACGGTTGAGGATTGTGGTTTGAGGATTGAGGGTTGACGATTGAGAATTGTGGATGAGGACTGAGGTTTGAGGATTCATGACTGAGGATTGAGGATTGAGGATTGATGATTGCGGATTGAGGATTGAAGATTGAGAATTGAGGATTGAGTATTGAGGATTGAATATTGAGGATTGAGGATTGAAGATTGAGAATTGAGGATTGAGGATTGAGGATTGAAGATTGAGGATTGGGTATTGAGGATTGTAGAATGAGGATTGAGGATTGAGGATTGAGGGTTGAGGATTGAAGATCGAGTATTTAGGATTGATGATTGAGGATTGAGGACTGAGGATTGAGGATTGAGGATTGAGGATTGAGGATTGAGGATTGAAGATTGAGTATTGAGGATTGAAGGTTGAGGATTGTGGATTGAGGATTGAGGATTGAGTATTGAAGATTGTGGATTGGGGATTGAGGATTGACGATTAAGGATTGAGTATTGAGGATTGAGAATTGAGGATTGAGGATTGAAGATTGAGTATTGAGGATTGAAGATTGAGAAGTGAGGATTGAGGGTTGAGGATTGAGGACGAGGGCTGAGGGTTGAGTATTGATGTCTGAGGTCTGAGGATTGAGGATTGAGGATTGAGAATTGAGGATTGAGGATTGAGGATTGAGGATTGAAGATTGAGGATTGGGTATTGAGGATTGAAGAATGAGGATTGAGGATTGAGGATTGAGGGTTGAGGATTGAAGATCGAGTATTTAGGATTGAAGATTGAGGATTGCGGACTGAGGATTGAGGATTGAGGATTGAGGATTGAGGATTGAGGATTGAAGATTGAGTATTGAGGATTGAAGGTTGAGGATTGTGGATTGAGGATTGAGGATTGAGTATTGAAGATTGTGGATTGGGGATAGAGTATTGAAGATTAAGGATTGAGTTTTGAGGATTGAGAATTGAGAATTGAGGATTGAAGATTGAGTATTGAGGATTCAAGATTGAGAATTGAGGATTGAGGGATGAGGATTGAAGATGAGGGCTGAGGGTTGAGGATTGAGGTTTGAGGACTGAGGATTGAGGATTGAGGATTGAGAGTTGAGGATTGAGGATTGAGGATTGAAGATTGAGGATTGGGTATTGAGGATTGACGAATGAGCATGGAGGATTGAGGTTTGAGAATTGAGGATTGAAAATTGAGGATTGAGGATTCAGGTTTGAGGATTGAAGATTGAGTATTGAGTGTTGAAGATTGAGGATTGAGGATTGAGGATTGAGGATTGAGGATTGAGGCTTGACGATTGAAGATTGAGAATTGGGGACTGAGAGTTGATGGTTGAGTGATGGGAATTGATGTTTGTGGATAGAGATATGAAGATTGCAGATTGAGTATTGCGTATGGAAAGCTCTGAACTGAGGATATTCTAGTGAGGATTGAGGATCGACAACTGATTGTTGAGGACTGAGGGCTGAAGATTGAGGATTCAGGATTGAGGATTCAGGACTGTGGTTTGAGGACTGTGGATTGAGGATTGAGGATTGGGGATTGAGGATTGAGGATCGAGGATTGAAGATTGAAGATTGGGTATTGAGGATTGAACATTGAGGATTGAGGATTGAGGATTGAGGATTGAGGATTGGGGACTGAGGATTGAATATTCAGGATTGAGGATTGAGGATTGAGGATTGATGATTGAGGATTGAGGATTGAAGATTCAGTATTGAGGATCGAAGATTGAGAATTGAGGATTGAGGATTGAAGATTGAGGATTGGGTATTGAGGATTGAAGAATGAGGATTGAGGATTGAGGATTGGGGATTGAGGATTGAAGATTGAGGATTGAGAATTGAGGATTGAGGATTCAAGATTGGGTATTGAGGATTGGGTGTTGAGGATTGAGCATTGGGGATTGAGGATCTAGTATTGGAGATTGATTATTTAGTATTGAAGATAGAGTGTTGTGGACTGAGGATTGAGGATTGAGGATTGAGTATTGAAGATTGAGGACTGATGATTGAGGATTGAGTATTGAGGATTGAAGATTGAGTATTGATGATTGAAGATTGAGGATTGAGTATTGAGGGTTGAGGGTTGAGGACGAGGACTGACGGTTGAGGATTGAGGTTTGAGGATTGAGGGTTGAGGACTGAGGACTGAGGATAGAGGATTGAGGATGGAGCATTGAGGATAGAAGATTGAGGACTGGGGATTGAGGATTGAAGATTGAGGATTGAGGATTGAGAATTGAAGATTGAGGATTGGGGACTGAGTGTTGAGGGTTGAGTGGTGAGTATTGATGTTTGTGGATAGAGATTTGAAGATTGCAGATTGAGTATTGAGTATTGAAACCTGTGAATTGAGGATATTCTATTGAGGATTGAGTATTGGCCACTGATAGTTGAGGACTGAGGGCTGAAGATTGTGGATTCAGGATTGAGGATTCAGAATTGAGGTTTGAGGACTGAGGATTGAGGATTGAGAATTGAGGATTGAGGATTGAGGATTGAGGATTGAAGATTGTGGATTGAGGGTTGAGTGGTGAGGATTGATGTTTGTGGATAGAGATTTGAAGATTGCAGATTGAGTATTGCGTATGGAAAACTCTGAACTGAGGATATTCTATTGAGGATTGAGGATTGACAACTGATTGTTGAGGACTGAGGGCTGAAGATTGAGGACTCAGGATTGAGGATTCAGGATTGTGGTTTGAGGACAGAGGATTGAGGATTGAGGATTGAGGATTGAGGATTGAGGATTGAGGATCGAGGATTGAAGATTGAAGATTGGGTATTGAGGATTGAACATTGAGGATTGAGGATTGAGGATTGAGGATTGAGGATTGGGGACTGAGGATTGAATATTCAGGATTGAGGATTGAGGATTGAGGATTGATGATTGAGGATTGAGGATTGAAGATTCAGTATTGAGGATCGAAGATTGAGAATTGAGGATTGAGGATTGAAGATTGAGGATTGGGTATTGAGGATTGAAGAATGAGGATTGAGGATTGAGGATTGGGGATTGAGGATTGAAGATTGAGGATTGAGAATTGAGGATTGAGGATTCAAGATTGGGTATTGAGGATTGGGTGTTGAGGATTGAGCATTGGGGATTGAGGATCTAGTATTGGAGATTGATTATTTAGTATTGAAGATAGAGTGTTGTGGACTGAGGATTGAGGATTGAGGATTGAGTATTGAAGATTGAGGACTGATGATTGAGGATTGAGTATTGAGGATTGAAGATTGAGTATTGATGATTGAAGATTGAGGATTGAGTATTGAGGGTTGAGGGTTGAGGACGAGGACTGACGGTTGAGGATTGAGGTTTGAGGATTGAGGGTTGAGGACTGAGGACTGAGGATAGAGGATTGAGGATGGAGCATTGAGGATAGAAGATTGAGGACTGGGGATTGAGGATTGAAGATTGAGGATTGAGGATTGAGAATTGAAGATTGAGGATTGGGGACTGAGTGTTGAGGGTTGAGTGGTGAGTATTGATGTTTGTGGATAGAGATTTGAAGATTGCAGATTGAGTATTGAGTATTGAAACCTGTGAATTGAGGATATTCTATTGAGGATTGAGTATTGGCCACTGATAGTTGAGGACTGAGGGCTGAAGATTGTGGATTCAGGATTGAGGATTCAGAATTGAGGTTTGAGGACTGAGGATTGAGGATTGAGAATTGAGGATTGAGGATTGAGGATTGAGGATTGAAGATTGTGGATTGAGGGTTGAGTGGTGAGGATTGATGTTTGTGGATAGAGATTTGAAGATTGCAGATTGAGTATTGCGTATGGAAAACTCTGAACTGAGGATATTCTATTGAGGATTGAGGATTGACAACTGATTGTTGAGGACTGAGGGCTGAAGATTGAGGACTCAGGATTGAGGATTCAGGATTGTGGTTTGAGGACAGAGGATTGAGGATTGAGGATTGAGGATTGAGGATTGAGGATTGAGGATTGAAGATTGAGGATTGGGTATTGAGCATTGAATATTGAGGATTGAGGATTGAGGATTGAGGATTCAGGATTGAGGATTCAGGATTGAGGATTCAGGATTGTGGTTTGAGGACAGGGGATTGAGGATTGTGGATCGAGGATTGAGGATTGAGGATTGAGGATTGAGGGTTGAGGATTGAAGATTCAGGATTGGGTATTGAGGATTGAAAATTGGTGATTGAGGATTGAGGATTGTGGATTGAGGACTGAGGATTGAATATTGATGATTGAAGATTGAGGATTGAGGATTGAGGGTTGTGGATTGGGGACCAGGACTGAGGATTGAATATTGACGTTTGAGGTCTGAGGATTGAGGATTGAGGATTGAGGATTGAGGATTGAGGATTGAGTACTGAAGATTGAGTATTGATGACTGAGGATTGAGGATTGAGGATTGAGTATTGAGGATTGAGGATTGAGGATTGAAGATTGAGTAATGAGGATTGAAGGTTGAGGATTGAGGATTGAGGATTGAGGATTGAAGATTGAGGATTGAGGATCGAGTATTAAATGTTGAGCATTGAGGATTAAAAGATTGAGGATTGATGATTGAGGATTGAGGATTGAGGATTGAGGATTGACGATTGAGGATTGAGGATTGAGTATTGAAAATTGAAGATTGATGATTGAGGATTGAGGATTGAGGATTGAGGATTGAGAATTGAGGATTGAAGATTGAGAATTGAGGATTGAGGATTGAACATTGAGGACCGAGAGTTGAGGGTTGAGTGATGAGAATTGATGTTTGTGGATAGAGATTTGAAGATTGCACATTGGGTATTGAGTATTGAAAACTGTGAATTGAGGATATTCTATTGGGGATTGAGGATTGACAACTGATTGTTGAGGACTGAGGGCTGAAGATTGAGGATTCAGGATTGAGGATTCAGAATTGTGGTTCGAGGACTGAGGATTGAAGGTTTAAGATTCAGTATTGAGGAGTGAAGATTGAGGGTTGAGGATTGAGGATTGAGGATTGAGGATTGAAGATTGAGGATTGGGTATTGAGGATTGAAGAATGAGGATTGAGGAATGAGGATTGAGGCCTGAGGATTGAGAATTGAGATCTGAGGATGAGGACTGAGGGCTGAGGGTTGAGGTTTGAGGAATGAGGATTGGGGGTTGAGGATTGGGGATTGAGGATTGAGGATTGAGGATTGAGTACTGAAGATTGAGTATTGATGACTGAGGATTGAGGATTGAGGATTGAGTGTTGAGGATTGAGGATTGAAGATTGAGGATTGGGTATTGAGGATTGAAGAATGAGGATTGAGGATTGAGGATTGAGGATTGAGGATTGAAGATCGATTATTTAGGATTGAAGATTGAGGATTGAGGACTGAGGATTGAGGATTGAGGATTGAGGATTGTGGATTGAGGATTGAAGGTTGAGTATTGAGGATTGAAGATTGAGGATTGTGGATTGAGGATTGAGGATTGAGTATTGAAGATTGAGGATTGGGGATAGAGGATTGACGATTAAGGATTGAGTATTGAAGATTGAGGATTGTGTATTGAGGATTGAAGAATGAGGATTGAGGATTGAGGATTGATGATTGGGTATTGAAGATTGAGTATTGAGTATTGAGTATTGAGGATTGAGGATTGAGGATTGAGAATTGAGGATTGATGATTGAGTATTGATGATTGAATATTGAGGATTGAGGATTGAGGATTGAGGATTGAGGATTGAAGATTGAGGATTGGGGAATGAGTGTTGAGGGTTGTGTGATGAGAATTGATGTTTGTGGGTAGATATTTGAAGATTGCAGATTGAGCATTGAGTATTGAAAACTGTGAATTGATGATATTCTATTGAGGATTGAGAATTGACAACTGATTGTTGAGGACTGAGGGCTGAAGATTGAGGATTTGGGGTTGAGAATTCAGAATTGAGGATTGAGGATTGAGGATTGAGGATTGAGTATTGAGGATTGAGGATTGAGGATTGAAGATTGAGTATTGAGGATTGAAGGTTGAGGATTGAGGATTGAGGATTGAGGATTGAAGATTGAGGACTAGGGACTGAGTGTTGAGGGTTGAGTGATGAGAATTGGTGTTTGTAGATAGTGATTTAAAGATTGCAGATTGAGTATTGAGTATTGAAAACTGTGAATTGTAGATATTCTTTTGAGAATTGAGAATTGACAACTGATTGTTGAGGACTGAGGTCTGAAGATTGAGGATTCAGGATTGAGGATCCAGGATTGAGGTTTGAGGACTGAGGATTGAGGATTGAGTATTGAGGTTTGAGGATTGAGGGCTGAGGACTGAGGACTGAGGATAGAGGATTGAGGATGGAGCATTGAGGATTGAAGATTGAGGATTGAAGATTGAGGATTGAGGATTGAGAATTGAAGATTTAGGATTGGGGACTGAGTGTTGAGGGTTGAGTGATGAGGATTGATGTTTGTGGATAGAGATTTGAAGATTGCAGACAGAGTATTGAGTATTGAAACCTGTGAATTGAGGATATTCTATTGAGGATTGAGGATTGACAGCTGATTGTTGAGGACTGAGGGCTGAAGATTGAGGATTGAGGATTGAGGATCCAGAATTGCGGTTTGAGGACTGAGGATTGTGGATTGAATATTGAGTGTTGAGGATTGAAGATTGAGGATTGAGGATTGAGGATGGAGGATTGAAGAAAGAGGACTGAGTGTTGATGATTGAGTGTTGAGAATTGATGTTTGAGGGTGGAGATTTGATTATTGATTTTTGTGGATTGAGTATTGAACGATGTGAATTCAGGGTATTCTATTGAGTATTGAGATTTGAGGATTGATGGTTGAGTATTGAGGATTGATAGTTGAGGGTTGTGTGTTGAATATTGAGGATTGAGGATTGAAGATTGAGTATTGAGGATTGAAGGTTGAGTATTGAGGATTTATAATTGAGGATTGAGGATTGAAGATTGAGGATTGGGGATTGGGGATTGAGGATTGACGATTGAGGATTGAGTATTGACGATTGAGAATTGAGGATTGAGGATTGAAGATTGAGTATTGAGGATTGAAGACTGAGGATTGAGGATTGAGGATTGAGGATTGAGGACTGAGGATTGAGGATTGAGGATTGGGCATTGAGGATTGAGGACTGAGGATTGAGGTTTGAGGATTGACGATGAGGGCTGAGGGTTGAGAATTGAGGCTTGAGGTCTGAGGACTGAGGATTGAGGATTGAGAATTGAGGATTGAGGATTGAGGATCGAAGATTGAGGATTGGGTATTGAGGATTGAAGAATGAGGATTGAGGATTGAGGATTGAGGATTGGGGACTGAGGATTGAATATTCAGGATTGAGGATTGAGGATTGAAGATTGAGGATTGAGGATTGAGGATTGAGGATTGGGTATTGAGGATTGAAGAATGAGGATTGAGGATTGAGGATTGGGGATTGAGGATTGAAGATTGAGGATTGAGAATTGAGGATTGAGGATTGAAGGTTGGGTATTGAGGATTGGGTATTGAGGATTGAGGATTGGGGATTGAGGATCTAGTATTGGAGATTGATTATTTAGGATTGAAGATAGAGTGTTGAGGATTGAGGATTGAGGATTGAGAATTGTGAATTGAGGGTGAGGACTGAGGTTTGAGAATTGAGGTTTGAGGAATGAGGATTGAGGATTGAGGATTGAGGATTGAATATTGAGGACTGTGTGTTGAGGGATGAGAGATGAGAATTGATGTTTGTGGATGGAGATTTGAAGATTGAAGATTGAGGATTGAGTATTGAAAACTGAGAATTCAGGATATTCTACTGAGTATTGAGAATTTAGGATTGATGGTTGAGTATTGAGGATTGATGGTTGAGGGTTGTGTGTTGAATATTGAGGATTGGCGGATTGAGTATTGAAGATTGAGGACTGAGGTCTGGGGATTGAGTATCGAGGACTGAGGATTGAGTATTGAGGATTGAGTGTTGAAGATTGAGTATTGATGATTGAAGATTGCGGATTGATTATTGAGGGTTGAGGATTGATGACGAGGACTGAGGGTTGAGGATTGAGGACTGAGGATTGAGGATTGAGGACTGGGCATTGAGGATTGAAGATTGAGGACTGGGGATTGAGGATTGAAGGTTGAGGTTTAAGGATTAAGGATTGGGGATGGGGATCTAGGATTGGATGTTGATTATTGAGGATTGAAGCTTGAGGGTTGAGGATTGCGGATTGAGAATTGAGAACTGAGGATGAGGTCTGAGGGTTGAGGATTGAGGTTTGATGTACGAGGATTGAGGATTCAGGATTGAGGACTGGGGATCGACGATTGAGTATTGAAGACTGTGGATTGATGACTGAGGATTCAGGATTGAGGATTGATGATTGCGGATTGAGTATTGAAAATTGAGTATTGAGGATTGAATATTGAGGATTGTGGATTGAGGATTGAGGATTGAAGGTTGAGTATTGTGGATTGAAGATTGAGGATTGAGGATTGACGATTGAGGACTGAGGATTGAGGTTTGAGGATTGACGATGAGGGCTGAGGGTAGAGCATTGAGGTTTGAGGTCTGAGGACAGAGGATTGAGGATTGAGAATTGAGGATTGAGGATTGAGGATTGAAGATTGAGGATTGGGTGTTGAGGATTGAAGAATGAGGATTGAGGATTGAGGATTGAGGATTGGGGACTGAGGATTGAATATACAGGATTGAGGATTGAGGATTGAGGATTGAGGATTGAGGATTGAAGATTCAGTATAGAGGATCGAAGATTGAGAATTGAGGATTGAGGATTGAACGTTGAGGACTGAGTGTTCAGGGTTGAGTGATGAGAATTGATGTCTGTGGATAGAGATTTGAAGATTGCAGATTGAGTATTGAGTATTGAAAACTGTGAATTGAGGATATTATACTCAGGATTGAGGATTGACAACTGATTGTTGAGGACTGAGGGCTGAAGATTGAGGAATCAGGGTTGAGGATTCAGAATTGAGGTTTGAGGACTGAGGATTGAGGATTGAAGATAGAGTATTGAGGATTGAAGATTGAGGATTGAGGTTGAGGATTGAGGTTTGAGGAATGAGGATTGAGGATTGAAGATTGAGAATTGAGGATTGAGTAATGAGGATTGAATATTGAGTATTGAGGATTGAAGATTGAGGATTGAGGATTGAGGATTGAGGATTGAGGATTGAGGATTGAGGATTGAGGATAGAGGATTGAAGATTGAGGATTGGGGACTGAGAGTTGAGGGTTGAGTGATGAGGATTGATGTTTGTGGATAGAGATTTGAAGATTGCAGATTGAGTATTGAGTATTGAAACCTGTGAATTGAGGATATTCTATTGAGGATTGAGTATTGACAACTGATAGTTGAGGACTGATGGCTGAAGATTGAGGATTCAGGATTGAGGATTCAGAATTGTGGTTTGAGGACTGAGGATTGAGGATTGAGGAATGAGGATTGAGGATTGAGGATCGAGGATTGAAGATTGTGGATTGAGGATTGAGGATTGAGGATTGAGGATTGAAGATTGAGGATTGGGGACTGAGTGCTGAGGGCTGAGTGATGAGAATTGATGTTTGTGGATAGAGATTTGAAGATTGCAGATTGAGTATTGCGTATGGAAAACTCTGAACTGAGGATATTCTATTGAGGATTGAGGATTGACAACTGATTGTTGAGGACTGAGGGCTGAAGATTGAGGACTCAGGATTGAGGATTCAGGATTGTGGTTTGAGGACAGAGGATTGAGGATTGAGGATTGAGGATTGAGGATTGAGGATTGAGGATTCAGGATTGAGGATTCAGGATTGTGGTTTGAGGACAGAGGATTGAGGATTGAGGATCGAGGATTGAGGATTGAGGATTGAGGATTGAGGATTGAGGATTGAAGGTTGAGGATTGGGTATTGAGGATTGAACATTGAGGATTGAGGATTGAGGATTGAGGATTCAGGATTGAGGATTCAGGATTGAGGATTCAGGATTGAGGACTGAGGATTGAGGATTGAGGATTGAGGACTGAGGATAGAATATTGATGATTGAAGATTGAGGATTGAGGATTGAGGGTTGTGGATTGGGGACCAGGACTGAGGGTTGAATATTGACGTTTGAGGTCTGAGGATTGAGGATTGAGGATTGAGGATTGAGAATTGAGGATTGAGGATTGAGTACTGAAGATTGAGTATTGATGACTGAGGATTGAGGATAGAGGATTGAGTATTGAAGATTGAGGATCGATGATTGAGGATTGAGGATTGAGGATTGAGGATTGAGTATTGAGGATTGAAGATTGAGGATTGAGGATTGAGGATTGAACATTGAGGACCGAGTGTTGAGGGTTGAGTGATGAGAATTGATGTTTGTGGATAGAGATTTGAAGATTGCACATTGGGTATTGGGTATTGAAAACTGTGAATTGAGGATATTCTATTGGGGATTGAGGATTGACAACTGATTGTTGAGGACTGAGGGCTGAAGATTGAGGATTCAGGATTGAGGATTCAGAATTGTGGTTTGAGGACTGAGGATTGAGGATTGAAGATTGAGTATTGAGGATTGAAGATTGAGGATTGAGGTTGAGGATTGACGATTGAGGATGAGGGCTGAGGGTTGAGGATTGAGGTTTGAGGACTGAGGTCTGAGGATTGAGTATTGAGAATTGAGGATTGAGGATAGAGTATTGAAGATTGAGGATTGGGTATTGAGGATTGAAGAATGAGGATTGAGGATTGAGGATTCAGAATTGAGGATTGAATATTGAGAATTGAGGATTGAAGGTTGAGGATTGCGGAATGAGGATTGAGGATTGAGGATGAGGGCTGATGGTTGAGGGTTGAGGTTTTAGGACTGAGGACTGAGGACTGAGGATTGAGAATTGAGGATTGAGGATTAAGGATTGACGATTGAGGATTGGGTATTGAGGATTGAAGAATGAGGATTGAGGATTGAGGATTGATGATTGGGTATTGAAGATTGAGTATTGAGGATTGAGTATTGAGGATTGAGGATTGAGGATTGAGAATTGAGGATTGAGGATTGAGGATTGAAGATTGAGGATTCGGTATTGAGGATTGAAGAATGAGGATTGAGGATTGAGGATTGAGGATTGAGGATTGAAGATCGATTATTTAGGATTGAAGATTGAGGATTGAGGACTGAGGATTGAGGATTGAGGATTGAGGATTGTGGATTGAGGATTGAAGGTTGAGTATTGAGGATTGAAGATTGAGGATTGTGGATTGAGGATTGAGGATTGAGTATTGAAGATTGAGGATTGGGGATAGAGGATTGACGATTAAGGATTGAGTATTGAAGATTGAGGATTGGGTATTGAGGATTGAAGAATGAGGATTGAGGATTGAGGATTGATGATTGGGTATTGAAGATTGAGTATTGAGTATTGAGTATTGAGGATTGAGGATTGAGGATTGAGAATTGAGGATTGATGATTGAGTATTGATGATTGAAGATTGAGGATTGAGGATTGAGGATTGAGGATTGAGGATTGAAGATTGAGGATTGGGGAATGAGTGTTGAGGGTTGTGTGATGAGAATTGATGTTTGTGGGTAGATATTTGAAGACTGCAGATTGAGCATTGAGTATTGAAAACTGTGAATTGATGATATTCTATTGAGGATTGAGAATTGACAACTGATTGTTGAGGACTGAGGGCTGAAGATTGAGGATTTGGGGTTGAGAATTCAGAATTGAGGATTGAGGATTGAGGATTGAGGATTGAGTATTGAGGATTGAGGATTGAGGATTGAAGATTGAGTATTGAGGATTGAAGGTTGAGGATTGAGGACTGAGGATTGAGGATTGAAGATTGAGGACTAGGGACTGAGTGTTGAGGGTTGAGTGATGAGAATTGGTGTTTGTAGATAGTGATTTAAAGATTGCAGATTGAGTATTGAGTATTGAAAACTGTGAATTGTAGATATTCTTTTGAGAATTGAGAATTGACAACTGATTGTTGAGGACTGAGGTCTGAAGATTGAGGATTCAGGATTGAGGATCCAGGATTGAGGTTTGAGGACTGAGGATTGAGGATAGAGGATTCAGGATTGAGGATTGGGGAATGAGGATTGAATATTCAGGATTGAGGATTGAGGATTGAGGATTGAGGATTGAGGATTGAGGATTGAAGATTCAGTATTGAGGATCGAAGATTGAGAATTGAGGATTGAGGATTGAAGATTGAGGATTGTGTATTGAGGATTGAAGAATGAGGATTGACGATTGAGAATTGGGGATTGAGGATTGAAGATTGAGGATTGAGAATTGAGGATTGAGGATTCAAGATTGGGTATTGAGGATTGGGTATTGAGGATTGAGCACTGGGGATTGAGGATCTAGTATTGGAGATTGATTATTTAGGATTGAAGATAGAGTGTTGAGGATTGAGGATTGAGGATTAAGGATTGAGGATTGAAGATTGAGTGTTGAAGGTTGAGTATTGAGGATTGAAGATTGAGGATTGTGGATTGAGGATTGAGGATTGAGTATTGAAGATTGAGGATTGGGGATTGAGTATTGAGGGTTGAGGGTTGAGGACGAGGACTGACGGTTGAGGATTGAGGTTTGAAGATTGAGGGTTGAGGACTGAGGACTGAGGATAGAGGATTGAGGATGGAGCATTGAGTATTGAAAACTGAGGACTGGGGATTGAGGATTGAAGATTGAGGATTGAGGATTGAGAATTGAAGATTGAGGATTGGGGACTGAGTGTTGAGGGTTGAGTGGTGAGGATTGATGTTTGTGGATAGAGATTTGAAGATTGCAGATTGAGTATTGAGTATTGAAACCTGTGAATTGAGGATATTCTATTGAGGATTGAGTATTGACAACTGATAGTTGAGGACTGATGGCTGAAGATTGAGGATTCAGGATTGAGGATTCAGAACTGTGGTTTGAGGACTGAGGATTGAGGATTGAGGAATGAGGATTGAGGATTGAGGATCGAGGATTGAAGATTGTGGATTGAGGATTGAGGATTGAGGATTGAGGATTGAAGATTGAGGATTGGGGACTGAGTGCTGAGGGCTGAGTGATGAGAATTGATGTTTGTGGATAGAGATTTGAAGATTGCAGATTGAGTATTGCGTATGGAAAACTCTGAACTGAGGATATTCTATTGAGGATTGAGGATTGACAACTGATTGTTGAGGACTGAGGGCTGAAGATTGAGGACTCAGGATTGAGGATTCAGGATTGTGGTTTGAGGACAGAGGATTGAGGATTGAGGATTGAGGATTGAGGATTGAGGATTGAGGATTCAGGATTGAGGATTCAGGATTGAGGATTCAGGATTGTGGTTTGAGGACAGAGGATTGAGGATTGAGGATCGAGGATTGAGGATTGAGGATTGAGGATTGAGGATTGAGGATTGAAGGTTGAGGATTGGGTATTGAGGATTGAACATTGAGGATTGAGGATTGAGGATTGAGGATTCAGGATTGAGGATTCAGGATTGAGGATTCAGGATTGAGGACTGAGGATTGAGGATTGAGGATTGAGGACTGAGGATAGAATATTGATGATTGAAGATTGAGGATTGAGGATTGAGGGTTGTGGATTGGGGTCCAGGACTGAGGGTTGAATATTGACGTTTGAGGTCTGAGGATTGAGGATTGAGGATTGAGAATTGAGGATTGAGGATTGAGTACTGAAGATTGAGTATTGATGACTGAGGATTGAGGATAGAGGATTGAGTATTGAAGATTGAGGATCGATGATTGAGGATTGAGGATTGAGGATTGAGGATTGAGTATTGAGGATTGAAGATTGAGGATTGAGGATTGAGGATTGAACATTGAGGACCGAGTGTTGAGGGTTGAGTGATGAGAATTGATGTTTGTGGATAGAGATTTGAAGATTGCACATTGGGTATTGGGTATTGAAAACTGTGAATTGAGGATATTCTATTGGGGATTGAGGATTGACAACTGATTGTTGAGGACTGAGGGCTGAAGATTGAGGATTCAGGATTGAGGATTCAGAATTGTGGTTTGAGGACTGAGGATTGAGGATTGAAGATTGAGTATTGAGGATTGAAGATTGAGGATTGAGGTTGAGGATTGACGATTGAGGATGAGGGCTGAGGGTTGAGGATTGAGGTTTGAGGACTGAGGTCTGAGGATTGAGTATTGAGAATTGAGGATTGAGGATAGAGGATTGAAGATTGAGGATTGGGTATTGAGGATTGAAGAATGATGGTTGAGTATTGAGGATTGAGGATTGAGGATTGAGGATTGAGTATTGAAGATTGAGGATTGATGATTGAGGATTGAGTATTGAGGATTGAAGATTGAGTATTGATGATTGAAGATTGAGGATTGAGTATTGAGGGTTGAGGGTTGAGGACGAGGACTGACGGTTGAGGATTGAGGTTTGAAGATTGAGGGTTGAGGACTGAGGACTGAGGATAGGGGATTGAGGATGGAGCATTGAGTATTGAAGACTGAGGACTGGGGATTGAGGATTGAAGATTGAGGATTGAGGATTGAGAATTGAAGATTGAGGATTGGGGACTGAGTGTTGAGGGTTGAGTGGTGAGGATTGATGTTTGTGGATAGAGATTTGAAGATTGCAGATTGAGTATTGAGTATTGAAACCTGTGAATTGAGGATATTCTATTGAGGATTGAGTATTGACAACTGATAGTTGAGGACTGATGGCTGAAGATTGAGGATTCAGGATTGAGGATTCAGAATTGTGGTTTGAGGACTGAGGATTGAGGATTGAGGAATGAGGATTGAGGATTGAGGATCGAGGATTGAAGATTGTGGATTGAGGATTGAGGATTGAGGATTGAGGATTGAAGATTGAGGATTGGGGACTGAGTGCTGAGGGCTGAGTGATGAGAATTGATGTTTGTGGATAGAGATTTGAAGATTGCAGATTGAGTATTGCGTATGGAAAACTCTGAACTGAGGATATTCTATTGAGGATTGAGGATTGACAACTGATTGTTGAGGACTGAGGGCTGAAGATTGAGGACTCAGGATTGAGGATTCAGGATTGTGGTTTGAGGACAGAGGATTGAGGATTGAGGATTGAGGATTGAGGATTGAGGATTGAGGATTCAGGATTGAGGATTCAGGATTGTGGTTTGAGGACAGAGGATTGAGGATTGAGGATCGAGGATTGAGGATTGAGGATTGAGGATTGAGGATTGAGGATTGAAGGTTGAGGATTGGGTATTGAGGATTGAACATTGAGGATTGAGGATTGAGGATTGAGGATTCAGGATTGAGGATTCAGGATTGAGGATTCAGGATTGAGGACTGAGGATTGAGGATTGAGGATTGAGGACTGAGGATAGAATATTGATGATTGAAGATTGAGGATTGAGGATTGAGGGTTGTGGATTGGGGACCAGGACTGAGGGTTGAATATTGACGTTTGAGGTCTGAGGATTGAGGATTGAGGATTGAGGATTGAGAATTGAGGATTGAGGATTGAGTACTGAAGATTGAGTATTGATGACTGAGGATTGAGGATAGAGGATTGAGTATTGAAGATTGAGGATCGATGATTGAGGATTGAGGATTGAGGATTGAGGATTGAGTATTGAGGATTGAAGATTGAGGATTGAGGATTGAGGATTGAACATTGAGGACCGAGTGTTGAGGGTTGAGTGATGAGAATTGATGTTTGTGGATAGAGATTTGAAGATTGCACATTGGGTATTGGGTATTGAAAACTGTGAATTGAGGATATTCTATTGGGGATTGAGGATTGACAACTGATTGTTGAGGACTGAGGGCTGAAGATTGAGGATTCAGGATTGAGGATTCAGAATTGTGGTTTGAGGACTGAGGATTGAGGATTGAAGATTGAGTATTGAGGATTGAAGATTGAGGATTGAGGTTGAGGATTGACGATTGAGGATGAGGGCTGAGGGTTGAGGATTGAGGTTTGAGGACTGAGGTCTGAGGATTGAGTATTGAGAATTGAGGATTGAGGATAGAGGATTGAAGATTGAGGATTGGGTATTGAGGATTGAAGAATGATGGTTGAGTATTGAGGATTGAGGATTGAGGATTGAGGATTGAGTATTGAAGATTGAGGATTGATGATTGAGGATTGAGTATTGAGGATTGAAGATTGAGTATTGATGATTGAAGATTGAGGATTGAGTATTGAGGGTTGAGGGTTGAGGACGAGGACTGACGGTTGAGGATTGAGGTTTGAAGATTGAGGGTTGAGGACTGAGGACTGAGGATAGGGGATTGAGGATGGAGCATTGAGTATTGAAGACTGAGGACTGGGGATTGAGGATTGAAGATTGAGGATTGAGGATTGAGAATTGAAGATTGAGGATTGGGGACTGAGTGTTGAGGGTTGAGTGGTGAGGATTGATGTTTGTGGATAGAGATTTGAAGATTGCAGATTGAGTATTGAGTATTGAAACCTGTGAATTGAGGATATTCTATTGAGGATTGAGTATTGACAACTGATAGTTGAGGACTGATGGCTGAAGATTGAGGATTCAGGATTGAGGATTCAGAATTGTGGTTTGAGGACTGAGGATTGAGGATTGAGGAATGAGGATTGAGGATTGAGGATCGAGGATTGAAGATTGTGGATTGAGGATTGAGGATTGAGGATTGAGGATTGAAGATTGAGGATTGGGGACTGAGTGCTGAGGGCTGAGTGATGAGAATTGATGTTTGTGGATAGAGATTTGAAGATTGCAGATTGAGTATTGCGTATGGAAAACTCTGAACTGAGGATATTCTATTGAGGATTGAGGATTGACAACTGATTGTTGAGGACTGAGGGCTGAAGATTGAGGACTCAGGATTGAGGATTCAGGATTGTGGTTTGAGGACAGAGGATTGAGGATTGAGGATTGAGGATTGAGGATTGAGGATTGAGGATTCAGGATTGAGGATTCAGGATTGTGGTTTGAGGACAGAGGATTGAGGATTGAGGATCGAGGATTGAGGATTGAGGATTGAGGATTGAGGATTGAGGATTGAAGGTTGAGGATTGGGTATTGAGGATTGAACATTGAGGATTGAGGATTGAGGATTGAGGATTCAGGATTGAGGATTCAGGATTGAGGATTCAGGATTGAGGACTGAGGATTGAGGATTGAGGATTGAGGACTGAGGATAGAATATTGATGATTGAAGATTGAGGATTGAGGATTGAGGGTTGTGGATTGGGGACCAGGACTGAGGGTTGAATATTGACGTTTGAGGTCTGAGGATTGAGGATTGAGGATTGAGGATTGAGAATTGAGGATTGAGGATTGAGTACTGAAGATTGAGTATTGATGACTGAGGATTGAGGATAGAGGATTGAGTATTGAAGATTGAGGATCGATGATTGAGGATTGAGGATTGAGGATTGAGGATTGAGTATTGAGGATTGAAGATTGAGGATTGAGGATTGAGGATTGAACATTGAGGACCGAGTGTTGAGGGTTGAGTGATGAGAATTGATGTTTGTGGATAGAGATTTGAAGATTGCACATTGGGTATTGGGTATTGAAAACTGTGAATTGAGGATATTCTATTGGGGATTGAGGATTGACAACTGATTGTTGAGGACTGAGGGCTGAAGATTGAGGATTCAGGATTGAGGATTCAGAATTGTGGTTTGAGGACTGAGGATTGAGGATTGAAGATTGAGTATTGAGGATTGAAGATTGAGGATTGAGGTTGAGGATTGACGATTGAGGATGAGGGCTGAGGGTTGAGGATTGAGGTTTGAGGACTGAGGTCTGAGGATTGAGTATTGAGAATTGAGGATTGAGGATAGAGGATTGAAGATTGAGGATTGGGTATTGAGGATTGAAGAATGAGGATTGAGGATTGAGGATTCAGAATTGAGGATTGAATATTGAGAATTGAGGATTGAAGGTTGAGGATTGCGGAATGAGGATTGAGGATTGAGGATGAGGGCTGATGGTTGAGGGTTGAGGTTTTAGGACTGAGGACTGAGGACTGAGGATTGAGAATTGAGGATTGAGGATTAAGGATTGACGATTGAGGATTGGGTATTGAGGATTGAAGAATGAGGATTGAGGATTGAGGATTGATGATTGGGTATTGAAGATTGAGTATTGAGGATTGAGTATTGAGGATTGAGGATTGAGGATTGAGAATTGAGGATTGAGGATTGAGGATTGAAGATTGAGGATTCGGTATTGAGGATTGAAGAATGAGGATTGAGGATTGAGGATTGAGGATTGAGGATTGAAGATCGATTATTTAGGATTGAAGATTGAGGATTGAGGACTGAGGATTGAGGATTGAGGATTGAGGATTGTGGATTGAGGATTGAAGGTTGAGTATTGAGGATTGAAGATTGAGGATTGTGGATTGAGGATTGAGGATTGAGTATTGAAGATTGAGGATTGGGGATAGAGGATTGACGATTAAGGATTGAGTATTGAAGATTGAGGATTGGGTATTGAGGATTGAAGAATGAGGATTGAGGATTGAGGATTGATGATTGGGTATTGAAGATTGAGTATTGAGTATTTAGTATTGAGGATTGAGGATTGAGGATTGAGAATTGAGGATTGATGATTGAGTATTGATGATTGAAGATTGAGGATTGAGGATTGAGGATTGAGGATTGAGGATTGAAGATTGAGGATTGGGGAATGAGTGTTGAGGGTTGTGTGATGAGAATTGATGTTTGTGGGTAGATATTTGAAGACTGCAGATTGAGCATTGAGTATTGAAAACTGTGAATTGATGATATTCTATTGAGGATTGAGAATTGACAACTGATTGTTGAGGACTGAGGGCTGAAGATTGAGGATTTGGGGTTGAGAATTCAGAATTGAGGATTGAGGATTGAGGATTGAGGATTGAGTATTGAGGATTGAGGATTGAGGATTGAAGATTGAGTATTGAGGATTGAAGGTTGAGGATTGAGGACTGAGGATTGAGGATTGAAGATTGAGGACTAGGGACTGAGTGTTGAGGGTTGAGTGATGAGAATTGGTGTTTGTAGATAGTGATTTAAAGATTGCAGATTGAGTATTGAGTATTGAAAACTGTGAATTGTAGATATTCTTTTGAGAATTGAGAATTGACAACTGATTGTTGAGGACTGAGGTCTGAAGATTGAGGATTCAGGATTGAGGATCCAGGATTGAGGTTTGAGGACTGAGGATTGAGGATAGAGGATTGAGGATTGAGGATTGGGGAATGAGGATTGAATATTCAGGATTGAGGATTGAGGATTGAGGATTGAGGATTGAGGATTGAGGATTGAAGATTCAGTATTGAGGATCGAAGATTGAGAATTGAGGATTGAGGATTGAAGATTGAGGATTGTGTATTGAGGATTGAAGAATGAGGATTGACGATTGAGAATTGGGGATTGAGGATTGAAGATTGAGGATTGAGAATTGAGGATTGAGGATTCAAGATTGGGTATTGAGGATTGGGTATTGAGGATTGAGCACTGGGGATTGAGGATCTAGTATTGGAGATTGATTATTTAGGATTGAAGATAGAGTGTTGAGGATTGAGGATTGAGGATTAAGGATTGAGGATTGAAGATTGAGTGTTGAAGGTTGAGTATTGAGGATTGAAGATTGAGGATTGTGGATTGAGGATTGAGGATTGAGTATTGAAGATTGAGGATTGGGGATTGAGTATTGAAGATTGAGGACTGATGATTGAGGATTGAGTATTGAGGATTGAAGATTGAGTATTGATGATTGAAGATTGAGGATTGAGTATTGAGGGTTGAGGGTTGAGGACGAGGACTGACGGTTGAGGATTGAGGTTTGAGGATTGAGGGCTGAGGACTGAGGACTGAGGATAGAGGATTGAGGATGGAGCATTGAGGATTGAAGATTGAGGATTGAAGATTGAGGATTGAGGATTGAGAATTGAAGATTTAGGATTGGGGACTGAGTGTTGAGGGTTGAGTGATGAGGATTGATGTTTGTGGATAGAGATTTGAAGATTGCAGACAGAGTATTGAGTATTGAAACCTGTGAATTGAGGATATTCTATTGAGGATTGAGGATTGACAACTGATTGTTGAGGACTGAGGGCTGAAGATTGAGGACTCAGGATTGAGGATTCAGGATTGTGGTTTGAGGACAGAGGATTGAGGATTGAGGATTGAGGATTGAGGATTGAGGATTGAGGATTCAGGATTGAGGATTCAGGATTGTGGTTTGAGGACAGAGGATTGAGGATTGAGGATCGAGGATTGAGGATTGAGGATTGAGGATTGAGGATTGAGGATTGAAGGTTGAGGATTGGGTATTGAGGATTGAACATTGAGGATTGAGGATTGAGGATTGAGGATTCAGGATTGAGGATTCAGGATTGAGGATTCAGGATTGAGGACTGAGGATTGAGGATTGAGGATTGAGGACTGAGGATAGAATATTGATGATTGAAGATTGAGGATTGAGGATTGAGGGTTGTGGATTGGGGACCAGGACTGAGGGTTGAATATTGACGTTTGAGGTCTGAGGATTGAGGATTGAGGATTGAGGATTGAGAATTGAGGATTGAGGATTGAGTACTGAAGATTGAGTATTGATGACTGAGGATTGAGGATAGAGGATTGAGTATTGAAGATTGAGGATCGATGATTGAGGATTGAGGATTGAGGATTGAGGATTGAGTATTGAGGATTGAAGATTGAGGATTGAGGATTGAGGATTGAACATTGAGGACCGAGTGTTGAGGGTTGAGTGATGAGAATTGATGTTTGTGGATAGAGATTTGAAGATTGCACATTGGGTATTGGGTATTGAAAACTGTGAATTGAGGATATTCTATTGGGGATTGAGGATTGACAACTGATTGTTGAGGACTGAGGGCTGAAGATTGAGGATTCAGGATTCAGGATTCAGAATTGTGGTTTGAGGACTGAGGATTGAGGATTGAAGATTGAGTATTGAGGATTGAAGATTGAGGATTGAGGTTGAGGATTGACGATTGAGGATGAGGGCTGAGGGTTGAGGATTGAGGTTTGAGGACTGAGGTCTGAGGATTGAGTATTGAGAATTGAGGATTGAGGATAGAGGATTGAAGATTGAGGATTGGGTATTGAGGATTGAAGAATGAGGATTGAGGATTGAGGATTCAGAATTGAGGATTGAATATTGAGAATTGAGGATTGAAGGTTGAGGATTGCGGAATGAGGATTGAGGATTGAGGATGAGGGCTGATGGTTGAGGGTTGAGGTTTTAGGACTGAGGACTGAGGACTGAGGATTGAGAATTGAGGATTGAGGATTAAGGATTGACGATTGAGGATTGGGTATTGAGGATTGAAGAATGAGGATTGAGGATTGAGGATTGATGATTGGGTATTGAAGATTGAGTATTGAGGATTGAGTATTGAGGATTGAGGATTGAGGATTGAGAATTGAGGATTGAGGATTGAGGATTGAAGATTGAGGATTCGGTATTGAGGATTGAAGAATGAGGATTGAGGATTGAGGATTGAGGATTGAGGATTGAAGATCGATTATTTAGGATTGAAGATTGAGGATTGAGGACTGAGGATTGAGGATTGAGGATTGAGGATTGTGGATTGAGGATTGAAGGTTGAGTATTGAGGATTGAAGATTGAGGATTGTGGATTGAGGATTGAGGATTGAGTATTGAAGATTGAGGATTGGGGATAGAGGATTGACGATTAAGGATTGAGTATTGAAGATTGAGGATTGGGTATTGAGGATTGAAGAATGAGGATTGAGGATTGAGGATTGATGATTGGGTATTGAAGATTGAGTATTGAGTATTTAGTATTGAGGATTGAGGATTGAGGATTGAGAATTGAGGATTGATGATTGAGTATTGATGATTGAAGATTGAGGATTGAGGATTGAGGATTGAGGATTGAGGATTGAAGATTGAGGATTGGGGAATGAGTGTTGAGGGTTGTGTGATGAGAATTGATGTTTGTGGGTAGATATTTGAAGACTGCAGATTGAGCATTGAGTATTGAAAACTGTGAATTGATGATATTCTATTGAGGATTGAGAATTGACAACTGATTGTTGAGGACTGAGGGCTGAAGATTGAGGATTTGGGGTTGAGAATTCAGAATTGAGGATTGAGGATTGAGGATTGAGGATTGAGTATTGAGGATTGAGGATTGAGGATTGAAGATTGAGTATTGAGGATTGAAGGTTGAGGATTGAGGACTGAGGATTGAGGATTGAAGATTGAGGACTAGGGACTGAGTGTTGAGGGTTGAGTGATGAGAATTGGTGTTTGTAGATAGTGATTTAAAGATTGCAGATTGAGTATTGAGTATTGAAAACTGTGAATTGTAGATATTCTTTTGAGAATTGAGAATTGACAACTGATTGTTGAGGACTGAGGTCTGAAGATTGAGGATTCAGGATTGAGGATCCAGGATTGAGGTTTGAGGACTGAGGATTGAGGATAGAGGATTGAGGATTGAGGATTGGGGAATGAGGATTGAATATTCAGGATTGAGGATTGAGGATTGAGGATTGAGGATTGAGGATTGAGGATTGAAGATTCAGTATTGAGGATCGAAGATTGAGAATTGAGGATTGAGGATTGAAGATTGAGGATTGTGTATTGAGGATTGAAGAATGAGGATTGACGATTGAGAATTGGGGATTGAGGATTGAAGATTGAGGATTGAGAATTGAGGATTGAGGATTCAAGATTGGGTATTGAGGATTGGGTATTGAGGATTGAGCACTGGGGATTGAGGATCTAGTATTGGAGATTGATTATTTAGGATTGAAGATAGAGTGTTGAGGATTGAGGATTGAGGATTAAGGATTGAGGATTGAAGATTGAGTGTTGAAGGTTGAGTATTGAGGATTGAAGATTGAGGATTGTGGATTGAGGATTGAGGATTGAGTATTGAAGATTGAGGATTGGGGATTGAGTATTGAAGATTGAGGACTGATGATTGAGGATTGAGTATTGAGGATTGAAGATTGAGTATTGATGATTGAAGATTGAGGATTGAGTATTGAGGGTTGAGGGTTGAGGACGAGGACTGACGGTTGAGGATTGAGGTTTGAGGATTGAGGGCTGAGGACTGAGGACTGAGGATAGAGGATTGAGGATGGAGCATTGAGGATTGAAGATTGAGGATTGAAGATTGAGGATTGAGGATTGAGAATTGAAGATTTAGGATTGGGGACTGAGTGTTGAGGGTTGAGTGATGAGGATTGATGTTTGTGGATAGAGATTTGAAGATTGCAGACAGAGTATTGAGTATTGAAACCTGTGAATTGAGGATATTCTATTGAGGATTGAGGATTGACAGCTGATTGTTGAGGACTGAGGGCTGAAGATTGAGGATTGAGGATTGAGGATCCAGAATTGCGGTTTGAGGACTGAGGATTGTGGATTGAATATTGAGTGTTGAGGATTGAAAATTGAGGATTGAGGATTGAGGATGGAGGATTGAAGAAAGAGGACTGAGTGTTGATGATTGAGTGTTGAGAATTGATGTTTGAGGGTTGAGATTTGATTATTTATTTTTGTGGATTGAGTATTGAACGATGTGAATTCAGGGTATTCTATTGAGTATTGAGATTTGAGGATTGATGGTTGAGTATTGAGGATTGATAGTTGAGGGTTGTGTGTTGAATATTGAGGATTGAGGATTGAAGATTGAGTATTGAGGATTGAAGGTTGAGTATTGAGGATTTATAATTGAGGATTGAGGATTGAAGATTGAGGATTGGGGATTGGGGATTGAGGATTGACGATTGAGGATTGAGTATTGAGGATTGAGGATTCAAGATTGGGTATTGAGGATTGGGTATTGAGGATTGAGCATTGGGGATTGAGGATCTAGTATTGGAGATTGATTATTTAGGATTGAAGATAGAGTGTTGAGGATTGAGGATTGAGGATTGAGGATTGAGGATTGAAGGTTGAGTGTTGAAGGTTGAGTATTGAGGATTGAAGATTGAGGATTGTGGAGTGAGGATTGAGGATTGAGTATTGAAGATTGAGGATTGGGGATTGAGTATTGAAGATTGAGGACTGATGATTGAGGATTGAGTATTGAGGACTGAAGATTGAGTATTGATGATTGAAGATTGAGGATTGAGTATTGAGGGTTGAGGGTTGAGGACGAGGACTGACGGTTGAGGATTGAGGTTTGAGGATTGAGGGCTGAGGACTGAGGACTGAGGATAGAGGATTGAGGATGGAGCATTGAGGATTGAAGATTGAGGATTGAAGATTGAGGATTGAGGATTGAGAATTGAAGATTTAGGATTGGGGACTGAGTGTTGAGGGTTGAGTGATGAGGATTGATGTTTGTGGATAGAGATTTGAAGATTGCAGACAGAGTATTGAGTATTGAAACCTGTGAATTGAGGATATTCTATTGAGGATTGAGGATTGACAGCTGATTGTTGAGGACTGAGGGCTGAAGATTGAGGATTGAGGATTGAGGATCCAGAATTGCGGTTTGAGGACTGAGGATTGTGGATTGAATATTGAGTGTTGAGGATTGAAGATTGAGGATTGAGGATTGAGGATGGAGGATTGAAGAAAGAGGACTGAGTGTTGATGATTGAGTGTTGAGAATTGATGTTTGAGGGTTGAGATTTGATTATTGATTTTTGTGGATTGAGTATTGAACGATGTGAATTCAGGGTATTCTATTGAGTATTGAGATTTGAGGATTGATGGTTGAGTATTGAGGATTGATAGTTGAGGGTTGTGTGTTGAATATTGAGGATTGAGGATTGAAGATTGAGTATTGAGGATTGAAGGTTGAGTATTGAGGATTTATAATTGAGGATTGAGGATTGAAGATTGAGGATTGGGGATTGGGGATTGAGGATTGACGATTGAGGATTGAGTATTGACGATTGAGAATTGAGGATTGAGGATTGAAGATTGAGTATTGAGGATTGAAGATTGAGGATTGAGGATTGAGGACTGAGGATTGAGGACTGAGGATTGAGGATTGAGGATTGAGCATTGAGGATTGAGGACTGAGGATTGAGGTTTGAGGATTGACGATGAGGGCTGAGGGTTGAGGATTGAGGCTTGAGGTCTGAGGACTGAGGATTGAGGATTGAGAATTGAGGATTGAGGATTGAGGATCGAAGATTGAGGATTGGGTATTGAGGATTGAAGAATGAGGATTGAGGATTGAGGATTGAGGATTGGGGACTGAGGATTGAATATTCAGGATTGAGGATTGAGGATTGAAGATTGAGGATTGAGGATTGAGGATTGAGGGTTGGGTATTGAGGATTGAAGAATGAGGATTGAGGATTGAGGATTGGGGATTGAGGATTGAAGATTGAGGATTGAGAATTGAGGATTGAGGATTGAAGATTGGGTATTGAGGATTGGGTATTGAGGATTGAGGATTGGGGATTGAGGATCTAGTATTGGAGATTGATTATTTAGGATTGAAGATAGAGTGTTGAGGATTGAGGATTGAGGATTGAGAATTGTGAATTGAGGATGAGGACTGAGGTTTGAGAATTGAGGTTTGCGGAATGAGGATTGAGGATTGAGGATTGAGGATTGAATATTGAGGACTGAGTGTTGAGGGATGAGAGATGAGAATTGATGTTTGTGGATGGAGATTTGAAGATTGAAGATTGAGGATTGAGTATTCAAAACTGAGAATTCAGGATATTCTACTGAGTATTGAGAATTGAGGATTGATGGTTGAGTATTGAGGATTGATGGTTGAGGGTTGTGTGTTGAATATTGAGGATTGGCGGATTGAGTATTGAAGACTGAGGACTGAGGTCTGGGGATTGAGTATCGAGGACTGAGGATTGAGTATTGAGGATTGAGTGTTGAAGATTGAGTATTGATGATTGAAGATTGCGGATTGATTATTGAGGGTTGAGGATTAATGACGAGGACTGAGGGTTGAGGATTGAGGACTGAGGATTGAGGATTGAGGACTGGGCATTGAGGATTGAAGATTGAGGACTGGGGATTGAGGATTGAAGGTTGAGGTTTAAGGATTAAGGATTGGGGATGGGGATCTAGGATTGGATGTTGATTATTGAGGATTGAAGCTTGAGGGTTGAGGATTGCGGATTGAGAATTGAGAATTGAGGATGAGGTCTGAGGGTTGAGGATTGAGGTTTGATGTACGAGGATTGAGGATTCAGGATTGAGGACTGGGGATTGACGATTGAGTATTGAAGACTGTGGATTGATGACTGAGGATTCAGGATTGAGGATTGATGATTGCGGATTGAGTATTGAAAATTGAGTATTGAGGATTGAATATTGAGGATTGTGGATTGAGGATTGAGGATTGAAGGTTGAGTATTGTGGATTGAAGATTGAGGATTGAGGATTGACGATTGAGGACTGAGGATTGAGGTTTGAGGATTGACGATGAGGGCTGAGGGTAGAGCATTGAGGTTTGAGGTCTGAGGACTGAGGATTGAGGATTGAGAATTGAGGATTGAGGATTGAGGATTGAAGATTGAGGATTGGGTGTTGAGGATTGAAGAATGAGGATTGAGGATTGAGGATTGAGGATTGGGGACTGAGGATTGAATATACAGGATTGAGGATTGAGGATTGAGGATTGAGGATTGAGGATTGAAGATTCAGTATAGAGGATCGAAGATTGAGAATTGAGGATTGAGGATTGAACGTTGAGGACTGAGTGTTCAGGGTTGAGTGATGAGAATTGATGTCTGTGGATAGAGATTTGAAGATTGCAGATTGAGTATTGAGTATTGAAAACTGTGAATTGAGGATATTATACTCAGGATTGAGGATTGACAACTGATTGTTGAGGACTGAGGGCTGAAGATTGAGGAATCAGGGTTGAGGATTCAGAATTGAGGTTTGAGGACTGAGGATTGAGGATTGAAGATAGAGTATTGAGGATTGAAGATTGAGGATTGAGGTTGAGGATTGAGGATTGAGGATGAGGGCTGAGGGTTGAGGATTGAGGTTTGAGGACTGAGGTCTGAGGATTGAGTATTGAGAATTGAGGATTGAGGATATAGGATCGAAGATTGAGGATTGGGTATTGAGGATTGAAGAATGAGGATTGAGGATTGAGGATTGATGATTGGGTATTGAAGATTGAGTATTGAGGATTGAGTATTGAGGATTGAGGATTGAGGATTGAGAATTGAGGATTGATGATTGAGTATTGATGATTGAAGATTGAGGATTGAGGATTGAGGATTGAGGATTGAGGATTGAAGATTGAGGTTTGGGGACTGAGTGTTGAGGGCTGTGTGATGAGAATTGATGTTTGTGGGTAGATATTTGAAGATTGCAGATTGAGCATTGAGTATTGAAAACTGTGAATTGATGATATTCTATTGAGGATTGAGAATTGACAACTGATTGTTGAGGACTGAGGGCTGAAGATTGAGGATTCGGTGTTGAGAATTCAGAATTGAGGATTGAGAATTGAGAATTGAGCATAAGGACTGAGGGTTGAGGATTGAGGTTTGAGGAATGAGGATTGAGGATTGAGGATTGAGGATTGAAGATTGAGTATTGATGATTGAAGATTGAGGATTGAGGATTGAGGGTTGACGATTGAGGACGAGGACTGACAGTTGAGGATTGTGGTTTGAGGATTGAGGGTTGACGATTGAGAATTGTGGATGAGGACTGAGGTTTGAGGATTGATGACTGAGGACTGAGGATTGAGGGTTGAGAATTAAGGATTGAGGATTGAGGATTGAAGATTGAGGATTGGGTATTGAGGATTGCAGAATGAGGATTTAGGATTGAGTATTGAGGATTGAGGATTGAAGATTGAGTATTGAGGATTGAAGACTGAGATTGAGGATTGAGGATTGAGGGTTGAGGATTTAGGATTGAGAATTGAGGATTGAGGATTGAGGATTGAAGATTGAGGTTTGGGTATTGAGTATTGAAGAATGAGGATTGAGGATTGAGGATTGGGTATTGAGGATTGAAGATTGAGGATTGAGAATTGAGGATTGAGGATTGAAGATTGAGTATTGAGGATTCAGGATTGAGGATTGAGGATTGGGGATTGAGGATTGAAGATTGAGGATTGAGGATTGAGGATTGAGGATTGAGGATTGAGGATTGAGGATTGAGGATTGAGGATGGAGGATTGAAGAAAGAGGACTGAGTGTTGATGATTGAGTGTTGAGAATTGATGTTTGAGGGTTGAGATTTGATTATTGATTTTTGTGGATTGAGTATTGAGCGATGAGAATTCAAGGTATTCTATTGAGTATTGAGAATTGAGGATTGATGGTTGAGTATTGAGGATTGATAGTTGAGGGTTGTGTGTTGAATATTGAGGATTGAGGATTGAGGATTGAGGCTTGAGGATTGAGGATTGAAGATTGAGCATTGAGGATTGAAGGTTGAGTATTGAGGAATTAGAATTGAGGATTGAGGATTGAAGATTGAGGATTGGGGATTGAGGATTGACGATTGAGGATTGAGTATCGACGATTGAGAATTGAGGATTGAGGATTGAAGATTGAGTATTGAGGGTTGAAGATTGAGGATTGAGGATTGAGGATTGAGGATTGAGGACTGAGGATTGAGGATTGAGGATTGAACATTGAGGATTGAGGACTGAGGATTGAAGTTTGAGGATTGACGATGAGGGCTGAGGGTTGAGGATTGAGGTTTGAGGTCTGAGGACTGAGGATTGAGGATTGAGAATTGAGGATTGAGGACTGAGGATTGGAGATTGAGGATTGGGTATTGAGGATTGAAGAATGAGGATTGAGGATTGAGGATTGAGGATTGGGGACTGAGGATTGAATATTCAGGATTGAGGATTGAGGATTGAGGATTTAGGATTGAGGATTGAGGATTGAAGATTCAGTATTGAGGATCGAAGATTGAGAATTGAGGATTGAGGATTGAAGATTGAGGATTGGGGACTGAGTGTTGAGGGTTGAGTGGTGAGGATTGACGTTTGTGGATAGAGATTTGAAGATTGCAGATTGAGTTTTGAGTATTGAAACCTGTGAATTGAGGATATTCTATTGAGGATTGAGTATTGACAACTGATAGTTGAGGACTGAGGGCTGAAGATTGTGGATACAGGATTGAGGCTTCAGAATTGAGGTTTGAGGACTGAGGATTGAGGATTGAGGAATGAGGATTGAGGATTGAGGATTGAGGATTGAAGATTGTGGATTGAGGGTTGAGGATTTAGGATTGAGGATTGAAGATTGAGAATTGGGGACTGAGTGCTGAGGGCTGAGTGATGAGAATTGATGTTTGTGGATAGAGATTTGAAGATTGCTGATTGAGTATTGCGTATGGAAAACTCTGAACTGAGAATATTCTATTGAGGATTGAGGATTGACAACTAATTGTTGAGGGCTGAGGGCTGAAGATTGAGGACTCAGGATTGAGGATTCAGGATTGTGGTTTTAGGACAGAGGATTGAGGATTGAGGATTGAGGATTGAGGATTGAGGATTGAGGATTGAAGATTGAGGATTGGGTATTGAGCATTGAATATTGAGGATTGAGGATTGAGGATTGAGGATTCAGGATTGAGGATTCAGGATTGAGGATTCAGGATTGTGGTTTGAGGACAGAGGATTGAGGATTGTGGATCGAGGATTGAGGATTGAGGATTGAGGATTGATGATTGAGGATTGAAGATTGAGGATTGGGTATTGAGGATTGAACATTGAGGATTGAGGATTGAGGATTCAGGATTGAGGATTGAGGACTGAGGATTGAATATTGATGATTGAAGATTGAGGATTGAGTATTGTGGGTTGTGGATTGGGGACCAGGACTGAGGGTTGAATATTGACGTTTGATTTCTGAGGATTCAGGATTGAGGATTGAGAATTAAGGATTGAGGATTGAGGATTGAAGATTGAGGATTGGGTATTGAGGATTGAGGAATGAGGATTGAGGATTGAGGATTGAGGCGTGAGGATTGAGTATTGAGAACTGAGGATGAGGACTGAGGGCTGAGGGTTGAGGTTTGAGGAATGAGGATTGGGGGTTGAGGATTGAGGATTGAGGATTGAGGATTGAGGATTGAGGATTGAGGATTGAAGATTGAGTATTGATGATTGAAGATTGAGGATTGAGGATTGAGGGTTGAGGATTGAGGACGAGGACTGACAGTTGAGGATTGTGGTTTGAGGATTGAGGGTTGACGATTGAGAATTGTGGATGAGGACTGAGGTTTGAGGATTGATGACTGAGGACTGAGGATTGAGGGTTGAGAATTAAGGATTGAGGATTGAGGATTGAAGATTGAGGATTGGGTATTGAGGATTGCAGAATGAGGATTTAGGATTGAGTACTGAGGATTGAGGATTGAAGATTGGGTATTGAGGATTGAAGACTGACGATTGAGGATTGAGGATTGAGGGTTGAGGATTTAGGATTGAGAATTGAGGATTGAGGATTGAGGATTGAAGATTGAGGATTGGGTATTGAGTATTGAAGAATGAGGATTGAGGATTGAGGATTGGGGATTGAGGATTGAAGATTGAGGATTGAGAATTGAGGATTGAGGATTGAAGATTGAGTATTGAGGATTCAGTATTGAGGATTGAGGATTGGGGATTGAGGATTGAAGATTGAGGATTGAGGATTGAGGATTGAGGATTGAGGATTGAGGATTGAGGATTGAGGATTGAGGATGGAGGATTGAAGAAAGAGGACTGAGTGTTGATGATTGAGTGTTGAGAATTGATGTTTGAGGGTTGAGATTTGATTATTGATTTTTGTGGATTGAGTATTGAGCGATGAGAATTCAAGGTATTCTATTGAGTATTGAGAATTGAGGATTGATGGTTGAGTATTGAGGATTGATAGTTGAGGGTTGTGTGTTGAATATTGAGGATTGAGGATTGAGGATTGAGGCTTGAGGATTGAGGATTGAAGATTGAGCATTGAGGATTGAAGGTTGAGTATTGAGGAATTAGAATTGAGGATTGAGGATTGAAGATTGAGGATTGGGGATTGAGGATTGACGATTGAGGATTGAGTATCGACGATTGAGAATTGAGGATTGAGGATTGAAGATTGAGTATTGAGGGTTGAAGATTGAGGATTGAGGATTGAGGATTGAGGATTGAGGATTGAGGATTGAGGATTGAGGACTGAGGATTGAGGATTGAGGATTGGGCATTGAGGATTGAGGACTGAGGATTGAGGTTTGAGGATTGACGATGAGGGCTGAGGGTTGAGAATTGAGGCTTGAGGTCTGAGGACTGAGGATTGAGGATTGAGAATTGAGGATTGAGGATTGAGGATCGAAGATTGAGGATTGGGTATTGAGGATTGAAGAATGAGGATTGAGGATTGAGGATTGAGGATTGGGGACTGAGGATTGAATATTCAGGATTGAGGATTGAGGATTGAAGATTGAGGATTGAGGATTGAGGATTGAGGATTGGGTATTGAGGATTGAAGAATGAGGATTGAGGATTGAGGATTGGGGATTGAGGATTGAAGATTGAGGATTGAGAATTGAGGATTGAGGATTGAAGGTTGGGTATTGAGGATTGGGTATTGAGGATTGAGGATTGGGGATTGAGGATCTAGTATTGGAGATTGATTATTTAGGATTGAAGATAGAGTGTTGAGGATTGAGGATTGAGGATTGAGAATTGTGAATTGAGGGTGAGGACTGAGGTTTGAGAATTGAGGTTTGAGGAATGAGGATTGAGGATTGAGGATTGAGGATTGAATATTGAGGACTGTGTGTTGAGGGATGAGAGATGAGAATTGATGTTTGTGGATGGAGATTTGAAGATTGAAGATTGAGGATTGAGTATTGAAAACTGAGAATTCAGGATATTCTACTGAGTATTGAGAATTTAGGATTGATGGTTGAGTATTGAGGATTGATGGTTGAGGGTTGTGTGTTGAATATTGAGGATTGGCGGATTGAGTATTGAAGATTGAGGACTGAGGTCTGGGGATTGAGTATCGAGGACTGAGGATTGAGTATTGAGGATTGAGTGTTGAAGATTGAGTATTGATGATTGAAGATTGCGGATTGATTATTGAGGGTTGAGGATTGATGACGAGGACTGAGGGTTGAGGATTGAGGACTGAGGATTGAGGATTGAGGACTGGGCATTGAGGATTGAAGATTGAGGACTGGGGATTGAGGATTGAAGGTTGAGGTTTAAGGATTAAGGATTGGGGATGGGGATCTAGGATTGGATGTTGATTATTGAGGATTGAAGCTTGAGGGTTGAGGATTGCGGATTGAGAATTGAGAACTGAGGATGAGGTCTGAGGGTTGAGGATTGAGGTTTGATGTACGAGGATTGAGGATTCAGGATTGAGGACTGGGGATCGACGATTGAGTATTGAAGACTGTGGATTGATGACTGAGGATTCAGGATTGAGGATTGATGATTGCGGATTGAGTATTGAAAATTGAGTATTGAGGATTGAATATTGAGGATTGTGGATTGAGGATTGAGGATTGAAGGTTGAGTATTGTGGATTGAAGATTGAGGATTGAGGATTGACGATTGAGGACTGAGGATTGAGGTTTGAGGATTGACGATGAGGGCTGAGGGTAGAGCATTGAGGTTTGAGGTCTGAGGACAGAGGATTGAGGATTGAGAATTGAGGATTGAGGATTGAGGATTGAAGATTGAGGATTGGGTGTTGAGGATTGAAGAATGAGGATTGAGGATTGAGGATTGAGGATTGGGGACTGAGGATTGAATATACAGGATTGAGGATTGAGGATTGAGGATTGAGGATTGAGGATTGAAGATTCAGTATAGAGGATCGAAGATTGAGAATTGAGGATTGAGGATTGAACGTTGAGGACTGAGTGTTCAGGGTTGAGTGATGAGAATTGATGTCTGTGGATAGAGATTTGAAGATTGCAGATTGAGTATTGAGTATTGAAAACTGTGAATTGAGGATATTATACTCAGGATTGAGGATTGACAACTGATTGTTGAGGACTGAGGGCTGAAGATTGAGGAATCAGGGTTGAGGATTCAGAATTGAGGTTTGAGGACTGAGGATTGAGGATTGAAGATAGAGTATTGAGGATTGAAGATTGAGGATTGAGGTTGAGGATTGAGGTTTGAGGAATGAGGATTGAGGATTGAAGATTGAGAATTGAGGATTGAGTAATGAGGATTGAATATTGAGTATTGAGGATTGAAGATTGAGGATTGAGGATTGAGGATTGAGGATTGAGGATTGAGGATTGAGGATTGAGGATAGAGGATTGAAGATTGAGGATTGGGGACTGAGAGTTGAGGGTTGAGTGATGAGGATTGATGTTTGTGGATAGAGATTTGAAGATTGCAGATTGAGTATTGAGTATTGAAACCTGTGAATTGAGGATATTCTATTGAGGATTGAGTATTGACAACTGATAGTTGAGGACTGATGGCTGAAGATTGAGGATTCAGGATTGAGGATTCAGAATTGTGGTTTGAGGACTGAGGATTGAGGATTGAGGAATGAGGATTGAGGATTGAGGATCGAGGATTGAAGATTGTGGATTGAGGATTGAGGATTGAGGATTGAGGATTGAAGATTGAGGATTGGGGACTGAGTGCTGAGGGCTGAGTGATGAGAATTGATGTTTGTGGATAGAGATTTGAAGATTGCAGATTGAGTATTGCGTATGGAAAACTCTGAACTGAGGATATTCTATTGAGGATTGAGGATTGACAACTGATTGTTGAGGACTGAGGGCTGAAGATTGAGGACTCAGGATTGAGGATTCAGGATTGTGGTTTGAGGACAGAGGATTGAGGATTGAGGATTGAGGATTGAGGATTGAGGATTGAGGATTCAGGATTGAGGATTCAGGATTGTGGTTTGAGGACAGAGGATTGAGGATTGAGGATCGAGGATTGAGGATTGAGGATTGAGGATTGAGGATTGAGGATTGAAGGTTGAGGATTGGGTATTGAGGATTGAACATTGAGGATTGAGGATTGAGGATTGAGGATTCAGGATTGAGGATTCAGGATTGAGGATTCAGGATTGAGGACTGAGGATTGAGGATTGAGGATTGAGGACTGAGGATAGAATATTGATGATTGAAGATTGAGGATTGAGGATTGAGGGTTGTGGATTGGGGACCAGGACTGAGGGTTGAATATTGACGTTTGAGGTCTGAGGATTGAGGATTGAGGATTGAGGATTGAGAATTGAGGATTGAGGATTGAGTACTGAAGATTGAGTATTGATGACTGAGGATTGAGGATAGAGGATTGAGTATTGAAGATTGAGGATCGATGATTGAGGATTGAGGATTGAGGATTGAGGATTGAGTATTGAGGATTGAAGATTGAGGATTGAGGATTGAGGATTGAACATTGAGGACCGAGTGTTGAGGGTTGAGTGATGAGAATTGATGTTTGTGGATAGAGATTTGAAGATTGCACATTGGGTATTGGGTATTGAAAACTGTGAATTGAGGATATTCTATTGGGGATTGAGGATTGACAACTGATTGTTGAGGACTGAGGGCTGAAGATTGAGGATTCAGGATTGAGGATTCAGAATTGTGGTTTGAGGACTGAGGATTGAGGATTGAAGATTGAGTATTGAGGATTGAAGATTGAGGATTGAGGTTGAGGATTGACGATTGAGGATGAGGGCTGAGGGTTGAGGATTGAGGTTTGAGGACTGAGGTCTGAGGATTGAGTATTGAGAATTGAGGATTGAGGATAGAGTATTGAAGATTGAGGATTGGGTATTGAGGATTGAAGAATGAGGATTGAGGATTGAGGATTCAGAATTGAGGATTGAATATTGAGAATTGAGGATTGAAGGTTGAGGATTGCGGAATGAGGATTGAGGATTGAGGATGAGGGCTGATGGTTGAGGGTTGAGGTTTTAGGACTGAGGACTGAGGACTGAGGATTGAGAATTGAGGATTGAGGATTAAGGATTGACGATTGAGGATTGGGTATTGAGGATTGAAGAATGAGGATTGAGGATTGAGGATTGATGATTGGGTATTGAAGATTGAGTATTGAGGATTGAGTATTGAGGATTGAGGATTGAGGATTGAGAATTGAGGATTGAGGATTGAGGATTGAAGATTGAGGATTCGGTATTGAGGATTGAAGAATGAGGATTGAGGATTGAGGATTGAGGATTGAGGATTGAAGATCGATTATTTAGGATTGAAGATTGAGGATTGAGGACTGAGGATTGAGGATTGAGGATTGAGGATTGTGGATTGAGGATTGAAGGTTGAGTATTGAGGATTGAAGATTGAGGATTGTGGATTGAGGATTGAGGATTGAGTATTAAAGATTGAGGATTGGGGATAGAGGATTGACGATTAAGGATTGAGTATTGAAGATTGAGGATTGGGTATTGAGGATTGAAGAATGAGGATTGAGGATTGAGGATTGATGATTGGGTATTGAAGATTGAGTATTGAGTATTGAGTATTGAGGATTGAGGATTGAGGATTGAGAATTGAGGATTGATGATTGAGTATTGATGATTGAAGATTGAGGATTGAGGATTGAGGATTGAGGATTGAGGATTGAAGATTGAGGATTGGGGAATGAGTGTTGAGGGTTGTGTGATGAGAATTGATGTTTGTGGGTAGATATTTGAAGACTGCAGATTGAGCATTGAGTATTGAAAACTGTGAATTGATGATATTCTATTGAGGATTGAGAATTGACAACTGATTGTTGAGGACTGAGGGCTGAAGATTGAGGATTTGGGGTTGAGAATTCAGAATTGAGGATTGAGGATTGAGGATTGAGGATTGAGTATTGAGGATTGAGGATTGAGGATTGAAGATTGAGTATTGAGGATTGAAGGTTGAGGATTGAGGACTGAGGATTGAGGATTGAAGATTGAGGACTAGGGACTGAGTGTTGAGGGTTGAGTGATGAGAATTGGTGTTTGTAGATAGTGATTTAAAGATTGCAGATTGAGTATTGAGTATTGAAAACTGTGAATTGTAGATATTCTTTTGAGAATTGAGAATTGACAACTGATTGTTGAGGACTGAGGTCTGAAGATTGAGGATTCAGGATTGAGGATCCAGGATTGAGGTTTGAGGACTGAGGATTGAGGATAGAGGATTGAGGATTGAGGATTGGGGAATGAGGATTGAATATTCAGGATTGAGGATTGAGGATTGAGGATTGAGGATTGAGGATTGAGGATTGAAGATTCAGTATTGAGGATCGAAGATTGAGAATTGAGGATTGAGGATTGAAGATTGAGGATTGTGTATTGAGGATTGAAGAATGAGGATTGACGATTGAGAATTGGGGATTGAGGATTGAAGATTGAGGATTGAGAATTGAGGATTGAGGATTCAAGATTGGGTATTGAGGATTGGGTATTGAGGATTGAGCACTGGGGATTGAGGATCTAGTATTGGAGATTGATTATTTAGGATTGAAGATAGAGTGTTGAGGATTGAGGATTGAGGATTAAGGATTGAGGATTGAAGATTGAGTGTTGAAGGTTGAGTATTGAGGATTGAAGATTGAGGATTGTGGATTGAGGATTGAGGATTGAGTATTGAAGATTGAGGATTGGGGATTGAGTATTGAGGGTTGAGGGTTGAGGACGAGGACTGACGGTTGAGGATTGAGGTTTGAAGATTGAGGGTTGAGGACTGAGGACTGAGGATAGAGGATTGAGGATGGAGCATTGAGTATTGAAAACTGAGGACTGGGGATTGAGGATTGAAGATTGAGGATTGAGGATTGAGAATTGAAGATTGAGGATTGGGGACTGAGTGTTGAGGGTTGAGTGGTGAGGATTGATGTTTGTGGATAGAGATTTGAAGATTGCAGATTGAGTATTGAGTATTGAAACCTGTGAATTGAGGATATTCTATTGAGGATTGAGTATTGACAACTGATAGTTGAGGACTGATGGCTGAAGATTGAGGATTCAGGATTGAGGATTCAGAACTGTGGTTTGAGGACTGAGGATTGAGGATTGAGGAATGAGGATTGAGGATTGAGGATCGAGGATTGAAGATTGTGGATTGAGGATTGAGGATTGAGGATTGAGGATTGAAGATTGAGGATTGGGGACTGAGTGCTGAGGGCTGAGTGATGAGAATTGATGTTTGTGGATAGAGATTTGAAGATTGCAGATTGAGTATTGCGTATGGAAAACTCTGAACTGAGGATATTCTATTGAGGATTGAGGATTGACAACTGATTGTTGAGGACTGAGGGCTGAAGATTGAGGACTCAGGATTGAGGATTCAGGATTGTGGTTTGAGGACAGAGGATTGAGGATTGAGGATTGAGGATTGAGGATTGAGGATTGAGGATTCAGGATTGAGGATTCAGGATTGAGGATTCAGGATTGTGGTTTGAGGACAGAGGATTGAGGATTGAGGATCGAGGATTGAGGATTGAGGATTGAGGATTGAGGATTGAGGATTGAAGGTTGAGGATTGGGTATTGAGGATTGAACATTGAGGATTGAGGATTGAGGATTGAGGATTCAGGATTGAGGATTCAGGATTGAGGATTCAGGATTGAGGACTGAGGATTGAGGATTGAGGATTGAGGACTGAGGATAGAATATTGATGATTGAAGATTGAGGATTGAGGATTGAGGGTTGTGGATTGGGGTCCAGGACTGAGGGTTGAATATTGACGTTTGAGGTCTGAGGATTGAGGATTGAGGATTGAGAATTGAGGATTGAGGATTGAGTACTGAAGATTGAGTATTGATGACTGAGGATTGAGGATAGAGGATTGAGTATTGAAGATTGAGGATCGATGATTGAGGATTGAGGATTGAGGATTGAGGATTGAGTATTGAGGATTGAAGATTGAGGATTGAGGATTGAGGATTGAACATTGAGGACCGAGTGTTGAGGGTTGAGTGATGAGAATTGATGTTTGTGGATAGAGATTTGAAGATTGCACATTGGGTATTGGGTATTGAAAACTGTGAATTGAGGATATTCTATTGGGGATTGAGGATTGACAACTGATTGTTGAGGACTGAGGGCTGAAGATTGAGGATTCAGGATTGAGGATTCAGAATTGTGGTTTGAGGACTGAGGATTGAGGATTGAAGATTGAGTATTGAGGATTGAAGATTGAGGATTGAGGTTGAGGATTGACGATTGAGGATGAGGGCTGAGGGTTGAGGATTGAGGTTTGAGGACTGAGGTCTGAGGATTGAGTATTGAGAATTGAGGATTGAGGATAGAGGATTGAAGATTGAGGATTGGGTATTGAGGATTGAAGAATGATGGTTGAGTATTGAGGATTGAGGATTGAGGATTGAGGATTGAGTATTGAAGATTGAGGATTGATGATTGAGGATTGAGTATTGAGGATTGAAGATTGAGTATTGATGATTGAAGATTGAGGATTGAGTATTGAGGGTTGAGGGTTGAGGACGAGGACTGACGGTTGAGGATTGAGGTTTGAAGATTGAGGGTTGAGGACTGAGGACTGAGGATAGGGGATTGAGGATGGAGCATTGAGTATTGAAGACTGAGGACTGGGGATTGAGGATTGAAGATTGAGGATTGAGGATTGAGAATTGAAGATTGAGGATTGGGGACTGAGTGTTGAGGGTTGAGTGGTGAGGATTGATGTTTGTGGATAGAGATTTGAAGATTGCAGATTGAGTATTGAGTATTGAAACCTGTGAATTGAGGATATTCTATTGAGGATTGAGTATTGACAACTGATAGTTGAGGACTGATGGCTGAAGATTGAGGATTCAGGATTGAGGATTCAGAATTGTGGTTTGAGGACTGAGGATTGAGGATTGAGGAATGAGGATTGAGGATTGAGGATCGAGGATTGAAGATTGTGGATTGAGGATTGAGGATTGAGGATTGAGGATTGAAGATTGAGGATTGGGGACTGAGTGCTGAGGGCTGAGTGATGAGAATTGATGTTTGTGGATAGAGATTTGAAGATTGCAGATTGAGTATTGCGTATGGAAAACTCTGAACTGAGGATATTCTATTGAGGATTGAGGATTGACAACTGATTGTTGAGGACTGAGGGCTGAAGATTGAGGACTCAGGATTGAGGATTCAGGATTGTGGTTTGAGGACAGAGGATTGAGGATTGAGGATTGAGGATTGAGGATTGAGGATTGAGGATTCAGGATTGAGGATTCAGGATTGTGGTTTGAGGACAGAGGATTGAGGATTGAGGATCGAGGATTGAGGATTGAGGATTGAGGATTGAGGATTGAGGATTGAAGGTTGAGGATTGGGTATTGAGGATTGAACATTGAGGATTGAGGATTGAGGATTGAGGATTCAGGATTGAGGATTCAGGATTGAGGATTCAGGATTGAGGACTGAGGATTGAGGATTGAGGATTGAGGACTGAGGATAGAATATTGATGATTGAAGATTGAGGATTGAGGATTGAGGGTTGTGGATTGGGGACCAGGACTGAGGGTTGAATATTGACGTTTGAGGTCTGAGGATTGAGGATTGAGGATTGAGGATTGAGAATTGAGGATTGAGGATTGAGTACTGAAGATTGAGTATTGATGACTGAGGATTGAGGATAGAGGATTGAGTATTGAAGATTGAGGATCGATGATTGAGGATTGAGGATTGAGGATTGAGGATTGAGTATTGAGGATTGAAGATTGAGGATTGAGGATTGAGGATTGAACATTGAGGACCGAGTGTTGAGGGTTGAGTGATGAGAATTGATGTTTGTGGATAGAGATTTGAAGATTGCACATTGGGTATTGGGTATTGAAAACTGTGAATTGAGGATATTCTATTGGGGATTGAGGATTGACAACTGATTGTTGAGGACTGAGGGCTGAAGATTGAGGATTCAGGATTGAGGATTCAGAATTGTGGTTTGAGGACTGAGGATTGAGGATTGAAGATTGAGTATTGAGGATTGAAGATTGAGGATTGAGGTTGAGGATTGACGATTGAGGATGAGGGCTGAGGGTTGAGGATTGAGGTTTGAGGACTGAGGTCTGAGGATTGAGTATTGAGAATTGAGGATTGAGGATAGAGGATTGAAGATTGAGGATTGGGTATTGAGGATTGAAGAATGATGGTTGAGTATTGAGGATTGAGGATTGAGGATTGAGGATTGAGTATTGAAGATTGAGGATTGATGATTGAGGATTGAGTATTGAGGATTGAAGATTGAGTATTGATGATTGAAGATTGAGGATTGAGTATTGAGGGTTGAGGGTTGAGGACGAGGACTGACGGTTGAGGATTGAGGTTTGAAGATTGAGGGTTGAGGACTGAGGACTGAGGATAGGGGATTGAGGATGGAGCATTGAGTATTGAAGACTGAGGACTGGGGATTGAGGATTGAAGATTGAGGATTGAGGATTGAGAATTGAAGATTGAGGATTGGGGACTGAGTGTTGAGGGTTGAGTGGTGAGGATTGATGTTTGTGGATAGAGATTTGAAGATTGCAGATTGAGTATTGAGTATTGAAACCTGTGAATTGAGGATATTCTATTGAGGATTGAGTATTGACAACTGATAGTTGAGGACTGATGGCTGAAGATTGAGGATTCAGGATTGAGGATTCAGAATTGTGGTTTGAGGACTGAGGATTGAGGATTGAGGAATGAGGATTGAGGATTGAGGATCGAGGATTGAAGATTGTGGATTGAGGATTGAGGATTGAGGATTGAGGATTGAAGATTGAGGATTGGGGACTGAGTGCTGAGGGCTGAGTGATGAGAATTGATGTTTGTGGATAGAGATTTGAAGATTGCAGATTGAGTATTGCGTATGGAAAACTCTGAACTGAGGATATTCTATTGAGGATTGAGGATTGACAACTGATTGTTGAGGACTGAGGGCTGAAGATTGAGGACTCAGGATTGAGGATTCAGGATTGTGGTTTGAGGACAGAGGATTGAGGATTGAGGATTGAGGATTGAGGATTGAGGATTGAGGATTCAGGATTGAGGATTCAGGATTGTGGTTTGAGGACAGAGGATTGAGGATTGAGGATCGAGGATTGAGGATTGAGGATTGAGGATTGAGGATTGAGGATTGAAGGTTGAGGATTGGGTATTGAGGATTGAACATTGAGGATTGAGGATTGAGGATTGAGGATTCAGGATTGAGGATTCAGGATTGAGGATTCAGGATTGAGGACTGAGGATTGAGGATTGAGGATTGAGGACTGAGGATAGAATATTGATGATTGAAGATTGAGGATTGAGGATTGAGGGTTGTGGATTGGGGACCAGGACTGAGGGTTGAATATTGACGTTTGAGGTCTGAGGATTGAGGATTGAGGATTGAGGATTGAGAATTGAGGATTGAGGATTGAGTACTGAAGATTGAGTATTGATGACTGAGGATTGAGGATAGAGGATTGAGTATTGAAGATTGAGGATCGATGATTGAGGATTGAGGATTGAGGATTGAGGATTGAGTATTGAGGATTGAAGATTGAGGATTGAGGATTGAGGATTGAACATTGAGGACCGAGTGTTGAGGGTTGAGTGATGAGAATTGATGTTTGTGGATAGAGATTTGAAGATTGCACATTGGGTATTGGGTATTGAAAACTGTGAATTGAGGATATTCTATTGGGGATTGAGGATTGACAACTGATTGTTGAGGACTGAGGGCTGAAGATTGAGGATTCAGGATTGAGGATTCAGAATTGTGGTTTGAGGACTGAGGATTGAGGATTGAAGATTGAGTATTGAGGATTGAAGATTGAGGATTGAGGTTGAGGATTGACGATTGAGGATGAGGGCTGAGGGTTGAGGATTGAGGTTTGAGGACTGAGGTCTGAGGATTGAGTATTGAGAATTGAGGATTGAGGATAGAGGATTGAAGATTGAGGATTGGGTATTGAGGATTGAAGAATGAGGATTGAGGATTGAGGATTCAGAATTGAGGATTGAATATTGAGAATTGAGGATTGAAGGTTGAGGATTGCGGAATGAGGATTGAGGATTGAGGATGAGGGCTGATGGTTGAGGGTTGAGGTTTTAGGACTGAGGACTGAGGACTGAGGATTGAGAATTGAGGATTGAGGATTAAGGATTGACGATTGAGGATTGGGTATTGAGGATTGAAGAATGAGGATTGAGGATTGAGGATTGATGATTGGGTATTGAAGATTGAGTATTGAGGATTGAGTATTGAGGATTGAGGATTGAGGATTGAGAATTGAGGATTGAGGATTGAGGATTGAAGATTGAGGATTCGGTATTGAGGATTGAAGAATGAGGATTGAGGATTGAGGATTGAGGATTGAGGATTGAAGATCGATTATTTAGGATTGAAGATTGAGGATTGAGGACTGAGGATTGAGGATTGAGGATTGAGGATTGTGGATTGAGGATTGAAGGTTGAGTATTGAGGATTGAAGATTGAGGATTGTGGATTGAGGATTGAGGATTGAGTATTGAAGATTGAGGATTGGGGATAGAGGATTGACGATTAAGGATTGAGTATTGAAGATTGAGGATTGGGTATTGAGGATTGAAGAATGAGGATTGAGGATTGAGGATTGATGATTGGGTATTGAAGATTGAGTATTGAGTATTTAGTATTGAGGATTGAGGATTGAGGATTGAGAATTGAGGATTGATGATTGAGTATTGATGATTGAAGATTGAGGATTGAGGATTGAGGATTGAGGATTGAGGATTGAAGATTGAGGATTGGGGAATGAGTGTTGAGGGTTGTGTGATGAGAATTGATGTTTGTGGGTAGATATTTGAAGACTGCAGATTGAGCATTGAGTATTGAAAACTGTGAATTGATGATATTCTATTGAGGATTGAGAATTGACAACTGATTGTTGAGGACTGAGGGCTGAAGATTGAGGATTTGGGGTTGAGAATTCAGAATTGAGGATTGAGGATTGAGGATTGAGGATTGAGTATTGAGGATTGAGGATTGAGGATTGAAGATTGAGTATTGAGGATTGAAGGTTGAGGATTGAGGACTGAGGATTGAGGATTGAAGATTGAGGACTAGGGACTGAGTGTTGAGGGTTGAGTGATGAGAATTGGTGTTTGTAGATAGTGATTTAAAGATTGCAGATTGAGTATTGAGTATTGAAAACTGTGAATTGTAGATATTCTTTTGAGAATTGAGAATTGACAACTGATTGTTGAGGACTGAGGTCTGAAGATTGAGGATTCAGGATTGAGGATCCAGGATTGAGGTTTGAGGACTGAGGATTGAGGATAGAGGATTGAGGATTGAGGATTGGGGAATGAGGATTGAATATTCAGGATTGAGGATTGAGGATTGAGGATTGAGGATTGAGGATTGAGGATTGAAGATTCAGTATTGAGGATCGAAGATTGAGAATTGAGGATTGAGGATTGAAGATTGAGGATTGTGTATTGAGGATTGAAGAATGAGGATTGACGATTGAGAATTGGGGATTGAGGATTGAAGATTGAGGATTGAGAATTGAGGATTGAGGATTCAAGATTGGGTATTGAGGATTGGGTATTGAGGATTGAGCACTGGGGATTGAGGATCTAGTATTGGAGATTGATTATTTAGGATTGAAGATAGAGTGTTGAGGATTGAGGATTGAGGATTAAGGATTGAGGATTGAAGATTGAGTGTTGAAGGTTGAGTATTGAGGATTGAAGATTGAGGATTGTGGATTGAGGATTGAGGATTGAGTATTGAAGATTGAGGATTGGGGATTGAGTATTGAAGATTGAGGACTGATGATTGAGGATTGAGTATTGAGGATTGAAGATTGAGTATTGATGATTGAAGATTGAGGATTGAGTATTGAGGGTTGAGGGTTGAGGACGAGGACTGACGGTTGAGGATTGAGGTTTGAGGATTGAGGGCTGAGGACTGAGGACTGAGGATAGAGGATTGAGGATGGAGCATTGAGGATTGAAGATTGAGGATTGAAGATTGAGGATTGAGGATTGAGAATTGAAGATTTAGGATTGGGGACTGAGTGTTGAGGGTTGAGTGATGAGGATTGATGTTTGTGGATAGAGATTTGAAGATTGCAGACAGAGTATTGAGTATTGAAACCTGTGAATTGAGGATATTCTATTGAGGATTGAGGATTGACAACTGATTGTTGAGGACTGAGGGCTGAAGATTGAGGACTCAGGATTGAGGATTCAGGATTGTGGTTTGAGGACAGAGGATTGAGGATTGAGGATTGAGGATTGAGGATTGAGGATTGAGGATTCAGGATTGAGGATTCAGGATTGTGGTTTGAGGACAGAGGATTGAGGATTGAGGATCGAGGATTGAGGATTGAGGATTGAGGATTGAGGATTGAGGATTGAAGGTTGAGGATTGGGTATTGAGGATTGAACATTGAGGATTGAGGATTGAGGATTGAGGATTCAGGATTGAGGATTCAGGATTGAGGATTCAGGATTGAGGACTGAGGATTGAGGATTGAGGATTGAGGACTGAGGATAGAATATTGATGATTGAAGATTGAGGATTGAGGATTGAGGGTTGTGGATTGGGGACCAGGACTGAGGGTTGAATATTGACGTTTGAGGTCTGAGGATTGAGGATTGAGGATTGAGGATTGAGAATTGAGGATTGAGGATTGAGTACTGAAGATTGAGTATTGATGACTGAGGATTGAGGATAGAGGATTGAGTATTGAAGATTGAGGATCGATGATTGAGGATTGAGGATTGAGGATTGAGGATTGAGTATTGAGGATTGAAGATTGAGGATTGAGGATTGAGGATTGAACATTGAGGACCGAGTGTTGAGGGTTGAGTGATGAGAATTGATGTTTGTGGATAGAGATTTGAAGATTGCACATTGGGTATTGGGTATTGAAAACTGTGAATTGAGGATATTCTATTGGGGATTGAGGATTGACAACTGATTGTTGAGGACTGAGGGCTGAAGATTGAGGATTCAGGATTCAGGATTCAGAATTGTGGTTTGAGGACTGAGGATTGAGGATTGAAGATTGAGTATTGAGGATTGAAGATTGAGGATTGAGGTTGAGGATTGACGATTGAGGATGAGGGCTGAGGGTTGAGGATTGAGGTTTGAGGACTGAGGTCTGAGGATTGAGTATTGAGAATTGAGGATTGAGGATAGAGGATTGAAGATTGAGGATTGGGTATTGAGGATTGAAGAATGAGGATTGAGGATTGAGGATTCAGAATTGAGGATTGAATATTGAGAATTGAGGATTGAAGGTTGAGGATTGCGGAATGAGGATTGAGGATTGAGGATGAGGGCTGATGGTTGAGGGTTGAGGTTTTAGGACTGAGGACTGAGGACTGAGGATTGAGAATTGAGGATTGAGGATTAAGGATTGACGATTGAGGATTGGGTATTGAGGATTGAAGAATGAGGATTGAGGATTGAGGATTGATGATTGGGTATTGAAGATTGAGTATTGAGGATTGAGTATTGAGGATTGAGGATTGAGGATTGAGAATTGAGGATTGAGGATTGAGGATTGAAGATTGAGGATTCGGTATTGAGGATTGAAGAATGAGGATTGAGGATTGAGGATTGAGGATTGAGGATTGAAGATCGATTATTTAGGATTGAAGATTGAGGATTGAGGACTGAGGATTGAGGATTGAGGATTGAGGATTGTGGATTGAGGATTGAAGGTTGAGTATTGAGGATTGAAGATTGAGGATTGTGGATTGAGGATTGAGGATTGAGTATTGAAGATTGAGGATTGGGGATAGAGGATTGACGATTAAGGATTGAGTATTGAAGATTGAGGATTGGGTATTGAGGATTGAAGAATGAGGATTGAGGATTGAGGATTGATGATTGGGTATTGAAGATTGAGTATTGAGTATTTAGTATTGAGGATTGAGGATTGAGGATTGAGAATTGAGGATTGATGATTGAGTATTGATGATTGAAGATTGAGGATTGAGGATTGAGGATTGAGGATTGAGGATTGAAGATTGAGGATTGGGGAATGAGTGTTGAGGGTTGTGTGATGAGAATTGATGTTTGTGGGTAGATATTTGAAGACTGCAGATTGAGCATTGAGTATTGAAAACTGTGAATTGATGATATTCTATTGAGGATTGAGAATTGACAACTGATTGTTGAGGACTGAGGGCTGAAGATTGAGGATTTGGGGTTGAGAATTCAGAATTGAGGATTGAGGATTGAGGATTGAGGATTGAGTATTGAGGATTGAGGATTGAGGATTGAAGATTGAGTATTGAGGATTGAAGGTTGAGGATTGAGGACTGAGGATTGAGGATTGAAGATTGAGGACTAGGGACTGAGTGTTGAGGGTTGAGTGATGAGAATTGGTGTTTGTAGATAGTGATTTAAAGATTGCAGATTGAGTATTGAGTATTGAAAACTGTGAATTGTAGATATTCTTTTGAGAATTGAGAATTGACAACTGATTGTTGAGGACTGAGGTCTGAAGATTGAGGATTCAGGATTGAGGATCCAGGATTGAGGTTTGAGGACTGAGGATTGAGGATAGAGGATTGAGGATTGAGGATTGGGGAATGAGGATTGAATATTCAGGATTGAGGATTGAGGATTGAGGATTGAGGATTGAGGATTGAGGATTGAAGATTCAGTATTGAGGATCGAAGATTGAGAATTGAGGATTGAGGATTGAAGATTGAGGATTGTGTATTGAGGATTGAAGAATGAGGATTGACGATTGAGAATTGGGGATTGAGGATTGAAGATTGAGGATTGAGAATTGAGGATTGAGGATTCAAGATTGGGTATTGAGGATTGGGTATTGAGGATTGAGCACTGGGGATTGAGGATCTAGTATTGGAGATTGATTATTTAGGATTGAAGATAGAGTGTTGAGGATTGAGGATTGAGGATTAAGGATTGAGGATTGAAGATTGAGTGTTGAAGGTTGAGTATTGAGGATTGAAGATTGAGGATTGTGGATTGAGGATTGAGGATTGAGTATTGAAGATTGAGGATTGGGGATTGAGTATTGAAGATTGAGGACTGATGATTGAGGATTGAGTATTGAGGATTGAAGATTGAGTATTGATGATTGAAGATTGAGGATTGAGTATTGAGGGTTGAGGGTTGAGGACGAGGACTGACGGTTGAGGATTGAGGTTTGAGGATTGAGGGCTGAGGACTGAGGACTGAGGATAGAGGATTGAGGATGGAGCATTGAGGATTGAAGATTGAGGATTGAAGATTGAGGATTGAGGATTGAGAATTGAAGATTTAGGATTGGGGACTGAGTGTTGAGGGTTGAGTGATGAGGATTGATGTTTGTGGATAGAGATTTGAAGATTGCAGACAGAGTATTGAGTATTGAAACCTGTGAATTGAGGATATTCTATTGAGGATTGAGGATTGACAGCTGATTGTTGAGGACTGAGGGCTGAAGATTGAGGATTGAGGATTGAGGATCCAGAATTGCGGTTTGAGGACTGAGGATTGTGGATTGAATATTGAGTGTTGAGGATTGAAAATTGAGGATTGAGGATTGAGGATGGAGGATTGAAGAAAGAGGACTGAGTGTTGATGATTGAGTGTTGAGAATTGATGTTTGAGGGTTGAGATTTGATTATTTATTTTTGTGGATTGAGTATTGAACGATGTGAATTCAGGGTATTCTATTGAGTATTGAGATTTGAGGATTGATGGTTGAGTATTGAGGATTGATAGTTGAGGGTTGTGTGTTGAATATTGAGGATTGAGGATTGAAGATTGAGTATTGAGGATTGAAGGTTGAGTATTGAGGATTTATAATTGAGGATTGAGGATTGAAGATTGAGGATTGGGGATTGGGGATTGAGGATTGACGATTGAGGATTGAGTATTGAGGATTGAGGATTCAAGATTGGGTATTGAGGATTGGGTATTGAGGATTGAGCATTGGGGATTGAGGATCTAGTATTGGAGATTGATTATTTAGGATTGAAGATAGAGTGTTGAGGATTGAGGATTGAGGATTGAGGATTGAGGATTGAAGGTTGAGTGTTGAAGGTTGAGTATTGAGGATTGAAGATTGAGGATTGTGGAGTGAGGATTGAGGATTGAGTATTGAAGATTGAGGATTGGGGATTGAGTATTGAAGATTGAGGACTGATGATTGAGGATTGAGTATTGAGGACTGAAGATTGAGTATTGATGATTGAAGATTGAGGATTGAGTATTGAGGGTTGAGGGTTGAGGACGAGGACTGACGGTTGAGGATTGAGGTTTGAGGATTGAGGGCTGAGGACTGAGGACTGAGGATAGAGGATTGAGGATGGAGCATTGAGGATTGAAGATTGAGGATTGAAGATTGAGGATTGAGGATTGAGAATTGAAGATTTAGGATTGGGGACTGAGTGTTGAGGGTTGAGTGATGAGGATTGATGTTTGTGGATAGAGATTTGAAGATTGCAGACAGAGTATTGAGTATTGAAACCTGTGAATTGAGGATATTCTATTGAGGATTGAGGATTGACAGCTGATTGTTGAGGACTGAGGGCTGAAGATTGAGGATTGAGGATTGAGGATCCAGAATTGCGGTTTGAGGACTGAGGATTGTGGATTGAATATTGAGTGTTGAGGATTGAAGATTGAGGATTGAGGATTGAGGATGGAGGATTGAAGAAAGAGGACTGAGTGTTGATGATTGAGTGTTGAGAATTGATGTTTGAGGGTTGAGATTTGATTATTGATTTTTGTGGATTGAGTATTGAACGATGTGAATTCAGGGTATTCTATTGAGTATTGAGATTTGAGGATTGATGGTTGAGTATTGAGGATTGATAGTTGAGGGTTGTGTGTTGAATATTGAGGATTGAGGATTGAAGATTGAGTATTGAGGATTGAAGGTTGAGTATTGAGGATTTATAATTGAGGATTGAGGATTGAAGATTGAGGATTGGGGATTGGGGATTGAGGATTGACGATTGAGGATTGAGTATTGACGATTGAGAATTGAGGATTGAGGATTGAAGATTGAGTATTGAGGATTGAAGATTGAGGATTGAGGATTGAGGACTGAGGATTGAGGACTGAGGATTGAGGATTGAGGATTGAGCATTGAGGATTGAGGACTGAGGATTGAGGTTTGAGGATTGACGATGAGGGCTGAGGGTTGAGGATTGAGGCTTGAGGTCTGAGGACTGAGGATTGAGGATTGAGAATTGAGGATTGAGGATTGAGGATCGAAGATTGAGGATTGGGTATTGAGGATTGAAGAATGAGGATTGAGGATTGAGGATTGAGGATTGGGGACTGAGGATTGAATATTCAGGATTGAGGATTGAGGATTGAAGATTGAGGATTGAGGATTGAGGATTGAGGGTTGGGTATTGAGGATTGAAGAATGAGGATTGAGGATTGAGGATTGGGGATTGAGGATTGAAGATTGAGGATTGAGAATTGAGGATTGAGGATTGAAGATTGGGTATTGAGGATTGGGTATTGAGGATTGAGGATTGGGGATTGAGGATCTAGTATTGGAGATTGATTATTTAGGATTGAAGATAGAGTGTTGAGGATTGAGGATTGAGGATTGAGAATTGTGAATTGAGGATGAGGACTGAGGTTTGAGAATTGAGGTTTGCGGAATGAGGATTGAGGATTGAGGATTGAGGATTGAATATTGAGGACTGAGTGTTGAGGGATGAGAGATGAGAATTGATGTTTGTGGATGGAGATTTGAAGATTGAAGATTGAGGATTGAGTATTCAAAACTGAGAATTCAGGATATTCTACTGAGTATTGAGAATTGAGGATTGATGGTTGAGTATTGAGGATTGATGGTTGAGGGTTGTGTGTTGAATATTGAGGATTGGCGGATTGAGTATTGAAGACTGAGGACTGAGGTCTGGGGATTGAGTATCGAGGACTGAGGATTGAGTATTGAGGATTGAGTGTTGAAGATTGAGTATTGATGATTGAAGATTGCGGATTGATTATTGAGGGTTGAGGATTAATGACGAGGACTGAGGGTTGAGGATTGAGGACTGAGGATTGAGGATTGAGGACTGGGCATTGAGGATTGAAGATTGAGGACTGGGGATTGAGGATTGAAGGTTGAGGTTTAAGGATTAAGGATTGGGGATGGGGATCTAGGATTGGATGTTGATTATTGAGGATTGAAGCTTGAGGGTTGAGGATTGCGGATTGAGAATTGAGAATTGAGGATGAGGTCTGAGGGTTGAGGATTGAGGTTTGATGTACGAGGATTGAGGATTCAGGATTGAGGACTGGGGATTGACGATTGAGTATTGAAGACTGTGGATTGATGACTGAGGATTCAGGATTGAGGATTGATGATTGCGGATTGAGTATTGAAAATTGAGTATTGAGGATTGAATATTGAGGATTGTGGATTGAGGATTGAGGATTGAAGGTTGAGTATTGTGGATTGAAGATTGAGGATTGAGGATTGACGATTGAGGACTGAGGATTGAGGTTTGAGGATTGACGATGAGGGCTGAGGGTAGAGCATTGAGGTTTGAGGTCTGAGGACTGAGGATTGAGGATTGAGAATTGAGGATTGAGGATTGAGGATTGAAGATTGAGGATTGGGTGTTGAGGATTGAAGAATGAGGATTGAGGATTGAGGATTGAGGATTGGGGACTGAGGATTGAATATACAGGATTGAGGATTGAGGATTGAGGATTGAGGATTGAGGATTGAAGATTCAGTATAGAGGATCGAAGATTGAGAATTGAGGATTGAGGATTGAACGTTGAGGACTGAGTGTTCAGGGTTGAGTGATGAGAATTGATGTCTGTGGATAGAGATTTGAAGATTGCAGATTGAGTATTGAGTATTGAAAACTGTGAATTGAGGATATTATACTCAGGATTGAGGATTGACAACTGATTGTTGAGGACTGAGGGCTGAAGATTGAGGAATCAGGGTTGAGGATTCAGAATTGAGGTTTGAGGACTGAGGATTGAGGATTGAAGATAGAGTATTGAGGATTGAAGATTGAGGATTGAGGTTGAGGATTGAGGATTGAGGATGAGGGCTGAGGGTTGAGGATTGAGGTTTGAGGACTGAGGTCTGAGGATTGAGTATTGAGAATTGAGGATTGAGGATATAGGATCGAAGATTGAGGATTGGGTATTGAGGATTGAAGAATGAGGATTGAGGATTGAGGATTGATGATTGGGTATTGAAGATTGAGTATTGAGGATTGAGTATTGAGGATTGAGGATTGAGGATTGAGAATTGAGGATTGATGATTGAGTATTGATGATTGAAGATTGAGGATTGAGGATTGAGGATTGAGGATTGAGGATTGAAGATTGAGGTTTGGGGACTGAGTGTTGAGGGCTGTGTGATGAGAATTGATGTTTGTGGGTAGATATTTGAAGATTGCAGATTGAGCATTGAGTATTGAAAACTGTGAATTGATGATATTCTATTGAGGATTGAGAATTGACAACTGATTGTTGAGGACTGAGGGCTGAAGATTGAGGATTCGGTGTTGAGAATTCAGAATTGAGGATTGAGAATTGAGAATTGAGCATAAGGACTGAGGGTTGAGGATTGAGGTTTGAGGAATGAGGATTGAGGATTGAGGATTGAGGATTGAAGATTGAGTATTGATGATTGAAGATTGAGGATTGAGGATTGAGGGTTGACGATTGAGGACGAGGACTGACAGTTGAGGATTGTGGTTTGAGGATTGAGGGTTGACGATTGAGAATTGTGGATGAGGACTGAGGTTTGAGGATTGATGACTGAGGACTGAGGATTGAGGGTTGAGAATTAAGGATTGAGGATTGAGGATTGAAGATTGAGGATTGGGTATTGAGGATTGCAGAATGAGGATTTAGGATTGAGTATTGAGGATTGAGGATTGAAGATTGAGTATTGAGGATTGAAGACTGAGATTGAGGATTGAGGATTGAGGGTTGAGGATTTAGGATTGAGAATTGAGGATTGAGGATTGCGGATTGAAGATTGAGGTTTGGGTATTGAGTATTGAAGAATGAGGATTGAGGATTGAGGATTGGGTATTGAGGATTGAAGATTGAGGATTGAGAATTGAGGATTGAGGATTGAAGATTGAGTATTGAGGATTCAGGATTGAGGATTGAGGATTGGGGATTGAGGATTGAAGATTGAGGATTGAGGATTGAGGATTGAGGATTGAGGATTGAGGATTGAGGATTGAGGATTGAGGATGGAGGATTGAAGAAAGAGGACTGAGTGTTGATGATTGAGTGTTGAGAATTGATGTTTGAGGGTTGAGATTTGATTATTGATTTTTGTGGATTGAGTATTGAGCGATGAGAATTCAAGGTATTCTATTGAGTATTGAGAATTGAGGATTGATGGTTGAGTATTGAGGATTGATAGTTGAGGGTTGTGTGTTGAATATTGAGGATTGAGGATTGAGGATTGAGGCTTGAGGATTGAGGATTGAAGATTGAGCATTGAGGATTGAAGGTTGAGTATTGAGGAATTAGAATTGAGGATTGAGGATTGAAGATTGAGGATTGGGGATTGAGGATTGACGATTGAGGATTGAGTATCGACGATTGAGAATTGAGGATTGAGGATTGAAGATTGAGTATTGAGGGTTGAAGATTGAGGATTGAGGATTGAGGATTGAGGATTGAGGACTGAGGATTGAGGATTGAGGATTGAACATTGAGGATTGAGGACTGAGGATTGAAGTTTGAGGATTGACGATGAGGGCTGAGGGTTGAGGATTGAGGTTTGAGGTCTGAGGACTGAGGATTGAGGATTGAGAATTGAGGATTGAGGACTGAGGATTGGAGATTGAGGATTGGGTATTGAGGATTGAAGAATGAGGATTGAGGATTGAGGATTGAGGATTGGGGACTGAGGATTGAATATTCAGGATTGAGGATTGAGGATTGAGGATTTAGGATTGAGGATTGAGGATTGAAGATTCAGTATTGAGGATCGAAGATTGAGAATTGAGGATTGAGGATTGAAGATTGAGGATTGGGGACTGAGTGTTGAGGGTTGAGTGGTGAGGATTGACGTTTGTGGATAGAGATTTGAAGATTGCAGATTGAGTTTTGAGTATTGAAACCTGTGAATTGAGGATATTCTATTGAGGATTGAGTATTGACAACTGATAGTTGAGGACTGAGGGCTGAAGATTGTGGATACAGGATTGAGGCTTCAGAATTGAGGTTTGAGGACTGAGGATTGAGGATTGAGGAATGAGGATTGAGGATTGAGGATTGAGGATTGAAGATTGTGGATTGAGGGTTGAGGATTTAGGATTGAGGATTGAAGATTGAGAATTGGGGACTGAGTGCTGAGGGCTGAGTGATGAGAATTGATGTTTGTGGATAGAGATTTGAAGATTGCTGATTGAGTATTGCGTATGGAAAACTCTGAACTGAGAATATTCTATTGAGGATTGAGGATTGACAACTAATTGTTGAGGGCTGAGGGCTGAAGATTGAGGACTCAGGATTGAGGATTCAGGATTGTGGTTTTAGGACAGAGGATTGAGGATTGAGGATTGAGGATTGAGGATTGAGGATTGAGGATTGAAGATTGAGGATTGGGTATTGAGCATTGAATATTGAGGATTGAGGATTGAGGATTGAGGATTCAGGATTGAGGATTCAGGATTGAGGATTCAGGATTGTGGTTTGAGGACAGAGGATTGAGGATTGTGGATCGAGGATTGAGGATTGAGGATTGAGGATTGATGATTGAGGATTGAAGATTGAGGATTGGGTATTGAGGATTGAACATTGAGGATTGAGGATTGAGGATTCAGGATTGAGGATTGAGGACTGAGGATTGAATATTGATGATTGAAGATTGAGGATTGAGTATTGTGGGTTGTGGATTGGGGACCAGGACTGAGGGTTGAATATTGACGTTTGATTTCTGAGGATTCAGGATTGAGGATTGAGAATTAAGGATTGAGGATTGAGGATTGAAGATTGAGGATTGGGTATTGAGGATTGAGGAATGAGGATTGAGGATTGAGGATTGAGGCGTGAGGATTGAGTATTGAGAACTGAGGATGAGGACTGAGGGCTGAGGGTTGAGGTTTGAGGAATGAGGATTGGGGGTTGAGGATTGAGGATTGAGGATTGAGGATTGAGGATTGAGGATTGAGGATTGAAGATTGAGTATTGATGATTGAAGATTGAGGATTGAGGATTGAGGGTTGAGGATTGAGGACGAGGACTGACAGTTGAGGATTGTGGTTTGAGGATTGAGGGTTGACGATTGAGAATTGTGGATGAGGACTGAGGTTTGAGGATTGATGACTGAGGACTGAGGATTGAGGGTTGAGAATTAAGGATTGAGGATTGAGGATTGAAGATTGAGGATTGGGTATTGAGGATTGCAGAATGAGGATTTAGGATTGAGTACTGAGGATTGAGGATTGAAGATTGGGTATTGAGGATTGAAGACTGACGATTGAGGATTGAGGATTGAGGGTTGAGGATTTAGGATTGAGAATTGAGGATTGAGGATTGAGGATTGAAGATTGAGGATTGGGTATTGAGTATTGAAGAATGAGGATTGAGGATTGAGGATTGGGGATTGAGGATTGAAGATTGAGGATTGAGAATTGAGGATTGAGGATTGAAGATTGAGTATTGAGGATTCAGTATTGAGGATTGAGGATTGGGGATTGAGGATTGAAGATTGAGGATTGAGGATTGAGGATTGAGGATTGAGGATTGAGGATTGAGGATTGAGGATTGAGGATGGAGGATTGAAGAAAGAGGACTGAGTGTTGATGATTGAGTGTTGAGAATTGATGTTTGAGGGTTGAGATTTGATTATTGATTTTTGTGGATTGAGTATTGAGCGATGAGAATTCAAGGTATTCTATTGAGTATTGAGAATTGAGGATTGATGGTTGAGTATTGAGGATTGATAGTTGAGGGTTGTGTGTTGAATATTGAGGATTGAGGATTGAGGATTGAGGCTTGAGGATTGAGGATTGAAGATTGAGCATTGAGGATTGAAGGTTGAGTATTGAGGAATTAGAATTGAGGATTGAGGATTGAAGATTGAGGATTGGGGATTGAGGATTGACGATTGAGGATTGAGTATCGACGATTGAGAATTGAGGATTGAGGATTGAAGATTGAGTATTGAGGGTTGAAGATTGAGGATTGAGGATTGAGGATTGAGGATTGAGGACTGAGGATTGAGGATTGAGGTTTGAACATTGAGGATTGAGGACTGAGGATTGAAGTTTGAGGATTGACGATGAGGGCTGAGGGTTGAGGATTGAGGTTTGAGGTCTGAGGACTGAGGATTGAGGATTGAGAATTGAGGATTGAGGATTGAGGATTGGAGATTGAGGATTGGGTATTGAGGATTGAAGATTGAGGATTGAGGATTGAGGGTTGTGGATTGGGGACCAGGACTGAGGGTTGAATATTGACGTTTGAGATCTGAGGATTCAGGATTGAGGATTGAGAATTAAGGATTGAGGATTGAGGATTGAAGATTGAGGATTGGGTATTGAGGATTGAGGAATGAGGATTGAGGATTGAGGATTGAGGCCTGAGGATTGAGTATTGAGAACTGAGGATGAGGACTGAGGGCTGAGGGTTGAGGTTTGAGGAATGAGGATTGGGGGTTGAGGATTGAGGATTGAGGATTGAAGAAAGAGGACTGAGTGTTGATGATTGAGTGTTGAGAATTGATGTTTGAGGGTTGAGATTTGATTATTGATTTTTGTGGATTGAGTATTGAACGATGTGAAATCAGGGTATTCTATTGAGTATTGAGATTTGAGGATTGATGGTTGAGTATTGAGGATTGATAGTTGAGGGTTGTGTGTTGAATATTGAGGATTGAGGATTGAAGATTGAGTATTGAGGATTGAAGGTTGAGTATTGAGGATTTACAATTGAGGATTGAGGATTGAAGATTGAGGATTGGGGATTGGGGATTGAGGATTGACGATTGAGGATTGAGTATTGACGATTGAGAATTGAGGATTGAGGATTGAAGATTGAGTATTGAGGATTGAAGATTGAGGATTGAGGATTGAGGATTGAGGATTGAGGACTGAGGATTGAGGATTGAGGATTGAGCATTGAGGATTGAGGACTGAGGATTGAGGTTTGAGGATTGACGATGAGGGCTGAGGGTTGAGGATTGAGGCTTGAGGTCTGTGGACTGAGGATTGAGGATTGAGAATTGAGGATTGAGGATTGAGGATCGAAGATTGAGAATTGGGTATTGAGGATTGAAGAATGAGGATTGAGGATTGAGGATTGAGGATTGGGGACTGAGGATTGAATATTCAGGATTGAGGATTGAGGATTGAGGGTTGAGGATTGAGGATTGAGGATTGAGGATTGGGTATTGAGGATTGAGGACGAGGACTGACAGTTGAGGATTGTGGTTTGAGGATTGAGGGTTGACGATTGAGAATTGTGGATGAGGACTGAGGTTTGAGGATTGATGACTGAGGACTGAGGATTGAGGGTTGAGAATTAAGGATTGAGGATTGAGGATTGAAGATTGAGGATTGGGTATTGAGGATTGCAGAATGAGGATTTAGGATTGAGTATTGAGGATTGAGGATTGAAGATTGAGTATTGAGGATTGAAGACTGACGATTGAGGATTGAGGATTGAGGGTTGAGGATTTAGGATTGAGAATTGAGGATTGAGGATTGAGGATTGAAGATTGAGGATTGGGTATTGAGTATTGAAGAATGAGGATTGAGGATTGAGGATTGGGGATTGAGGATTGAAGATTGAGGATTGAGAATTGAGGATTGAGGATTGGGGATTGAGGATTGAAGATTGAGGATTGAGGATTGAGGATTGAGGATTGAGGATTGAGGATTGAGGATTGAGGATTGAGGATGGAGGATTGAAGAAAGAGGACTGAGTGTTGATGATTGAGTGTTGAGAATTGATGTTTGAGGGTTGAGATTTGATTATTGATTTTTGTGGATTGAGTATTGAACGATGTGAATTCAGGGTATTCTATTGAGTATTGAGATTTGAGGATTGATGGTTGAGTATTGAGGATTGATAGTTGAGGGTTGTGTGTTGAATATTGAGGATTGAGGATTGAAGATTGAGTATTGAGGATTGAATGTTGAGTATTGAGGATTTATAATTGAGGATTGAGGATTGAAGATTGAGGATTGGGGATTGGGGATTGAGGATTGACGATTGAGGATTGAGTATTGACGATTGAGAATTGAGGATTGAGGATTGAAGATTGAGTATTGAGCATTGAAGATTGAGGATTGAGGATTGAGGACTGAGGATTGAGGACTGAGGATTGAGGATTGAGGATTGAGCATTGAGGATTGAGGACTGAGGATTGAGGTTTGAGGATTGACGATGAGGGCTGAGGGTTGAGGATTGAGGCTTGAGGTCTGAGGACTGAGGATTGAGGATTGAGAATTGAGGATTGAGGATTGAGGATCGAAGATTGAGGATTGGGTATTGAGGATTGAAGAATGAGGATTGAGGATTGAGGATTGAGGATTGGGGACTGAGGATTGAATATTCAGGATTGAGGATTGAGGATTGAAGATTGAGGATTGAGGATTGAGGATTGAGGGTTGGGTATTGAGGATTGAAGAATGAGGATTGAGGATTGAGGATTGGGGATTGAGGATTGAAGATTGAGGATTGAGAATTGAGGATTGAGGATTGAAGATTGGGTATTGAGGATTGGGTATTGAGGATTGAGGATTGGGGATTGAGGATCTAGTATTGGAGATTGATTATTTAGGATTGAAGATAGAGTGTTGAGGATTGAGGATTGAGGATTGAGAATTGTGAATTGAGGATGAGGACTGAGGTTTGAGAATTGAGGTTTGCGGAATGAGGATTGAGGATTGAGGATTGAGGATTGAATATTGAGGACTGAGTGTTGAGGGATGAGAGATGAGAATTGATGTTTGTGGATGGAGATTTGAAGATTGAAGATTGAGGATTGAGTATTGAAAACTGAGAATTCAGGATATTCTACTGAGTATTGAGAATTGAGGATTGATGGTTGAGTATTGAGGATTGATGGTTGAGGGTTGTGTGTTGAATATTGAGGATTGGCGGATTGAGTATTGAAGACTGAGGACTGAGGTCTGGGGATTGAGTATCGAGGACTGAGGATTGAGTATTGAGGATTGAGTGTTGAAGATTGAGTATTGATGATTGAAGATTGCGGATTGATTATTGAGGGTTGAGGATTAATGACGAGGACTGAGGGTTGAGGATTGAGGACTGAGGATTGAGGATTGAGGACTGGGCATTGAGGATTGAAGATTGAGGACTGGGGATTGAGGATTGAAGGTTGAGGTTTAAGGATTAAGGATTGGGGATGGGGATCTAGGATTGGATGTTGATTATTGAGGATTGAAGCTTGAGGGTTGAGGATTGCGGATTGAGAATTGAGAATTGAGGATGAGGTCTGAGGGTTGAGGATTGAGGTTTGATGTACGAGGATTGAGGATTCAGGATTGAGGACTGGGGATTGACGATTGAGTATTGAAGACTGTGGATTGATGACTGAGGATTCAGGATTGAGGATTGATGATTGCGGATTGAGTATTGAAAATTGAGTATTGAGGATTGAATATTGAGGATTGTGGATTGAGGATTGAGGATTGAAGGTTGAGTATTGTGGATTGAAGATTGAGGATTGAGGATTGACGATTGAGGACTGAGGATTGAGGTTTGAGGATTGACGATGAGGGCTGAGGGTAGAGCATTGAGGTTTGAGGTCTGAGGACTGAGGATTGAGGATTGAGAATTGAGGATTGAGGATTGAGGATTGAAGATTGAGGATTGGGTGTTGAGGATTGAAGAATGAGGATTGAGGATTGAGGATTGAGGATTGGGGACTGAGGATTGAATATACAGGATTGAGGATTGAGGATTGAGGATTGAGGATTGAGGATTGAAGATTCAGTATAGAGGATCGAAGATTGAGAATTGAGGATTGAGGATTGAACGTTGAGGACTGAGTGTTCAGGGTTGAGTGATGAGAATTGATGTCTGTGGATAGAGATTTGAAGATTGCAGATTGAGTATTGAGTATTGAAAACTGTGAATTGAGGATATTATACTCAGGATTGAGGATTGACAACTGATTGTTGAGGACTGAGGGCTGAAGATTGAGGAATCAGGGTTGAGGATTCAGAATTGAGGTTTGAGGACTGAGGATTGAGGATTGAAGATAGAGTATTGAGGATTGAAGATTGAGGATTGAGGTTGAGGATTGAGGATTGAGGATGAGGGCTGAGGGTTGAGGATTGAGGTTTGAGGACTGAGGTCTGAGGATTGAGTATTGAGAATTGAGGATTGAGGATATAGGATCGAAGATTGAGGATTGGGTATTGAGGATTGAAGAATGAGGATTGAGGATTGAGGATTGATGATTGGGTATTGAAGATTGAGTATTGAGGATTGAGTATTGAGGATTGAGGATTGAGGATTGAGAATTGAGGATTGATGATTGAGTATTGATGATTGAAGATTGAGGATTGAGGATTGAGGATTGAGGATTGAGGATTGAAGATTGAGGTTTGGGGACTGAGTGTTGAGGGCTGTGTGATGAGAATTGATGTTTGTGGGTAGATATTTGAAGATTGCAGATTGAGCATTGAGTATTGAAAACTGTGAATTGATGATATTCTATTGAGGATTGAGAATTGACAACTGATTGTTGAGGACTGAGGGCTGAAGATTGAGGATTCGGTGTTGAGAATTCAGAATTGAGGATTGAGAATTGAGAATTGAGCATAAGGACTGAGGGTTGAGGATTGAGGTTTGAGGAATGAGGATTGAGGATTGAGGATTGAGGATTGAAGATTGAGTATTGATGATTGAAGATTGAGGATTGAGAATTGAGGGTTGAGGATTGAGGACGAGGACTGACAGTTGAGGATTGTGGTTTGAGGATTGAGGGTTGACGATTGAGAATTGTGGATGAGGACTGAGGTTTGAGGATTGATGACTGAGGACTGAGGATTGAGGGTTGAGAATTAAGGATTGAGGATTGAGGATTGAAGATTGAGGATTGGGTATTGAGGATTGCAGAATGAGGATTTAGGATTGAGTATTGAGGATTGAGGATTGAAGATTGAGTATTGAGGATTGAAGACTGAGATTGAGGATTGAGGATTGAGGGTTGAGGATTTAGGATTGAGAATTGAGGATTGAGGATTGAGGATTGAAGATTGAGGATTGGGTATTGAGTATTGAAGAATGAGGATTGAGGATTGAGGATTGGGTATTGAGGATTGAAGATTGAGGATTGAGAATTGAGGATTGAGGATTGAAGATTGAGTATTGAGGATTCAGGATTGAGGATTGAGGATTGGGGATTGAGGATTGAAGATTGAGGATTGAGGATTGAGGATTGAGGATTGAGGATTGAGGATTGAGGATTGAGGATTGAGGATGGAGGATTGAAGAAAGAGGACTGAGTGTTGATGATTGAGTGTTGAGAATTGATGTTTGAGGGTTGAGATTTGATTATTGATTTTTGTGGATTGAGTATTGAGCGATGAGAATTCAAGGTATTCTATTGAGTATTGAGAATTGAGGATTGATGGTTGAGTATTGAGGATTGATAGTTCAGGGTTGTGTGTTGAATATTGAGGATTGAGGATTGAGGATTGAGGCTTGAGGATTGAGGATTGAAGATTGAGCATTGAGGATTGAAGGTTGAGTATTGAGGAATTAGAATTGAGGATTGAGGATTGAAGATTGAGGATTGGGGATTGAGGATTGACGATTGAGGATTGAGTATCGACGATTGAGAATTGAGGATTGAGGATTGAAGATTGAGTATTGAGGGTTGAAGATTGAGGATTGAGGATTGAGGATTGAGGATTGAGGACTGAGGATTGAGGATTGAGGATTGAACATTGAGGATTGAGGACTGAGGATTGAAGTTTGAGGATTGACGATGAGGGCTGAGGGTTGAGGATTGAGGTTTGAGGTCTGAGGACTGAGGATTGAGGATTGAGAATTGAGGATTGAGGACTGAGGATTGGAGATTGAGGATTGGGTATTGAGGATTGAAGAATGAGGATTGAGGATTGAGGATTGAGGATTGGGGACTGAGGATTGAATATTCAGGATTGAGGATTGAGGATTGAGGATTTAGGATTGAGGATTGAGGATTGAAGATTCAGTATTGAGGATCGAAGATCGAGAATTGAGGATTGAGGATTGAAGATTGAGGATTGGGGACTGAGTGTTGAGGGTTGAGTGGTGAGGATTGACGTTTGTGGATAGAGATTTGAAGATTGCAGATTGAGTTTTGAGTATTGAAACCTGTGAATTGAGGATATTCTATTGAGGATTGAGTATTGACAACTGATAGTTGAGGACTGAGGGCTGAAGATTGTGGATACAGGATTGAGGCTTCAGAATTGAGGTTTGAGGACTGAGGATTGAGGATTGAGGAATGAGGATTGAGGATTGAGGATTGAGGATTGAAGATTGTGGATTGAGGGTTGAGGATTTAGGATTGAGGATTGAAGATTGAGAATTGGGGACTGAGTGCTGAGGGCTGATTGATGAGAATTGATGTTTGTGGATAGAGATTTGAAGATTGCTGATTGAGTATTGCGTATGGAAAACTCTGAACTGAGAATATTCTATTGAGGATTGAGGATTGACAACTAATTGTTGAGGGCTGAGGGCTGAAGATTGAGGACTCAGGATTGAGGATTCAGGATTGTGGTTTTAGGACAGAGGATTAAGGATTGAGGATTGAGGATTGAGGATTGAGGATTGAGGATTGAGGATTGAAGATTGAGGATTGGGTATTGAGCATTGAATATTGAGGATTGAGGATTGAGGATTGAGGATTCAGGATTGAGGATTCAGGATTGAGGATTCAGGATTGTGGTTTGAGGACAGAGGATTGAGGATTGTGGATCGAGGATTGAGGATTGAGGATTGAGGATTGATGATTGAGGATTGAAGATTGAGGATTGGGTATTGAGGATTGAACATTGAGGATTGAGGATTGAGGATTCAGGATTGAGGATTGAGGACTGAGGATTGAATATTGATGATTGAAGATTGAGGATTGAGGATTGTGGGTTGTGGATTGGGGACCAGGACTGAGGGTTGAATATTGACGTTTGAGATCTGAGGATTCAGGATTGAGGATTGAGAATTAAGGATTGAGGATTGAGGATTGAAGATTGAGGATTGGGTATTGAGGATTGAGGAATGAGGATTGAGGATTGAGGATTGAGGCGTGAGGATTGAGTATTGAGAACTGAGGATGAGGACTGAGGGCTGAGGGTTGAGGTTTGAGGAATGAGGATTGGGGGTTGAGGATTGAGGATTGAGGATTGAGGATTGAGGATTGAAGAAAGAGGACTGAGTGTTGATGATTGAGTGTTGAGAATTGATGTTTGAGGGTTGAGATTTGATTATTGATTTTTGTGGATTGAGTATTGAACGATGTGAATTCAGGGTATTCTATTGAGTATTGAGATTTGAGGATTGATGGTTGAGTATTGAGGATTGATAGTTGAGGGTTGTGTGTTGAATATTGAGGATTGAGGATTGAAGATTGAGTATTGAGGATTGAATGTTGAGTATTGAGGATTTATAATTGAGGATTGAGGATTGAAGATTGAGGATTGGGGATTGGGGATTGAGGATTGACGATTGAGGATTGAGTATTGACGATTGAGAATTGAGGATTGAGGATTGAAGATTGAGTATTGATGATTGAAGATTGAGGATTGAGGATTGAGGATTGAGGATTGAGGACTGAGGATTGAGGATTGAGGATTGAGGATTGAGCATTGAGGATTGAGGACTGAGGATTGAGGTTTGAGGATTGACGATGAGGGCTGAGGGTTGAGGATTGAGGCTTGAGGTCTGAGGACTGAGGATTGAGGATTGAGAATTGAGGATTGAGGATTGAGGATCGAAGATTGAGGATTGGGTATTGAGGATTGAAGAATGAGGATTGAGGATTGAGGATTGAGGAGTGGGGACTGAGGATTGAATATTCAGGATTGAGGATTGAGGATTGAGGATTGAGGATTGAGGATTGAGGATTGAGGATTGGGTATTGAGGATTGAAGAATGAGGATTGAGGATTGAGGATTGGGGATTGAGGATTGAAGATTGAGGATTGAGAATTGAGGATTGAGGATTGAAGATTGGGTATTGAGGATTGGGTATTGAGGATTGAGGATTGGGGATTGAGGACCTAGTATTGGAGATTGATTATTTAGGATTGAAGATAGAGTGTTAAGGATTGAGGATTGAGGATTGAGAATTGTGAATTGAGGATGAGGACTGAGGTTTGAGAATTGAGGTTTGAGGAATGAGGATTGAGGATTGAGGATTGAGGATTGAACATTGAGGACCGAGTGTTGAGGGTTGAGTGATGAGAATTGATGTTTGTGGATAGAGATTTGAAGATTGCACATTGGGTATTGGGTATTGAAAACTGTGAATTGAGGATATTCTATTGGGGATTGAGGATTGACAACTGATTGTTGAGGACTGAGGGCTGAAGATTGAGGATTCAGGATTGAGGATTCAGAATTGTGGTTTGAGGACTGAGGATTGAGGATTGAAGATTGAGTATTGAGGATTGAAGATTGAGGATTGAGGTTGAGGATTGAGGATTGAGGACGAGGACTGACAGTTGAGGATTGTGGTTTGAGGATTGAGGGTTGACGATTGAGAATTGTGGATGAGGACTGAGGTTTGAGGATTGATGACTGAGGACTGAGGATTGAGGGTTGAGAATTAAGGATTGAGGATTGAGGATTGAAGATTGAGGATTGGGTATTGAGGATTGCAGAATGAGGATTTAGGATTGAGTATTGAGGATTGAGGATTGAAGATTGAGTATTGAGGATTGAAGACTGACGATTGAGGATTGAGGATTGAGGGTTGAGGATTTAGGATTGAGAATTGAGGATTGAGGATTGAGGATTGAAGATTGAGGATTGGGTATTGAGTATTGAAGAATGAGGATTGAGGATTGAGGATTGGGGATTGAGGATTGAAGATTGAGGATTGAGAATTGAGGATTGAGGATTGAAGATTGAGTATTGAGGATTCAGTATTGAGGATTGAGGATTGGGGATTGAGGATTGAAGATTGAGGATTGAGGATTGAGGATTGAGGATTGAGGATTGAGGTTTGAGGATTGAGGATTGAGGATGGAGGATTGAAGAAAGAGGACTGAGTGTTGATGATTGAGTGTTGAGAATTGATGTTTGAGGGTTGAGATTTGATTATTGATTTTTGTGGATTGAGTATTGAGCGATGAGAATTCAAGGTATTCTATTGAGTATTGAGAATTGAGGATTGATGGTTGAGTATTGAGGATTGATAGTTGAGGGTTGTGTGTTGAATATTGAGGATTGAGGATTGAGGATTGAGGCTTGAGGATTGAGGATTGAAGATTGAGCATTGAGGATTGAAGGTTGAGTATTGAGGAATTAGAATTGAGGATTGAGGATTGAAGATTGAGGATTGGGGATTGAGGATTGACGATTGAGGATTGAGTATCGACGATTGAGAATTGAGGATTGAGGATTGAAGATTGAGTATTGAGGGTTGAAGATTGAGGATTGAGGATTGAGGATTGAGGATTGAGGACTGAGGATTGAGGATTGAGGTTTGAACATTGAGGATTGAGGACTGAGGATTGAAGTTTGAGGATTGACGATGAGGGCTGAGGGTTGAGGATTGAGGTTTGAGGTCTGAGGACTGAGGATTGAGGATTGAGAATTGAGGATTGAGGATTGAGGATTGGAGATTGAGGATTGGGTATTGAGGATTGAAGAATGAGGATTGAGGATTGAGGATTGAGGATTGGGGACTGAGGATTGAATATTCAGGATTGAGGATTGAGGATTGAGGATTTAGGATTGAGGATTGAGGATTGAAGATTCAGTATTGAGGATCGAAGATTGAGAATTGAGGATTGAGGATTGAAGATTGAGGATTGGGGACTGAGTGTTGAGGGTTGAGTGGTGAGGATTGACGTTTGTGGATAGAGATTTGAAGATTGCAGATTGAGTTTTGAGTATTGAAACCTGTGAATTGAGGATATTCTATTGAGGATTGAGTATTGACAACTGATAGTTGAGGACTGAGGGCTGAAGATTGTGGATTCAGGATTGAGGCTTCAGAATTGAGGTTTGAGGACTGAGGATTGAGGATTGAGGAATGAGGATTGAGGATTGAGGATTGAGGATTGAAGATTGTGGATTGAGGGTTGAGGATTTAGGATTGAGGATTGAAGATTGAGAATTGGGGACTGAGTGCTGAGGGCTGAGTGATGAGAATTGATGTTTGTGGATAGAGATTTGAAGATTGCTGATTGAGTATTGCGTATGGAAAACTCTGAACTGAGAATATTCTATTGAGGATTGAGGATTGACAACTAATTGTTGAGGGCTGAGGGCTGAAGATTGAGGACTCAGGATTGAGGATTCAGGATTGTGGTTTTAGGACAGAGGATTGAGGATTGAGGATTGAGGATTGAGGATTGAGGATTGAGGATTGAAGATTGAGGATTGGGTATTGAGCATTGAATATTGAGGATTGAGGATTGAGGATTGAGGATTCAGGATTGAGGATTCAGGATTGAGGATTCAGGATTGTGGTTTGAGGACAGAGGATTGAGGATTGTGGATCGAGGATTGAGGATTGAGGATTGAGGATTGATGATTGAGGATTGAAGATTGAGGATTGGGTATTGAGGATTGAACATTGAGGATTGAGGATTGAGGATTCAGGATTGAGGATTGAGGACTGAGGATTGAGGATTGAAGAAAGAGGACTGAGTGTTGATGATTGAGTGTTGAGAATTGATGTTTGAGGGTTGAGATTTGATTATTGATTTTTGTGGATTGAGTATTGAACGATGTGAAATCAGGGTATTCTATTGAGTATTGAGATTTGAGGATTGATGGTTGAGTATTGAGGATTGATAGTTGAGGGTTGTGTGTTGAATATTGAGGATTGAGGATTGAAGATTGAGTATTGAGGATTGAAGGTTGAGTATTGAGGATTTATAATTGAGGATTGAGGATTGAAGATTGAGGATTGGGGATTGGGGATTGAGGATTGACGATTGAGGATTGAGTATTGACGATTGAGAATTGAGGATTGAGGATTGAAGATTGAGTATTGAGGATTGAAGATTGAGGATTGAGGATTGAGGATTGAGGATTGAGGACTGAGGATTGAGGATTGAGGATTGAGCATTGAGGATTGAGGACTGAGGATTGAGGTTTGAGGATTGACGATGAGGGCTGAGGGTTGAGGATTGAGGCTTGAGGTCTGTGGACTGAGGATTGAGGATTGAGAATTGAGGATTGAGGATTGAGGATCGAAGATTGAGAATTGGGTATTGAGGATTGAAGAATGAGGATTGAGGATTGAGGATTGAGGATTGGGGACTGAGGATTGAATATTCAGGATTGAGGATTGAGGATTGAGGATTGAGGATTGAGGATTGAGGATTGAGGATTGGGTATTGAGGATTGAGGACGAGGACTGACAGTTGAGGATTGTGGTTTGAGGATTGAGGGTTGACGATTGAGAATTGTGGATGAGGACTGAGGTTTGAGGATTGATGACTGAGGACTGAGGATTGAGGGTTGAGAATTAAGGATTGAGGATTGAGGATTGAAGATTGAGGATTGGGTATTGAGGATTGCAGAATGAGGATTTAGGATTGAGTATTGAGGATTGAGGATTGAAGATTGAGTATTGAGGATTGAAGACTGACGATTGAGGATTGAGGATTGAGGGTTGAGGATTTAGGATTGAGAATTGAGGATTGAGGATTGAGGATTGAAGATTGAGGATTGGGTATTGAGTATTGAAGAATGAGGATTGAGGATTGAGGATTGGGGATTGAGGATTGAAGATTGAGGATTGAGAATTGAGGATTGAGGATTGAAGATTGAGTATTGAGGATTCAGTATTGAGGATTGAGGATTGGGGATTGAGGATTGAAGATTGAGGATTGAGGATTGAGGATTGAGGATTGAGGATTGAGGATTGAGGATTGAGGATTGAGGATGGAGGATTGAAGAAAGAGGACTGAGTGTTGATGATTGAGTGTTGAGAATTGATGTTTGAGGGTTGAGATTTGATTATTGATTTTTGTGGATTGAGTATTGAGCGATGAGAATTCAAGGTATTCTATTGAGTATTGAGAATTGAGGATTGATGGTTGAGTATTGAGGATTGATAGTTGAGGGTTGTGTGTTGAATATTGAGGATTGAGGATTGAGGATTGAGGCTTGAGGATTGAGGATTGAAGATTGAGCATTGAGGATTGAAGGTTGAGTATTGAGGAATTAGAATTGAGGATTGAGGATTGAAGATTGAGGATTGGGGATTGAGGATTGACGATTGAGGATTGAGTATCGACGATTGAGAATTGAGGATTGAGGATTGAAGATTGAGTATTGAGGGTTGAAGATTGAGGATTGAGGATTGAGGATTGAGGATTGAGGACTGAGGATTGAGGATTGAGGTTTGAACATTGAGGATTGAGGACTGAGGATTGAAGTTTGAGGATTGACGATGAGGGCTGAGGGTTGAGGATTGAGGTTTGAGGTCTGAGGACTGAGGATTGAGGATTGAGAATTGAGGATTGAGGATTGAGGATTGGAGATTGAGGATTGGGTATTGAGGATTGAAGAATGAGGATTGAGGATTGAGGATTGAGGATTGGGGACTGAGGATTGAATATTCAGGATTGAGGATTGAGGATTGAGGATTTAGGATTGAGGATTGAGGATTGAAGATTCAGTATTGAGGATCGAAGATTGAGAATTGAGGATTGAGGATTGAAGATTGAGGATTGGGGACTGAGTGTTGAGGGTTGAGTGGTGAGGATTGACGTTTGTGGATAGAGATTTGAAGATTGCAGATTGAGTTTTGAGTATTGAAACCTGTGAATTGAGGATATTCTATTGAGGATTGAGTATTGACAACTGATAGTTGAGGACTGAGGGCTGAAGATTGTGGATTCAGGATTGAGGCTTCAGAATTGAGGTTTGAGGACTGAGGATTGAGGATTGAGGAATGAGGATTGAGGATTGAGGATTGAGGATTGAAGATTGTGGATTGAGGGTTGAGGATTTAGGATTGAGGATTGAAGATTGAGAATTGGGGACTGAGTGCTGAGGGCTGAGTGATGATAATTGATGTTTGTGGATAGAGATTTGAAGATTGCTGATTGAGTATTGCGTATGGAAAACTCTGAACTGAGAATATTCTATTGAGGATTGAGGATTGACAACTAATTGTTGAGGGCTGAGGGCTGAAGATTGAGGACTCAGGATTGAGGATTCAGGATTGTGGTTTTAGGACAGAGGATTGAGGATTGAGGATTGAGGATTGAGGATTGAGGATTGAGGATTGAAGATTGAGGATTGGGTATTGAGCATTGAATATTGAGGATTGAGGATTGAGGATTGAGGATTCAGGATTGAGGATTCAGGATTGAGGATTCAGGATTGTGGTTTGAGGACAGAGGATTGAGGATTGTGGATCGAGGATTGAGGATTGAGGATTGAGGATTGATGATTGAGGATTGAAGATTGAGGATTGGGTATTGAGGATTGAACATTGAGGATTGAGGATTGAGGATTCAGGATTGAGGATTGAGGACTGAGGATTGAATATTGATGATTGAAGATTGAGGATTGAGGATTGAGGGTTGTGGATTGGGGACCAGGACTGAGGGTTGAATATTGACGTTTGAGATCTGAGGATTCAGGATTGAGGATTGAGAATTAAGGATTGAGGATTGAGGATTGAAGATTGAGGATTGGGTATTGAGGATTGAGGAATGAGGATTGAGGATTGAGGATTGAGGCCTGAGGATTGAGTATTGAGAACTGAGGATGAGGACTGAGGGCTGAGGGTTGAGGTTTGAGGAATGAGGATTGGGGGTTGAGGATTGAGGATTGAGGATTGAGGATTGAAGAAAGAGGACTGAGTGTTGATGATTGAGTGTTGAGAATTGATGTTTGAGGGTTGAGATTTGATTATTGATTTTTGTGGATTGAGTATTGAACGATGTGAAATCAGGGTATTCTATTGAGTATTGAGATTTGAGGATTGATGGTTGAGTATTGAGGATTGATAGTTGAGGGTTGTGTGTTGAATATTGAGGATTGAGGATTGAAGATTGAGTATTGAGGATTGAAGGTTGAGTATTGAGGATTTATAATTGAGGATTGAGGATTGAAGATTGAGGATTGGGGATTGGGGATTGAGGATTGACGATTGAGGATTGAGTATTGACGATTGAGAATTGAGGATTGAGGATTGAAGATTGAGTATTGAGGATTGAAGATTGAGGATTGAGGATTGAGGATTGAGGATTGAGGACTGAGGATTGAGGATTGAGGATTGAGCATTGAGGATTGAGGACTGAGGATTGAGGTTTGAGGATTGACGATGAGGGCTGAGGGTTGAGGATTGAGGCTTGAGGTCTGTGGACTGAGGATTGAGGATTGAGAATTGAGGATTGAGGATTGAGGATCGAAGATTGAGAATTGGGTATTGAGGATTGAAGAATGAGGATTGAGGATTGAGGATTGAGGATTGGGGACTGAGGATTGAATATTCAGGATTGAGGATTGAGGATTGAGGATTGAGGATTGAGGATTGAGGATTGAGGATTGGGTATTGAGGATTGAGGACGAGGACTGACAGTTGAGGATTGTGGTTTGAGGATTGAGGGTTGACGATTGAGAATTGTGGATGAGGACTGAGGTTTGAGGATTGATGACTGAGGACTGAGGATTGAGGGTTGAGAATTAAGGATTGAGGATTGAGGATTGAAGATTGAGGATTGGGTATTGAGGATTGCAGAATGAGGATTTAGGATTGAGTATTGAGGATTGAGGATTGAAGATTGAGTATTGAGGATTGAAGACTGACGATTGAGGATTGAGGATTGAGGGTTGAGGATTTAGGATTGAGAATTGAGGATTGAGGATTGAGGATTGAAGATTGAGGATTGGGTATTGAGTATTGAAGAATGAGGATTGAGGATTGAGGATTGGGGATTGAGGATTGAAGATTGAGGATTGAGAATTGAGGATTGAGGATTGAAGATTGAGTATTGAGGATTCAGTATTGAGGATTGAGGATTGGGGATTGAGGATTGAAGATTGAGGATTGAGGATTGAGGATTGAGGATTGAGGATTGAGGATTGAGGATTGAGGATTGAGGATGGAGGATTGAAGAAAGAGGACTGAGTGTTGATGATTGAGTGTTGAGAATTGATGTTTGAGGGTTGAGATTTGATTATTGATTTTTGTGGATTGAGTATTGAGCGATGAGAATTCAAGGTATTCTATTGAGTATTGAGAATTGAGGATTGATGGTTGAGTATTGAGGATTGATAGTTGAGGGTTGTGTGTTGAATATTGAGGATTGAGGATTGAGGATTGAGGCTTGAGGATTGAGGATTGAAGATTGAGCATTGAGGATTGAAGGTTGAGTATTGAGGAATTAGAATTGAGGATTGAGGATTGAAGATTGAGGATTGGGGATTGAGGATTGACGATTGAGGATTGAGTATCGACGATTGAGAATTGAGGATTGAGGATTGAAGATTGAGTATTGAGGGTTGAAGATTGAGGATTGAGGATTGAGGATTGAGGATTGAGGACTGAGGATTGAGGATTGAGGTTTGAACATTGAGGATTGAGGACTGAGGATTGAAGTTTGAGGATTGACGATGAGGGCTGAGGGTTGAGGATTGAGGTTTGAGGTCTGAGGACTGAGGATTGAGGATTGAGAATTGAGGATTGAGGATTGAGGATTGGAGATTGAGGATTGGGTATTGAGGATTGAAGAATGAGGATTGAGGATTGAGGATTGAGGATTGGGGACTGAGGATTGAATATTCAGGATTGAGGATTGAGGATTGAGGATTTAGGATTGAGGATTGAGGATTGAAGATTCAGTATTGAGGATCGAAGATTGAGAATTGAGGATTGAGGATTGAAGATTGAGGATTGGGGACTGAGTGTTGAGGGTTGAGTGGTGAGGATTGACGTTTGTGGATAGAGATTTGAAGATTCCAGATTGAGTTTTGAGTATTGAAACCTGTGAATTGAGGATATTCTATTGAGGATTGAGTATTGACAACTGATAGTTGAGGACTGAGGGCTGAAGATTGTGGATTCAGGATTGAGGCTTCAGAATTGAGGTTTGAGGACTGAGGATTGAGGATTGAGGAATGAGGATTGAGGATTGAGGATTGAGGATTGAAGATTGTGGATTGAGGGTTGAGGATTTAGGATTGAGGATTGAAGATTGAGAATTGGGGACTGAGTGCTGAGGGCTGAGTGATGAGAATTGATGTTTGTGGATAGAGATTTGAAGATTGCTGATTGAGTATTGCGTATGGAAAACTCTGAACTGAGAATATTCTATTGAGGATTGAGGATTGACAACTAATTGTTGAGGGCTGAGGGCTGAAGATTGAGGACTCAGGATTGAGGATTCAGGATTGTGGTTTTAGGACAGAGGATTGAGGATTGAGGATTGAGGATTGAGGATTGAGGATTGAGGATTGAAGATTGAGGATTGGGTATTGAGCATTGAATATTGAGGATTGAGGATTGAGGATTGAGGATTCAGGATTGAGGATTCAGGATTGAGGATTCAGGATTGTGGTTTGAGGACAGAGGATTGAGGATTGTGGATCGAGGATTGAGGATTGAGGATTGAGGATTGATGATTGAGGATTGAAGATTGAGGATTGGGTATTGAGGATTGAACATTGAGGATTGAGGATTGAGGATTCAGGATTGAGGATTGAGGACTGAGGATTGAATATTGATGATTGAAGATTGAGGATAGAGGATTGAGGGTTGTGGATTGGGGACCAGGACTGAGGGTTGAATATTGACGTTTGAGATCTGAGGATTCAGGATTGAGGATTGAGAATTAAGGATTGAGGATTGAGGATTGAAGATTGAGGATTGGGTATTGAGGATTGAGGAATGAGGATTGAGGATTGAGGATTGAGGCCTGAGGATTGAGTATTGAGAACTGAGGATGAGGACTGAGGGCTGAGGGTTGAGGTTTGAGGAATGAGGATTGGGGGTTGAGGATTGAGGATTGAGGATTGAGGATTGAAGAAAGAGGACTGAGTGTTGATGATTGAGTGTTGAGAATTGATGTTTGAGGGTTGAGATTTGATTATTGATTTTTGTGGATTGAGTATTGAACGATGTGAAATCAGGGTATTCTATTGAGTATTGAGATTTGAGGATTGATGGTTGAGTATTGAGGATTGATAGTTGAGGGTTGTGTGTTGAATATTGAGGACTGAGGATTGAGGATTGAGAATTGAGGATTGAGGATTGAGGATCGAAGATTGAGAATTGGGTATTGAGGATTGAAGAATGAGGATTGAGGATTGAGGATTGAGGATTGGGGACTGAGGATTGAATATTCAGGATTGAGGATTGAGGATTGAGGATTGAGGATTGAGGATTGAGGATTGAGGATTGGGTATTGAGGATTGAGGACGAGGACTGACAGTTGAGGATTGTGGTTTGAGGATTGAGGGTTGACGATTGAGAATTGTGGATGAGGACTGAGGTTTGAGGATTGATGACTGAGGACTGAGGATTGAGGGTTGAGAATTAAGGATTGAGGATTGAGGATTGAAGATTGAGGAATGGGTATTGAGGATTGCAGAATAAGGATTTAGGATTGAGTATTGAGGATTGAGGATTGAAGATTGAGTATTGAGGATTGAAGACTGACGATTGAGGATTGAGGATTGAGGGTTGAGGATTTAGGATTGAGAATTGAGGATTGAGGATTGAGGATTGAAGATTGAGGATTGGGTATTGAGTATTGAAGAATGAGGATTGAGGATTGAGGATTGGGGATTGAGGATTGAAGATTGAGGATTGAGAATTGAGGATTGAGGATTGAAGATTGAGTATTGAGGATTCAGTATTGAGGATTGAGGATTGGGGATTGAGGATTGAAGATTGAGGATTGAGGATTGAGGATTGAGGATTGAGGATTGAGGATTGAGGATTGAGGATTGAGGATGGAGGATTGAAGAAAGAGGACTGAGCGTTGATGATTGAGTGTTGAGAATTGATGTTTGAGGGTTGAGATTTGATTATTGATTTTTGTGGATTGAGTATTGAGCGATGAGAATTCAAGGTATTCTATTGAGTATTGAGAATTGAGGATTGATGGTTGAGTATTGAGGATTGATAGTTGAGGGTTGTGTGTTGAATATTGAGGATTGAGGATTGAGGATTGAGGCTTGAGGATTGAGGATTGAAGATTGAGCATTGAGGATTGAAGGTTGAGTATTGAGGAATTAGAATTGAGGATTGAGGATTGAAGATTGAGGATTGGGGATTGAGGATTGACGATTGAGGATTGAGTATCGACGATTGAGAATTGAGGATTGAGGATTGAAGATTGAGTATTGAGGGTTGAAGATTGAGGATTGAGGATTGAGGATTGAGGATTGAGGACTGAGGATTGAGGATTGAGGTTTGAACGTTGAGGACTGAGGGCTGAAGATTGAGGATTCGGGGTTGAGAATTCAGAATTGAGGATTGAGAATTGAGAATTGAGGATAAGGACTGAGTGTTGAGGATTGAGGTTTGAGGAATGAGGATTGAGGAATGAGGATTGAGGATTGAAGATTGAGTATTGATGATTGAAGATTGAGGATTGAGGATTGAGGGTTGAGGATTGAGGATTGAGGATTGAACATTGAGGATTGAGGACTGAGGATTGAAGTTTGAGGATTGACGATGAGGGCTGAGGGTTGAGGATTGAGGTTTGAGGTCTGAGGACTGAGGATTGAGGATTGAGGATTGAGGATTGGGGACTGAGGATTGAATATTCAGGATTGAGGATTGAGGATTGAGGATTTAGGATTGAGGATTGAGGATTGAAGATTCAGTATTGAGGATCGAAGATTGAGAATTGAGGATTGAGGATTGAAGATTGAGGATTGGGGACTGAGTGTTGAGGGTTGAGTGGTGAGGATTGACGTTTGTGGATAGAGATTTGAAGATTGCAGATTGAGTTTTGAGTATTGAAACCTGTGAATTGAGGATATTCTATTGAGGATTGAGTATTGACAACTGATAGTTGAGGACTGAGGGCTGAAGATTGTGGATACAGGATTGAGGCTTCAGAATTGAGGTTTGAGGACTGAGGATTGAGGATTGAGGAATGAGGATTGAGGATTGAGGATTGAGGATTGAAGATTGTGGATTGAGGGTTGAGGATTTAGGATTGAGGATTGAAGATTGAGAATTGGGGACTGAGTGCTGAGGGCTGAGTGATGAGAATTGATGTTTGTGGATAGAGATTTGAAGATTGCTGATTGAGTATTGCGTATGGAAAACTCTGAACTGAGAATATTCTATTGAGGATTGAGGATTGACAACTAATTGTTGAGGGCTGAGGGCTGAAGATTGAGGACTCAGGATTGAGGATTCAGGATTGTGGTTTTAGGACAGAGGATTAAGGATTGAGGATTGAGGATTGAGGATTGAGGATTGAGGATTGAGGATTGAAGATTGAGGATTGGGTATTGAGCATTGAATATTGAGGATTGAGGATTGAGGATTGAGGATTCAGGATTGAGGATTCAGGATTGAGGATTCAGGATTGTGGTTTGAGGACAGAGGATTGAGGATTGTGGATCGAGGATTGAGGATTGAGGATTGAGGATTGATGATTGAGGATTGAAGATTGAGGATTGGGTATTGAGGATTGAACATTGAGGATTGAGGATTGAGGATTCAGGATTGAGGATTGAGGACTGAGGATTGAATATTGATGATTGAAGATTGAGGATTGAGGATTGTGGGTTGTGGATTGGGGATCAGGACTGAGGGTTGAATATTGACGTTTGAGATCTGAGGATTCAGGATTGAGGATTGAGAATTAAGGATTGAGGATTGAGGATTGAAGATTGAGGATTGGGTATTGAGGATTGAGGAATGAGGATTGAGGATTGAGGATTGAGGCGTGAGGATTGAGTATTGAGAACTGAGGATGAGGACTGAGGGCTGAGGATTGAGGTTTGAGGAATGAGGATTGAGGAATGAGGATTGAGGATTGAAGATTGAGTATTGATGATTGAAGATTGAGGATTGAGGATTGAGGGTTGAGGATTGAGGATTGAGGATTGAACATTGAGGATTGAGGACTGAGGATTGAAGTTTGAGGATTGACGATGAGGGCTGAGGGTTGAGGATTGAGGTTTGAGGTCTGAGGACTGAGGATTGAGGATTGAGAATTGAGGATTGAGGACTGAGGATTGGAGATTGAGGATTGGGTATTGAGGATTGAAGAATGAGGATTGAGGATTGAGGATTGAGGATTGGGGACTGAGGATTGAATATTCAGGATTGAGGATTGAGGATTGAGGATTTAGGATTGAGGATTGAGGATTGAAGATTCAGTATTGAGGATCGAAGATTGAGAATTGAGGATTGAGGATTGAAGATTGAGGATTGGGGACTGAGTGTTGAGGGTTGAGTGGTGAGGATTGACGTTTGTGGATAGAGATTTGAAGATTGCAGATTGAGTTTTGAGTATTGAAACCTGTGAATTGAGGATATTCTATTGAGGATTGAGTATTGACAACTGATAGTTGAGGACTGAGGGCTGAAGATTGTGGATACAGGATTGAGGCTTCAGAATTGAGGTTTGAGGACTGAGGATTGAGGATTGAGGAATGAGGATTGAGGATTGAGGATTGAGGATTGAAGATTGTGGATTGAGGGTTGAGGATTTAGGATTGAGGATTGAAGATTGAGAATTGGGGACTGAGTGCTGAGGGCTGAGTGATGAGAATTGATGTTTGTGGATAGAGATTTGAAGATTGCTGATTGAGTATTGCGTATGGAAAACTCTGAACTGAGAATATTCTATTGAGGATTGAGGATTGACAACTAATTGTTGAGGGCTGAGGGCTGAAGATTGAGGACTCAGGATTGAGGATTCAGGATTGTGGTTTTAGGACAGAGGATTAAGGATTGAGGATTGAGGATTGAGGATTGAGGATTGAGGATTGAGGATTGAAGATTGAGGATTGGGTATTGAGCATTGAATATTGAGGATTGAGGATTGAGGATTGAGGATTCAGGATTGAGGATTCAGGATTGAGGATTCAGGATTGTGGTTTGAGGACAGAGGATTGAGGATTGTGGATCGAGGATTGAGGATTGAGGATTGAGGATTGATGATTGAGGATTGAAGATTGAGGATTGGGTATTGAGGATTGAACATTGAGGATTGAGGATTGAGGATTCAGGATTGAGGATTGAGGACTGAGGATTGAATATTGATGATTGAAGATTGAGGATTGAGGATTGTGGGTTGTGGATTGGGGACCAGGACTGAGGGTTGAATATTGACGTTTGAGATCTGAGGATTCAGGATTGAGGATTGAGAATTAAGGATTGAGGATTGAGGATTGAAGATTGAGGATTGGGTATTGAGGATTGAGGAATGAGGATTGAGGATTGAGGATTGAGGCGTGAGGATTGAGTATTGAGAACTGAGGATGAGGACTGAGGGCTGAGGGTTGAGGTTTGAGGAATGAGGATTGGGGGTTGAGGATTGAGGATTGAGGATTGAGGATTGAGGATTGAAGAAAGAGGACTGAGTGTTGATGATTGAGTGTTGAGAATTGATGTTTGAGGGTTGAGATTTGATTATTGATTTTTGTGGATTGAGTATTGAACGATGTGAATTCAGGGTATTCTATTGAGTATTGAGATTTGAGGATTGATGGTTGAGTATTGAGGATTGATAGTTGAGGGTTGTGTGTTGAATATTGAGGATTGAGGATTGAAGATTGAGTATTGAGGATTGAATGTTGAGTATTGAGGATTTATAATTGAGGATTGAGGATTGAAGATTGAGGATTGGGGATTGGGGATTGAGGATTGACGATTGAGGATTGAGTATTGACGATTGAGAATTGAGGATTGAGGATTGAAGATTGAGTATTGAGGATTGAAGATTGAGGATTGAGGATTGAGGATTGAGGATTGAGGACTGAGGATTGAGGATTGAGGATTGAGCATTGAGGATTGAGGACTGAGGATTGAGGTTTGAGGATTGACGATGAGGGCTGAGGGTTGAGGATTGAGGCTTGAGGTCTGAGGACTGAGGATTGAGGATTGAGAATTGAGGATTGAGGATTGAGGATCGAAGATTGAGGATTGGGTATTGAGGATTGAAGAATGAGGATTGAGGATTGAGGATTGAGGAGTGGGGACTGAGGATTGAATATTCAGGATTGAGGATTGAGGATTGAGGATTGAGGATTGAGGATTGAGGATTGAGGATTGGGTATTGAGGATTGAAGAATGAGGATTGAGGATTGAGGATTGGGGATTGAGGATTGAAGATTGAGGATTGAGAATTGAGGATTGAGGATTGAAGATTGGGTATTGAGGATTGGGTATTGAGGATTGAGGATTGGCGATTGAGGACCTAGTATTGGAGATTGATTATTTAGGATTGAAGATAGAGTGTTGAGGATTGAGGATTGAGGATTGAGAATTGTGAATTGAGGATGAGGACTGAGGTTTGAGAATTGAGGTTTGAGGAATGAGGATTGAGGATTGAGGATTGAGGATTGAACATTGAGGACCGAGTGTTGAGGGTTGAGTGATGAGAATTGATGTTTGTGGATAGAGATTTGAAGATTGCACATTGGGTATTGGGTATTGAAAACTGTGAATTGAGGATATTCTATTGGGGATTGAGGATTGACAACTGATTGTTGAGGACTGAGGGCTGAAGATTGAGGATTCAGGATTGAGGATTCAGAATTGTGGTTTGAGGACTGAGGATTGAGGATTGAAGATTGAGTATTGAGGATTGAAGATTGAGGATTGAGGTTGAGGATTGAGGATTGAGGATGAGGGCTGAGGGTTGAGGATTGAGGTTTGAGGACTGAGGTCTGAGGATTGAGTACTGAGAATTGAGGATTGAGGATAGAGGATTGAAGATTGAGGATTGGGTATTGAGGATTGAAGAATGAGGATTGAGGATTGAGGATTCAGAATTGAGGATTGAATATTGAGAATTGAGGATTGAAGGTTGAGGATTGCGGAATGAGGATTGAGGATTGAGGATGAGGGCTGATGGTTGAGGGTTGAGGTTTTAGGACTGAGGACTGAGGACTGAGGATTGAGAATTGAGGATTGAGGATTAAGGATTGAAGATTGAGGATTGGGTATTGAGGATTGAAGAATGAGGATTGAGGATTGAGGATTGATGATTGGGTATTGAAGATTGAGTATTGAGGTTTGAGTATTGAGGATTGAGGATTGAGGATTGAGAATTGAGGATTGATGATTGAGTATTGATGATTGAAGATTGAGGATTGAGGATTGAGGATTGAGGATTGAGGATTGAGGATTGAAGATTGAGGTTTGGGGACTGAGTGTTGAGGGCTGTGTGATGAGAATTGATGTTTGTGGGTAGATATTTGAAGATTGCAGATTGAGCATTGAGTATTGAAAACTGTGAATTGATGATATTCTATTGAGGATTGAGAATTGACAACTGATTGTTGAGGACTGAGGGCTGAAGATTGAGGATTCGGGGCTGAGAATTCAGAATTGAGGATTGAGAATTGAGAATTGAGCATAAGGACTGAGGGTTGAGGATTGAGGTTTGAGGAATGAGGATTGAGGATTGAGGATTGAGGATTGAGGATTGAAGATTGAGTATTGAGGATTGAAGACTGACGATTGAGGATTGAGGATTGAGGGTTGAGGATTTAGGATTGAGAATTGAGGATTGAGGATTGAGGATTGAAGATTGAGGATTGGGTATTGAGTATTGAAGAATGAGGATTGAGGATTGAGGATTGGGGATTGAGGATTGAGGATTGAGGGTTGAGGATTGAGGATTGAGGATTGAGGGTTGAGGATTGAGGATTGAGGATTGAGGATGGAGGATTGAAGAAAGAGGACTGAGTGTTGATGATTGAGTGTTGAGAATTGATGTTTGAGGGTTGAGATTTGATTATTGATTTTTGTGGATTGAGTATTGAGCGATGAGAATTCAAGGTATTCTATTGAGTATTGAGAATTGAGGATTGATGGTTGAGTATTGAGGATTGATAGTTGAGGGTTGTGTGTTGAATATTGAGGATTGAGGATTGAGGATTGAGGCTTGAGGATTGAGGATTGAAGATTGAGCATTGAGGATTGAAGGTTGAGTATTGAGGAATTAGAATTGAGGATTGAGGATTGAAGATTGAGGATTGGGGATTGAGGATTGACGATTGAGGATTGAGTATCGACGATTGAGAATTGAGGATTGAGGATTGAAGATTGAGTATTGAGGGTTGAAGATTGAGGATTGAGGATTGAGGATTGAGGATTGAGGACTGAGGATTGAGGATTGAGGTTTGAACATTGAGGATTGAGGACTGAGGATTGAAGTTTGAGGATTGACGATGAGGGCTGAGGGTTGAGGATTGAGGTTTGAGGTCTGAGGACTGAGGATTGAGGATTGAGAATTGAGGATTGAGGATTGAGGATTGGAGATTGAGGATTGGGTATTGAGGATTGAAGAATGAGGATTGAGGATTGAGGATTGAGGATTGGGGACTGAGGATTGAATATTCAGGATTGAGGATTGAGGATTGAGGATTTAGGATTGAGGATTGAGGATTGAAGATTCAGTATTGAGGATCGAAGATTGAGAATTGAGGATTGAGGATTGAAGATTGAGGATTGGGGACTGAGTGTTGAGGGTTGAGTGGTGAGGATTGACGTTTGTGGATAGAGATTTGAAGATTGCAGATTGAGTTTTGAGTATTGAAACCTGTGAATTGAGGATATTCTATTGAGGATTGAGTATTGACAACTGATAGTTGAGGACTGAGGGCTGAAGATTGTGGATTCAGGATTGAGGCTTCAGAATTGAGGTTTGAGGACTGAGGATTGAGGATTGAGGAATGAGGATTGAGGATTGAGGATTGAGGATTGAAGATTGTGGATTGAGGGTTGAGGATTTAGGATTGAGGATTGAAGATTGATAATTGGGGACTGAGTGCTGAGGGCTGAGTGATGAGAATTGATGTTTGTGGATATAGATTTGAAGATTGCTGATTGAGTATTGCGTATGGAAAACTCTGAACTGAGAATATTCTATTGAGGATTGAGGATTGACAACTAATTGTTGAGGGCTGAGGGCTGAAGATTGAGGACTCAGGATTGAGGATTCAGGATTGTGGTTTTAGGACAGAGGATTGAGGATTGAGGATTGAGGATTGAGGATTGAGGATTGAGGATTGAAGATTGAGGATTGGGTATTGAGCATTGAATATTGAGGATTGAGGATTGAGGATTGAGGATTCAGGATTGAGGATTCAGGATTGAGGATTCAGGATTGTGGTTTGAGGACAGAGGATTGAGGATTGTGGATCGAGGATTGAGGATTGAGGATTGAGGATTGATGATTGAGGATTGAAGATTGAGGATTGGGTATTGAGGATTGAACATTGAGGATTGAGGATTGAGGATTCAGGATTGAGGATTGAGGACTGAGGATTGAATATTGATGATTGAAGATTGAGGATTGAGGATTGAGGGTTGTGGATTGGGGACCAGGACTGAGGGTTGAATATTGACGTTTGAGATCTGAGGATTCAGGATTGAGGATTGAGAATTAAGGATTGAGGATTGAGGATTGAAGATTGAGGATTGGGTATTGAGGATTGAGGAATGAGGATTGAGGATTGAGGATTGAGGCCTGAGGATTGAGTATTGAGAACTGAGGATGAGGACTGAGGGCTGAGGGTTGAGGTTTGAGGAATGAGGATTGGGGGTTGAGGATTGAGGATTGAGGATTGAGGATTGAAGAAAGAGGACTGAGTGTTGATGATTGAGTGTTGAGAATTGATGTTTGAGGGTTGAGATTTGATTATTGATTTTTGTGGATTGAGTATTGAACGATGTGAAATCAGGGTATTCTATTGAGTATTGAGATTTGAGGATTGATGGTTGAGTATTGAGGATTGATAGTTGAGGGTTGTGTGTTGAATATTGAGGATTGAGGATTGAAGATTGAGTATTGAGGATTGAAGGTTGAGTATTGAGGATTTATAATTGAGGATTGAGGATTGAAGATTGAGGATTGGGGATTGGGGATTGAGGATTGACGATTGAGGATTGAGTATTGACGATTGAGAATTGAGGATTGAGGATTGAAGATTGAGTATTGAGGATTGAAGATTGAGGATTGAGGATTGAGGATTGAGGATTGAGGACTGAGGATTGAGGATTGAGGATTGAGCATTGAGGATTGAGGACTGAGGATTGAGGTTTGAGGATTGACGATGAGGGCTGAGGGTTGAGGATTGAGGCTTGAGGTCTGTGGACTGAGGATTGAGGATTGAGAATTGAGGATTGAGGATTGAGGATCGAAGATTGAGAATTGGGTATTGAGGATTGAAGAATGAGGATTGAGGATTGAGGATTGAGGATTGGGGACTGAGGATTGAATATTCAGGATTGAGGATTGAGGATTGAGGATTGAGGATTGAGGATTGAGGATTGAGGATTGGGTATTGAGGATTGAGGACGAGGACTGACAGTTGAGGATTGTGGTTTGAGGATTGAGGGTTGACGATTGAGAATTGTGGATGAGGACTGAGGTTTGAGGATTGATGACTGAGGACTGAGGATTGAGGGTTGAGAATTAAGGATTGAGGATTGAGGATTGAAGATTGAGGATTGGGTATTGAGGATTGCAGAATGAGGATTTAGGATTGAGTATTGAGGATTGAGGATTGAAGATTGAGTATTGAGGATTGAAGACTGACGATTGAGGATTGAGGATTGAGGGTTGAGGATTTAGGATTGAGAATTGAGGATTGAGGATTGAGGATTGAAGATTGAGGATTGGGTATTGAGTATTGAAGAATGAGGATTGAGGATTGAGGATTGGGGATTGAGGATTGAAGATTGAGGATTGAGAATTGAGGATTGAGGATTGAAGATTGAGTATTGAGGATTCAGTATTGAGGATTGAGGATTGGGGATTGAGGATTGAAGATTGAGGATTGAGGATTGAGGATTGAGGATTGAGGATTGAGGATTGAGGATTGAGGATTGAGGATGGAGGATTGAAGAAAGAGGACTGAGTGTTGATGATTGAGTGTTGAGAATTGATGTTTGAGGGTTGAGATTTGATTATTGATTTTTGTGGATTGAGTATTGAGCGATGAGAATTCAAGGTATTCTATTGAGTATTGAGAATTGAGGATTGATGGTTGAGTATTGAGGATTGATAGTTGAGGGTTGTGTGTTGAATATTGAGGATTGAGGATTGAGGATTGAGGCTTGAGGATTGAGGATTGAAGATTGAGCATTGAGGATTGAAGGTTGAGTATTGAGGAATTAGAATTGAGGATTGAGGATTGAAGATTGAGGATTGGGGATTGAGGATTGACGATTGAGGATTGAGTATCGACGATTGAGAATTGAGGATTGAGGATTGAAGATTGAGTATTGAGGGTTGAAGATTGAGGATTGAGGATTGAGGATTGAGGATTGAGGACTGAGGATTGAGGATTGAGGTTTGAACATTGAGGATTGAGGACTGAGGATTGAAGTTTGAGGATTGACGATGAGGGCTGAGGGTTGAGGATTGAGGTTTGAGGTCTGAGGACTGAGGATTGAGGATTGAGAATTGAGGATTGAGGATTGAGGATTGGAGATTGAGGATTGGGTATTGAGGATTGAAGAATGAGGATTGAGGATTGAGGATTGAGGATTGGGGACTGAGGATTGAATATTCAGGATTGAGGATTGAGGATTGAGGATTTAGGATTGAGGATTGAGGATTGAAGATTCAGTATTGAGGATCGAAGATTGAGAATTGAGGATTGAGGATTGAAGATTGAGGATTGGGGACTGAGTGTTGAGGGTTGAGTGGAGAGGATTGACGTTTGTGGATAGAGATTTGAAGATTGCAGATTGAGTTTTGAGTATTGAAACCTGTGAATTGAGGATATTCTATTGAGGATTGAGCATTGACAACTGATAGTTGAGGACTGAGGGCTGAAGATTGTGGATTCAGGATTGAGGCTTCAGAATTGAGGTTTGAGGACTGAGGATTGAGGATTGAGGAATGAGGATTGAGGATTGAGGATTGAGGATTGAAGATTGTGGATTGAGGGTTGAGGATTTAGGATTGAGGATTGAAGATTGAGAATTGGGGACTGAGTGCTGAGGGCTGAGTGATGAGAATTGATGTTTGTGGATAGAGATTTGAAGATTGCTGATTGAGTATTGCGTATGGAAAACTCTGAACTGAGAATATTCTATTGAGGATTGAGGATTGACAACTAATTGTTGAGGGCTGAGGGCTGAAGATTGAGGACTCAGGATTGAGGATTCAGGATTGTGGTTTTAGGACAGAGGATTGAGGATTGAGGATTGAGGATTGAGGATTGAGGATTGAGGATTGAAGATTGAGGATTGGGTATTGAGCATTGAATATTGAGGATTGAGGATTGAGGATTGAGGATTCAGGATTGAGGATTCAGGATTGAGGATTCAGGATTGTGGTTTGAGGACAGAGGATTGAGGATTGTGGATCGAGGATTGAGGATTGAGGATTGAGGATTGATGATTGAGGATTGAAGATTGAGGATTGGGTATTGAGGATTGAACATTGAGGATTGAGGATTGAGGATTCAGGATTGAGGATTGAGGACTGAGGATTGAATATTGATGATTGAAGATTGAGGATAGAGGATTGAGGGTTGTGGATTGGGGACCAGGACTGAGGGTTGAATATTGACGTTTGAGATCTGAGGATTCAGGATTGAGGATTGAGAATTAAGGATTGAGGATTGAGGATTGAAGATTGAGGATTGGGTATTGAGGATTGAGGAATGAGGATTGAGGATTGAGGATTGAGGCCTGAGGATTGAGTATTGAGAACTGAGGATGAGGACTGAGGGCTGAGGGTTGAGGTTTGAGGAATGAGGATTGGGGGTTGAGGATTGAGGATTGAGGATTGAGGATTGAAGAAAGAGGACTGAGTGTTGATGATTGAGTGTTGAGAATTGATGTTTGAGGGTTGAGATTTGATTATTGATTTTTGTGGATTGAGTATTGAACGATGTGAAATCAGGGTATTCTATTGAGTATTGAGATTTGAGGATTGATGGTTGAGTATTGAGGATTGATAGTTGAGGGTTGTGTGTTGAATATTGAGGATTGAGGATTGAAGATTGAGTATTGAGGATTGAAGGTTGAGTATTGAGGATTTATAATTGAGGATTGAGGATTGAAGATTGAGGATTGGGGATTGGGGATTGAGGATTGACGATTGAGGATTGAGTATTGACGATTGAGAATTGAGGATTGAGGATTGAAGATTGAGTATTGAGGATTGAAGATTGAGGATTGAGGATTGAGGATTGAGGATTGAGGATTGAGGACTGAGGATTGAGGATTGAGGATTGAGCATTGAGGATTGAGGACTGAGGATTGAGGTTTGAGGATTGACGATGAGGGCTGAGGGTTGAGGATTGAGGCTTGAGGTCTGTGGACTGAGGATTGAGGATTGAGAATTGAGGATTGAGGATTGAGGATCGAAGATTGAGAATTGGGTATTGAGGATTGAAGAATGAGGATTGAGGATTGAGGATTGAGGATTGGGGACTGAGGATTGAATATTCAGGATTGAGGACTGAGGATTGAATATTCAGGATTGAGGATTGAGGATTGAGGATTTAGGATTGAGGATTGAGGATTGAAGATTCAGTATTGAGGATCGAAGATTGAGAATTGAGGATTGAGGATTGAAGATTGAGGATTGGGGACTGAGTGTTGAGGGTTGAGTGGTGAGGATTGACGTTTGTGGATAGAGATTTGAAGATTGCAGATTGAGTATTGAGTATTGAAACCTGTGAATTGAGGATATTCTATTGAGGATTGAGTATTGACAACTGATAGTTGAGGACTGAGGGCTGAAGATTGTGGATTCAGGATTGAGGATTCAGAATTGAGGTTTGAGGACTGAGGATTGAGGATTGAGGAATGAGGATTGAGGATTGAGGATTGAGGATTGAAGATTGTGGATTGAGGGTTGAGGATTTAGGATTGAGGATTGAAGATTGAGAATTGGGGACTGAGTGCTGAGGGCTGAGTGATGAGAATTGATGTTTGTGGATAGAGATTTGAAGATTGCTGATTGAGTATTGAGTATCGAAAACTGTGAATTGAGGATATTCTATAGAGGATTGAGTATTGACAACATATTGTTGAGGTCTGAGGGCTGAAGATTGAGGATTCAGGATTGAGGATTCAGGATTGTGGTTTGAGGACAGAGGATTGAGGATTGTGGATCGAGGATTGAGGATTGAGGATTGAGTATTGATGATTGAGGATTGAAGATTGAGGATTGGGTATTGAGGATTGAACATTGAGGATTGAGGATTGAGGATTCAGGATTGAGGATTGAGGACTGAGGATTGAATATTGATGATTGAAGATTGAGGATTGAGGATTGAGGGTTGTGGATTGGGGACCAGGACTGAGGGTTGAATATTGACGTTTGAGATCTGAGGATTCAGGATTGAGGCTTGAGAATTAAGGATTGAGGATTGAGGATTGAAGATTGAGGATTGGGTATTGAGGATTGAGGAATGAGGATTGAGGATTGAGGATTGAGGCCTGAGGATTGAGAATTGAGGATTGAGGATTGAACATTGAGGACCGAGAGCTGAGGGTTGAGTGATGAGAATTGATGTTTGTGGATAGAGATTTGAAGATTGCACATTGGGTATTGAGTATTGAAAACTGTGAATTGAGGATATTCTATTGGGGATTGAGGATTGACAACTGATTGTTGAGGACTGAGGGCTGAAGATTGAGGATTCAGGATTGAGGATTCAGAATTGTGGTTCGAGGACTGAGGATTGAAGGTTTAAGATTGAGTATTGAGGAGTGAAGATTGAGGGTTGAGGATTGAGGATTGAGGATTGAGGATTGAAGATTGAGGATTGGGTATTGAGGATTGAAGAATGAGAATTGAGGATTGAGGATTGAGGCCTGAGGATTGAGAATTGAGATCTGAGGATGAGGACTGAGGGCTGAGGGTTCAGGTTTGAGGAATGAGGATTGGGGGTTGAGGATTGAGGATTGAGGATTGAGGATTGAGGATTGAGTACTGAAGATTGAGTATTGATGACTGATGATTGAGGGTTGAGGATTGAGTATTGAGGATTGAGGATTGAGGATTGAGGATTGAGGCCTGAGGATTGAGAATTGAGAACTGAGGATGAGGACTGAGGGCTGAGGGTTGAGGTTTGAGGAATGAGGATTGAGGATTGAGGATTGTGGATTGAGGATTGAAGGTTGAGTATTGAGGATTGAAGATGGAGGATGGTGGATTGAGGATTGAGGATTGAGTATTGAAGATTGAGGATTGGGGATTGAGGATTGACGATTAAGGATTGAGTATTGAAGATTGAGGATTGGGTATTGAGGATTGAAGAATGAGGATTGAGGATTGAGGATTGATGATTGGGTATTGAAGATTGAGTATTGAGTATTGAGTATTGAGGATTGAGGATTGAGGATTGAGATTTGAGGATTGATGATTGTGTATTGATGATTGAAGATTGAGGATTGAGGATTGAGGATTGAGGATTGAGGATTGAAGATTGAGGATTGGGGACTGAGTGTTGAGGGTTGTGTGATGAGAATTGATGTTTGTGGGTAGATATTTGAAGATTGCGGATTGAGCATTGAGTATTGAAAACTGTGAATTGATGATATTCTATTGAGGATTGAGAATTGACAACTGATTGTTGAGGACTGAGGGCTGAAGATTGAGGATTTGGGGTTGAGAATTCAGAATTGAGGATTGAGGATTGAGGATAGAGGATTGAGTATTGAGGATTGAGGATTGAGGATTGAAGATTGAGTATTGAGGATTGAAGGTTGAGGATTGAGGATTGAGGATTGAGGATTGAAGATTGAGGACTAGGGACTGAGTGTTGAGGGTTGAGTGATGAGAATTGGTGTTTGTAGATAGAGATTTAAAGATTGCAGATTGAGTATTGAGTATTGAAAACTGTGAATTGTAGATATTCTTTTGAGAATTGAGAATTGACAACTGATTGTTGAGGACTGAGGTCTGAAGATTGAGGATTCAGGATTGAGGATCCAGGATTGAGGTTTGAGGACTGAGGATTGAGGATAGAGGATTGAGGATTGAGGATTGGGGACTGAGGATTGAATATTCAGGATTGAGGATTGAGGATTGAGGATTGGGGATTGAGGATTGAGGATTGAAGATTCAGTATTGAGGATCGAAGATTGAGAATTGAGGATTGAGGATTGAAGATTGAGGATTGGGTATTGAGGATTGAAGAATGAGGATTGACGATTGAGGATTGGGGATTGAGGATTGAGGATTGAGGATTGAGGATTGAGGATTGAGGATTGAAGATTGAGTGTTGAAGGTTGAGTATTGAGGATTGAAGATTGAGGATTGTGGATTGAGGATTGAGGATTGAGTATTGAAGATTGAGGATTGGGGATTGAGTATTGAAGATTGAGGACTGATGATTGAGGATTGAGTATTGAGGATTGAAGATTGAGTATTGATGATTGAAGATTGAGGATTGAGTATTGAGGGTTGAGGGTTGAGGACGAGGACTGACGGTTGAGGATTGAGGTTTGAGGATTGAGGGTTGAGGACTGAGGACTGAGGATAGAGGATTGAGGATGGAGCATTGAGGATTGAAGATTGAGGGCTGGGGATTGAGGATTGAAGATTGAGGATTGAGGATTGAGAATTGAAGATTGGGGATTGGGGACTGAGTGTTGAGGGTTGAGTGGTGAGGGTTGATGTTTGTGGATAGAGATTTGAAGATTGCAGATTGAGTATTGAGTATTGAAACCTGTGAATTGAGGATATTCTATTGAGGATTGAGTATTGACAATTGATAGTTGAGGACTGAGGGCTGAATATTGTGGATTCAGGATTGAGGATTCAGAATTGAGGTTTGAGGACTGAGGATTCAGGATTGAGAATTGAGAATTGAGGATTGAGGATTGAGGATTGAAGATTGTGGATTGAGTGTTGAGGATTGAGGATTGAGGATTGAAGATTGAGAATTGGGGACTGAGTGCTGAGGGCTGAGTGATGAGCATTGATGTTTGTGGATAGAGATTTGAAGATTGCAGATTGAGCATTGCGTATGGAAAACTCTGAACTGAGGATATTCTATTGAGGATTGAGGATTGACAACTGATTGTTGAGGACTGAGGGCTGAAGATTGAGGACTCAGGATTGAGGATTCAGGATTGTGGTTTGAGGACAGAGGATTGAGGACTGAGGATTGAGGATTGAGGATTGAGGATTGAGGATTGAAGATTGAGGATTGGGTATTGAGCATTGAATATTGAGGATTGAGGATTGAGGATTGAGGATTCAGGGTTGAGGATTCAGGATTGAGGATTCAGGATTGTGGTTTGAGGACAGGGGATTGAGGATTGTGGATCGAGGATTGAGGATTGAGCATTGAGGATTGAGGGTTGAGGATTGAAGATTGAGGATTGGGTATTGAGGATTGAACATTGAGGATTGAGGACTGAGGATTGAGGATTGAGGACTGAGGATTGAACATTGATGATTGAAGATTGAGGATTGAGGATTGAGTGTTGTGGACTGGGGACCAGGACTGAGGGTTGAATATTGACGTTTGAGGTCTGAGGATTGAGGATTGAGAATTGAGAATTGAGGATTGAGGATTGAGGATTGAAGATTGAGGATTGGGTATTGAGGATTGAAGAATGATGATTGAGGATTGAGGATTGAGGCCTGAGGATTGAGAATTGAGAACTGAGGATGAGGACTGAGGGCTGAGGGTTGAGGTTTGAGGAATGAGGATTGGGGGTTGAGGATTGAGGATTGAGGATTGAGGATTGAGGATTGAGTACTGAAGATTGAGTATTGATGACTGAGGATTGAGGATTGAGGATTGAGTATTGAGGATTGAGGATTGAGGATTGAGGATTGAGGATTGAGGATTGAGTACTGAAGATTGAGTATTGATGACTGAGGATTGAGGATTGAGGATTGAACATTGAGGATTGAGGATTGAGGATTGAGGATTGAGGACTGAGGATTGAATATTGATGATTGAAGATTGAGGATTAAGGATTGAGGGTTGTGGATTGGGGACCAGGACTGAGGGTTGAATATTGACGTTTGAGGTCTGAGGATTGAGGATTGAGGATTGAGGATTGAGGATTGAGGATTGAGTACTGAAGATTGAGTATTGATGACTGAGGATTGAGGATTGAGGATTGAGTATTGAGGATTGAGAATTGAGGATTGAAGATTGAGTATTGAGGATTGAAGATTGAGGATTGAGGATTGAGGATCGAGGATTGACAATGAGGGCTGAGGGTTGAGGATTGAGGTTTGAGGATTGAGGGCTGAGGATTGAGGATTGATGATTGAGTATTGAGGATTGAAGATTGAGGATTGAGGATTGAGGATTGAGGATTGAGGATTGAGGATTGAGGATTGAGGATTGAAGATTGAGGACTGGGGACTGAGTGTTGAGGTTTGAGTGATGAGAATTGGTGTTTGTGGATAGAGATTTAAAGATTACAGATTGAGTATTGAGTATTGAAAACTGTGAATTGATGATATTCTATTGAGAATTGAGAATTGACAACTGATTGTTGAGGACTGAGGTCTGAAGATTGAGGATTCAGGGTTGAGGATCCAGGATTGAGGTTTGAGGACTGAGGATTGAGGATAGAGGACTGAGGATTGAGGATAGAGGATTGAGGATTGAGGATTGAGGATTGAGGATTGAGGATTGAGGATTGAAGATTGAGGATTGGGTATTGCGGATTGAACATTGAGAAATGAGGATTGAGGATTGAGGACTGAAGATTGAATATTGATGATTGAAGATTGATGATTGAGGATTGAGAGTTGTGGATTGAGGACGAGGACTGAGCGATGAGTATTGATGTCTGAGGTCTGAGGATTGAGGATTGAGGATTGAGAATTGAGGATTGAGGATTGAGGATTGAAGATTGAGGATTGGGTATTGAGGATTGAAGAATGAGGATTGAGGATTGAGGATTGAGGATTGAGGATTGAAGATCGATTATTTAGGATTGAAGATTGAGGATTGAGGACTGAGGATTGAGGATTGAGGATTGAGGATTGTGGATTGAGGATTGAAGGTTGAGTATTGAGGATTGAAGATGGAGGATTGTGGATTGAGGATTGAGGATTGAGTATTGAAGATTGAGGATTGGGGATTGAGGATTGACGATTAAGGATTGAGTATTGAAGATTGAGGATTGGGTATTGAGGATTGAAGAATGAGGATTGAGGATTGAGGATTGATGATTGGGTATTGAAGATTGAGTATTGAGTATTGAGTATTGAGGATTGAGGATTGAGGATTGAGAATTGAGGATTGATGATTGTGTATTGATGATTGAAGATTGAGGATTGAGGATTGAGGATTGAGGATTGAGGATTGAAGATTGAGGATTGGGGACTGAGTGTTGAGGGTTGTGTGATGAGAATTGATGTTTGTGGGTAGATATTTGAAGATTGCAGATTGAGCATTGAGTATTGAAAACTGTGAATTGATGATATTCTATTGAGGATTGAGAATTGACAACTGATTGTTGAGGACTGAGGGCTGAAGATTGAGGATTTGGGGTTGAGAATTCAGAATTGAGGATTGAGGATTGAGGATTGAGGATTGAGTATTGAGGACTGAGGATTGAGGATTGAAGATTGAGTATTGAGGATTGAAGGTTGAGGATTGAGGATTGAGGATTGAGGATTGAAGATTGAGGACTAGGGACTGAGTGTTGAGGGTTGAGTGATGAGAATTGGTGTTTGTAGATAGAGATTTAAAGATTGCAGATTGAGTATTGAGTATTGAAAACTGTGAATTGTAGATATTCTTTTGAGAATTGAGAATTGACAACTGATTGTTGAGGACTGAGGTCTGAAGATTGAGGATTCAGGATTGAGGATCCAGGATTGAGGTTTGAGGACTGAGGATTGAGGATAGAGGATTGAGGATTGAGGATTGGGGACTGAGGATTGAATATTCAGGATTGAGGATTGAGGATTGAGGATTGGGGATTGAGGATTGAGGATTGAAGATTCAGTATTGAGGATCGAAGATTGAGAATTGAGGATTGAGGATTGAAGATTGAGGATTGGGTATTGAGGATTGAAGAATGAGGATTGACGATTGAGGATTGGGGATTGAGGATTGAGGATTGAGGATTGAGGATTGAGGATTGAGGATTGAAGATTGAGTGTTGAAGGTTGAGTATTGAGGATTGAAGATTGAGGATTGTGGATAGAGGATTGAGGATTGAGTATTGAAGATTGAGGATTGGGGATTGAGTATTGAAGATTGAGGACTGATGATTGAGGATTGAGTATTGAGGATTGAAGATTGAGTATTGATGATTGAAGATTGAGGATTGAGTATTGAGGGTTGAGGGTTGAGGACGAGGACTGACGGTTGAGGATTGAGGTTTGAGGATTGAGGGTTGAGGACTGAGGACTGAGGATAGAGGATTGAGGATGGAGCATTGAGGATTGAAGATTGAGGTCTGGGGATTGAGGATTGAAGATTGAGGATTGAGGATTGAGAATTGAAGAATGGGGATTGGGGACTGAGTGTTGAGGGTTGAGTGATGAGAATTGATGTTTGTGGATAGAGATTTGAAGATTGCAGATTGAGTATTGCGTATGGAAAACTCTGAACTGAGGATACTCTATTGAGGATTGAGGATTGACAACTGATTGTTGAGGACTGAGGGCTGAAGATTGAGGACTCAGGATTGAGGATTCAGGATTGTGGTTTGAGGACAGAGGATTGAGGACTGAGGATTGAGGATTGAGGATTGAGAGTTGAGGATTGAGGATTGAGAGTTGAGGATTGAGGATTGAGGACTGAAGATTGAGGATTGGGTATTGAGGATTGAAGAATGAGCATTGAGGATTGAGGTTTGAGGATTAGGGATTGAAAATTGAGGATTGAGGATTCAGGTTTGAGGATTGAAGATTGAGTATTGAGTGTTGAAGATTGAGGATTGAGGATTGAGGATTGAGGATTGAGGATTGAGGATTGACGATTGAAGATTGAGTATTGGGGACTGAGAGTTGATGGTTGAGTGATGGGAATTGATGTTTGTGGATAGAGATATGAAGATTGCAGATTGAGTATTGCGTATGGAGAACTCTGAACTGAGGATATTCTAGTGAGGATTGAGGATTGACAAGTGATTGTTGAGGACTGAGGGCTGAAGGTTGAGGATTCAGGATTGAGGATTCAGGACTGTGGTTTGAGGACTGTGGATTGAGGATTGAGGATTGGGGATTGAGGATTGAATATTGAATATTGATGATTGGAGGTTGAGGATTGAGGATTGAGTGTTGTGGATTCAGGACGAGGGCTGAGGGTTGAGTATTGATGTTTGAGGTCTCAGGACTGAGGATAGAGGATTGAGAATTGACGATTGAGGATGGAGGATTGAAGATTGAGGATTCGGTATTGAGGATTGAAGAATGAGGACTGAGGATTGAGGATTGAGGATTGAGGATTGAAGATTGAGTATTGAGGATTGAAGAATGAGGATTGAGAATGGGCGATTGAGGATTGAGGATTGAAGATTGAGTATTCAGGATTGGAGATTGACGATTGAAGATTGAGGATTGAGGATCGAGGATTGAGGATTGAGGACTGAAGATTGAGTATTGAGGATTGAAGATTGAGGATTGAGGATTCAGAATTGAGGTTTGAGGACTGAGGATTGAGGATTGAGGATTGAGGATTGAGGATTGAGGATTGAGGATTGAGGATTGAAGATTGAGTATTGAGGATTGTAGATTGAGGATTGAGGATTGAGGATTGAAGATTGAGTATTGAGGATTGAAGATTGAGGATTGAGGATTGAGGATTGAGGATTGAAGATTGAGGACTGAGGATTGAGGATTGAGGATTGAGCATTGAGGATTGAAGATTGAGGACTGTTGATTGAGGATTGAAGATTGAGGATTAAGGATTGAGGATTGAGGATTGAGGTTTGAGGAATGATGATTGAGGATTGAGGATTGAGGATTGAAGATTCAGTATTGATAATTGAAGATTGAGGATTGAGGATTGAGGGTTGAGGATTGAGGACGAGGACAGACGGTTGAGGATTGTGGCTTGAGGATTGAGGATTGAGGATTCAGAATTGAGGATGAGGACTGAGGTTTGAGGACTGAGGCTTGAGGATGAGGATTGAGGATTGGGGATTGAGGATTGAGGATTGAAAATTGAGTATTGAGGATTGAAGGTTGAGGACTGAGGAATAAGGATTGATGGCTGAGTATTGAGGACTGAGGATTGAGGATTGAAGATTGTGTATTGATGATTGAAGATTGAGGATTGAGGATTGAGTGTTGAGGGTTGAGGACGAGGACTGACGGATGAGGATTGATGTTTGAGGATTGAGGGTTGAGGACTGACGACTGAGGATAGAGGATTGAGGATGGAGCATTGAGGATTGAAGATTGAGGACCGGGGATTGAGGATTGAAGATTGAGGATTAAGGATTGAGGATTGGGGACTGAGGATCTAGGATTGAATACTGATTATTGAGGATTGAAGATAGAGGATTGAGGATTGAGGATTGAGAATTGAGAATTGAGGATAAGGTCTGAGGGTTGAGGATTGAGGATTGAGGATTGGGGATTCAGGATTGAGGATTGAGGATTGAAGATTGACGATTGGGTATTGCGGATTGAACATTGAGGATTGAGGATTGAGGATTGAGGACTGAAGATTGAATATTGATGATTGAAGATTGATGATTGAGGATTGAGAGTTGTGGATTGAGGACGAGGACTGAGGGTTGAGTATTGATGTCTGAGGTCTGAGGAATGAGGATTGAGGATTGAGGATTGAAGATTGAATATTGATGATTGAAGGTTGAGGATTGAGGATTGAGGGTTGTGGATTCAGGACGTGGACTGAGGATTGAGTATTGATGTTTGAGGTCTGAAGATTGAGGATAGAGGATTGAGAATTGTGGATTGAGGATTGAGGATTGAAGACTGAGGATTGGGTATTGAGGATTGAAGAATGAGCATTGAGGATTGAGGATTGAGGATTGAGGATTGAACATTGAGGATTGAGGATTGAGGTTTGAGGATTGAGGATTGAGGATTGAAGATTGAGGATTGGGTATTGCGGATTGAACATTGAGGAATGAGGATTGAGGATTGAGGACTGAAGATTGAATATTGATGATTGAAGATTGATGATTGAGGATTGAGAGTTGTGGATTGAGGACGAGGACTGAGCGATGAGTATTGATGTCTGAGGTCTGAGGATTGAGGATTGAGGATTGAGAATTGAGGATTGAGGATTGAGGATTGAAGATTGAGGATTGGGTATTGAGGATTGAAGAATGAGGATTGAGGATTGAGGATTGAGGATTGAGGATTGAATATCGATTATTTAGGATTGAAGATTGAGGATTGAGGACTGAGGATTGAGGATTGAGGATTGAGGATTGTGGATTGAGGATTGAAGGTTGAGTATTGAGGATTGAAGATGGAGGATTGTGGATTGAGGATTGAGGATTGAGTATTGAAGATTGAGGATTGGGGATTGAGGATTGACGATTAAGGATTGAGTATTGAAGATTGAGGATTGGGAATTGAGGATTGAAGAATGAGGATTGAGGATTGAGGATTGATGATTGGGTATTGAAGATTGAGTATTGAGTATTGAGTATTGAGGATTGAGGATTGAGGATTGAGAATTGAGGATTGATGATTGAGTATTGATGATTGAAGATTGAGGATTGAGGATTGAGGATTGAGGATTGAGGATTGAAGATTGAGGATTGGGGACTGAGTGTTGAGGGTTGTGTGATGAGAATTGATGTTTGTGGGTAGATATTTGAAGATTGCAGATTGAGCATTGAGTATTGAAAACTGTGAATTGATGATATTCTATTGAGGATTGAGAATGGACAACTGATTGTTGAGGACTGAGGGCTGAAGATTGAGGATTTGGGGTTGAGAATTCAGAATTGAGGATTGAGGATTGAGGATTGAGTATTGAGGATTGAGGATTGAGGATTGAAGATTGAGTATTGAGGATTGAAGGTTGAGGATTGAGGATTGAGGATTGAGGATTGAAGATTGAGGACTAGGGACTGAGTGTTGAGGGTTGAGTGATGAGAATTGGTGTTTGTAGATAGAGATTTAAAGATTGCAGATTGAGTATTGAGTATTGAAAACTGTGAATTGTAGATATTCTTTTGAGAATTGAGAATTGACAACTGATTATTGAGGACTGGGGTCTGAAGATTGAGGATTCAGGATTGAGGATCCAGGATTGAGGTTTGAGGACTGAGGATTGAGGATAGAGGATTGAGGATTGAGGATTGGGGACTGAGGATTGAATATTCAGGATTGAGGATTGAGGATTGAGGATTGAGGATTGAGGATTGAGGATTGAAGATTCAGTATTGAGGATCGAAGATTGAGAATTGAGGATTGAGGATTGAAGATTGAGGATTGGGTATTGAGGATTGAAGAATGAGGATTGACGATTGAGGATTGGGGATTGAGGATTGAAGATTGAGGATTGAGAATTGAGGATTGAGGATTCAAGATTGGGTATTGAGGATTGGGTATTGAGGATTGAGCATTGGGGATTGAGGATCTGGTATTGGAGATTGATTATTTAGGATTGAAGATAGAGTGTTGAGGATTGAGGATTGAGGATTGAGGATTGAGGATTGAAGATTGAGTGTTGAAGGTTGAGTATTGAGGATTGAAGATTGAGGATTGTGGATTGAGGATTGAGGATTGAGTATTGAAGATTGAGGATTGGGGATTGAGTATTGAAGATTGAGGACTGATGATTGAGGATTGAGTATTGAGGATTGAAGATTGAGTATTGATGATTGAAGATTGAGGATTGAGTATTGAGGGTTGAGGGTTGAGGACGAGGACTGACAGTTGAGGATTGAGGTTTGAGGATTGAGGGTTGAGGACTGAGGACTGAGGATAGAGGATTGAGGATGGAGCATTGAGGATTGAAGATTGAGGACTGGGGATTGAGGATTGAAGATTGAGGATTGAGGATTGAGAATTGAAGATTGGGGATTGGGGACTGAGTGTTGAGGGTTGAGTGGTGAGGATTGATGTTTGTGGATAGAGATTTGAAGATTGCAGATTGAGTATTGAGTATTGAAACCTGTGAATTGAGGATATTCTATTGAGGATTGAGTATTGACAACTGATAGTTGAGGACTGAGGGCTGAAGATTGTGGATTCAGGATTGAGGATTCAGAATTGAGGTTTGAGGACTGAGGATTCAGGATTGAGAATTGAGAATTGAGGATTGAGGACTGAGGATTGAAGATTGTGGATTGAGTGTTGAGGATTGAGGATTGAGGATTGAAGATTGAGAATTGGGGACTGAGTGCTGAGGGCTGAGTGATGAGAATTGATGTTTGTGGATAGAGATTTGAAGATTGCAGATTGAGTATTGCGTATGGAAAACTCTGAACTGAGGATATTCTATTGAGGATTGAGGATTGACAACTGATTGTTGAGGACTGAGGGCTGAAGATTGAGGATTTGGGGTTGAGAATTCAGAATTGAGGATTGAGGATTGAGGATTGAGGATTGAGTATTGAGGACTGAGGATTGAGGATTGAAGATTGAGTATTGAGGATTGAAGGTTGAGGATTGAGGATTGAGGATTGAGGATTGAAGATTGAGGACTAGGGACTGAGTGTTGAGGGTTGAGTGATGAGAATTGGTGTTTGTAGATAGAGATTTAAAGATTGCAGATTGAGTATTGAGTATTGAAAACTGTGAATTGTAGATATTCTTTTGAGAATTGAGAATTGACAACTGATTGTTGAGGACTGAGGTCTGAAGATTGAGGATTCAGGATTGAGGATCCAGGATTGAGGTTTGAGGACTGAGGATTGAGGATAGAGGATTGAGGATTGAGGATTGGGGACTGAGGATTGAATATTCAGGATTGAGGATTGAGGATTGAGGATTGGGGATTGAGGATTGAGGATTGAAGATTCAGTATTGAGGATCGAAGATTGAGAATTGAGGATTGAGGATTGAAGATTGAGGATTGGGTATTGAGGATTGAAGAATGAGGATTGACGATTGAGGATTGGGGATTGAGGATTGAGGATTGAGGATTGAGGATTGAGGATTGAGGATTGAAGATTGAGTGTTGAAGGTTGAGTATTGAGGATTGAAGATTGAGGATTGTGGATAGAGGATTGAGGATTGAGTATTGAAGATTGAGGATTGGGGATTGAGTATTGAAGATTGAGGACTGATGATTGAGGATTGAGTATTGAGGATTGAAGATTGAGTATTGATGATTGAAGATTGAGGATTGAGTATTGAGGGTTGAGGGTTGAGGACGAGGACTGACGGTTGAGGATTGAGGTTTGAGGATTGAGGGTTGAGGACTGAGGACTGAGGATAGAGGATTGAGGATGGAGCATTGAGGATTGAAGATTGAGGTCTGGGGATTGAGGATTGAAGATTGAGGATTGAGGATTGAGAATTGAAGAATGGGGATTGGGGACTGAGTGTTGAGGGTTGAGTGATGAGAATTGATGTTTGTGGATAGAGATTTGAAGATTGCAGATTGAGTATTGCGTATGGAAAACTCTGAACTGAGGATACTCTATTGAGGATTGAGGATTGACAACTGATTGTTGAGGACTGAGGGCTGAAGATTGAGGACTCAGGATTGAGGATTCAGGATTGTGGTTTGAGGACAGAGGATTGAGGACTGAGGATTGAGGATTGAGGATTGAGAGTTGAGGATTGAGGATTGAGAGTTGAGGATTGAGGATTGAGGACTGAAGATTGAGGATTGGGTATTGAGGATTGAAGAATGAGCATTGAGGATTGAGGTTTGAGGATTAGGGATTGAAAATTGAGGATTGAGGATTCAGGTTTGAGGATTGAAGATTGAGTATTGAGTGTTGAAGATTGAGGATTGAGGATTGAGGATTGAGGATTGAGGATTGAGGATTGACGATTGAAGATTGAGTATTGGGGACTGAGAGTTGATGGTTGAGTGATGGGAATTGATGTTTGTGGATAGAGATATGAAGATTGCAGATTGAGTATTGCGTATGGAGAACTCTGAACTGAGGATATTCTAGTGAGGATTGAGGATTGACAAGTGATTGTTGAGGACTGAGGGCTGAAGGTTGAGGATTCAGGATTGAGGATTCAGGACTGTGGTTTGAGGACTGTGGATTGAGGATTGAGGATTGGGGATTGAGGATTGAATATTGAATATTGATGATTGGAGGTTGAGGATTGAGGATTGAGTGTTGTGGATTCAGGACGAGGGCTGAGGGTTGAGTATTGATGTTTGAGGTCTCAGGACTGAGGATAGAGGATTGAGAATTGACGATTGAGGATGGAGGATTGAAGATTGAGGATTCGGTATTGAGGATTGAAGAATGAGGACTGAGGATTGAGGATTGAGGATTGAGGATTGAAGATTGAGTATTGAGGATTGAAGAATGAGGATTGAGAATGGGCGATTGAGGATTGAGGATTGAAGATTGAGTATTCAGGATTGGAGATTGACGATTGAAGATTGAGGATTGAGGATCGAGGATTGAGGATTGAGGACTGAAGATTGAGTATTGAGGATTGAAGATTGAGGATTGAGGATTCAGAATTGAGGTTTGAGGACTGAGGATTGAGGATTGAGGATTGAGGATTGAGGATTGAGGATTGAGGATTGAGGATTGAAGATTGAGTATTGAGGATTGTAGATTGAGGATTGAGGATTGAGGATTGAAGATTGAGTATTGAGGATTGAAGATTGAGGATTGAGGATTGAGGATTGAGGATTGAAGATTGAGGACTGAGGATTGAGGATTGAGGATTGAGCATTGAGGATTGAAGATTGAGGACTGTTGATTGAGGATTGAAGATTGAGGATTAAGGATTGAGGATTGAGGATTGAGGTTTGAGGAATGATGATTGAGGATTGAGGATTGAGGATTGAAGATTCAGTATTGATGATTGAAGATTGAGGATTGAGGATTGAGGGTTGAGGATTGAGGACGAGGACAGACGGTTGAGGATTGTGGCTTGAGGATTGAGGATTGAGGATTCAGAATTGAGGATGAGGACTGAGGTTTGAGGACTGAGGCTTGAGGATGAGGATTGAGGATTGGGGATTGAGGATTGAGGATTGAAAATTGAGTATTGAGGATTGAAGGTTGAGGACTGAGGAATAAGGATTGATGGCTGAGTATTGAGGACTGAGGATTGAGGATTGAAGATTGTGTATTGATGATTGAAGATTGAGGATTGAGGATTGAGTGTTGAGGGTTGAGGACGAGGACTGACGGATGAGGATTGATGTTTGAGGATTGAGGGTTGAGGACTGACGACTGAGGATAGAGGATTGAGGATGGAGCATTGAGGATTGAAGATTGAGGACCGGGGATTGAGGATTGAAGATTGAGGATTAAGGATTGAGGATTGGGGACTGAGGATCTAGGATTGAATACTGATTATTGAGGATTGAAGATTGAGGATTGAGGATTGAGGATTGAGAATTGAGAATTGAGGATAAGGTCTGAGGGTTGAGGATTGAGGATTGAGGATTGGGGATTCAGGATTGAGGATTGAGGATTGAAGATTGACGATTGGGTATTGCGGATTGAACATTGAGGATTGAGGATTGAGGATTGAGGACTGAAGATTGAATATTGATGATTGAAGATTGATGATTGAGGATTGAGAGTTGTGGATTGAGGACGAGGACTGAGGGTTGAGTATTGATGTCTGAGGTCTGAGGAATGAGGATTGAGGATTGAGGATTGAAGATTGAATATTGATGATTGAAGGTTGAGGATTGAGGATTGAGGGTTGTGGATTCAGGACGTGGACTGAGGATTGAGTATTGATGTTTGAGGTCTGAAGATTGAGGATAGAGGATTGAGAATTGTGGATTGAGGATTGAGGATTGAAGACTGAGGATTGGGTATTGAGGATTGAAGAATGAGCATTGAGGATTGAGGATTGAGGATTGAGGATTGAACATTGAGGATTGAGGATTGAGGTTTGAGGATTGAGGATTGAGGATTGAAGATTGAGGATTGGGTATTGCGGATTGAACATTGAGGAATGAGGATTGAGGATTGAGGACTGAAGATTGAATATTGATGATTGAAGATTGATGATTGAGGATTGAGAGTTGTGGATTGAGGACGAGGACTGAGCGATGAGTATTGATGTCTGAGGTCTGAGGATTGAGGATTGAGGATTGAGAATTGAGGATTGAGGATTGAGGATTGAAGATTGAGGATTGGGTATTGAGGATTGAAGAATGAGGATTGAGGATTGAGGATTGAGGATTGAGGATTGAATATCGATTATTTAGGATTGAAGATTGAGGATTGAGGACTGAGGATTGAGGATTGAGGATTGAGGATTGTGGATTGAGGATTGAAGGTTGAGTATTGAGGATTGAAGATGGAGGATTGTGGATTGAGGATTGAGGATTGAGTATTGAAGATTGAGGATTGGGGATTGAGGATTGACGATTAAGGATTGAGTATTGAAGATTGAGGATTGGGAATTGAGGATTGAAGAATGAGGATTGAGGATTGAGGATTGATGATTGGGTATTGAAGATTGAGTATTGAGTATTGAGTATTGAGGATTGAGGATTGAGGATTGAGAATTGAGGATTGATGATTGAGTATTGATGATTGAAGATTGAGGATTGAGGATTGAGGATTGAGGATTGAGGATTGAAGATTGAGGATTGGGGACTGAGTGTTGAGGGTTGTGTGATGAGAATTGATGTTTGTGGGTAGATATTTGAAGATTGCAGATTGAGCATTGAGTATTGAAAACTGTGAATTGATGATATTCTATTGAGGATTGAGAATGGACAACTGATTGTTGAGGACTGAGGGCTGAAGATTGAGGATTTGGGGTTGAGAATTCAGAATTGAGGATTGAGGATTGAGGATTGAGTATTGAGGATTGAGGATTGAGGATTGAAGATTGAGTATTGAGGATTGAAGGTTGAGGATTGAGGATTGAGGATTGAGGATTGAAGATTGAGGACTAGGGACTGAGTGTTGAGGGTTGAGTGATGAGAATTGGTGTTTGTAGATAGAGATTTAAAGATTGCAGATTGAGTATTGAGTATTGAAAACTGTGAATTGTAGATATTCTTTTGAGAATTGAGAATTGACAACTGATTATTGAGGACTGGGGTCTGAAGATTGAGGATTCAGGATTGAGGATCCAGGATTGAGGTTTGAGGACTGAGGATTGAGGATAGAGGATTGAGGATTGAGGATTGGGGACTGAGGATTGAATATTCAGGATTGAGGATTGAGGATTGAGGATTGAGGATTGAGGATTGAGGATTGAAGATTCAGTATTGAGGATCGAAGATTGAGAATTGAGGATTGAGGATTGAAGATTGAGGATTGGGTATTGAGGATTGAAGAATGAGGATTGACGATTGAGGATTGGGGATTGAGGATTGAAGATTGAGGATTGAGAATTGAGGATTGAGGATTCAAGATTGGGTATTGAGGATTGGGTATTGAGGATTGAGCATTGGGGATTGAGGATCTGGTATTGGAGATTGATTATTTAGGATTGAAGATAGAGTGTTGAGGATTGAGGATTGAGGATTGAGGATTGAGGATTGAAGATTGAGTGTTGAAGGTTGAGTATTGAGGATTGAAGATTGAGGATTGTGGATTGAGGATTGAGGATTGAGTATTGAAGATTGAGGATTGGGGATTGAGTATTGAAGATTGAGGACTGATGATTGAGGATTGAGTATTGAGGATTGAAGATTGAGTATTGATGATTGAAGATTGAGGATTGAGTATTGAGGGTTGAGGGTTGAGGACGAGGACTGACAGTTGAGGATTGAGGTTTGAGGATTGAGGGTTGAGGACTGAGGACTGAGGATAGAGGATTGAGGATGGAGCATTGAGGATTGAAGATTGAGGACTGGGGATTGAGGATTGAAGATTGAGGATTGAGGATTGAGAATTGAAGATTGGGGATTGGGGACTGAGTGTTGAGGGTTGAGTGGTGAGGATTGATGTTTGTGGATAGAGATTTGAAGATTGCAGATTGAGTATTGAGTATTGAAACCTGTGAATTGAGGATATTCTATTGAGGATTGAGTATTGACAACTGATAGTTGAGGACTGAGGGCTGAAGATTGTGGATTCAGGATTGAGGATTCAGAATTGAGGTTTGAGGACTGAGGATTCAGGATTGAGAATTGAGAATTGAGGATTGAGGACTGAGGATTGAAGATTGTGGATTGAGTGTTGAGGATTGAGGATTGAGGATTGAAGATTGAGAATTGGGGACTGAGTGCTGAGGGCTGAGTGATGAGAATTGATGTTTGTGGATAGAGATTTGAAGATTGCAGATTGAGTATTGCGTATGGAAAACTCTGAACTGAGGATATTCTATTGAGGATTGAGGATTGACAACTGATTGTTGAGGACTGAGGGCTGAAGATTGAGGACTCAGGATTGAGGATTCAGGATTGTGGTTTGAGGACAGAGGATTGAGGACTGAGGATTGAGGATTGAGGATTGAGAGTTGAGGATTGAGGATTGAGAGTTGAGGATTGAGGATTGAGGACTGAAGATTGAGGATTGGGTATTGAGGATTGAAGAATGAGCATTGAGGATTGAGGTTTGAGGATTGGGGATTGAAAATTGAGGATTGAGGATTCAGGTTTGAGGATTGAAGATTGAGTATTGAGTGTTGAAGATTGAGGATTGAGGATTGAGGATTGAGGATTGAGGATTGAGGATTGACGATTGAAGATTGAGTATTGGGGACTGAGAGTTGATGGTTGAGTGATGGGAATTGATGTTTGTGGATAGAGATATGAAGATTGCAGATTGAGTATTGCGTATGGAGAACTCTGAACTGAGGATATTCTAGTGAGGATTGAGGATTGACAACTGATTGATGAGGACTGAGGGCTGAAGATTGAGGATTCAGGATTGAGGATTCAGGACTGTGGTTTGAGGACTGTGGATTGAGGATTGAGGATTGGGGATTGAGGATTGAATATTGAATATTGATGATTGGAGGTTGAGGATTGAGGATTGAGTGTTGTGGATTCAGGACGAGGGCTGAGGGTTGAGTATTGATGTTTGAGGTCTGAGGACTGAGGATAGAGGATTGAGAATTGACGATTGAGGATGGAGGATTGAAGATTGAGGATTCGGTATTGAGGATTGAAGAGTGAGGACTGAGGATTGAGGATTGAGGATTGAGGATTGAAGATTGAGTATTGAGGATTGAAGAATGAGGATTGAGAATGGGCGATTGAGGATTGAGGATTGAAGATTGAGCATTCAGGATTGGAGATTGACGATTGAAGATTGAGGATTGAGAATCGAGGATTGAGGATTGAGGACTGAAGATTGAGTATTGAGGATTGAAGATTGAGGATTGAGGATTCAGAATTGAGGTTTGAGGACTGAGGATTGAGGATTGAGGATTGAGGATTGAGGATTGAGGATTGAGGATTGAGGATTGAAGATTGAGTATTGAGGATTGTAGATTGAGGATTGAGGATTGAGGATTGAAGATTGAGTATTGAGGATTGAAGATTGAGGATTGAGGATTGAGGATTGAGGATTGAAGATTGAGGACTGAGGATTGAGGATTGAGGATTGAGCATTGAGGATTGAAGATTGAGGACTGTTGATTGAGGATTGAAGATTGAGGATTAAGGATTGAGGATTGAGGATTGAGGTTTGAGGAATGATGATTGAGGATTGAGGATTGAGGATTGAAGATTCAGTATTGATGATTGAAGATTGAGGATTGAGGATTGAGGGTTGAGGATTGAGGACGAGGACAGACGGTTGAGGATTGTGGCTTGAGGATTGAGGATTGAGGATTCAGAATTGAGGATGAGGACTGAGGTTTGAGGACTGAGGCTTGAGGATGAGGATTGAGGATTGGGGATTGAGGATTGAGGATTGAAAATTGAGTATTGAGGATTGAAGGTTGAGGACTGAGGAATAAGGATTGATGGCTGAGTATTGAGGACTGAGGATTGAGGATTGAAGATTGTGTATTGATGATTGAAGATTGAGGATTGAGGATTGAGTGTTGAGGGTTGAGGACGAGGACTGACGGATGAGGATTGATGTTTGAGGATTGAGGGTTGAGGACTGACGACTGAGGATAGAGGATTGAGGATGGAGCATTGAGGATTGAAGATTGAGGACCGGGGATTGAGGATTGAAGATTGAGGATTAAGGATTGAGGATTGAGGATTGAGAATTGAGAATTGAGGATAAGGTCTGAGGGCTGAGGATTGAGGATTGAGGATTGGGGATTCAGGATTGAGGATTGAGGATTGAAGATTGACGATTGGGTATTGCGGATTGAACATTGAGGATTGAGGATTGAGGATTGAGGACTGAAGATTGAATATTGATGATTGAAGATTGATGATTGAGGATTGAGAGTTGTGGATTGAGGACGAGGACTGAGGGTTGAGTATTGATGTCTGAGGTCTGAGGAATGAGGATTGAGGATTGAGGATTGAAGATTGAATATTGATGATTGAAGGTTGAGGATTGAGGATTGAGGGTTGTGGATTCAGGACGTGGACTGAGGATTGAGTATTGATGTTTGAGGTCTGAAGATTGAGGATAGAGGATTGAGAATTGTGGATTGAGGATTGAGGATTGAAGACTGAGGATTGGGTATTGAGGATTGAAGAATGAGCATTGAGGATTGAGGATTGAGGATTGAGGATTGAACATTGAGGATTGAGGATTGAGGTTTGAGGATTGAGGATTGAGGATTGAAGATTGAGGATTGGGTATTGCGGATTGAACATTGAGGAATGAGGATTGAGGATTGAGGACTGAAGATTGAATATTGATGATTGAAGATTGATGATTGAGGATTGAGAGTTGTGGATTGAGGACGAGGACTGAGCGATGAGTATTGATGTCTGAGGTCTGAGGATTGAGGATTGAGGATTGAGAATTGAGGATTGAGGATTGAGGATTGAAGATTGAGGATTGGGTATTGAGGATTGAAGAATGAGGATTGAGGATTGAGGATTGAGGATTGAGTATTGAAGATTGAGGATTGGGGATTGAGGATTGACGATTAAGGATTGAGTATTGAAGATTGAGGATTGGGAATTGAGGATTGAAGAATGAGGATTGAGGATTGAGGATTGATGATTGGGTATTGAAGATTGAGTATTGAGTATTGAGTATTGAGGATTGAGGATTGAGGATTGAGAATTGAGGATTGATGATTGAGTATTGATGATTGAAGATTGAGGATTGAGGATTGAGGATTGAGGATTGAGGATTGAAGATTGAGGATTGGGGACTGAGTGTTGAGGGTTGTGTGATGAGAATTGATGTTTGTGGGTAGATATTTGAAGATTGCAGATTGAGCATTGAGTATTGAAAACTGTGAATTGATGATATTCTATTGAGGATTGAGAATGGACAACTGATTGTTGAGGACTGAGGACTGAAGATTGAGGATTTGGGGTTGAGAATTCAGAATTGAGGATTGAGGATTGAGGATTGAGGATTGAGTATTGAGGATTGAGGATTGAGGATTGAAGATTGAGTATTGAGGATTGAAGGTTGAGGATTGAGGATTGAGGATTGAGGATTGAAGATTGAGGACTAGGGACTGAGTGTTGAGGGTTGAGTGATGAGAATTGGTGTTTGTAGATAGAGATTTAAAGATTGCAGATTGAGTATTGAGTATTGAAAACTGTGAATTGTAGATATTCTTTTGAGAATTGAGAATTGACAACTGATTGTTGAGGACTGGGGTCTGAAGATTGAGGATTCAGGATTGAGGATCCAGGATTGAGGTTTGAGGACTGAGGATTGAGGATAGAGGATTGAGGATTGAGGATTGGGGACTGAGGATTGAATATTCAGGATTGAGGATTGAGGATTGAGGATTGAGGATTGAGGATTGAGGATTGAAGATTCAGTATTGAGGATCGAAGATTGAGAATTGAGGATTGAGGATTGAAGATTGAGGTTTGGGTATTGAGGATTGAAGAATGAGGATTGACGATTGAGGATTGGGGATTGAGGATTGAAGATTGAGGATTGAGAATTGAGGATTGAGGATTCAAGATTGGGTATTGAGGATTGGGTATTGAGGATTGAGCATTGGGGATTGAGGATCTGGTATTGGAGATTGATTATTTAGGATTGAAGATAGAGTGTTGAGGATTGAGGATTGAGGATTGAAGATTGAGTGTTGAAGGTTGAGTATTGAGGATTGAAGATTGAGGATTGTGGATTGAGGATTGAGGATTGAGTATTGAAGATTGAGGATTGGGGATTGAGTATTGAAGATTGAGGACTGATGATTGAGGATTGAGTATTGAGGATTGAAGATTGAGTATTGATGATTGAAGATTGAGGATTGAGTATTGAGGGTTGAGGGTTGAGGACGAGGACTGACAGTTGAGGATTGAGGTTTGAGGATTGAGGGTTGAGGACTGAGGACTGAGGATAGAGGATTGAGGATGGAGCATTGAGGATTGAAGATTGAGGACTGGGGATTGAGGATTGAAGATTGAGGATTGAGGATTGAGAATTGAAGATTGGGGATTGGGAACTGAGTGTTGAGTGTTGAGTGGTGAGGATTGATGTTTGTGGATAGAGATTTGAAGATTGCAGATTGAGTATTGAGTATTGAAACCTGTGAATTGAGGATATTCTATTGAGGATTGAGTATTGACAACTGATAGTTGAGGACTGAGGGCTGAAGATTGTGGATTCAGGATTGAGGATTCAGAATTGAGGTTTGAGGACTGAGGATTCAGGATTGAGAATTGAGAATTGAGGATTGAGGACTGAGGATTGAAGATTGTGGATTGAGTGTTGAGGATTGAGGATTGAGGATTGAAGATTGAGAATTGGGGACTGAGTGCTGAGGGCTGAGTGATGAGAATTGATGTTTGTGGATAGAGATTTGAAGATTGCAGATTGAGTATTGCGTATGGAAAACTCTGAACTGAGGATATTCTATTGAGGATTGAGGATTGACAACTGATTGTTGAGGACTGAGGGCTGAAGATTGAGGACTCAGGATTGAGGATTCAGGATTGTGGTTTGAGGACAGAGGATTGAGGACTGAGGATTGAGGATTGAGGATTGAGAGTTGAGGATTGAGGATTGAGAGTTGAGGATTGAGGATTGAGGACTGAAGATTGAGGATTGGGTATTGAGGATTGAAGAATGAGCATTGAGGATTGAGGTTTGAGGATTGGGGATTGAAAATTGAGGATTGAGGATTCAGGTTTGAGGATTGAAGATTGAGTATTGAGTGTTGAAGATTGAGGATTGAGGATTGAGGATTGAGGATTGAGGATTGAGGATTGACGATTGAAGATTGAGTATTGGGGACTGAGAGTTGATGGTTGAGTGATGGGAATTGATGTTTGTGGATAGAGATATGAAGATTGCAGATTGAGTATTGCGTATGGAGAACTCTGAACTGAGGATATTCTAGTGAGGATTGAGGATTGACAACTGATTGTTGAGGACTGAGGGCTGAAGATTGAGGATTCAGGATTGAGGATTCAGGACTGTGGTTTGAGGACTGTGGATTGAGGATTGAGGATTGGGGATTGAGGATTGAATATTGAATATTGATGATTGGAGGTTGAGGATTGAGGATTGAGTGTTGTGGATTCAGGACGAGGGCTGAGGGTTGAGTATTGATGTTTGAGGTCTGAGGACTGAGGATAGAGGATTGAGAATTGACGATTGAGGATGGAGGATTGAAGATTGAGGATTCGGTATTGAGGATTGAAGAATGAGGACTGAGGATTGAGGATTGAGGATTGAGGATTGAAGATTGAGTATTGAGGATTGAAGAATGAGGATTGAGAATGGGCGATTGAGGATTGAGGATTGAAGATTGAGTATTCAGGATTGGAGATTGACGATTGAAGATTGAGGATTGAGGATCGAGGATTGAGGATTGAGGACTGAAGATTGAGTATTGAGGATTGAAGATTGAGGATTGAGGATTCAGAATTGAGGTTTGAGGACTGAGGATTGAGGATTGAGGATTGAGGATTGAGGATTGAGGATTGAGGATTGAAGATTGAGTATTGAGGATTGTAGATTGAGGATTGAGGATTGAGGATTGAAGATTGAGTATTGAGGATTGAAGATTGAGGATTCAGGATTGAGGATTGAGGATTGAAGATTGAGGACTGAGGATTGAGGATTGAGGATTGAGCATTGAGGATTGAAGATTGAGGACTGTTGATTGAGGATTGAAGATTGAGGATTAAGGATTGAGGATTGAGGATTGAGGTTTGAGGAATGATGATTGAGGATTGAGGATTGAGGATTGAAGATTCAGTATTGATGATTGAAGATTGAGGATTGAGGATTGAGGGTTGAGGATTGAGGACGAGGACAGACGGTTGAGGATTGTGGCTTGAGGATTGAGGATTGAGGATTCAGAATTGAGGATGAGGACTGAGGTTTGAGGACTGAGGCTTGAGGATGAGGATTGAGGATTGGGGATTGAGGATTGAGGATTGAAAATTGAGTATTGAGGATTGAAGGTTGAGGACTGAGGAATAAGGATTGATGGCTGAGTATTGAGGACTGAGGATTGAGGATTGAAGATTGTGTATTGATGATTGAAGATTGAGGATTGAGGATTGAGTGTTGAGGGTTGAGGACGAGGACTGACGGATGAGGATTGATGTTTGAGGATTGAGGGTTGAGGACTGACGACTGAGGATAGAGGATTGAGGATGGAGCATTGAGGATTGAAGATTGAGGACCGGGGATTGATGATTGAAGATTGAGGATTAAGGATTGAGGATTGGGGACTGAGGATCTAGGATTGAATACTGATTATTGAGGATTGAAGATTGAGGATTGAGGATTGAGGATTGAGAATTGAGAATTGAGGATAAGGTCTGAGGGTTGAGGATTGAGGATTGAGGATTGGGGATTCAGGATTGAGGATTGAGGATTGAAGATTGACGATTGGGTATTGCGGATTGAACATTGAGGATTGAGGATTGAGGATTGAGGACTGAAGATTGAATATTGATGATTGAAGATTGATGATTGAGGATTGAGAGTTGTGGATTGAGGACGAGGACTGAGGGTTGAGTATTGATGTCTGAGGTCTGAGGAATGAGGATTGAGGATTGAGGATTGAAGATTGAATATTGATGATTGAAGGTTGAGGATTGAGGATTGAGGGTTGTGGATTCAGGACGTGGACTGAGGATTGAGTATTGATGTTTGAGGTCTGAAGATTGAGGATAGAGGATTGAGAATTGTGGATTGAGGATTGAGGATTGAAGACTGAGGATTGGGTATTGAGGATTGAAGAATGAGCATTGAGGATTGAGGATTGAGGATTGAGGATTGAACATTGAGGATTGAGGATTGAGGTTTGAGGATTGAAGATTGAGTATTGAGGATTGAAGATTGAGGATTGAGGATTGAGGATTGATGATTGAGGATTGACGATTGAAGATTGAGGATTGGAGACTGAGAGTTGATGGTTGAGTGATGAGAATTGATGTTTGTGGATAGAGATATGAAGATTGCAGATTGAGTATTGCGTATGGAAAACTCTGAACTGAGGATATTCTAGTGAGGAATGAGGATTGACAACTGATTGTTGAGGACTGAGGGCTGAAGATTGAGGATTCAGGATTGAGGATTCAGGACTGTGGTTTGAGGACTGAGGATTGAGGATTGAGGATTGGGGATTGAGGATTGAGGATCGAGGATTGAAGATTGAAGATTGGGTATTGAGGATTGAACATTGAGGATTGAGGATTGATGATTGAGGATTGAGCATTGAGGATTGAGGATTGAAGATTGAGGACTGGGGACTGAGTGTTGAGGGTTGAGTGATGAGAATTGGTGTTTGTGGATAGAGATTTAAAGATTGCAGATTGAGTATTGAGTATTGAAAACTGTGAATTGATGATATTCTATTGAGAATTGAGAATTGACAACTGATTGTTGAGGACTGAGGTCTGAAGATTGAGGATTCAGGATTGAGGATCCAGGATTGAGGTTTGAGGACTGAGGATTGAGGATAGAGTATTGAGGATTGAGGATTGAGGATTGAGGATTGAAGATTGAGGATTGGGTATTGCGGATTCACCATTGAGGATTGAGGATTGAGGATTGAGGACTGAAGATTGAATATTGATGATTGAGATTGATGATTGAGGATTGAGAGTTGTGGATTGAGGACGAGGACTGAGGGTTGAGTATTGATGTCTGAGGTCTGAGGATTGAGGATTGAGGATTGAGGATTGGGTATTGAGGATTGAACATTGAGGATTGAGGATTGAGTATTGAGGATTGTGGACTGAAGATTGAATATTGATGATTGAAGATTGAGGATTCAGGATTGAGGGTTCTGGATTGGGGACCAGGACTGAGGGTTGAATATTAACGTTTGAGGTCTGAGGAGTGAGGATTGAGGATTGAGAATTGAGGATTGAGGATTGAGGATTGAGGATTGAGGCCTGAGGATTGAGAATTGAGAACTGAGGATGAGGACTGAGGGCTGAGGGTTGAGGATTGAGGAATGAGGATTGGGGGTTGAGGATCGAGGACTGAGGATTGAGGATTGAGGATTGAGTACTGAAGATTGAGTATTGATGACTGAGGATTGAGGATTGAGGATTGTGGATTGAGGATTGAGGATTGAGGATTGAAGATTGAGTATTGAGGATTGAAGATTGAGAATTGAGGGTTGAGGATTGAGGATTGAAGATGAGGGCTGAGGGTTGAGGATTGAGGTTTGAGGACTTAGGATTGAGGATTGAGGATTGGGAGTTGAGGATTGAGGATTGAGGATTGAAGATTGAGGATTGGGTATTGAGGATTGAAGAATGAGCATTGAGGATTCAGGTTTGAGGATTGAGGATTGAAGATTGAGGATTGAGGATTCAGGTTTGAGGATTGAAGATTGAGTATTGAGTGTTGAAGATTGAGGATTGAGGATTGAGGATTGAGGATTGAGGATTGAGGATTGACGATTGAAGATTGAGTATTGGGGACTGAGAGTTGATGGTTGAGTGATGAGAATTGATGTTTGTGGATAGAGATATGAAGATTGCAGATTGAGTATTGCGTATGGAAAACTCTGAACTGAGGATATTCTAGTGAGGATTGAGGATTGACAACTGATTGTTGAGGACTGAGGGCTGAAGATTGGGGATTCACGATTGAGGATTCAGGACTGTGGTTTGAGGACTGTGGATTGAGGATTGAGGATTGGGGATTGAGGATTGAGGATCGAGGATAGAAGATTGAAGATTGGGTATTATGGATTGAACATTGAGGATTGAGGGTTGAGGATTGAGGATTGAGGATTGAGGATTGAAGATTGAATATTGATGATTGAAGGTTGAGGATACAGGATTGAGTGTTGTGGATTCAGGACGAGGACTGAGGGTTGAGTATTGATGTTTGAGGTCTGAGGATTGAGGATAGAGGATTGAGAATTGAGGATTGAGGATTGAGGATTGAAGATTGATGATTGGGTATTGAGGATTGAAGAATGAGGACTGAGGATTGAGGATTGAGGATTGAGGATTGAAGATTGGGTATTGAGGATTGAACATTGAGGATTGAAGATTGAGGATTGAGGATTGAGGTTTGAGGATTGAGGATTGACGATTGAAGATTGAGGATTGGGGACTGAGAGTTGATGGTTGAGTGATGAGAATTGATGTTTGTGGATAGAGATATGAAGATTGCAGATTGAGTATTGCGTACGGAAAACTCTGAGCTGAGGATATTCTAGTGAGGAATGAGGATTGACAACTGATTGTTGAGGACTGAGGGCTGAAGATTGAGGATACAGGATTGAGGATTCAGGACTGTGGTTTGAGGACTGTGGATTGAGGATTGAGGATTGGGGATTGAGGATTGAGGATCGAGGATTGAAGATTGAAGATTGGGTATTGAGGATTGAACATTGAGGATTGAGGATTGAGGATTGAGGATTGAGGATTGAGGATTGAAGATTGAATATTGATGATTGAAGGTTGAGGATACAGGATTGAGTGTTGTGGATTCAGGACGAGGACTGAGGGTTGAGTATTGATGTTTGAGGTCTGAGGATTGAGGATAGAGGATTGAGAATTGAGGATTGAGGATTGAGGATTGAAGATTGATGATTGGGTATTGAGGATTGAAGAATGAGGACTGAGGATTGAGGATTGAGGATTGAGGATTGAGGATTGAGGATTGAAGATTGAGGACTGAGGATTGAGGATTGAGGATTGAGCATTGAGGATTGAAGATTGAGGACTGTTGATTGAGGATTGAAGATTGAGGATTAAGGATTGAGGATTGAGGATTGAGGTTTGAGGAATGATGATTGAGGATTGAGGATTGAGGATTGAAGATTCAGTATTGATGATTGAAGATTGAGGATTGAGGATTGAGGGTTGAGGATTGAGGACGAGGACAGACGGTTGAGGATTGTGGCTTGAGGATTGAGGATTGAGGATTCAGAATTGAGGATGAGGACTGAGGTTTGAGGACTGAGGCTTGAGGATGAGGATTGAGGATTGGGGATTGAGGATTGAGGATTGAAAATTGAGTATTGAGGATTGAAGGTTGAGGACTGAGGAATAAGGATTGATGGCTGAGTATTGAGGACTGAGGATTGAGGATTGAAGATTGTGTATTGATGATTGAAGATTGAGGATTGAGGATTGAGTGTTGAGGGTTGAGGACGAGGACTGACGGATGAGGATTGATGTTTGAGGATTGAGGGTTGAGGACTGACGACTGAGGATAGAGGATTGAGGATGGAGCATTGAGGATTGAAGATTGAGGACCGGGGATTGATGATTGAAGATTGAGGATTAAGGATTGAGGATTGGGGACTGAGGATCTAGGATTGAATACTGATTATTGAGGATTGAAGATTGAGGATTGAGGATTGAGGATTGAGAATTGAGAATTGAGGATAAGGTCTGAGGGTTGAGGATTGAGGATTGAGGATTGGGGATTCAGGATTGAGGATTGAGGATTGAAGATTGACGATTGGGTATTGCGGATTGAACATTGAGGATTGAGGATTGAGGATTGAGGACTGAAGATTGAATATTGATGATTGAAGATTGATGATTGAGGATTGAGAGTTGTGGATTGAGGACGAGGACTGAGGGTTGAGTATTGATGTCTGAGGTCTGAGGAATGAGGATTGAGGATTGAGGATTGAAGATTGAATATTGATGATTGAAGGTTGAGGATTGAGGATTGAGGGTTGTGGATTCAGGACGTGGACTGAGGATTGAGTATTGATGTTTGAGGTCTGAAGATTGAGGATAGAGGATTGAGAATTGTGGATTGAGGATTGAGGATTGAAGACTGAGGATTGGGTATTGAGGATTGAAGAATGAGCATTGAGGATTGAGGATTGAGGATTGAGGATTGAACATTGAGGATTGAGGATTGAGGTTTGAGGATTGAAGATTGAGTATTGAGGATTGAAGATTGAGGATTGAGGATTGAGGATTGATGATTGAGGATTGACGATTGAAGATTGAGGATTGGAGACTGAGAGTTGATGGTTGAGTGATGAGAATTGATGTTTGTGGATAGAGATATGAAGATTGCAGATTGAGTATTGCGTATGGAAAACTCTGAACTGAGGATATTCTAGTGAGGAATGAGGATTGACAACTGATTGTTGAGGACTGAGGGCTGAAGATTGAGGATTCAGGATTGAGGATTCAGGACTGTGGTTTGAGGACTGAGGATTGAGGATTGAGGATTGGGGATTGAGGATTGAGGATCGAGGATTGAAGATTGAAGATTGGGTATTGAGGATTGAACATTGAGGATTGAGGATTGATGATTGAGGATTGAGCATTGAGGATTGAGGATTGAAGATTGAGGACTGGGGACTGAGTGTTGAGGGTTGAGTGATGAGAATTGGTGTTTGTGGATAGAGATTTAAAGATTGCAGATTGAGTATTGAGTATTGAAAACTGTGAATTGATGATATTCTATTGAGAATTGAGAATTGACAACTGATTGTTGAGGACTGAGGTCTGAAGATTGAGGATTCAGGATTGAGGATCCAGGATTGAGGTTTGAGGACTGAGGATTGAGGATAGAGTATTGAGGATTGAGGATTGAGGATTGAGGATTGAGGATTGAGGATTGAAGATTGAGGATTGGGTATTGCGGATTCACCATTGAGGATTGAGGATTGAGGATTGAGGACTGAAGATTGAATATTGATGATTGAGATTGATGATTGAGGATTGAGAGTTGTGGATTGAGGACGAGGACTGAGGGTTGAGTATTGATGTCTGAGGTCTGAGGATTGAGGATTGAGGATTGAGGATTGGGTATTGAGGATTGAACATTGAGGATTGAGGATTGAGTATTGAGGATTGTGGACTGAAGATTGAATATTGATGATTGAAGATTGAGGATTCAGGATTGAGGGTTCTGGATTGGGGACCAGGACTGAGGGTTGAATATTAACGTTTGAGGTCTGAGGAGTGAGGATTGAGGATTGAGAATTGAGGATTGAGGATTGAGGATTGAGGATTGAGGCCTGAGGATTGAGAATTGAGAACTGAGGATGAGGACTGAGGGCTGAGGGTTGAGGATTGAGGAATGAGGATTGGGGGTTGAGGATCGAGGACTGAGGATTGAGGATTGAGGATTGAGTACTGAAGATTGAGTATTGATGACTGAGGATTGAGGATTGAGGATTGTGGATTGAGGATTGAGGATTGAGGATTGAAGATTGAGTATTGAGGATTGAAGATTGAGAATTGAGGGTTGAGGATTGAGGATTGAAGATGAGGGCTGAGGGTTGAGGATTGAGGTTTGAGGACTTAGGATTGAGGATTGAGGATTGGGAGTTGAGGATTGAGGATTGAGGATTGAAGATTGAGGATTGGGTATTGAGGATTGAAGAATGAGCATTGAGGATTCAGGTTTGAGGATTGAGGATTGAAGATTGAGGATTGAGGATTCAGGTTTGAGGATTGAAGATTGAGTATTGAGTGTTGAAGATTGAGGATTGAGGATTGAGGATTGAGGATTGAGGATTGAGGATTGACGATTGAAGATTGAGTATTGGGGACTGAGAGTTGATGGTTGAGTGATGAGAATTGATGTTTGTGGATAGAGATATGAAGATTGCAGATTGAGTATTGCGTATGGAAAACTCTGAACTGAGGATATTCTAGTGAGGATTGAGGATTGACAACTGATTGTTGAGGACTGAGGGCTGAAGATTGGGGATTCACGATTGAGGATTCAGGACTGTGGTTTGAGGACTGTGGATTGAGGATTGAGGATTGGGGATTGAGGATTGAGGATCGAGGATAGAAGATTGAAGATTGGGTATTATGGATTGAACATTGAGGATTGAGGGTTGAGGATTGAGGATTGAGGATTGAGGATTGAAGATTGAATATTGATGATTGAAGGTTGAGGATACAGGATTGAGTGTTGTGGATTCAGGACGAGGACTGAGGGTTGAGTATTGATGTTTGAGGTCTGAGGATTGAGGATAGAGGATTGAGAATTGAGGATTGAGGATTGAGGATTGAAGATTGATGATTGGGTATTGAGGATTGAAGAATGAGGACTGAGGATTGAGGATTGAGGATTGAGGATTGAAGATTGGGTATTGAGGATTGAACATTGAGGATTGAAGATTGAGGATTGAGGATTGAGGTTTGAGGATTGAGGATTGACGATTGAAGATTGAGGATTGGGGACTGAGAGTTGATGGTTGAGTGATGAGAATTGATGTTTGTGGATAGAGATATGAAGATTGCAGATTGAGTATTGCGTACGGAAAACTCTGAGCTGAGGATATTCTAGTGAGGAATGAGGATTGACAACTGATTGTTGAGGACTGAGGGCTGAAGATTGAGGATTCAGGATTGAGGATTCAGGACTGTGGTTTGAGGACTGTGGATTGAGGATTGAGGATTGGGGATTGAGGATTGAGGATCGAGGATTGAAGATTGAAGATTGGGTATTGAGGATTGAACATTGAGGATTGAGGATTGAGGATTGAGGATTGAGGATTGAGGATTGAAGATTGAATATTGATGATTGAAGGTTGAGGATACAGGATTGAGTGTTGTGGATTCAGGACGAGGACTGAGGGTTGAGTATTGATGTTTGAGGTCTGAGGATTGAGGATAGAGGATTGAGAATTGAGGATTGAGGATTGAGGATTGAAGATTGATGATTGGGTATTGAGGATTGAAGAATGAGGACTGAGGATTGAGGATTGAGGATTGAGGATTGAGGATTGAAGATTGAGTATTGAGGATTGATGATTGAGGATTGAGGATTGAGGATTGAGGATTGAGGATTGAGGATTGAGGATTGAGGATTGAGGATTGAAGATTAAGGATTGAGGATTGAGGATTAAAGGTTGAGCATTGAGGATTGAGGATTGACAACTGATTGTTGAGGACTGAGGGCTGAAGATTGAGGATTCAGGATTGAGGATTCAGAATTGAGGTTTGAGGACTGAGGATTGAGGATTGAGGATTGAAGATTGAATATTGATGATTGAAGATTGAGGATTGAGGATTGAGGATTGAGGGTTGTGGATTGAGGACGAGGACTGAGGGTTGAGTATTGATGTTTGAGGTCTGAGGATTGAGGATTGAGGACTGAGATTAGAGGATTGAGGATTGAGGATTGAAGATTGAGGATTTGGTGTTGAGGATTGAAGAATGAGGATTGAGGATTGCGGATTGAGGATTGAGGATTGAAGATTGAGTATTGAGGATTGAAGATTGAGGATTGAGGATTGAGGATTGAGGATTGAGGAACGAGGATTGAGGATTGAAGATTAAGTATTGATGATTGAAGATTGAGGATTGAGGATTGAGGATTGAGGATTGAGGATTGAGGATTGAGGATTGAGTATTGAAAGTTGAGGATTGATGACTGAGGATTGAGTATTGCGGATTGACGATTGAGGATTGAGGATTGAGGGTTGAAGGTTGAGTGTTGAGGATTGATGGTTGAGGATTGACGATTGAGGATTGAGGATTGAGGATGATGGCTGAGGTTTGAGGTTTGAGGTTTGAGTATTGAATCCTGAGAATTCAGTATGTTCTATTGAGTATTGAGAATTGAGGATTGATGCTTTAGTATTGAGGATTCAGGATTGAGGATTGAGGATTGAGTACTGAAGATTGAGGATTGGTGATTGAGGATTTAGGATTGAGGATTGAAGATTGAGGGTTGAGGATTGAAAATTGAGTATTGAGGATTGAAGGTTGAGGACTGAGGAATAAGGATTGCGGATTGAGGATTGAGGATTGAGGATTGAGGATTGAAGTTTGAGTGTTGAGGATTGAGGGTTGAAGATTGAGGATTGAGTACTGAGTATTGAGGATGAGGGCTGAGGTTTGAGGATTGAGGTTTGAGTATTGAATCCAGAGAATTCAGGATATTCTATTGAGTATTGAGAATTGAGGATTGATTGTTGAGTATTGAGGACTGAGGATTGAGGATTGAAGATTGTGTATTGATGATTGAAGATTGAGGATTGAGGATTGAGGATTGAGGGTTGTGGATTGAGGACGAGGCCTGAGGGTTGAGTATTGATGTTTGAGGTCTGAGGATTGAGGATTGAGGACTGAGATTAGCGGATTGAGGATTGAGGATTGAAGATTGAGGATTTGGTGTTGAGGATTGAAGAATGAGGATTGAGGATTGCGGATTGAGGATTGAGGATTGAAGATTGAGTATTGAGGATTGAAGATTGAGGATTGAGGATTGAGGATTGAGGATTGAGGAACGAGGATTGAGGATTGAAGATTAAGTATTGATGATTGAAGATTGAGGATTGAGGATTGAGGACTGAGTATTGAGGATTGAAGATTGAGGATTCAGGATTGAGGATTGAGGATTGAGGATTGAGAATTGAGGATGGAGGATTGAGGATTGAAGATTGAGGATTGGGTATTGAGGATTGAAGAATGAGCATTGAGGATTGAGGATTGAGGATTGAGGATTGAAGATTGAGGATTGAGGATTGAGGATTGAAGACTGAGGATTGTGTATTGAGGATTGAAGAATAAGCATTGAGGATTGAGGATTGAGGATTGAGGATTGAAGATTGAGGATTGATGATTGAGTATTGAGGATTGAAGATTGAGGATTGAGGATTGAGGACTGAAGATTGAATATTGATGATTGAAGATTGATGATTGAGGATTGAGAGTTGTGGATTGAGGACGAGGACTGAGCGATGAGTATTGATGTCTGAGGTCTGAGGATTGAGGATGGAGGATTGAGAATTGAGGATTGAGGATTGAGGATTGAAGATTGAGGATTGGGTATTGAGGATTGAAGAATGAGGATTGAGGATTGAGGATTGAGGATTGAGGATTGAAGATCGATTATTTAGGATTGAAGATTGAGGATTGAGGACTGAGGATTGAGGATTGAGGATTGAGGATTGTGGATTGAGGATTGAAGGTTGAGTATTGAGGATTGAAGATGGAGGATTGTGGATTGAGGATTGAGGATTGAGTATTGAAGATTGAGGATTGGGGATTGAGGATTGACGATTAAGGATTGAGTATTGAAGATTGAGGATTGGGTATTGAGGATCGAAGAATGAGGATTGAGGATTGAGGATTGATGATTGGGTATTGAAGATTGAGTATTGAGTATTGAGTATTGAGGATTGAGGATTGAGGATTGAGAATTGAGGATTGATGATTGAGTATTGATGATTGAAGATTGAGGATTGAGGATTGAGGATTGAGGATTGGGGATTGAAGATTGAGGATTGGGGACTGAGTGTTGAGGGTTGTGTGATGAGAATTGATGTTTGTGGGTAGATATTTGAAGATTGCAGATTGAGCATTGAGTATTGAAAACTGTGAATTGATGATATTCTATTGAGGATTGAGAATTGACAACTGATTGTTGAGGACTGAGGGCTGAAGATTGAGGATTTGGGGTTGAGAATTCAGAATTGAGGATTGAGGATTGAGGATTGAGGATTGAGTGTTGAGGATTGAGGATTGAGGATTGAAGATTGAGTATTGAGGATTGAAGGTTGAGGATTGAGGATTGAGGATTGAGGATTGAAGATTGAGGACTAGGGACTGAGTGTTGAGGGTTGAGTTATGAGAATTGGTGTTTGTAGATAGAGATTTAAAGATTGCAGATTGAGTATTGAGTATTGAAAACTGTGAATTGTAGATATTCTTTTGAGAATTGAGAATTGACAACTGATTGTTGAGGACTGAGGTCTGAAGATTGAGGATTCAGGATTGAGGATCCAGGATTGAGGTTTGAGGACTGAGGATTGAGGATAGAGGATTGAGGATTGAGGATTGGGGACTGAGGATTGAATATTCAGGATTGAGGATTGAGGATTGAGGATTGGGGATTGAGGATTAAGGATTGAAGATTCAGTATTGCGGATCGAAGATTGAGAATTGAGGATTGAGGATTGAAGATTGAGGATTGGGTATTGAGGATTGAAGAATGAGGATTGACGATTGAGGATTGGGGATTGAGGATTGAGGATTGAGGATTGAGGATTGAGGATTGAGGATTGAAGATTGAGTGTTGAAGGTTGAGTATTGAGGATTGAAGATTGAGGATTGTGGATTGAGGATTGAGGATTGAGTATTGAAGATTGAGGATTGGGGATTGAGTATTGAAGATTGAGGACTGATGATTGAGGATGGAGTATTGAGGATTGAAGATTGAGTATTGATGATTGAAGATTGAGGATTGAGTATTGAGGGTTGAGGGTTGAGGACGAGGACTGACGGTTGAGGATTGAGGTTTGAGGATTGAGGGTTGAGGACTGAGGACTGAGGATAGAGGATTGAGGATGGAGCATTGAGGATTGAAGATTGAGGACTGGGGATTGAGGATTGAAGATTGAGGATTGAGGATTGAGAATTGAAGATTGGGGATTGGGGACTGAGTGTTGAGGGTTGAGTGGTGAGGATTGATGTTTGTGGATAGAGATTTGAAGATTGCAGATTGAGTATTGAGTATTGAAACCTGTGAATTGAGGATATTCTATTGAGGATTGAGTATTGACAATTGATAGTTGAGGACTGAGGGCTGAATATTGTGGATTCAGGATTGAGGATTCAGAATTGAGGTTTGAGGACTGAGGATTCAGGATTGAGAATTGAGAATTGAGGATTGAGGATTGAGGATTGAAGATTGTGGATTGAGTGTTGAGGATTGAGGATTGAGGATTGAAGATTGAGAATTGGGGACTGAGTGCTGAGGGCTGAGTGATGAGAATTGATGTTTGTGGATAGAGATTTGAAGATTGCAGATTGAGTATTGCGTATGGAAAACTCTGAACTGAGGATATTCTATTGAGGATTGAGGATTGACAACTGATTGTTGAGGACTGAGGGCTGAAGATTGAGGACTCAGGATTGAGGATTCAGGATTGTGGTTTGAGGACAGAGGATTGAGGACTGAGGATTGAGGATTGAGGATTGAGGATTGAGGATTGAAGATTGAGGATTGGGTATTGAGCATTGAATATTGAGGATTGAGGATTGAGGATTGAGGATTCAGGGTTGAGGATTCAGGATTGAGGATTCAGGATTGTGGTTTGAGGACAGGGGATTGAGGATTGTGGATCGAGGATTGAGGATTGAGGATTGAGGATTGAGGGTTGAGGATTGAAGATTGAGGATTGGGTATTGAGGATTGAACATTGAGGATTGAGGACTGAGGATTGAGGATTGAGGACTGAGGATTGAACATTGATGATTGAAGATTGAGGATTGAGGATTGAGTGTTGTGGACTGGGGACCAGGACTGAGGGTTGAATATTGACGTTTGAGGTCTGAGGATTGAGGATTGAGAATTGAGAATTGAGGATTGAGGATTGAGGATTGAAGATTGAGGATTGGGTATTGAGGATTGAAGAATGATGATTGAGGATTGAGGATTGAGGCCTGAGGATTGAGAATTGAGAACTGAGGATGAGGACTGAGGGCTGAGGGTTGAGGTTTGAGGAATGAGGATTGGGGGTTGAGGATTGAGGATTGAGGATTGAGGATTGAGTACTGAAGATTGAGTATTGATGACTGAGGATTGAGGATTGAGGATCGAGGATTAAATGTTGAGCATTGAGGAATAAAACATTGAGGATTGATGATTGAGCATTGAGGATTGAGGATTGAGGATTGAGGATTGAGGATTGAGGATTGAGTATTGAAAATTGAAGATTGATGATTGAGGATTGAGGATTGAGGATTCAGGATTGAGAATTGAGGATTGAGGATTGAAGATTGAGTATTGAGGATTCAAGATTGAGAATTGAGGATTGAGGGATGAGGATTGAAGATGAGGGCTGAGGGTTGAGGATTGAGGTTTGAGGACTGAGGATTGAGGATTGAGGATTGAGGATTGAGAGTTGAGGATTGAGGATTGAGAGTTGAGGATTGAGGATTGAGGACTGAAGATTGAGGATTGGGTATTGAGGATTGAAGAATGAGCATTGAGGATTGAGGTTTGAGGATTGGGGATTGAAAATTGAGGATTGAGGATTCAGGTTTGAGGATTGAAGATTGAGTATTGAGTGTTGAAGATTGAGGATTGAGGATTGAGGATTGAGGATTGAGGATTGAGGATTGACGATTGAAGATTGAGTATTGGGGACTGAGAGTTGATGGTTGAGTGATGGGAATTGATGTTTGTGGATAGAGATATGAAGATTGCAGATTGAGTATTGCGTATGGAGAACTCTGAACTGAGGATATTCTAGTGAGGATTGAGGATTGACAACTGATTGTTGAGGACTGAGGGCTGAAGATTGAGGATTCAGGATTGAGGATTCAGGACTGTGGTTTGAGGACTGTGGATTGAGGATTGAGGATTGGGGATTGAGGATTGAATATTGAATATTGATGATTGGAGGTTGAGGATTGAGGATTGAGTGTTGTGGATTCAGGACGAGGGCTGAGGGTTGAGTATTGAAGTTTGAGGTCTGAGGACTGAGGATAGAGGATTGAGAATTGACGATTGAGGATGGAGGATTGAAGATTGAGGATTCGGTATTGAGGATTGAAGAATGAGGACTGAGGATTGAGGATTGAGGATTGAGTATTGAAGATTGAGTATTGAGGATTGAAGAATGAGGATTGAGAATGGGCGATTGAGGATTGAGGATTGAAGATTGAGTATTCAGGATTGGAGAATGACGATTGAAGATTGAGGATTGAGGATCGAGGATTGAGGATTGAGGACTGAAGATTGAGTATTGAGGATTGAAGATTGAGGATTGAGGATTCAGAATTGAGGTTTGAGGACTGAGGATTGAGGATTGAGGATTGAGGATTGAGGATTGAGGATTGAGGATTGAGGATTGAAGATTGAGTATTGAGGATTGTAGATTGAGGATTGAGGATTGAGGATTGAAGATTGAGTATTGAGGATTGAAGATTGAGGATTGAGGATTGAGGATTGAGGATTGAAGATTGAGGACTGAGGATTGAGGATTGAGGATTGAGCATTGAGGATTGAAGATTGAGGACTGTTGATTGAGGATTGAAGATTGAGGATTAAGGATTGAGGATTGAGGATTGAGGTTTGAGGAATGATGATTGAGGATTGAGGATTGAGGATTGAAGATTCAGTATTGATGATTGAAGATTGAGGATTGAGGATTGAGGGTTGAGGATTGAGGACGAGGACAGACGGTTGAGGATTGTGGCTTGAGGATTGAGGATTGAGGATTCAGAATTGAGGATGAGGACTGAGGTTTGAGGACTGAGGCTTGAGGATGAGGATTGAGGATTGGGGATTGAGGATTGAGGATTGAAAATTGAGTATTGAGGATTGAAGGTTGAGGACTGAGGAATAAGGATTGATGGCTGAGTATTGAGGACTGAGGATTGAGGATTGAAGATTGTGTATTGATGATTGAAGATTGAGGATTGAGGATTGAGTGTTGAGGGTTGAGGACGAGGACTGACGGATGAGGATTGATGTTTGAGGATTGAGGGTTGAGGACTGACGACTGAGGATAGAGGATTGAGGATGGAGCATTGAGGATTGAAGATTGAGGACCGGGGATCGAGGATTGAAGATTGAGGATTAAGGATTGAGGATTGGGGACTGAGGATCTAGGATTGAATACTGATTATTGAGGATTGAAGATTGAGGATTGAGGATTGAGGATTGAGAATTGAGAATTGAGGATAAGGTCTGAGGGTTGAGGATTGAGGATTGAGGATTGGGGATTCAGGATTGAGGATTGAGGATTGAAGATTGACGATTGGGTATTGCGGATTGAACATTGAGGATTGAGGATTGAGGATTGAGGACTGAAGATTGAATATTGATGATTGAAGATTGATGATTGAGGATTGAGAGTTGTGGATTGAGGACGAGGACTGAGGGTTGAGTATTGATGTCTGAGGTCTGAGGAATGAGGATTGAGGATTGAGGATTGAAGATTGAATATTGATGATTGAAGGTTGAGGATTGAGGATTGAGGGTTGTGGATTCAGGACGTGGACTGAGGATTGAGTATTGATGTTTGAGGTCTGAAGATTGAGGATAGAGGATTGAGAATTGTGGATTGAGGATTGAGGATTGAAGACTGAGGATTGGGTATTGAGGATTGAAGAATGAGCATTGAGGATTGAGGATTGAGGATTGAGGATTGAACATTGAGGATTGAGGATTGAGGTTTGAGGATTGAAGATTGAGTATTGAGGATTGAAGATTGAGGATTGAGGATTGAGGATTGATGATTGAGGATTCACGAGTGAAGATTGAGGATTGGAGACTGAGAGTTGATGGTTGAGTGATGAGAATTGATGTTTGTGGATAGAGATATGAAGATTGCAGATTGAGTATTGTGTATGGAAAACTCTGAACTGAGGATATTCTAGTGAGGAATGAGGATTGACAACTGATTGTTGAGGACTGAGGGCTGAAGATTGAGGATTCAGGATTGAGGATTCAGGACTGTGGTTTGAGGACTGAGGACTGAGGATTGAGGATTGGGGATTGAGGATTGAGGATCGAGGATTGAGGATTGAAGATTGGGTATTGAGGATTGAACATTGAGGATTGAGGATTGATGATTGAGGATTGAGCATTGAGGATTGAGGATTGAAGATTGAGGACTGGGGACTGAGTGTTGAGGGTTGAGTGATGAGAATTGGTGTTTGTGGATAGAGATTTAAAGATTGCAGATTGAGTATTGAGTATTGAAAACTGTGAATTGATGATATTCTATTGAGAATTGAGAATTGACAACTGATTGTTGAGGACTGAGGTCTGAAGATTGAGGATTCAGGATTGAGGATCCAGGATTGAGGTTTGAGGACTGAGGATTGAGGATAGAGTATTGAGGATTGAGGATTGAGGATTGAGGATTGAGGATTGAGGATTGAAGATTGAGGATTGGGTATTGCGGATTCACCATTGAGGATTGAGGATTGAGGATTGAGGACTGAAGATTGAATATTGATGATTGAGATTGATGATTGAGGATTGAGAGTTGTGGATTGAGGACGAGGACTGAGGGTTGAGTATTGATGTCTGAGGTCTGAGGATTGAGGATTGAGGATTGAGGATTGGGTATTGAGGATTGAACATTGAGGATTGAGGATTGAGTATTGAGGATTGTGGACTGAAGATTGAATATTGATGATTGAAGATTGAGGATTCAGGATTGAGGGTTCTGGATTGGGCACCAGGACTGAGGGTTGAATATTAACGTTTGAGGTCTGAGGAGTGAGGATTGAGGATTGAGAATTGAGGATTGAGGATTGAGGATTGAGGATTGAGGCCTGAGGATTGAGAATTGAGAACTGAGGATGAGGACTGAGGGCTGAGGGTTGAGGATTGAGGAATGAGGATTGGGGGTTGAGGATCGAGGACTGAGGATTGAGGATTGAGGATTGAGTACTGAAGATTGAGTATTGATGACTGAGGATTGAGGATTGAGGATTGTGGATTGAGGATTGAGGATTGAGGATTGAAGATTGAGTATTGAGGATTGAAGATTGAGAATTGAGGGTTGAGGATTGAGGATTGAAGATGAGGGCTGAGGGTTGAGGATTGAGGTTTGAGGACTTAGGATTGAGGATTGAGGATTGAGAGTTGAGGATTGAGGATTGAGGATTGAAGATTGAGGATTGGGTATTGAGGATTGAAGAATGAGCATTGAGGATTCAGGTTTGAGGATTGAGGATTGAAGATTGAGGATTGAGGATTCAGGTTTGAGGATTGAAGATTGAGTATTGAGTGTTGAAGATTGAGGATTGAGGATTGAGGATTGAGGATTGAGGATTGAGGATTGAGGATTGACGATTGAAGATTGAGTATTGGGGACTGAGAGTTGATGGTTGAGTGATGAGAATTGATGTTTGTGGATAGAGATATGAAGATTGCAGATTGAGTATTGCGTATGGAAAACTCTGAACTGAGGATATTCTAGTGAGGATTGAGGATTGACAACTGATTGTTGAGGACTGAGGGCTGAAGATTGGGGATTCACGATTGAGGATTCAGGACTGTGGTTTGAGGACTGTGGATTGAGGATTGAGGATTGGGGATTGAGGATTGAGGATCGAGGATTGAAGATTGAAGATTGGGTATTATGGATTGAACATTGAGGATTGAGGGTTGAGGATTGAGGATTGAGGATTGAGGATTGAAGATTGAATATTGATGATTGAAGGTTGAGGATACAGGATTGAGTGTTGTGGATTCAGGACGAGGACTGAGGGTTGAGTATTGATGTTTGAGGTCTGAGGATTGAGGATAGAGGATTGAGAATTGAGGATTGAGGATTGAGGATTGAAGATTGATGATTGGGTATTGAGGATTGAAGAATGAGGACTGAGGATTGAGGATTGAGGATTGAGGATTGAAGATTGGGTATTGAGGATTGAACATTGAGGATTGAAGATTGAGGATTGAGGATTGAGGTTTGAGGATTGAGGATTGACGATTGAAGATTGAGGATTGGGGACTGAGAGTTGATGGTTGAGTGATGAGAATTGATGTTTGTGGATAGAGATATGAAGATTGCAGATTGAGTATTGCGTACGGAAAACTCTGAGCTGAGGATATTCTAGTGAGGAATGAGGATTGACAACTGATTGTTGAGGACTGAGGGCTGAAGATTGAGGATTCAGGATTGAGGATTCAGGACTGTGGTTTGAGGACTGTGGATTGAGGATTGAGGATTGGGGATTGAGGATTGAGGATCGAGGATTGAAGATTGAAGATTGGGTATTGAGGATTGAACATTGAGGATTGAGGATTGAGGATTGAGGATTGAGGATTGAGGATTGAAGATTGAATATTGATGATTGAAGGTTGAGGATACAGGATTGAGTGTTGTGGATTCAGGACGAGGACTGAGGGTTGAGTATTGATGTTTGAGGTCTGAGGATTGAGGATAGAGGATTGAGAATTGAGGATTGAGGATTGAGGATTGAAGATTGATGATTGGGTATTGAGGATTGAAGAATGAGGACTGAGGATTGAGGATTGAGGATTGAGGATTGAAGATTGAGTATTGAGGATTGAGGATTGAGGATTGAAGATTGAAGATTGGGTATTGAGGATTGAACATTGTGGATTGAAGGTTGAGGATTGAGGATTGAGGTTTGAGGGTTGAGGATTGACGATTGAAGATTGAGGATTGGGGACTGAGGGTTGATGGTTGAGTGATGAGAATTGATGTTTGTGGATAGAGGTATGAAGATTGCAGATTGAGTATTGCGTACGGAAAACTCTGAGCTGAGGATACTCTAGTGAGGAATGAGGATTGACAACTGATTGTTGAGGACTGAGGGCTGAAGATTGAGGATTCAGGATTGAGGATTCAGGACTGTGGTTTGAGGACTGTGGATTGAGGATTGAGGATTGGGGATTGAGGATTGAGGTTCGAGGATTGAAGATTGAAGATTGGGTATTGAGGATTGAACATTGAGGATTGAGGATTGAGGATTGAGGATTGAGGATTGAGGATTGAAGATTGAATATTGATGACTGAAGGTTTAGGATACAGGATTGAGTGTTGTGGATTCAGGACGAGGACTGAGGGTTGAGTATTGATGTTTGAGGTCTGAGGATTGAGGATAGAGGATTGAGAATTGAGGATTGAGGATTGAGGATTGAAGATTGATGATTGGGTATTGAGGATTGAAGAATGAGGACTGAGGATTGAGGATTGAGGATTGAGGATTGAAGATTGAGTATTGAGGATTGATGATTGAGGATTGAGGATTGAGGATTGAGGATTGAGGATTGAGGATTGAGGATTGAGGATTGAGGATTGAAGATTAAGGATTGAGGATTGAGGATTAAAGGTTGAGCATTGAGGATTGAGGATTGACAACTGATTGTTGAGGACTGAGGGCTGAAGATTGAGGATTCAGGATTGAGGATTCAGAATTGAGGTTTGAGGACTGAGGATTGAGGATTGAGGATTGAAGATTGAATATTGATGATTGAAGATTGAGGATTGAGGATTGAGGATTGAGGGTTGTGGATTGAGGACGAGGACTGAGGGTTGAGTATTGATGTTTGAGGTCTGAGGATTGAGGATTGAGGACTGAGATTAGAGGATTGAGGATTGAGGATTGAAGATTGAGGATTTGGTGTTGAGGATTGAAGAATGAGGATTGAGGATTGCGGATTGAGGATTGAGGATTGAAGATTGAGTATTGAGGATTGAAGATTGAGGTTTGAGGATTGAGGATTGAGGATTGAGGAACGAGGATTGAGGATTGAAGATTAAGTATTGATGATTGAAGATTGAGGATTGAGGATTGAGGATTGAGGATTGAGGATTGAGGATTGAGGATTGAGTATTGAAAGTTGAGGATTGATGACTGAGGATTGAGTATTGCGGATTGACGATTGAGGATTGAGGATTGAGGGTTGAAGGTTGAGTGTTGAGGATTGATGGTTGAGGATTGACGATTGAGGATTGAGGATTGAGGATGATGGCTGAGGTTTGAGGTTTGAGGTTTGAGTATTGAATCCTGAGAATTCAGTATGTTCTATTGAGTATTGAGAATTGAGGATTGATGCTTTAGTATTGAGGATTCAGGATTGAGGATTGAGGATTGAGTACTGAAGATTGAGGATTGGTGATTGAGGATTTAGGATTGAGGATTGAAGATTGAGGGTTGAGGATTGAAAATTGAGTATTGAGGATTGAAGGTTGAGGACTGAGGAATAAGGATTGCGGATTGAGGATTGAGGATTGAGGATTGAGGATTGAAGTTTGAGTGTTGAGGATTGAGGGTTGAAGATTGAGGATTGAGTACTGAGTATTGAGGATGAGGGCTGAGATTTGAGGATTGAGGTTTGAGTATTGAATCCTGAGAATTCTGGATATTCTATTGAGTATTGAGAATTGAGGATTGATTGTTGAGTATTGAGGACTGAGGATTGAGGATTGAAGATTGTGTATTGATGATTGAAGATTGAGGATTGAGGATTGAGGATTGAGGGTTGTGGATTGAGGACGAGGCCTGAGGGTTGAGTATTGATGTTTGAGGTCTGAGGATTGAGGATTGAGGACTGAGATTAGCGGATTGAGGATTGAGGATTGAAGATTGAGGATTTGGTGTTGAGGATTGAAGAATGAGGATTGAGGATTGCGGATTGAGGATTGAGGATTGAAGATTGAGTATTGAGGATTGAAGATTGAGGATTGGGGATTGAGGATTGAGGATTGAGGAACGAGGATTGAGGATTGAAGATTAAGTATTGATGATTGAAGATTGAGGATTGAGGATTGAGGACTGAGTATTGAGGATTGAAGATTGAGGATTCAGGATTGAGGATTGAGGATTGAGGATTGAGAATTGAGGATGGAGGATTGAGGATTGAAGATTGAGGATTGGGTATTGAGGATTGAAGAATGAGCATTGAGGATTGAGGATTGAGGATTGAGGATTGAAGATTGAGGATTGAGGATTGAGGATTGAAGACTGAGGATTGTGTATTGAGGATTGAAGAATAAGCATTGAGGATTGAGGATTGAGGATTGAGGATTGAAGATTGAGGATTGATGATTGAGTATTGAGGATTGAAGATTGAGGATTGAGGATTGATGATTGAGGATTGAGCATTCAGGATTGGGGATTGAAGATTGAGGACTGGGGACTGAGTGTTGAGGATTGAGTGATGAGAATTGGTGTTTGTGGATAGAGATTTAAAGATTGCAGATTGAGTATTGAGTATTGAAAACTGTGAATTGATGATATTCTATTGAGAATTGAGAATTGACAACTGATTGTAGAGGACTGAGGTCTGAAGGTTGAGGATTCAGGATTGAGGATCCAGGATTGAGGTTTGAGGACTGAGGATTGAGGATAGAGTATTGAGGATTGCGGATTGAGGATTGAGGATTGAGGATTGAGGATTGAAGATTGAGGATTGGGTATTGCGGATTGAACATTGAGGATTGAGGATTGAGGATTGAGGACTGAAGATTGAATATTGATGATTGAGATTGATGATTGAGGATTGAGAGTTGTAGATTGAGGACGAGGACAGAGGGTTGAGTATTGATGTCTGAGGTCTGAGGATTGAGGTTTGAGCATTGAGGATTGGGTATTGAGGATTGAACATTGAGGATTGAGGATTGAGGATTGAGGATTGAGGACTGAAGATTGAATATTGATGATTGAAGATTGAGGATTCAGGATTGAGGGTTCTGGATTGGGAACCAGGACTGAGGGTTGAATATTAACGTTTGAGGTCTGAGGAGTGAGGATTGAGGATTGAGAATTGAGGATTGAGGATTGAGGATTGAGGATTGAGGCCTGAGGATTGAGAATTGAGAACTGAGGATGAGGACTGTGGGCTGAGGGTTGAGGTTTGAGGAATGAGGTTTGGGGGTTGAGGATCGAGGACTGAGGATTGAGGATTGAGGATTGAAGATGAGGGCTGAGGGTTGAGGATTGAGGTTTGAGGACTGAGGATTGAGGATTGAGGATTGAGAGTTGAGGATTGAGGATTGAGGATTGAAGATTGAGGATTGGGTATTGAGGATTGAAGAATGAGCATTGAGGATTCAGGTTTGCGGATTGAGGATTGAAAATTGAGGATTGAGGATTCAGGTTTGAGGATTGAAGATTGAGTATTGGGGACTGAGAGTTGATGGTTGAGTGATGAGAATTGATGTTTGTGGATAGAGATATGAAGATTGCAGATTGAGTATTGCGTATGGAAAGCGCTGAACTGAGGATATTCTAGTGAGGATTGAGGATTGACAACTGATTGTTGAGGACTGAGGGCTGAAGATTGAGGATTCAGGATTGAGGATTCAGGACTGTGGTTTGAGAACTGTGGATTGAGGATTGATGACTGAGGATAGAGTATTGCGGATTGACGATTGAGGATTGAGGATTGGGGATTGAGGATTGAGGATCGAGGATTGAAGATTGAAGATTGGGTATTCAGGATTGAACATTGAGGATTGAGGATTGAGGATTGAGGATTGAGTATTGAGGATTGAGGTTGAGGATTGAAGATTGAGTATTGAGTATTGAAGATTGAGGATTGAGGATTGAGGATCGAGGATTGACAATGAGGGCTGAGGGTTGAGGATTGAGGTTTGAGGATTGAGGACTGAGGAATGAGGATTGATGATTGAGTATTGAGGATTGAAGATTGAGGATTGAGGATTGATGATTGAGGATTGAGCATTGAGGATTGAGGATTGAAGATTGAGGACTGGGGACTGAGTGTTGAGGGTTGAGTGATGAGAATTGGTGTTTGTGGATAGAGATTTAAAGATTGCAGATTGAGTATTGAGTATTGAAAACTGTGAATTGATGATATTCTATTGAGAATTGAGAATTGACAACTGATTGTTGAGGACTGAGGTCTGAAGGTTGAGGATTCAGAATTGAGGATCCAGGATTGCGGTTTGAGGACTGAGGATTGAGGATAGAGTATTGAGGATTGAGGATTGAGGATTGAGGATTGAGGATTGTGGATTGAAGATTGAGGATTGGGTACTGCGGATTGAACATTGAGGATTGAGGATTGAGGATTGAGGACTGAAGATTGAATATTGATGATTGAAGATTGATGATTGAGGATTGAGAGTTGTGGATTGAGTACGAGGACTGAGGGTTGAGTATTGATGTCTGAGGTCTGAGGATTGAGGATTGAGGATTGAGGATTGGGTATTGAGGATTGAACATTGAGGATTGAGGATTGAGGATTGAGGATTGAGGACTGAAGATTGAATATTGATGATTGAAGATTGAGAATTCAGGATTGAGGGTTCTGGATTGGGGACCAGGACTGAGGGTTGAATATTAACGTTTGAGGTCTGAGGAGTGAGGATTGAGGATTGAGAATTGAGGATTGAGGATTGAGGATTGAGGATTGAGGCCTGAGGATTGAGAATTGAGAACTGAGGATGAGGACTGAGGGCTGAGGGTTGAGGTTTGAGGAATGAGGATTGGGGGTTGAGGATCGAGGACTGAGGATTGAGGATTGAGGATTGAGTACTGAAGATTGAGTATTGATGACTGAGGATTGAGGATTGAGGATTGTGGATTGAGGATTGAGGATTGAGTATTGAAGATTGAGTATTGAGGATTGAAGATTGAGAATCGAGGATTGAGGATTGAGGATTGAAGATGAGGGCTGAGGGTTGAGGATTGAGGTTTGAGGACTGAGGATTGAGGATTGAGGATTGAGAGTTGAGGATTGAGGATTGAGGATTGAGGATTGAAGATTGAGGATTGGGTATTGAAGATTGAAGAAGGAGCATTGAGGATTCAGGTTTGAGGATTGAGGATTGAAAATTGAGGATTGAGGATTCAGTTTTGAGGATTGGAGGTTGAGTATTGAGTGTTGAGATTGAGGGTTGAGGATTGAGGATTGAGGATTGAGGATTGAGGATTGACGATTGAAGATTGAGTATTGGGGACTGAGAGTTGATGGCTGAGTGATGAGAATTGATGTTTGTGGATTGAGATATGAAGATTGCAGATTGAGTATTGCGTATGGAAAACTCTGAACTGAGGATATTCTAGTGAGGATTGAGGATTGACAGCTGATTGTTGAGGACTGAGGGCTGAAGATTGAGGATTCAGGATTGAGGATTCAGGACTGTGGTTTGAGGACTGTGGATTGAGGATTGAGGATTGGGGTTGAGGATTGAGGATCGAGGATTGAAGATTGAAGATTGGGTATAGAGGATTGAACATTGAGGATTGAGGATTGAGGATTGAGGATTGAGGATTGACAACTGATTGTTGAGGACTGAGGGCTGAAGATTGAGGATTCAGGATTGAGGATTCAGAATTGAGGTTTGAGGACTGAGGATTGAGGATTGAGGATTGAAGATTGAATATTGATGATTGAAGATTGAGGATTGAGGATTGAGGATTGAGGGTTGTGGATTGAGGACGAGGACTGAGGGTTGAGTATTGATGTTTGAGGTCTGAGGATTGAGGATTGAGGACTGAGATTAGAGGATTGAGGATTGAGGATTGAAGATTGAGGATTTGGTGTTGAGGATTGAAGAATGAGGATTGAGGATTGCGGATTGAGGATTGAGGATTGAGGATTGAGGATTGAGGAACGAGGATTGAGGATTGAAGGTTAAGTATTGATGATTGAAGATTGAGGATTGAGGATTGAGGACTGAGTATTGAGGATTGACGATTGAGTATTGAGGATTGAAGGTTGTGGATTGAGGATTGAGGATTGAGGATTGAGGATTGAGGATTGAGGATTGACGATTGAGGATTGAGGATTGAAGATTGAGGATTGGGTATTGCGGATTGAACATTGAAGATTGAGGATTGAGTATCGAGGACTGAAGGTTGAATATTGATGATTGAAGATTGATGATTGAGGATTGAGGGTTGTGAATTGAGGACGAGGACTGAGGGTTGAGTATTGATGTCTGAGGTCTGAGGATTGAGGATTGAGGATTGAGAATTGAGGATTGAGGATTGAGGATTGAAGATTGAGGATTGGGTATTGAGGATTGAAGAATGAGCATTGAGGATTTAGGATTGAGGATTGAGGATTGAAGGTTGAGGAATGAGGATTGAGGTTTGAGGATTGAAGGTTGAGTATTGAGGATTGAAGATTGAGGATTGAGGATTGAGGTTTGAGGATTGAGGATTGACGATTGAAGATTGAGGATTGGGGACTGAGAGTTGATGGTTGAGTGATGAGAATTGATGTTTGTGGATAGAGATATGAAGATTGCAGATTGAGTATTGCGTATGGAAAACTCTGAACTGAAGATATTCTAGTGAGGATTGAGGATTGACAACTGATTGTTAAGGACTGAGGGCTGAAGATTGAGGATTCAGGATTGAGGATTCAGGACTGTGGTTTGAGTACTGAGGATTGGGGATTGAGGATTGGGGATTGAGGATTGAGGATCGAGGATTGAAGAATGAAGATTGGGTATTTAGGATTGAACATTGAGGATTGAGGATTGAGGATTGAGGATTGAGGATTGAGGGTTGACGATTGAAGATTGAGGATTGGGGACTGAGAGTTGATGGTTGAGTGATGAGAATTGATGTTTGTGGATAGAGATATGAAGATTGCAGATTGAGTATTGCGTATGGAAAACTCTGAACTGAGGATATTCTAGTGAGGAATGAGGATTGACAACTGATTGTTGAGGACTGACGGCTGAAGATTGAGGACTCAGGGTTGAGGATTCAGGACTGTGGTTTGAGGACTGAGGATTGAGGATTGAGGATTGGGGATTGAGGATTGAGGATCGCGGATTGAAGATTGAAGATTGGGTATTGAGGATTGAACATTGAGGATTGAGGATTGAGGATTGAGGATTGAGGATTGAGGATTGAGGATTGAAGATTGAATATTGATGATTGAAGGTTGAGGATACAGGATTGAGTGTTGTGGATTCAGGACGAGGACTGAGGGTTGAGTATTGATGTTTGAGGTTTGAGGATTGAGGATAGAGGATTGAGAATTGAGGATTGAGGATTGAGGATTGAAGATTGAGGATTGGGTATTGAGGATTGAAGAATGAGGACTGAGGATTGAGGATTGAGGATTGAGGATTGAAGATTGAGTATTGAGGATTGATGATTGAGGATTGAGGATTGAGGATTGAGGATTGAGGATTGAGGATTGAGGATTGAGGATTGAGGATTGAAGATTAAGGATTGAGGATTGAGGATTAAAGGTTGAGCATTGAGGATTGAGGATTGACAACTGATTGTTGAGGACTGAGGGCTGAAGATTGAGGATTCAGGATTGAGGATTCAGAATTGAGGTTTGAGGACTGAGGATTGAGGATTGAGGATTGAAGATTGAATATTGATGATTGAAGATTGAGGATTGAGGATTGAGGATTGCGGGTTGTGGATTGAGGACGAGGACTGAGGGTTGAGTATTGATGTTTGAGGTCTGAGGATTGAGGATTGAGGACTGAGATTAGAGGATTGAGGATTGAGGATTGAAGATTGAGGATTTGGTGTTGAGGATTGAAGAATGAGGATTGAGGATTGCGGATTGAGGATTGAGGACTGAGATTAGAGGATTGAGGATTGAGGATTGAAGATTGAGGATTTGGTGTTGAGGATTGAAGATTGAGGATTGAGGATTGAGGATTGAGGATTGAGGATTGAGGATTGAGGATTGACGATTGAGGATTGAGGATTGAAGATTGAGGATTGGGTATTGCGGATTGAACATTGAAGATTGAGGATTGAGTATCGAGGACTGAAGGTTGAATATTGATGATTGAAGATTGATGATTGAGGATTGAGGGTTGTGAATTGAGGACGAGGACTGAGGGTTGAGTATTGATGTCTGAGGTCTGAGGATTGAGGATTGAGGATTGAGAATTGAGGATTGAGGATTGAGGATTGAAGATTGAGGATTGGGTATTGAGGATTGAAGAATGAGCATTGAGGATTTAGGATTGAGGATTGAGGATTGAAGGTTGAGGAATGAGGATTGAGGTTTGAGGATTGAAGGTTGAGTATTGAGGATTGAAGATTGAGGATTGAGGATTGAGGTTTGAGGATTGAGGATTGACGATTGAAGATTGAGGATTCGGGACTGAGAGTTGATGGTTGAGTGATGAGAATTGATGTTTGTGGATAGAGATATGAAGATTGCAGATTGAGTATGGCGTATGGAAAACTCTGAACTGAAGATATTCTAGTGAGGATTGAGGATTGACAACTGATTGTTAAGGACTGAGGGCTGAAGATTGAGGATTCAGGATTGAGGATTCAGGACTGTGGTTTGAGTACTGAGGATTGGGGATTGAGGATTGGGGATTGAGGATTGAGGATCGAGGATTGAAGAATGAAGATTGCGTATTTAGGATTGAACATTGAGGATTGAGGATTGAGGATTGAGGATCGCGGATTGAAGATTGAAGATTGGGTATTGAGGATTGAACATTGAGGATTGAGGATTGAGGATTGAGGATTGAGGATTGAGGATTGAAGATTGAATATTGATGATTGAAGGTTGAGGATTGAGGATTGAGGGTTGTGGATTCAGGACGAGGACTGAGGGTTGAGTATTGATGTTTGAGGTCTGAGGATTGAGGATAGAGGATTGAGAATTGAGGATTGATGACTGAGGATTGAGGATTGAGGTATGACGATTGCGGATTGAGTATTGAAAATTGGGTATTGAGGTTTGAATATTGAGGATTGAGGATTGAGGATTGAGGATTGAAGATTGAGTATTGAGGATTGAAGATTGAGGATTGAGGATTGAAGATTGAGTATTGAGGATTGAAGATTGAGGATTGAGGATTGAGGATTGAAGATTGAGTATTGAGGATTGAAGATTGAGGATTGAGGATTGAGGATTGAGGATTGAGGTCTGAGTATTGAGGATTTAGGATTGAGGATTGAGGATTGTGGATTGAGGATTGAAGATTGAGGATTGGGTATTGCGGATTGAACATTGAGTATTGAGGATTGAGGATTGAGGACTGAAGATTGAATATTGATGATTGAGATCGATGATTGAGGATTGAGAGTTGTGGATTGAGGACGAGGACTGAGGGTTGAGTATTGATGTCTGAGGTCTGAGGATTGAGGATTGAGGATTGAGGATTGGGTATTGAGGATTGAACATCGAGGGTTGAGGACTGAGGATTGAGGATTGAGGACTGAAGATTGAATATTGATGATTGAAGATTGAGGATTCAGGATTGAGGGTTCTGGATTGGGGACCAGGACTGAGGGTTGAATATTAACGTTTGAGGTCTGAGGAGTGAGGATTGAGGATTGAGAATTGAGGATTGAGGATTGAGGATTGAGGATTGAGGCCTGAGGATTGAGAATTGAGAACTGAGGACGAGGACTGAGGGCTGAGGGTTGAGGTTTGAGGAATGACGATTGGGGGTTGAGGATCGAGGACTGAGGATTGAGGATTGAGGATTGAGTACTGAAGATTGAGTATTGATGACTGAGGATTGAGGATTGAGGATTGTGGATTGAGGATTGAGGATTGAGGATTGAAGATTGAGTATTGAGGATTGAAGATTGAGAATTGAGGATTGAAGATTGAGGATTGAGGATTGAAGATTGAGTATTGAGGATTGAAGATTGAGGATTGAGGATTGAGGATTGAAGATTGAGTATTGAGGATTGAAGATTGAGGATTGAGGATTGAGGATTGAGGATTGAGGTCTGAGTATTGAGGATTGAGGATTGAGGATTGAGGATTGAGGATTGAGGGTTGAAGATTGAGGATTGGGTATTGCGGATTGAACATTGAGGATTGAGGATTGAGGATTGAGGACTGAAGATTGAATATTGATGATTGAGATTGATGATTGAGGATTGAGAGTTGTGGATTGAGGACGAGGACTGAGGGTTGAGTATTGATGTCTGAGGTCTGAGGATTGAGGATTGAGGATTGAGGATTGGGTATTGAGGATTGAGCATTGAGGATTGAGGATTGAGGATTGAGGATTGAGGACTGAAGATTGAATATTGATGATTGAAGATTGAGGATTCAGGATTGAGGGTTCTGGATTGGGGACCAGGACTGAGGGTTGAATATTAACGTTTGAGGTCTGAGGAGTGAGGATTGAGGATTGAGAATTGAGGATTGAGGATTGAGGATTGAGGATTGAGGCCTGAGGATTGAGAATTGAGAACTGAGGATGAGGACTGAGGGCTGAGGGTTGAGGATTGAGGAATGAGGATTGGGGGTTGAGGATCGAGGACTGAGGATTGAGGATTGAGGATTGAGTACTGAAGATTGAGTATTGATGACTGAGGATTGAGGATTGAGGATTGTGGATTGAGGATTGAGGATTGAGGATTGAAGATTGAGTATTGAGGATTGAAGATTGAGAATTGAGGGTTGAGGATTGAGGATTGAAGATGAGGGCTGAGGGTTGAGGATTGAGGTTTGAGGACTTAGGATTGAGGATTGAGGATTGAGAGTTGACGATTGAAGATTGAGGATTGGGGACTGAGAGTTGATGGTTGAGTGATGAGAATTGATGTTTGTGGATAGAGATATGAAGATTGCAGATTGAGTATTGCGTATGGAAAACTCTGAACTGAGGATATTCTAGTGTGGAATGAGGATTGACAACTGATTGTTGAGGACTGAGGGCTGAAGATTGAGGACTCGGGATTGAGGATTCAGGACTGTGGTTTGAGGACTGTGGATTGAGGATTGAGGATTGGGGATTGAGGATTGAGGATCGCGGATTGAAGATTGAAGATTGGGTATTGAGGATTGAACATTGAGGATTGAGGATTGAGGATTGAGGATTGAGGATTGAGGATTGAAGATTGAATATTGATGATTGAAGGTTGAGGATTGAGGATTGAGGGTTGTGGATTCAGGACGAGGACTGAGGGTTGAGTATTGATGTTTGAGGTCTGAGGATTGAGGATAGAGGATTGAGAATTGAGGATTGATGACTGAGGATTGAGGATTGAGGTATGACGATTGCGGATTGAGTATTGAAAATTGGGTATTGAGGTTTGAATATTGAGGATTGAGGATTGAGGATTGAGGATTGAAGATTGAGTATTGAGGATTGAAGATTGAGGATTGAGGATTGAAGATTGAGTATTGAGGATTGAAGATTGAGGATTGAGGATTGAGGATTGAAGATTGAGTATTGAGGATTGAAGATTGAGGATTGAGGATTGAGGATTGAGGATTGAGGTCTGAGTATTGAGGATTTAGGATTGAGGATTGAGGATTGTGGATTGAGGATTGAAGATTGAGGATTGGGTATTGCGGATTGAACATTGAGTATTGAGGATTGAGGATTGAGGACTGAAGATTGAATATTGATGATTGAGATCGATGATTGAGGATTGAGAGTTGTGGATTGAGGACGAGGACTGAGGGTTGAGTATTGATGTCTGAGGTCTGAGGATTGAGGATTGAGGATTGAGGATTGGGTATTGAGGATTGAACATCGAGGGTTGAGGACTGAGGATTGAGGATTGAGGACTGAAGATTGAATATTGATGATTGAAGATTGAGGATTCAGGATTGAGGGTTCTGGATTGGGGACCAGGACTGAGGGTTGAATATTAACGTTTGAGGTCTGAGGAGTGAGGATTGAGGATTGAGAATTGAGGATTGAGGATTGAGGATTGAGGATTGAGGCCTGAGGATTGAGAATTGAGAACTGAGGACGAGGACTGAGGGCTGAGGGTTGAGGTTTGAGGAATGACGATTGGGGGTTGAGGATCGAGGACTGAGGATTGAGGATTGAGGATTGAGTACTGAAGATTGAGTATTGATGACTGAGGATTGAGGATTGAGGATTGTGGATTGAGGATTGAGGATTGAGGATTGAAGATTGAGTATTGAGGATTGAAGATTGAGAATTGAGGATTGAAGATTGAGGATTGAGGATTGAAGATTGAGTATTGAGGATTGAAGATTGAGGATTGAGGATTGAGGATTGAAGATTGAGTATTGAGGATTGAAGATTGAGGATTGAGGATTGAGGATTGAGGATTGAGGTCTGAGTATTGAGGATTGAGGATTGAGGATTGAGGATTGAGGATTGAGGGTTGAAGATTGAGGATTGGGTATTGCGGATTGAACATTGAGGATTGAGGATTGAGGATTGAGGACTGAAGATTGAATATTGATGATTGAGATTGATGATTGAGGATTGAGAGTTGTGGATTGAGGACGAGGACTGAGGGTTGAGTATTGATGTCTGAGGTCTGAGGATTGAGGATTGAGGATTGAGGATTGGGTATTGAGGATTGAGCATTGAGGATTGAGGATTGAGGATTGAGGATTGAGGACTGAAGATTGAATATTGATGATTGAAGATTGAGGATTCAGGATTGAGGGTTCTGGATTGGGGACCAGGACTGAGGGTTGAATATTAACGTTTGAGGTCTGAGGAGTGAGGATTGAGGATTGAGAATTGAGGATTGAGGATTGAGGATTGAGGATTGAGGCCTGAGGATTGAGAATTGAGAACTGAGGATGAGGACTGAGGGCTGAGGGTTGAGGATTGAGGAATGAGGATTGGGGGTTGAGGATCGAGGACTGAGGATTGAGGATTGAGGATTGAGTACTGAAGATTGAGTATTGATGACTGAGGATTGAGGATTGAGGATTGTGGATTGAGGATTGAGGATTGAGGATTGAAGATTGAGTATTGAGGATTGAAGATTGAGAATTGAGGGTTGAGGATTGAGGATTGAAGATGAGGGCTGAGGGTTGAGGATTGAGGTTTGAGGACTTAGGATTGAGGATTGAGGATTGAGAGTTGACGATTGAAGATTGAGGATTGGGGACTGAGAGTTGATGGTTGAGTGATGAGAATTGATGTTTGTGGATAGAGATATGAAGATTGCAGATTGAGTATTGCGTATGGAAAACTCTGAACTGAGGATATTCTAGTGTGGAATGAGGATTGACAACTGATTGTTGAGGACTGAGGGCTGAAGATTGAGGACTCGGGATTGAGGATTCAGGACTGTGGTTTGAGGACTGTGGATTGAGGATTGAGGATTGGGGATTGAGGATTGAGGATCGCGGATTGAAGATTGAAGATTGGGTATTGAGGATTGAACATTGAGGATTGAGGATTGAGGATTGAGGATTGAGGATTGAGGATTGAAGATTGAATATTGATGATTGAAGGTTGAGGATTGAGGATTGAGGGTTGTGGATTCAGGACGAGGACTGAGGGTTGAGTATTGATGTTTGAGGTCTGAGGATTGAGGATAGAGGATTGAGAATTGAGGATTGATGACTGAGGATTGAGGATTGAGGTATGACGATTGCGGATTGAGTATTGAAAATTGGGTATTGAGGTTTGAATATTGAGGATTGAGGATTGAGGATTGAGGATTGAAGATTGAGTATTGAGGATTGAAGATTGAGGATTGAGGATTGAAGATTGAGTATTGAGGATTGAAGATTGAGGATTGAGGATTGAGGATTGAAGATTGAGTATTGAGGATTGAAGATTGAGGATTGAGGATTGAGGATTGAGGATTGAGGTCTGAGTATTGAGGATTTAGGATTGAGGATTGAGGATTGTGGATTGAGGATTGAAGATTGAGGATTGGGTATTGCGGATTGAACATTGAGTATTGAGGATTGAGGATTGAGGACTGAAGATTGAATATTGATGATTGAGATCGATGATTGAGGATTGAGAGTTGTGGATTGAGGACGAGGACTGAGGGTTGAGTATTGATGTCTGAGGTCTGAGGATTGAGGATTGAGGATTGAGGATTGGGTATTGAGGATTGAACATCGAGGGTTGAGGACTGAGGATTGAGGATTGAGGACTGAAGATTGAATATTGATGATTGAAGATTGAGGATTCAGGATTGAGGGTTCTGGATTGGGGACCAGGACTGAGGGTTGAATATTAACGTTTGAGGTCTGAGGAGTGAGGATTGAGGATTGAGAATTGAGGATTGAGGATTGAGGATTGAGGATTGAGGCCTGAGGATTGAGAATTGAGAACTGAGGATGAGGACTGAGGGCTGAGGGTTGAGGTTTGAGGAATGACGATTGGGGGTTGAGGATCGAGGACTGAGGATTGAGGATTGAGGATTGAGTACTGAAGATTGAGTATTGATGACTGAGGATTGAGGATTGAGGATTGTGGATTGAGGATTGAGGATTGAGGATTGAAGATTGAGTATTGAGGATTGAAGATTGAGAATTGAGGATTGAAGATTGAGGATTGAGGATTGAAGATTGAGTATTGAGGATTGAAGATTGAGGATTGAGGATTGAGGATTGAAGATTGAGTATTGAGGATTGAAGATTGAGGATTGAGGATTGAGGATTGAGGATTGAGGTCTGAGTATTGAGGATTGAGGATTGAGGATTGAGGATTGAGGATTGAGGGTTGAAGATTGAGGATTGGGTATTGCGGATTGAACATTGAGGATTGAGGATTGAGGATTGAGGACTGAAGATTGAATATTGATGATTGAGATTGATGATTGAGGATTGAGAGTTGTGGATTGAGGACGAGGACTGAGGGTTGAGTATTGATGTCTGAGGTCTGAGGATTGAGGATTGAGGATTGAGGATTGGGTATTGAGGATTGAGCATTGAGGATTGAGGATTGAGGATTGAGGATTGAGGACTGAAGATTGAATATTGATGATTGAAGATTGAGGATTCAGGATTGAGGGTTCTGGATTGGGGACCAGGACTGAGGGTTGAATATTAACGTTTGAGGTCTGAGGAGTGAGGATTGAGGATTGAGAATTGAGGATTGAGGATTGAGGATTGAGGATTGAGGCCTGAGGATTGAGAATTGAGAACTGAGGATGAGGACCGAGGGCTGAGGGTTGAGGTTTGAGGAATGAGGATTGGGGGTTGAGGATCGAGGACTGAGGATTGAGGATTGAGGATTGAGAACTGAAGATTGAGTATTGATGGCTGAGGATTGAGGATTGAGGATTGAGGTTTGAGGACTGAGGATTGAGGATAGAGTATTGAGGATTGAGGATTGAGGATTGAGGATTGAGGATTGAGGATTGAAGATTGAGGATTGGGTATTGCGGATTCACCATTGAGGATTGAGGATTGAGGATTGAGGACTGAAGATTGAATATTGATGATTGAGATTGATGATTGAGGATTGAGAGTTGTGGATTGAGGACGAGGACTGAGGGTTGAGTATTGATGTCTGAGGTCTGAGGATTGAGGATTGAGGATTGAGGATTGGGTATTGAGGATTGAACATTGAGGATTGAGGATTGAGTATTGAGGATTGTGGACTGAAGATTGAATATTGATGATTGAAGATTGAGGATTCAGGATTGAGGGTTCTGGATTGGGGACCAGGACTGAGGGTTGAATATTAACGTTTGAGGTCTGAGGAGTGAGGATTGAGGATTGAGAATTGAGGATTGAGGATTGAGGATTGAGGATTGAGGCCTGAGGATTGAGAATTGAGAACTGAGGATGAGGACTGAGGGCTGAGGGTTGAGGATTGAGGAATGAGGATTGGGGGTTGAGGATCGAGGACTGAGGATTGAGGATTGAGGATTGAGTACTGAAGATTGAGTATTGATGACTGAGGATTGAGGATTGAGGATTGTGGATTGAGGATTGAGGATTGAGGATTGAAGATTGAGTATTGAGGATTGAAGATTGAGAATTGAGGGTTGAGGATTGAGGATTGAAGATGAGGGCTGAGGGTTGAGGATTGAGGTTTGAGGACTTAGGATTGAGGATTGAGGATTGAGAGTTGAGGAGTGAGGATTGAGGATTGAAGATTGAGGATTGGGTATTGAGGATTGAAGAATGAGCATTGAGGATTCAGGTTTGAGGATTGAGGATTGAAGATTGAGGACTGAGGATTCAGGTTTGAGGATTGAAGATTGAGTATTGAGTGTTGAAGATTGAGGATTGAGGATTGAGGATTGAGGATTGAGGATTGAGGATTGACGATTGAAGATTGAGTATTGGGGACTGAGAGTTGATGGTTGAGTGATGAGAATTGATGTTTGTGGATAGAGATATGAAGATTGCAGATTGAGTATTGCGTATGGAAAACTCTGAACTGAGGATATTCTAGTGAGGATTGAGGATTGACAACTGATTGTTGAGGACTGAGGGCTGAAGATTGGGGATTCACGATTGAGGATTCAGGACTGTGGTTTGAGGACTGTGGATTGAGGATTGAGGATTGGGGATTGAGGATTGAGGATCGAGGATTGAAGATTGAAGATTGGGTATTATGGATTGAACATTGAGGATTGAGGGTTGAGGATTGAGGATTGAGGATTGAGGATTGAAGATTGAATATTGATGATTGAAGGTTGAGGATACAGGATTGAGTGTTGTGGATTCAGGACGAGGACTGAGGGTTGAGTATTGATGTTTGAGGTCTGAGGATTGAGGATAGAGGATTGAGAATTGAGGATTGAGGATTGAGGATTGAAGATTGATGATTGGGTATTGAGGATTGAAGAATGAGGACTGAGGATTGAGGATTGAGGATTGAGGATTGAAGATTGGGTATTGAGGATTGAACATTGAGGATTGAAGATTGAGGATTGAGGATTGAGGTTTGAGGATTGAGGATTGACGATTGAAGATTGAGGATTGGGGACTGAGAGTTGATGGTTGAGTGATGAGAATTGATGTTTGTGGATAGAGATATGAAGATTGCAGATTGAGTATTGCGTACGGAAAACTCTGAGCTGAGGATATTCTAGTGAGGAATGAGGATTGACAACTGATTGTTGAGGACTGAGGGCTGAAGATTGAGGATTCAGGATTGAGGATTCAGGACTGTGGTTTGAGGACTGTGGATTGAGGATTGAGGATTGGGGATTGAGGATTGAGGATCGAGGATTGAAGATTGAAGATTGGGTATTGAGGATTGAACATTGAGGATTGAGGATTGAGGATTGAGGATTGAGGATTGAGGATTGAAGATTGAATATTGATGATTGAAGGTTGAGGATACAGGATTGAGTGTTGTGGATTCAGGACGAGGACTGAGGGTTGAGTATTGATGTTTGAGGTCTGAGGATTGAGGATAGAGGATTGAGAATTGAGGATTGAGGATTGAGGATTGAAGATTGATGATTGGGTATTGAGGATTGAAGAATGAGGACTGAGGATTGAGGATTGAGGATTGAGGATTGAAGATTGAGTATTGAGGATTGAGGATTGAGGATTGAAGATTGAAGATTGGGTATTGAGGATTGAACATTGTGGATTGAAGGTTGAGGATTGAGGATTGAGGTTTGAGGATTGAGGATTGACGATTGAAGATTGAGGATTGGGGACTGAGAGTTGATGGTTGAGTGATGAGAATTGATGTTTGTGGATAGAGGTATAAAGATTGCAGATTGAGTATTGCGTACGGAAAACTCTGAGCTGAGGATATTCTAGTGAGGAATGAGGATTGACAACTGATTGTTGAGGACTGAGGGCTGAAGATTGAGGATTCAGGATTGAGGATTCAGGACTGTGGTTTGAGGACTGTGGATTGAGGATTGAGGATTGGGGATTGAGGATTGAGGATCGAGGATTGAAGATTGAAGATTGGGTATTGAGGATTGAACATTGAGGATTGAGGATTGAGGATTGAGGATTGAGGATTGAGGATTGAAGATTGAATATTGATGATTGAAGGTTGAGGATACAGGATTGAGTGTTGTGGATTCAGGACGAGGACTGAGGGTTGAGTATTGATGTTTGAGGTCTGAGGATTGAGGATAGAGGATTGAGAATTGAGGATTGAGGATTGAGGATTGAAGATTGATGATTGGGTATTGAGGATTGAAGAATGAGGACTGAGGATTGAGGATTGAGGATTGAGGATTGAAGATTGAGTATTGAGGATTGATGATTGAGGATTGAGGATTGAGGATTGAGGATTGAGGATTGAGGATTGAGGATTGAGGATTGAGGATTGAAGATTAAGGATTGAGGATTGAGGATTAAAGGTTGAGCATTGAGGATTGAGGATTGACAACTGATTGTTGAGGACTGAGGGCTGAAGATTGAGGATTCAGGATTGAGGATTCAGAATTGAGGTTTGAGGACTGAGGATTGAGGATTGAGGATTGAAGATTGAATATTGATGATTGAAGATTGAGGATTGAGGATTGAGGATTGAGGGTTGTGGATTGAGGACGAGGACTGAGGGTTGAGTATTGATGTTTGAGGTCTGAGGATTGAGGATTGAGGACTGAGATTAGAGGATTGAGGATTGAGGATTGAAGATTGAGGATTTGGTGTTGAGGATTGAAGAATGATGATTGAGGATTGCGGATTGAGGATTGAGGATTGAAGATTGAGTATTGAGGATTGAAGATTGAGGGTTGAGGATTGAGGATTGAGGATTGAGGAACGAGGATTGAGGATTGAAGATTAAGTATTGATGATTGAAGATTGAGGATTGAGGATTGAGGATTGAGGATTGAGGATTGAGGATTGAGGATTGAGTATTGAAAGTTGAGGATTGATGACTGAGGATTGAGTATTGCGGATTGACGATTGAGGATTGAGGATTGAGGGTTGAAGGTTGAGTGTTGAGGATTGATGGTTGAGGATTGACGATTGAGGATTGAGGATTGAGGATGATGGCTGAGGTTTGTGGTTTGAGGTTTGAGTATTGAATCCTGAGAATTCAGTATGTTCTATTGAGTATTGAGAATTGAGGATTGATGCTTTAGTATTGAGGATTCAGGATTGAGGATTGAGGATTGAGTACTGAAGATTGAGGATTGGTGATTGAGGATTTAGGATTGAGGATTGAAGATTGAGGGTTGAGGATTGAAAATTGAGTATTGAGGATTGAAGGTTGAGGACTGAGGAATAAGGATTGCGGATTGAGGATTGAGGATTGAGGATTGAGGATTGAAGTTTGAGTGTTGAGGATTGAGGGTTGAAGTTTGAGGATTGAGTACTGAGTATTGAGGATGAGGGCTGAGGTTTGAGGATTGAGGTTTGAGTATTGAATCCTGAGAATTCAGGATATTCTATTGAGTATTGAGAATTGAGGATTGATTGTTGAGTATTGAGGACTGAGGATTGAGGATTGAAGATTGTGTATTGATGATTGAAGATTGAGGATTGAGGATTGAGGATTGAGGGTTGTGGATTGAGGACGAGGCCTGAGGGTTGAGTATTGATGTTTGAGGTCTGAGGATTGAGGATTGAGGACTGAGATTAGCGGATTGAGGATTGAGGATTGAAGATTGAGGATTTGGTGTTGAGGATTGAAGAATGAGGATTGAGGATTGCGGATTGAGGATTGAGGATTGAAGATTGAGTATTGAGGATTGAGGATTGAGGATTGAGAATTGAGGATGGAGGATTGAGGATTGAAGATTGAGGATTGGGTATTGAGGATTGAAGAATGAGCATTGAGGATTGAGGATTGAGGATTGAGGATTGAAGATTGAGGATTGAGGATTGAGGATTGAAGACTGAGGATTGTGTATTGAGGATTGAAGAATAAGCATTGAGGATTGAGGATTGAGGATTGAGGATTGAAGATTGAGGATTGATGATTGAGTATTGAGGATTGAAGATTGAGGATTGAGGATTGATGATTGAGGATTGAGCATTGAGGATTGGGGATTGAAGATTGAGGACTGGGGACTGAGTGTTGAGGATTGAGTGATGAGAATTGGTGTTTGTGGATAGAGATTTAAAGATTGCAGATTGAGTATTGAGTATTGAAAACTGTGAATTGATGATATTCTATTGAGAATTGAGAATTGACAACTGATTGTTGAGGACTGAGGTCTGAAGGTTGAGGATTCAGGATTGAGGATCCAGGATTGAGGTTTGAGGACTGAGGATTGAGGATAGAGTATTGAGAATTGCGGATTGAGGATTGAGGATTGAGGATTGAGGATTGAAGATTGAGGATTGGGTATTGCGGATTGAACATTGAGGATTGAGGATTGAGGATTGAGGACTGAAGATTGAATATTGATGATTGAGATTGATGATTGAGGATTGAGAGTTGTAGATTGAGGACGAGGACAGAGGGTTGAGTATTGATGTCTGAGGTCTGAGGATTGAGGTTTGAGCATTGAGGATTGGGTATTGAGGATTGAACATTGAGGATTGAGGATTGAGGATTGAGGATTGAGGACTGAAGATTGAATATTGATGATTGAAGATTGAGGATTCAGGATTGAGGGTTCTGGATTGGGAACCAGGACTGAGGGTTGAATATTAACGTTTGAGGTCTGAGGAGTGAGGATTGAGGATTGAGAATTGAGGATTGAGGATTGAGGATTGAGGATTGAGGCCTGAGGATTGAGAATTGAGAACTGAGGATGAGGACTGTGGGCTGAGGGTTGAGGTTTGAGGAATGAGGTTTGGGGGTTGAGGATCGAGGACTGAGGATTGAGGATTGAGGATTGAAGATGAGGGCTGAGGGTTGAGGATTGAGGTTTGAGGACTGAGGATTGAGGATTGAGGATTGAGAGTTGAGGATTGAGGATTGAGGATTGAAGATTGAGGATTGGGTATTGAGGATTGAAGAATGAGCATTGAGGATTCAGGTTTGCGGATTGAGGATTGAAAATTGAGGATTGAGGATTCAGGTTTGAGGATTGAAGATTGAGTATTGGGGACTGAGAGTTGATGGTTGAGTGATGAGAATTGATGTTTGTGGATAGAGATATGAAGATTGCAGATTGAGTATTGCGTATGGAAAGCGCTGAACTGAGGATATTCTAGTGAGGATTGAGGATTGACAACTGATTGTTGAGGACTGAGGGCTGAAGATTGAGGATTCAGGATTGAGGATTCAGGACTGTGGTTTGAGAACTGTGGATTGAGGATTGATGACTGAGGATAGAGTATTGCGGATTGACGATTGAGGATTGAGGATTGGGGATTGAGGATTGAGGATCGAGGATTGAAGATTGAAGATTGGGTATTCAGGATTGAACATTGAGGATTGAGGATTGAGGATTGAGGATTGAGTATTGAGGATTGAGGCTGAGGATTGAAGATTGAGTATTGAGTATTGAAGATTGAGGATTGAGGATTGAGGATCGAGGATTGACAATGAGGGCTGAGGGTTGAGGATTGAGGTTTGAGGATTGAGGACTGAGGAATGAGGATTGATGATTGAGTATTGAGGATTGAAGATTGAGGATTGAGGATTGATGATTGAGGATTGAGCATTGAGGATTAAGGATTGAAGATTGAGGACTGGGGACTGAGTGTTGAGGGTTGAGTGATGAGAATTGGTGTTTGTGGATAGAGATTTAAAGATTGCAGATTGAGTATTGAGTATTGAAAACTGTGAATTGATGATATTCTATTGAGAATTGAGAATTGACAACTGATTGTTGAGGACTGAGGTCTGAAGGTTGAGGATTCAGAATTGAGGATCCAGGATTGCGGTTTGAGGACTGAGGATTGAGGATAGAGTATTGAGGATTGAGGATTGAGGATTGAGGATTGAGGATTGTGGATTGAAGATTGAGGATTGGGTACTGCGGATTGAACATTGAGGATTGAGGATTGAGGATTGAGGACTGAAGATTGAAAATTGATGATTGAAGATTGATGATTGAGGATTGAGAGTTGTGGATTGAGTACGAGGACTGAGGGTTGAGTATTGATGTCTGAGGTCTGAGGATTGAGGATTGAGGATTGAGGATTGGGTATTGAGGATTGAACATTGAGGATTGAGGATTGAGGATTGAGGATTGAGGACTGAAGATTGAATATTGATGATTGAAGATTGAGAATTCAGGATTGAGGGTTCTGGATTGGGGACCAGGACTGAGGGTTGAATATTAACGTTTGAGGTCTGAGGAGTGAGGATTGAGGATTGAGAATTGAGGATTGAGGATTGAGGATTGAGGATTGAGGCCTGAGGATTGAGAATTGAGAACTGAGGATGAGGACTGAGGGCTGAGGGTTGAGGTTTGAGGAATGAGGATTGGGGGTTGAGGATCGAGGACTGAGGATTGAGGATTGAGGATTGAGTACTGAAGATTGAGTATTGATGACTGAGGATTGAGGATTGAGGATTGTGGATTGAGGATTGAGGATTGAGTATTGAAGATTGAGTATTGAGGATTGAAGATTGAGAATCGAGGATTGAGGATTGAGGATTGAAGATGAGGGCTGAGGGTTGAGGATTGAGGTTTGAGGACTGAGGATTGAGGATTGAGGATTGAGAGTTGAGGATTGAGGATTGAGGATTGAGGATTGAAGATTGAGGATTGTGTATTGAAGATTGAAGAAGGAGCATTGAGGATTCAGGTTTGAGGATTGAGGATTGAAAATTGAGGATTGAGGATTCAGTTTTGAGGATTGGAGGTTGAGTATTGAGTGTTGAGATTGAGGGTTGAGGATTGAGGATTGAGGATTGAGGATTGAGGATTGACGATTGAAGATTGAGTATTGGGGACTGAGAGTTGATGGCTGAGTGATGAGAATTGATGTTTGTGGATTGAGATATGAAGATTGCAGATTGAGTATTGCGTATGGAAAACTCTGAACTGAGGATATTCTAGTGAGGATTGAGGATTGACAGCTGATTGTTGAGGACTGAGGGCTGAAGATTGAGGATTCAGGATTGAGGATTCAGGACTGTGGTTTGAGGACTGTGGATTGAGGATTGAGGATTGGGGTTGAGGATTGAGGATCGAGGATTGAAGATTGAAGATTGGGTATAGAGGATTGAACATTGAGGATTGAGGATTGAGGATTGAGGATTGAGGATTGAGGATTGAGGATTGAAGATTGAATATTGATGATTGAAGGTTGAGGATACAGGATTGAGTGTTGTGGATTCAGGACGAGGACTGAGGGTTGAGTATTGATGTTTGAGGTCTGAGGATTGAGGATAGAGGATTGAGAATTGAGGATTGAGGATTGAGGATTGAAGATTGAGGATTGGGTATTGAGGATTGAAGAATGAGGACTGAGGATTGAGGATTGAGGATTGAGGATTGAAGATTGAGTATTGAGGATTGATGATTGAGGATTGAGGATTGAGGATTGAGGATTGAGGATTGAGGATTGAGGATTGAGGATTGAGGATTGAAGATTAAGGATTGAGGATTGAGGATTAAAGGTTGAGCATTGAGGATTGAGGATTGACAACTGATTGTTGAGGACTGAGGGCTGAAGATTGAGGATTCAGGATTGAGGATTCAGAATTGAGGTTTGAGGACTGAGGATTGAGGATTGAGGATTGAAGATTGAATATTGATGATTGAAGATTGAGGATTGAGGATTGAGGATTGAGGGTTGTGGATTGAGGACGAGGACTGAGGGTTGAGTATTGATGTTTGAGGTCTGAGGATTGAGGATTGAGGACTGAGATTAGAGGATTGAGGATTGAGGATTGAAGATTGAGGATTTGGTGTTGAGGATTGAAGAATGAGGATTGAGGATTGCGGATTGAGGATTGAGGATTGAAGATTGAGTATTGAGGATTGAAGATTGAGGATTGAGGATTGAGGATTGAGGATTGAGGAACGAGGATTGAGGATTGAAGGTTAAGTATTGATGATTGAAGATTGAGGATTGAGGATTGAGGACTGAGTATTGAGGATTGAAGATTGAGGATTCAGGATTGAGGATTCAGGATTGGGGAATGAGGATTGAGGATTGATGGTTGTGAATTGGGGACAAGGACTGAGGGTTGAATATTGATGTTTGAGGTCTGAGGATTGAGGATTGAGGATTGAGAATTGAGGATTGAGGGTTGAGGATTGAAGATTGAGGATTGGGTATTGAGGATTGAAGAATGAGGATTGAAAATAGAGGATTGAGGCCTGAGGATTGAGAATTGAGAACTGAGGATGAGGACTGTGGGCTGAGGGTTGAGGTTTGAGGAATGAGGACTGACGATTGAGGATTGAGGATTGACGATTGAGTATTGAGGATTGAAGGTTGTGGATTGAGGATTGAGGATTGAGGATTGAGGATTGAGGATTGAGGATTGACGATTGAGGATTGAGGATTGAAGATTGAGGATTGGGTATTGCGGATTGAACATTGAAGATTGAGGATTGAGTATCGAGGACTGAAGGTTGAATATTGATGATTGAAGATTGATGATTGAGGATTGAGGGTTGTGAATTGAGGACGAGGACTGAGGGTTGAGTATTGATGTCTGAGGTCTGAGGATTGAGGATTGAGGATTGAGAATTGAGGATTGAGGATTGAGGATTGAAGATTGAGGATTGGGTATTGAGGATTGAAGAATGAGCATTGAGGATTTAGGATTGAGGATTGAGGATTGAAGGTTGAGGAATGAGGATTGAGGTTTGAGGATTGAAGGTTGAGTATTGAGGATTGAAGATTGAGGATTGAGGATTGAGGTTTGAGGATTGAGGATTGACGATTGAAGATTGAGGATTGGGGACTGAGAGTTGATGGTTGAGTGATGAGAATTGATGTTTGTGGATAGAGATATGAAGATTGCAGATTGAGTATTGCGTATGGAAAACTCTGAACTGAAGATATTCTAGTGAGGATTGAGGATTGACAACTGATTGTTAAGGACTGAGGGCTGAAGATTGAGGATTCAGGATTGAGGATTCAGGACTGTGGTTTGAGTACTGAGGATTGGGGATTGAGGATTGGGGATTGAGGATTGAGGATCGAGGATTGAAGAATGAAGATTGGGTATTTAGGATTGAACATTGAGGATTGAGGATTGAGGATTGAGGATTGAGGATTGAGGGTTGACGATTGAAGATTGAGGATTGGGGACTGAGAGTTGATGGTTGAGTGATGAGAATTGATGTTTGTGGATAGAGATATGAAGATTGCAGATTGAGTATTGCGTATGGAAAACTCTGAACTGAGGATATTCTAGTGAGGAATGAGGATTGACAACTGATTGTTGAGGACTGACGGCTGAAGATTGAGGACTCAGGGTTGAGGATTCAGGACTGTGGTTTGAGGACTGAGGATTGAGGATTGAGGATTGGGGATTGAGGATTGAGGATCGCGGATTGAAGATTGAAGATTGGGTATTGAGGATTGAACATTGAGGATTGAGGATTGAGGATTGAGGATTGAGGATTGAAGATTGAATATTGATGATTGAAGGTTGAGGATACAGGATTGAGTGTTGTGGATTCAGGACGAGGACTGAGGGTTGAGTATTGATGTTTGAGGTTTGAGGATTGAGGATAGAGGATTGAGAATTGAGGATTGAGGATTGAGGATTGAAGATTGAGGATTGGGTATTGAGGATTGAAGAATGAGGACTGAGGATTGAGGATTGAGGATTGAGGATTGAAGATTGAGTATTGAGGATTGATGATTGAGGATTGAGGATTGAGGATTGAGGATTGAGGATTGAGGATTGAGGATTGAGGATTGAGGATTGAAGATTAAGGATTGAGGATTGAGGATTAAAGGTTGAGCATTGAGGATTGAGGATTGACAACTGATTGTTGAGGACTGAGGGCTGAAGATTGAGGATTCAGGATTGAGGATTCAGAATTGAGGTTTGAGGACTGAGGATTGAGGATTGAGGATTGAAGATTGAATATTGATGATTGAAGATTGAGGATTGAGGATTGAGGATTGAGGGTTGTGGATTGAGGACGAGGACTGAGGGTTGAGTATTGATGTTTGAGGTCTGAGGATTGAGGATTGAGGACTGAGATTAGAGGATTGAGGATTGAGGATTGAAGATTGAGGATTTGGTGTTGAGGATTGAAGAATGAGGATTGAGGATTGCGGATTGAGGATTGAGGACTGAGATTAGAGGATTGAGGATTGAGGATTGAAGATTGAGGATTTGGTGTTGAGGATTGAAGATTGAGGATTGAGGATTGAGGATTGAGGATTGAGGAACGAGGTTTGAGGATTGAAGATTAAGTATTGATGATTGAAGATTGAGGATTGAGGATTGAGGACTGAGTATTGAGGATTGAAGATTGAGGATTCAGGATTGAGGATTCAGGATTGAGGAATGAGGATTGAGGATTGATGGTTGTGAATTGGGGACAAGGACTGAGGGTTGAATATTGATGTTTGAGGTCTGAGGATTGAGGATTGAGGATTGAGAATTGAGGATTGAGGGTTGAGGATTGAAGATTGAGGATTGGGTATTGAGGATTGAAGAATGAGGATTGAAAATAGAGGATTGAGGCCTGAGGATTGAGAATTGAGAACTGAGGATGAGGACTGTGGGCTGAGGGTTGAGGTTTGAGGAATGAGGACTGACGATTGAGGATTGAGGATTGACGATTGAGTATTGAGGATTGAAGGTTGTGGATTGAGGATTGAGGATTGAGGATTGAGGATTGAGGATTGAGGATTGACGATTGAGGATTGAGGATTGAAGATTGAGGATTGTGTATTGCGGATTGAACATTGAAGATTGAGGATTGAGTATCGAGGACTGAAGGTTGAATATTGATGATTGAAGATTGATGATTGAGGATTGAGGGTTGTGAATTGAGGACGAGGACTGAGGGTTGAGTATTGATGTCTGAGGTCTGAGGATTGAGGATTGAGGATTGAGAATTGAGGATTGAGGATTGAGGATTGAAGATTGAGGATTGGGTATTGAGGATTGAAGAATGAGCATTGAGGATTTAGGATTGAGGATTGAGGATTGAAGGTTGAGGAATGAGGATTGAGGTTTGAGGATTGAAGGTTGAGTATTGAGGATTGAAGATTGAGGATTGAGGATTGAGGTTTGAGGATTGAGGATTGACGATTGAAGATTGAGGATTCGGGACTGAGAGTTGATGGTTGAGTGATGAGAATTGATGTTTGTGGATAGAGATATGAAGATTGCAGATTGAGTATGGCGTATGGAAAACTCTGAACTGAAGATATTCTAGTGAGGATTGAGGATTGACAACTGATTGTTAAGGACTGAGGGCTGAAGATTGAGGATTCAGGATTGAGGATTCAGGACTGTGGTTTGAGTACTGAGGATTGGGGATTGAGGATTGGGGATTGAGGATTGAGGATCGAGGATTGAAGAATGAAGATTGCGTATTTAGGATTGAACATTGAGGATTGAGGATTGAGGATTGAGGATTGAGGATTGAGGGTTGACGATTGAAGATTGAGGATTGGGGACTGAGAGTTGATGGTTGAGTGATGAGAATTGATGTTTGTGGATAGAGATATGAAGATTGCAGATTGAGTATTGCGTATGGAAAACTCTGAACTGAGGATATTCTAGTGAGGAATGAGGATTGACAACTGATTGTTGAGGACTGAGGGCTGAAGATTGAGGACTCAGGATTGAGGATTCAGGACTGTGGTTTGAGGACTGTGGATTGAGGATTGAGGATTGGGGATTGAGGATTGAGGATCGCGGATTGAAGATTGAAGATTGGGTATTGAGGATTGAACATTGAGGATTGAGGATTGAGGATTGAGGATTGAGGATTGAGGATTGAAGATTGAATATTGATGATTGAAGGTTGAGGATTGAGGATTGAGGGTTGTGGATTCAGGACGAGGACTGAGGGTTGAGTATTGATGTTTGAGGTCTGAGGATTGAGGATAGAGGATTGAGAATTGAGGATTGATGACTGAGGATTGAGGATTGAGGTATGACGATTGCGGATTGAGTATTGAAAATTGGGTATTGAGGTTTGAATATTGAGGATTGAGGATTGAGGATTGAGGATTGAAGATTGAGTATTGAGGATTGAAGATTGAGGATTGAGGATTGAAGATTGAGTATTGAGGATTGAAGATTGAGGATTGAGGATTGAGGATTGAAGATTGAGTATTGAGGATTGAAGATTGAGGATTGAGGATTGAGGATTGAGGATTGAGGTCTGAGTATTGAGGATTTAGGATTGAGGATTGAGGATTGTGGATTGAGGATTGAAGATTGAGGATTGGGTATTGCGGATTGAACATTGAGTATTGAGGATTGAGGATTGAGGACTGAAGATTGAATATTGATGATTGAGATCGATGATTGAGGATTGAGAGTTGTGGATTGAGTACGAGGACTGAGGGTTGAGTATTGATGTCTGAGGTCTGAGGATTGAGGATTGAGGATTGAGGATTGGGTATTGAGGATTGAACATTGAGGATTGAGGATTGAGGATTGAGGATTGAGGACTGAAGATTGAATATTGATGATTGAAGATTGAGAATTCAGGATTGAGGGTTCTGGATTGGGGACCAGGACTGAGGGTTGAATATTAACGTTTGAGGTCTGAGGAGTGAGGATTGAGGATTGAGAATTGAGGATTGAGGATTGAGGATTGAGGATTGAGGCCTGAGGATTGAGAATTGAGAACTGAGGATGAGGACTGAGGGCTGAGGGTTGAGGTTTGAGGAATGAGGATTGGGGGTTGAGGATCGAGGACTGAGGATTGAGGATTGAGGATTGAGTACTGAAGATTGAGTATTGATGACTGAGGATTGAGGATTGAGGATTGTGGATTGAGGATTGAGGATTGAGTATTGAAGATTGAGTATTGAGGATTGAAGATTGAGAATCGAGGATTGAGGATTGAGGATTGAAGATGAGGGCTGAGGGTTGAGGATTGAGGTTTGAGGACTGAGGATTGAGGATTGAGGATTGAGAGTTGAGGATTGAGGATTGAGGATTGAGGATTGAAGATTGAGGATTGGGTATTGAAGATTGAAGAAGGAGCATTGAGGATTCAGGTTTGAGGATTGAGGATTGAAAATTGAGGATTGAGGATTCAGTTTTGAGGATTGGAGGTTGAGTATTGAGTGTTGAGATTGAGGGTTGAGGATTGAGGATTGAGGATTGAGGATTGAGGATTGACGATTGAAGATTGAGTATTGGGGACTGAGAGTTGATGGCTGAGTGATGAGAATTGATGTTTGTGGATTGAGATATGAAGATTGCAGATTGAGTATTGCGTATGGAAAACTCTGAACTGAGGATATTCTAGTGAGGATTGAGGATTGACAGCTGATTGTTGAGGACTGAGGGCTGAAGATTGAGGATTCAGGATTGAGGATTCAGGACTGTGGTTTGAGGACTGTGGATTGAGGATTGAGGATTGGGGTTGAGGATTGAGGATCGAGGATTGAAGATTGAAGATTGGGTATAGAGGATTGAACATTGAGGATTGAGGATTGAGGATTGAGGATTGAGGATTGAGGATTGAGGATTGAAGATTGAATATTGATGATTGAAGGTTGAGGATACAGGATTGAGTGTTGTGGATTCAGGACGAGGACTGAGGGTTGAGTATTGATGTTTGAGGTCTGAGGATTGAGGATAGAGGATTGAGAATTGAGGATTGAGGATTGAGGATTGAAGATTGAGGATTGGGTATTGAGGATTGAAGAATGAGGACTGAGGATTGAGGATTGAGGATTGAGGATTGAAGATTGAGTATTGAGGATTGATGATTGAGGATTGAGGATTGAGGATTGAGGATTGAGGATTGAGGATTGAGGATTGAGGATTGAGGATTGAAGATTAAGGATTGAGGATTGAGGATTAAAGGTTGAGCATTGAGGATTGAGGATTGACAACTGATTGTTGAGGACTGAGGGCTGAAGATTGAGGATTCAGGATTGAGGATTCAGAATTGAGGTTTGAGGACTGAGGATTGAGGATTGAGGATTGAAGATTGAATATTGATGATTGAAGATTGAGGATTGAGGATTGAGGATTGAGGGTTGTGGATTGAGGACGAGGACTGAGGGTTGAGTATTGATGTTTGAGGTCTGAGGATTGAGGATTGAGGACTGAGATTAGAGGATTGAGGATTGAGGATTGAAGATTGAGGATTTGGTGTTGAGGATTGAAGAATGAGGATTGAGGATTGCGGATTGAGGATTGAGGATTGAAGATTGAGTATTGAGGATTGAAGATTGAGGATTGAGGATTGAGGATTGAGGATTGAGGAACGAGGATTGAGGATTGAAGGTTAAGTATTGATGATTGAAGATTGAGGATTGAGGATTGAGGACTGAGTATTGAGGATTGAAGATTGAGGATTCAGGATTGAGGATTCAGGATTGGGGAATGAGGATTGAGGATTGATGGTTGTGAATTGGGGACAAGGACTGAGGGTTGAATATTGATGTTTGAGGTCTGAGGATTGAGGATTGAGGATTGAGAATTGAGGATTGAGGGTTGAGGATTGAAGATTGAGGATTGGGTATTGAGGATTGAAGAATGAGGATTGAAAATAGAGGATTGAGGCCTGAGGATTGAGAATTGAGAACTGAGGATGAGGACTGTGGGCTGAGGGTTGAGGTTTGAGGAATGAGGACTGACGATTGAGGATTGAGGATTGACGATTGAGTATTGAGGATTGAAGGTTGTGGATTGAGGATTGAGGATTGAGGATTGAGGATTGAGGATTGAGGATTGACGATTGAGGATTGAGGATTGAAGATTGAGGATTGGGTATTGCGGATTGAACATTGAAGATTGAGGATTGAGTATCGAGGACTGAAGGTTGAATATTGATGATTGAAGATTGATGATTGAGGATTGAGGGTTGTGAATTGAGGACGAGGACTGAGGGTTGAGTATTGATGTCTGAGGTCTGAGGATTGAGGATTGAGGATTGAGAATTGAGGATTGAGGATTGAGGATTGAAGATTGAGGATTGGGTATTGAGGATTGAAGAATGAGCATTGAGGATTTAGGATTGAGGATTGAGGATTGAAGGTTGAGGAATGAGGATTGAGGTTTGAGGATTGAAGGTTGAGTATTGAGGATTGAAGATTGAGGATTGAGGATTGAGGTTTGAGGATTGAGGATTGACGATTGAAGATTGAGGATTGGGGACTGAGAGTTGATGGTTGAGTGATGAGAATTGATGTTTGTGGATAGAGATATGAAGATTGCAGATTGAGTATTGCGTATGGAAAACTCTGAACTGAAGATATTCTAGTGAGGATTGAGGATTGACAACTGATTGTTAAGGACTGAGGGCTGAAGATTGAGGATTCAGGATTGAGGATTCAGGACTGTGGTTTGAGTACTGAGGATTGGGGATTGAGGATTGGGGATTGAGGATTGAGGATCGAGGATTGAAGAATGAAGATTGGGTATTTAGGATTGAACATTGAGGATTGAGGATTGAGGATTGAGGATTGAGGATTGAGGGTTGACGATTGAAGATTGAGGATTGGGGACTGAGAGTTGATGGTTGAGTGATGAGAATTGATGTTTGTGGATAGAGATATGAAGATTGCAGATTGAGTATTGCGTATGGAAAACTCTGAACTGAGGATATTCTAGTGAGGAATGAGGATTGACAACTGATTGTTGAGGACTGACGGCTGAAGATTGAGGACTCAGGGTTGAGGATTCAGGACTGTGGTTTGAGGACTGAGGATTGAGGATTGAGGATTGGGGATTGAGGATTGAGGATCGCGGATTGAAGATTGAAGATTGGGTATTGAGGATTGAACATTGAGGATTGAGGATTGAGGATTGAGGATTGAGGATTGAAGATTGAATATTGATGATTGAAGGTTGAGGATACAGGATTGAGTGTTGTGGATTCAGGACGAGGACTGAGGGTTGAGTATTGATGTTTGAGGTTTGAGGATTGAGGATAGAGGATTGAGAATTGAGGATTGAGGATTGAGGATTGAAGATTGAGGATTGGGTATTGAGGATTGAAGAATGAGGACTGAGGATTGAGGATTGAGGATTGAGGATTGAAGATTGAGTATTGAGGATTGATGATTGAGGATTGAGGATTGAGGATTGAGGATTGAGGATTGAGGATTGAGGATTGAGGATTGAGGATTGAAGATTAAGGATTGAGGATTGAGGATTAAAGGTTGAGCATTGAGGATTGAGGATTGACAACTGATTGTTGAGGACTGAGGGCTGAAGATTGAGGATTCAGGATTGAGGATTCAGAATTGAGGTTTGAGGACTGAGGATTGAGGATTGAGGATTGAAGATTGAATATTGATGATTGAAGATTGAGGATTGAGGATTGAGGATTGAGGGTTGTGGATTGAGGACGAGGACTGAGGGTTGAGTATTGATGTTTGAGGTCTGAGGATTGAGGATTGAGGACTGAGATTAGAGGATTGAGGATTGAGGATTGAAGATTGAGGATTTGGTGTTGAGGATTGAAGAATGAGGATTGAGGATTGCGGATTGAGGATTGAGGACTGAGATTAGAGGATTGAGGATTGAGGACTGAAGATTGAGGATTTGGTGTTGAGGATTGAAGATTGAGGATTGAGGATTGAGGATTGAGGATTGAGGAACGAGGTTTGAGGATTGAAGATTAAGTATTGATGATTGAAGATTGAGGATTGAGGATTGAGGACTGAGTATTGAGGATTGAAGATTGAGGATTCAGGATTGAGGATTCAGGATTGAGGAATGAGGATTGAGGATTGATGGTTGTGAATTGGGGACAAGGACTGAGGGTTGAATATTGATGTTTGAGGTCTGAGGATTGAGGATTGAGGATTGAGAATTGAGGATTGAGGGTTGAGGATTGAAGATTGAGGATTGGGTATTGAGGATTGAAGAATGAGGATTGAAAATAGAGGATTGAGGCCTGAGGATTGAGAATTGAGAACTGAGGATGAGGACTGTGGGCTGAGGGTTGAGGTTTGAGGAATGAGGACTGACGATTGAGGATTGAGGATTGACGATTGAGTATTGAGGATTGAAGGTTGTGGATTGAGGATTGAGGATTGAGGATTGAGGATTGAGGATTGAGGATTGACGATTGAGGATTGAGGATTGAAGATTGAGGATTGTGTATTGCGGATTGAACATTGAAGATTGAGGATTGAGTATCGAGGACTGAAGGTTGAATATTGATGATTGAAGATTGATGATTGAGGATTGAGGGTTGTGAATTGAGGACGAGGACTGAGGGTTGAGTATTGATGTCTGAGGTCTGAGGATTGAGGATTGAGGATTGAGAATTGAGGATTGAGGATTGAGGATTGAAGATTGAGGATTGGGTATTGAGGATTGAAGAATGAGCATTGAGGATTTAGGATTGAGGATTGAGGATTGAAGGTTGAGGAATGAGGATTGAGGTTTGAGGATTGAAGGTTGAGTATTGAGGATTGAAGATTGAGGATTGAGGATTGAGGTTTGAGGATTGAGGATTGACGATTGAAGATTGAGGATTCGGGACTGAGAGTTGATGGTTGAGTGATGAGAATTGATGTTTGTGGATAGAGATATGAAGATTGCAGATTGAGTATGGCGTATGGAAAACTCTGAACTGAAGATATTCTAGTGAGGATTGAGGATTGACAACTGATTGTTAAGGACTGAGGGCTGAAGATTGAGGATTCAGGATTGAGGATTCAGGACTGTGGTTTGAGTACTGAGGATTGGGGATTGAGGATTGGGGATTGAGGATTGAGGATCGAGGATTGAAGAATGAAGATTGCGTATTTAGGATTGAACATTGAGGATTGAGGATTGAGGATTGAGGATTGAGGATTGAGGGTTGACGATTGAAGATTGAGGATTGGGGACTGAGAGTTGATGGTTGAGTGATGAGAATTGATGTTTGTGGATAGAGATATGAAGATTGCAGATTGAGTATTGCGTATGGAAAACTCTGAACTGAGGATATTCTAGTGAGGAATGAGGATTGACAACTGATTGTTGAGGACTGAGGGCTGAAGATTGAGGACTCAGGATTGAGGATTCAGGACTGTGGTTTGAGGACTGTGGATTGAGGATTGAGGATTGGGGATTGAGGATTGAGGATCGCGGATTGAAGATTGAAGATTGGGTATTGAGGATTGAACATTGAGGATTGAGGATTGAGGATTGAGGATTGAGGATTGAGGATTGAAGATTGAATATTGATGATTGAAGGTTGAGGATTGAGGATTGAGGGTTGTGGATTCAGGACGAGGACTGAGGGTTGAGTATTGATGTTTGAGGTCTGAGGATTGAGGATAGAGGATTGAGAATTGAGGATTGATGACTGAGGATTGAGGATTGAGGTATGACGATTGCGGATTGAGTATTGAAAATTGGGTATTGAGGTTTGAATATTGAGGATTGAGGATTGAGGATTGAGGATTGAAGATTGAGTATTGAGGATTGAAGATTGAGGATTGAGGATTGAAGATTGAGTATTGAGGATTGAAGATTGAGGATTGAGGATTGAGGATTGAAGATTGAGTATTGAGGATTGAAGATTGAGGATTGAGGATTGAGGATTGAGGATTGAGGTCTGAGTATTGAGGATTTAGGATTGAGGATTGAGGATTGTGGATTGAGGATTGAAGATTGAGGATTGGGTATTGCGGATTGAACATTGAGTATTGAGGATTGAGGATTGAGGACTGAAGATTGAATATTGATGATTGAGATCGATGATTGAGGATTGAGAGTTGTGGATTGAGGACGAGGACTGAGGGTTGAGTATTGATGTCTGAGGTCTGAGGATTGAGGATTGAGGATTGAGGATTGGGTATTGAGGATTGAACATCGAGGGTTGAGGACTGAGGATTGAGGATTGAGGACTGAAGATTGAATATTGATGATTGAAGATTGAGGATTCAGGATTGAGGGTTCTGGATTGGGGACCAGGACTGAGGGTTGAATATTAACGTTTGAGGTCTGAGGAGTGAGGATTGAGGATTGAGAATTGAGGATTGAGGATTGAGGATTGAGGATTGAGGCCTGAGGATTGAGAATTGAGAACTGAGGATGAGGACTGAGGGCTGAGGGTTGAGGTTTGAGGAATGACGATTGGGGGTTGAGGATCGAGGACTGAGGATTGAGGATTGAGGATTGAGTACTGAAGATTGAGTATTGATGACTGAGGATTGAGGATTGAGGATTGTGGATTGAGGATTGAGGATTGAGGATTGAAGATTGAGTATTGAGGATTGAAGATTGAGAATTGAGGATTGAAGATTGAGGATTGAGGATTGAAGATTGAGTATTGAGGATTGAAGATTGAGGATTGAGGATTGAGGATTGAAGATTGAGTATTGAGGATTGAAGATTGAGGATTGAGGATTGAGGATTGAGGATTGAGGTCTGAGTATTGAGGATTGAGGATTGAGGATTGAGGATTGAGGATTGAGGGTTGAAGATTGAGGATTGGGTATTGCGGATTGAACATTGAGGATTGAGGATTGAGGATTGAGGACTGAAGATTGAATATTGATGATTGAGATTGATGATTGAGGATTGAGAGTTGTGGATTGAGGACGAGGACTGAGGGTTGAGTATTGATGTCTGAGGTCTGAGGATTGAGGATTGAGGATTGAGGATTGGGTATTGAGGATTGAGCATTGAGGATTGAGGATTGAGGATTGAGGATTGAGGACTGAAGATTGAATATTGATGATTGAAGATTGAGGATTCAGGATTGAGGGTTCTGGATTGGGGACCAGGACTGAGGGTTGAATATTAACGTTTGAGGTCTGAGGAGTGAGGATTGAGGATTGAGAATTGAGGATTGAGGATTGAGGATTGAGGATTGAGGCCTGAGGATTGAGAATTGAGAACTGAGGATGAGGACCGAGGGCTGAGGGTTGAGGTTTGAGGAATGAGGATTGGGGGTTGAGGATCGAGGACTGAGGATTGAGGATTGAGGATTGAGAACTGAAGATTGAGTATTGATGGCTGAGGATTGAGGATTGAGGATTGTGTATTGAGGATTGAGGATTGAGGATTGAAGATTGAGTATTGAGGATTGAAGATTGAGAATTGAGGATTGAGGGTTGAGGATTGCAGATGAGGGCTGAGGGTTGAGGATTGACGTTTGAGGACTGAGGATTGAGGATTGAGGGTTGAGAGTTGAGGATTGAGGATTGAGGATTGAAGATTGAGGATTGGGTATTGAGGATTGAAGAATGAGCATTGAGGATTCAGGTTTGAGGATTGAGGATTGAAAATTGAGGATTGAGGATACAGGTTTGAGGATTGAAGATTGAGTATTGAGTGTTGAAGATTGAGGATTGAGGATTGAGGATTGAGGATTGAAGAATGAGGATTGAAGATTGAGGATTGAGGCCTGAGGATTGAGAATTGAGAACTGAGGATGAGGACTGTGGGCTGAGGGTTGAGGTTTGAGGAATGAGGACTGATGATTGAGGATTGAGGATTGACGATTGAGTATTGAGGATTGAAGGTTGTGGATTGAGGATTGAGGATTGAGGATTGAGGATTGAGGATTGAGGACTGACGATTGAGGATTGAGGATTGAAGATTGAGGATTGGGTATTGCGGATTGAACATTGAAGATTGAGGATTGAGTATCGAGGACTGAAGGTCGAATATTGATGATTGAAGATTGATGATTGAGGATTGAGGGTTGTGAATTGAGGACGAGGACTGAGGGTTGAGTATTGATGTCTGAGGTCTGAGGATTGAGGATTGAGGATTGAGAATTGAGGATTGAGGATTGAGGATTGAAGATTGAGGATTGGGTATTGAGGATTGAAGAATGAGCATTGAGGATTGAGGATTGAGGATTGAGGATTGAAGGTTGAGGAATGAGGATTGAGGTTTGAGGATTGAAGGTTGAGTATTGAGGATTGAAGATTGAGGATTGAGGATTGAGGTTTGAGGATTGAGGATTGACGATTGAAGATTGAGGATTCGGGACTGAGAGTTGATGGTTGAGTGATGAGAATTGATGTTTGTGGATAGAGATATGAAGATTGCAGATTGAGTATGGCGTATGGAAAACTCTGAACTGAAGATATTCTAGTGAGGATTGAGGATTGACAACTGATTGTTAAGGACTGAGGGCTGAAGATTGAGGATACAGGATTGAGGATTCAGGACTGTGGTTTGAGTACTGAGGATTGGGGATTGAGGATTGGGGATTGAGGATTGAGGATCGAGGATTGAAGAATGAAGATTGGGTATTTAGGATTGAACATTGAGGATTGAGGATTGAGGATTGAGGATTGAGGATTGAGGGTTGACGATTGAAGATTGAGGATTGGGGACTGAGAGTTGATGGTTGAGTGATGAGAATTGATGTTTGTGGATAGAGATATGAAGATTGCAGATTGAGTATTGCGTATGGAAAACTCTGAACTGAGGATATTCTAGTCAGGAATGAGGATTGACAACTGATTGTTGAGGACTGAGGGCTGAAGATTGAGGACTCAGGATTGAGGATTCAGGACTGTGGTTTGAGGACTGAGGATTGAGGATTGAGGATTGGGGATTGAGGATTGAGGATCGCGGATTGAAGATTGAAGATTGGGTATTGAGGATTGAACATTGAGGATTGAGGATTGAGGATTGAGGATTGAGGATTGAGGATTGAGGATTGAAGATTGAATATTGATGATTGAAGGTTGAGGATACAGGATTGAGTGTTGTGGATTCAGGACGAGGACTGAGGGTTGAGTATTGATGTTTGAGGTCTGAGGATTGAGGATAGAGGATTGAGAATTGAGGATTGAGGATTGAGGATTTGAAGATTGAGGATTGGGTATTGAGGATTGAAGAATGAGGACTGAGGATTGAGGATTGAGGATTGAGGATTGAAGATTGAGTATTGAGGATTGATGATTGAGGATTGAGGATTGAGGATTGAGGATTGAGGATTGAGGATTGAGGATTGAGGATTGAGGATTGAAGATTAAGGATTGAGGATTGAGGATTAAAGGTTGAGCATTGAGGATTGAGGATTGACAACTGATTGTTGAGGACTGAGGGCTGAAGATTGAGGATTCAGGATTGAGGATTCAGAATTGAGGTTTGAGGACTGAGGATTGAGGATTGGGGATTGAAGATTGAATATTGATGATTGAAGATTGAGGATTGAGGATTGAGGATTGAAGATTGAGTATTGAGGATTGAAGATTGAGGATTGAGGATTGAAGATTGAGTATTGAGGATTGAAGATCGAGGATTGAGGATTGAGGATTGAGGATTGAGTATTGAGGATTGAAGATTGAGGATTGAGGATTGAGGATTGAGGATTGAGGTCTGAGTATTGAGGATTGAGGATTGAGGATTGAGGATTGAGGATTAAGGATTGAAGATTGAGGATTGGGTATTGCGGATTGAACATTGAGGATTGAGGATTGAGGATTGAGGACTGAAGATTGAATATTGATGATTGAAGATTGAGGATTCAGGATTGAGGGTTCTGGATTGGGGACCAGGACTGAGGGTTGAATATTAACGTTTGAGGTCTGTCGAGTGAGGATTGAGGATTGAGAATTGAGGATTGAGGATTGAGGATTGAGGATTGAGGCCTGAGGATTGAGAATTGAGAACTGAGGATGAGGACTGAGGGCTGAGGGTTGAGGTTTGAGGAATGAGGATTGGGGGTTGAGGATCGAGGACTGAGGATTGAGGATTGAGGATTGAGTACTGAAGATTGAGTATTGATGACTGAGGATTGAGGATTGAGGATTGTGGATTGAGGATTGAGGATTGAGGATTGAAGATTGAGTATTGAGGATTGAAGATTGAGAATTGAGGATTGAAGATTGAGGATTGAGGATTGAAGATTGAGTATTGAGGATTGAAGATTGAGGATTGAGGATTGAGGATTAAAGATTGAGTATTGAGGATTGAAGATTGAGGATTGAGGATTGAGGATTGAGGATTGAGGTCTGAGTATTGAGGATTGAAGATTGAGAATTGAGGATTGAAGATTGAGGATTGAGGATTGAAGATTGAGTATTGAGGATTGAAGATTGAGGATTGAGGATTGAGGATTAAAGATTGAGTATTGAGGATTGAAGATTGAGGATTGAGGATTGAGGATTGAGGATTGAGGTCTGAGTATTGAGGATTGAGGATTGAGGATTGAGGATTGAGGATTGAGGATTGAAGATTGAGGATTGGGTATTGCGGATTGAACATTGAGGATTGAGGATTGAGGATTGAGGACTGAAGATTGAATATTGATGATTGAGATTGATGATTGAGGATTGAGAGTTGTGGATTGAGGACGAGGACTGAGGGTTGAGTATTGATGTCTGAGGTCTGAGGATTGAGGATTGAGGATTGAGGATTGGGTATTGGGGATTGAACATTGAGGATTGAGGATTGAGGATTGAGGATTGAGGACTGAAGATTGAATATTGATGATTGAAGATTGAGGATTCAGGATTGAGGGTTCTGGATTGGGGACCAGGACTGTGGGTTGAATATTAACGTTTGAGGTCTGAGGAGTGAGGATTGAGGATTGAGAATTGAGGATTGAGGATTGAGGATTGAGGATTGAGGCCTGAGGATTGAGAATTGAGAACTGAGGATGAGGACTGAGGGCTGAGGGTTGAGGTTTGAGTAATGAGGATTGGGGGTTGAGGATCGAGGACTGAGGATTGAGGATTGAGGATTGAGTACTGAAGATTGAGTATTGATGACTGAGGATTGAGGATTGAGGATTGTGGATTGAGGATTGAGGATTGAGGATTGAAGATTGAGTATTGAGGATTGAAGATTGAGAATTGAGGATTGAGGATTGAGGATTGCAGATGAGGGCTGAGGGTTGAGGATTGAGGTTTGAGGACTGAGGATTGAGGATTGAGGATTGAGAGTTGAGGATTGAGGATTGAGGATTGAAGATTGAGGATTGGGTATTGAGGATTGAAGAATGAGCATTGAGGATTCAGGTTTGAGGATTTAGGATTGAAAATTGAGGATTGAGGATTCAGGTTTGAGGATTGAAGATTGAGTATTGAGTGTTGAAGATTGAGGATTGAGGATTGAGGATTGAGGATTGAGGTTTGAGGATTGACGATTGAAGATTGAGTATTGGGGACTGAGAGTTGATGGTTGAGTGATGAGAATTGATGTTTGTGGATAGAGATATGAAGATTGCAGATTGAGTATTGCGTATGGAAAACTCTGAACTGAGGATATTCTAGTGAGGATTGAGGATTGACAACTGATTGTTGAGGACTGAGGGCTGAAGATTGAGGATTCAGGATTGTGGATTCAGTACTGTGGTTTGAGGTCTGAGGATTGAGGATAGAGGATTGAGAATTGAGGATTGAAGATTGAGGATTGAAGATTGAGGATTGGGTATTGAGGATTGAAGAATGAGGACTGAGGATTGAGGATTGAGGATTGAGGATTGAAGATTGAGTATTGAGGATTGATGATTGAGGATTGAGGATTGAGGATTGAGGATTGAGGATTGAGGATTGAGGATTGAGGATCGAGGATTGAAGATTGAGGATTGCGGATTGAGGATTAAAGGTTGAGCATTGAGGATTGAGGATTGACAACTGATTGTTGAGGACTGAGGGCTGAAGATTGAGGATTCAGGATTGAGGATTCAGAATTGAGGTTTGAGGACTGAGGATTGAGGATTGAGGATTGAAGATTGAATATTGATGATTGAAGATTGAGGATTGAGGATTGAGGATTGAGGGTTGTGGATTGAGGACGAGGACTGAGGGTTGAGTATTGATGTTTGAGGTCAGAGGATTGAGGATTGAGGACTGAGATTAGAGGATTGAGGATTGAGGATTGAAGATTGGGGATTTGGTGTTGAGGATTGAAATATGAGGATTGAGGATTGCGGATTGAGGATTGAGGATTGAAGATTGAGTATTGAGGATTGAAGATTGAGGATTGAGGATTGAGGATTGAGGATTGAGGAACGAGGATTGATGATTGAAGATTAAGTATTGATGATTGAAGATTGAGGATTGAGGATTGAGGACTGAGTATTGAGGATTGAAGATTGAGGATTCAGGATTGAGTATTGAGGATTGAGGAATGGGGATTGAGGATTGATGGTTGTGAATTGGGGACCAGGACTGAGGGTTGAATATTGATGTTTGAGGTCTGAGGATTGAGGATTGAGGATTGAGAATTGAGGATTGAGGATTGAGGATTGAAGATTGAGGTTTGGGTATTGAGGATTGAAGAATGAGGATTGAGGATTGAGGATTGAGTATTGAGGATTGAAGGTTGTGGATTGAGGATTGAGGATTGAGGATTGAGGATTGAGGATTGAGGATTGAGGATTGAGGATTGAGGATTGAAGATTGAGTATTGGCTATTGCGGATTGGACATTGAAGATTGCGGATTGAGTATCGAGGACTGAAGGTTGAATATTGATGATTGAAGATTGATGATTGAGGATTGAGGGTTGTGAATTGAGGACGAGGACTGAGGGTTGAGTATTGATGTCTGAGGTCTGAGGATTGAGGATTGAGGATTGAGAATTGAGGATTGAGGACTGAAGATTGAAGATTGAGGATTGGGTATTGAGGATTGAAGAATGAGCATTGAGGATTGAGGATTGAGGATTGAGGATTGAAGGTTGAGGAATGAGGATTGAGGTATGAGGATTGAAGATTGAGTATTGAGGATTGAAGATTGAGGATTGAGGATTGAGGATTGAGGATTGAGTATTGACGATTGAAGATTGAGGATTGGGGACTGAGAGTTGATGGTTGAGTGATGAGAATTGATGTTTGTGGATAGAGATATGAAGATTGCAGATTGAGTATTGCGTATGGAAAACTCTGAACTGAAGATATTCTAGTGAGGATTGAGGATTGACAACTGATTGTTAAGGACTGAGTGCTGAAGATTGAGGATTCAGGATTGAGGATTCAGGACTGTGGTTTGAGGACTGAGGATTGAGGATTGAGGATTGGGGATTGAGGATTGAGGATCGAGGATTGAAGATTGAAGATTGGGTATTGAGGATTGAACATTGAGGATTGAGGATTGAGGATTGAGGATTGAGGATTGAGGATTGAAGATTGAATATTGATGATTGATGGTTGAGGATTGAGGATTGAGGGTTGTGGATTCAGGACGAGGACTGAGGGTTGAGTATTGATGTTTGAGGTCTGAGGATTGAGGATAGAGGATTGAGAATTGAGGATTGATGACTGAGGATTGAGGATTGAGGTATGACGATTGCGGATTGAGTATTGAAAATTGGGTATTGAGGTTTGAATATTGAGGATTGAGGATTGAGGATTGAGGATTGAAGATTGAGTATTGAGGATTGAAGATTGAGGATTGAGGATTGAAGATTGAGTATTGAGGATTGAAGATTGAGGATTGAGGATTGAGGATTGAGGATTGAAGATTGAGTATTGAGGATTGAAGATTGAGGATTGAGGATTGAAGATTGAGTATTGAGGATTGAGGATAGAGTATTGAGGATTGAGGATTGAGGATTGAGGATTGAGGATTGAGGATTGAAGATTTAGGATTGGGTATTGCGGATTGAACATTGAGGATTGAGGATTGAGGATTGAGGACTGAAGATTGAATATTGATGATTGAGATTGATGATTGAGGATTGAGAGTGTGGATTGAGGACGAGGACTGAGGGTTGAGTATTGATGTCTGAGGTCTGAGGATTGAGGATTGAGGATTGAGGATTGGGTATTGAGGATTAAACATTGAGGATTGAGGATTGAGGATTGAGGATTGAGGACTGAAGATTGAATATTGATGATAGAAGATTGAGGATTCAGGATTGAGGGTTCTGGATTGGGGACCAGGACTGAGGGTTGAATATTAACGTTTGAGGTCTGAGGAGTGAGGACTGAGGATTGATAATTGAGGATTGAGGATTGAGGATTGAGGATTGAGGCCTGAGGATTGAGAATTGAGAACTGAGTATGAGGACTGAGGGCTGAGGGTTGAGGTTTGAGGAATGAGGACTGACGATTGAGGATTGAAGATTGACGATTGAGTATTGAGGATTGAAGGTTGTGGATTGAGGATTGAGGATTGAAGGTTGTGGATTGAGGATTGAGGATTGAGGATTGAGGATTGAGGACTGAGGATTGAGGATTGAGCATTGAAGATTGAGGATTGGGTATTGCGGATTGAACATTGAAGATTGAGGATTGTGTATCGAGGACTGAAGATTGAATATTGATGATTGAAGATTGATGATTGAGGATTGAGGATTGAGGATTGAGGCCTGAGGATTGAGAATTGAGAACTGAGGATGAGGACTGAGGGCTGAGGGTTGAGGTTTGAGTAATGAGGATTGGGGGTTGAGGATCGAGGACTGAGGATTGAGGATTGAGGATTGAGTACTGAAGATTGAGTATTGATGACTGAGGATTGAGGATTGAGGATTGTGGATTGAGGATTGAGGATTGAGGATTGAAGATTGAGTATTGAGGATTGAAGATTGAGAATTGAGGATTGAGGATTGAGGATTGCAGATGAGGGCTGAGGGTTGAGGATTGAGGTTTGAGGACTGAGGATTGAGGATTGAGGATTGAGAGTTGAGGATTGAGGATTGAGGATTGAAGATTGAGGATTGGGTATTGAGGATTGAAGAATGAGCATTGAGGATTCAGGTTTGAGGATTTAGGATTGAAAATTGAGGATTGAGGATTCAGGTTTGAGGATTGAAGATTGAGTATTGAGTGTTGAAGATTGAGGATTGAGGATTGAGGATTGAGGATTGAGGTTTGAGGATTGACGATTGAAGATTGAGTATTGGGGACTGAGAGTTGATGGTTGAGTGATGAGAATTGATGTTTGTGGATAGAGATATGAAGATTGCAGATTGAGTATTGCGTATGGAAAACTCTGAACTGAGGATATTCTAGTGAGGATTGAGGATTGACAACTGATTGTTGAGGACTGAGGGCTGAAGATTGAGGATTCAGGATTGTGGATTCAGTACTGTGGTTTGAGGTCTGAGGATTGAGGATAGAGGATTGAGAATTGAGGATTGAAGATTGAGGATTGAAGATTGAGGATTGGGTATTGAGGATTGAAGAATGAGGACTGAGGATTGAGGATTGAGGATTGAGGATTGAAGATTGAGTATTGAGGATTGATGATTGAGGATTGAGGATTGAGGATTGAGGATTGAGGATTGAGGATTGAGGATTGAGGATCGAGGATTGAAGATTGAGGATTGCGGATTGAGGATTAAAGGTTGAGCATTGAGGATTGAGGATTGACAACTGATTGTTGAGGACTGAGGGCTGAAGATTGAGGATTCAGGATTGAGGATTCAGAATTGAGGTTTGAGGACTGAGGATTGAGGATTGAGGATTGAAGATTGAATATTGATGATTGAAGATTGAGGATTGAGGATTGAGGATTGAGGGTTGTGGATTGAGGACGAGGACTGAGGGTTGAGTATTGATGTTTGAGGTCAGAGGATTGAGGATTGAGGACTGAGATTAGAGGATTGAGGATTGAGGATTGAAGATTGGGGATTTGGTGTTGAGGATTGAAATATGAGGATTGAGGATTGCGGATTGAGGATTGAGGATTGAAGATTGAGTATTGAGGATTGAAGATTGAGGATTGAGGATTGAGGATTGAGGATTGAGGAACGAGGATTGATGATTGAAGATTAAGTATTGATGATTGAAGATTGAGGATTGAGGATTGAGGACTGAGTATTGAGGATTGAAGATTGAGGATTCAGGATTGAGTATTGAGGATTGAGGAATGGGGATTGAGGATTGATGGTTGTGAATTGGGGACCAGGACTGAGGGTTGAATATTGATGTTTGAGGTCTGAGGATTGAGGATTGAGGATTGAGAATTGAGGATTGAGGATTGAGGATTGAAGATTGAGGTTTGGGTATTGAGGATTGAAGAATGAGGATTGAGGATTGAGGATTGAGTATTGAGGATTGAAGGTTGTGGATTGAGGATTGAGGATTGAGGATTGAGGATTGAGGATTGAGGATTGAGGATTGAGGATTGAGGATTGAAGATTGAGTATTGGCTATTGCGGATTGGACATTGAAGATTGCGGATTGAGTATCGAGGACTGAAGGTTGAATATTGATGATTGAAGATTGATGATTGAGGATTGAGGGTTGTGAATTGAGGACGAGGACTGAGGGTTGAGTATTGATGTCTGAGGTCTGAGGATTGAGGATTGAGGATTGAGAATTGAGGATTGAGGACCGAAGATTGAAGATTGAGGATTGGGTATTGAGGATTGAAGAATGAGCATTGAGGATTGAGGATTGAGGATTGAGGATTGAAGGTTGAGGAATGAGGATTGAGGTATGAGGATTGAAGATTGAGTATTGAGGATTGAAGATTGAGGATTGAGGATTGAGGATTGAGGATTGAGTATTGACGATTGAAGATTGAGGATTGGGGACTGAGAGTTGATGGTTGAGTGATGAGAATTGATGTTTGTGGATAGAGATATGAAGATTGCAGATTGAGTATTGCGTATGGAAAACTCTGAACTGAAGATATTCTAGTGAGGATTGAGGATTGACAACTGATTGTTAAGGACTGAGTGCTGAAGATTGAGGATTCAGGATTGAGGATTCAGGACTGTGGTTTGAGGACTGAGGATTGAGGATTGAGGATTGGGGATTGAGGATTGAGGATCGAGGATTGAAGATTGAAGATTGGGTATTGAGGATTGAACATTGAGGATTGAGGATTGAGGATTGAGGATTGAGGATTGAGGATTGAAGATTGAATATTGATGATTGATGGTTGAGGATTGAGGATTGAGGGTTGTGGATTCAGGACGAGGACTGAGGGTTGAGTATTGATGTTTGAGGTCTGAGGATTGAGGATAGAGGATTGAGAATTGAGGATTGATAACTGAGGATTGAGGATTGAGGTATGACGATTGCGGATTGAGTATTGAAAATTGGGTATTGAGGTTTGAATATTGAGGATTGAGGATTGAGGATTGAGGATTGAAGATTGAGTATTGAGGATTGAAGATTGAGGATTGAGGATTGAAGATTGAGTATTGAGGATTGAAGATTGAGGATTGAGGATTGAGGATTGAGGATTGAAGATTGAGTATTGAGGATTGAAGATTGAGGATTGAGGATTGAAGATTGAGTATTGAGGATTGAGGATAGAGTATTGAGGATTGAGGATTGAGGATTGAGGATTGAGGATTGAGGATTGAAGATTTAGGATTGGGTATTGCGGATTGAACATTGAGGATTGAGGATTGAGGATTGAGGACTGAAGATTGAATATTGATGATTGAGATTGATGATTGAGGATTGAGAGTGTGGATTGAGGACGAGGACTGAGGGTTGAGTATTGATGTCTGAGGTCTGAGGATTGAGGATTGAGGATTGAGGATTGGGTATTGAGGATTAAACATTGAGGATTGAGGATTGAGGATTGAGGATTGAGGACTGAAGATTGAATATTGATGATAGAAGATTGAGGATTCAGGATTGAGGGTTCTGGATTGGGGACCAGGACTGAGGGTTGAATATTAACGTTTGAGGTCTGAGGAGTGAGGACTGAGGATTGATAATTGAGGATTGAGGATTGAGGATTGAGGATTGAGGCCTGAGGATTGAGAATTGAGAACTGAGTATGAGGACTGAGGGCTGAGGGTTGAGGTTTGAGGAATGAGGACTGACGATTGAGGATTGAAATTGACGATTGAGTATTGAGGATTGAAGGTTGTGGATTGAGGATTGAGGATTGAAGGTTGTGGATTGAGGATTGAGGATTGAGGATTGAGGATTGAGGACTGAGGATTGAGGATTGAGCATTGAAGATTGAGGATTGGGTATTGCGGATTGAACATTGAAGATTGAGGATTGTGTATCGAGGACTGAAGATTGAATATTGATGATTGAAGATTGATGATTGAGGATTGAGGGTTGTGAATTGAGGACGAGGACTGAGGGTTGAGTATTGATGTCTGAGGTCTGAGGATTGAGGATTGAGGATTGAGAATTGAGGATTGAGGACTGAAGATTGAAGATTGAGGATTGGGTATTGAGGATTGAAGAATGAGCATTGAGGATTGAGGATTGAGGATTGAGGATTGAAGGTTGAGGAATGAGGATTGAGGTATGAGGATTGAAGATTGAGTATTGAGGATTGAAGATTGAGGATTGAGGATTGAGGATTGAGGATTGAGTATTGACGATTGAAGATTGAGGATTGGGGACTGAGAGTTGATGGTTGAGTGATGAGAGTTGATGTTTGTGGATAGAGATATGAAGATTGCAGATTGAGTATTGCGTATGGAAAACTCTGAACTGAAGATATTCTAGTGAGGATTGAGGATTGACAACTGATTGTTAAGGACTGAGTGCTGAAGATTGAGGATTCAGGATTGAGGATTCAGGACTGTGGTTTGAGGACTGAGGATTGAGGATTGAGGATTGGGGATTGAGGATTGAGGATCGAGGATTGAAGATTGAAGATTGGGTATTGAGGATTGAACATTGAGGATTGAGGATTGAGGATTGAGGATTGAGGATTGAGGATTGAAGATTGAATATTGATGATTGATGGTTGAGGATTGAGGATTGAGGGTTGTGGATTCAGGACGAGGACTGAGGGTTGAGTATTGATGTTTGAGGTCTGAGGATTGAGGATAGAGGATTGAGAATTGAGGATTGATGACTGAGGATTGAGGATTGAGGTATGACGATTGCGGATTGAGTATTGAAAATTGGGTATTGAGGTTTGAATATTGAGGATTGAGGATTGAGGATTGAGGATTGAAGATTGAGTATTGAGGATTGAAGATTGAGGATTGAGGATTGAAGATTGAGTATTGAGGATTGAAGATTGAGGATTGAGGATTGAGGATTGAGGATTGAAGATTGAGTATTGAGGATTGAAGATTGAGGATTGAGGATTGAAGATTGAGTATTGAGGATTGAGGATAGAGTATTGAGGATTGAGGATTGAGGATTGAGGATTGAGGATTGAGGATTGAAGATTTAGGATTGGGTATTGCGGATTGAACATTGAGGATTGAGGATTGAGGATTGAGGACTGAAGATTGAATATTGATGATTGAGATTGATGATTGAGGATTGAGAGTGTGGATTGAGGACGAGGACTGAGGGTTGAGTATTGATGTCTGAGGTCTGAGGATTGAGGATTGAGGATTGAGGATTGGGTATTGAGGATTAAACATTGAGGATTGAGGATTGAGGATTGAGGATTGAGGACTGAAGATTGAATATTGATGATAGAAGATTGATTATTCAGGATTGAGGGTTCTGGATTGGGGACCAGGGCTGAGGGTTGAATATTAACGTTTGAGGTCTGAGGAGTGAGGATTGAGGATTGATAATTGAGGATTGAGGATTGAGGATTGAGGATTGAGGCCTGAGGATTGAGAATTGAGAACTGAGTATGAGGACTGAGGGCTGAGGGTTGAGGTTTGAGGAATGAGGACTGACGATTGAGGATTGAAGATTGACGATTGAGTATTGAGGATTGAAGGTTGTGGATTGAGGATTGAGGATTGAAGGTTGTGGATTGAGGATTGAGGATTGAGGATTGAGGATTGAGGACTGAGGATTGAGGATTGAGCATTGAAGATTGAGGATTGGGTATTGCGGATTGAACATTGAAGATTGAGGATTGTGTATCGAGGACTGAAGATTGAATATTGATGATTGAAGATTGAGGATTGAGGATTGAGGGTTGTGAATTGAGGACGAGGACTGAGGGTTGAGTATTGATGTCTGAGGTCTGAGGATTGAGGATTGAGGATTGAGAATTGAGGATTGAGGATTGAGGATTGAAGATTGAGGATTGGGTATTGAGGATTGAAGAATGAGCATTGAGGATTGAGGATTGAGGATTGAGGATTGAAGATTGAGGAATGAGGATTGAGGTTTGAGGATTGAAGATTGAGTATTGAGGATTGAAGATTGAGGATTGAGGATTGAGGATTGAGGATTGAGGATTGACGATTGAAGATTGAGGATTGGGGACTGAGAGTTGATGGTTGAGTGATGAGAATTGATGTTCGTGGATAGAGATATGAAGATTGCAGATTGAGTATTGCGTATGGAAAACTCTGAACTGAAGATATTCTAGTGAGGATTGAGGATTGACAACTGATTGTTAAGGACTGAGGGCTGAAGATTGAGGATTCAGGATTGAGGATTCAGGACTGTGGTTTGAGGACTGAGGATTGAGGATTGAGGATTGGGGATTGAGGATTGAGGATCGAGGATTGAAGATTGAAGATTGGGTATTGAGGATTGATCGTTGAGGATTGAGGATTGAGGATTGAGGATTGAGGATTGAGGGTTGACGATTGAAGATTGAGGATTGGGGACTGAGAGTTGATGGTTGAGTGATGAGAATTGATGTTTGTGGATAGAGATATGAAGATTGCAGATTGAGTATTGCGTATGGAAAACTCTGAACTGAGGATATTCTAGTGAGGAATGAGGATTGACAACTGATTGTTGAGGTCTGAGGGCTGAAGATTGAGGATTAAGGATTGAGGATTCAGGACTGTGGTTTGAGGACTGAGGATTGAGGATTGAGGATTGGGGATTGAGGATTGAGGATCGAGGATTGAAGATTGAAGATTGGGTATTGAGGATTGAACATTGAGGATTGAGGATTGAGGATTGAGGATTGAGGATTGAGGATTGAAGATTGAATATTGATGATTGAAGGTTGAGGATTGAGGATTGAGGGTTGTGGATTCAGGACGAGGACTGAGGGTTGAGTATTGATGTTTGAGGTCTGAGGATTGAGGATAGAGGATTGAGAATTGAGGATTGAGGATTGAGGGTTGAGGATTGAGGATTGGGTATTGAGGATTGAAGAATGAGGACTGAGGATTGAGGATTGAGAATTGAGGATTGAAGATTGAGTATTGAGGATTGAAGAATGAGGATTGAGGATGGGCGATTGAGGATTGAGGATTGAAGATTGAGTATTCAGGATTGGAGATTGACGATTGAGGATTGAGGATTGAGGATCGAGGATTGAGGATTGAGGATTGAAGATTGAGTATTGAGGATTGAATATTGAGGATTGAGAATTGAGGATTCAGGATTGAGGATTGAGGATTGAGTATTGAAGATTGAGTATTGATGATTGAGGATTTAGGATTGAGGACTGAGGATTGAGGATTGAGGATTGATAATTGAGTATTGAGGATTGAAGGTTGAGGACTGAGGAATAAGGATTGAGGATTGAGTATGAAGGCTGAGGGTTTAGGATTGAGGTTTGAGGACTGAGGGCTGAGGATTGAGGATTCAGAATTGAGGATTGAGGATTGAGGATTGAAGATTGAGGATTGGGTATTGAGGATTGAAGAATGAGGATTGAGGATTGAGGATTGAGGTTTGAGGTACGAGGATTGAGGATTGAACATTGAGGATTGAGGATTGAGGATTGAGGATTGAGGATTGAGGATTGAAGATTGAATATTGATGATTGAAGGTTGAGGATTGAGGATTGAGGCTTGTGGATTCAGGACGAGGACTGAGGGTTGAGTATTGATGTTTGAGGTCTGAGGATTGAGGATAGAGGATTGAGAATTGAGGATTGATGACTGAGGATTGAGGATTGAGGTATGACGATTGCGGATTGAGTATTGAAAATTGGGTATTGAGGTTTGAATATTGAGGATTGAGGATTGAGGATTGAGGATTGAAGATTGAGTATTGAGGATTGAAGATTGAGGATTGAGGATTGAAGTTTGAGTATTGAGGATTGAAGATTGAGGATTGAGGACTGAGGATTGAAGATTGAGTATTGAGGATTGAAGATTGAGGATTGAGGATTGAGGATCGAGGATTGAGGACTGAGGATTGAGGATTGAGGATTGAGCATTGAGGATTGAAGATTGAGGACTGTTGATTGAGGATTGAAGATTGAGGATTAAGGATTGAAGGTTGAGGATTGAGGATTGAGGATTGAGTATTGAGGATTGAAGATTGACGATTGAGGATTGAGGATTGAGGATTGAGGGTTGAGGATTGAGGATTCAGGATTGAAGATTGAGTATTGAGGATTGAAGGTTGAGGACTGAGGATAGGGCATTGAGGATTGAGGATTGGGGACTGAGCATTGAGGGAAGAGTGATGAGAATTGATGTTTGTGGATAGAGATCTGAAGATTGCAGATTGAGTATTGAGTATTGAAAACTGTGAATTGAGGATACTCTACTGAGGATTGAGGATTGACAACTGATTGTTGATGACTCAGGGCTGAAGATTGAGGATTCAGGATTGAGGATTCAGGATTGAGGTTTGAGGGCTGAGGATTGAGGATTGAGGATTGAGGATTGAGGATTGAGGATTGAATACTGAGGATTGGGTATTGAGGATTGAACGTAGAGGATTGTGGGTTGACGATTGAGGATTGAGGATTGTGGATTGAAGATTGAATATTAATGATTGAAGATTGAGGATTGAGGATTGAGGGTTGTGGATTGAGGACGAGGACTGTGGGTTGAGTATTGATGTCTGAAGTCTGAGGATTGAGGATTGAGGATTGAAGATTGAGTATTGATGATTGAAGATTGAGGATGGAGGATTGAGTGTTGAGGTTTGAGGACGAGGACTGACGGTTGAGGTTTGAGGTTTGAGGATTGAGGATTGAGGATTGAGGACTGAGGGTTGAGAATAGAGGATTGAGGATTGAGGATTGAAAATTGAGGATTGGGTATTGAGGATTGAAGAATGAGGATTGTGTATTGAGGATTGAGGATTGAGGTTTGAAGATTGAGTATTGAGGATTGAAGTTTGAGGTTTGAGGATTGAGTATTGAAGATTGAGGATTTGGGACTGAGGATTGAAGATTGAGGATTGAGGACTGAGGATTGAGGATTGAGGATTGAGGATTGAGGCCTGAGGATTGAGAATTGAGAACTGAGGATGAGGACTGAGCGCTGAGGGTTGAGGTTTGAGGAATGAGGGTTGTGGGTTGAGGATCGAGGACTGAGGATTGAGGATTGAGGATTGAGTACTGAAGATTGAGTATTGATGACTGAGGATTGAGGATTGAGGATTGTGGATTGAGGATTGAGGATTGAGGATTGAAGATTGAGTATCGAGGATTGAAGATTGAGAATTGAGGATTGAGGATTGAGGATTGAAGATGAGGGCTGAGGGTTGAGGATTGAGGTTTGAGGACTGAGGATTGAGGATTGAGGATTGAGAGTTGAGGATTGAGGATTGAGGATTGAAGATTGAGGATTGGGTATTGAGGATTGAAGAATGAGCATTGAGGATTCAGGTTTGAGGATTGAGGATTGAAAATTGAGGATTGAGGATTCAGGTTGGAGGATTGAAGATTTAGTATTGAGTGTTGAAGATTGAGGATTGAGGATTGAGGATTGAGGATTGAGGATTGAGGATTGACGATTGAAGATTGAGTATTGGGGACTGAGAGTTGATGGTTGAGTGATGAGAATTGATGTTTGTGGATAGAGATATGAAGATTGCAGATTGAGTATTGCGTATGGAACACGCTGAACTGAGGATATTCTAGTGAGGATTGAGGATTGACAACTGATTGTTGAGGACTGAGGGCTGAAGATTGAGGATTCAGGATTGAGGATTCAGGACTGTGGTTTGAGAACTGTGGATTGAGGATTGATGACTGAGGATTGAGTATTGCGGATTGACGATTGAGGATTGAGGATTGAGGGTTGAAGGTTGAGTGTTGAGGATTGAAGGTTGAGGATTGACGATTGAGGATTGAGGATTGAGGATGATGGCTGAGGTTTGAGGTTTGAGGTTTGAGTATTGAATCCTGAGAATTCAGGATGTTCTATTGAGTATTGAGAATTGAGGATTGATGCTTTAGTATTGAGGATTCAGGACTGAGGGTTGAGGATTGAGTACTGAAGATTGAGGATTGATGATTGAGGATTTAGGATTGAGGATTGAGGATTGAGAATTGAGGATTGAGGATTAAAAATTGAGTATTGAGGATTGAAGGTTGAGGACTGAGGAATAAGGATTGATGGTTGAGTATTGAGGACTGAGGATTGAGGATTGAAGATTGTGTGTTGATGATTGAAGATTGAGGATTGAGGATTGAGGATTGAGTGTTGAGGGTTGAGGACGAGGACTGACGGTTGAGGATTGATGTTTGAGGATTGAGGGTTGAGGACAGACGACTGAGGATAGAGGATTGAGGATGGAGCATTGAGGATTGAAGATTGAGGACTGGGGATTGAGGATTGAAGATTGAGGATTAAGGATTGAGGATTGGGGACTGAGGATCTAGGATTGAATATTGATTATTGAGGATTGAAGGTTGAGGATTGAGGATTGAGGATTGAGAATTGAGAATTGAGGATAAGGTCTGAGGGTTGAGGATTGAGGGTTGAGGAATGAGGATTGAGGATTGAGGATTGAGGATTGAAGATTGAGGATTGAGGATTGAGGATTGAGGATTGAGGATTGACGATTGGAGATTGAGGATTGGGAACTGAGAGTTGATGGTTGAGTGATGAGAATTGATGTTTGTGGATAGAGATGTGAAGATTGCAGATTGAGTATTGCGTATGGAAAACATTGAACTGAGGATATTCTAGTGAGGATTGAGGATTGACAACTGATTGTTAAGGACTGAGGGCTGAAGATTGAGGATACAGGATTGAGGATTCAGGACTGTGGTTTGAGGACTGAGGATTGAGGGTTGAGGATTGGGGATTGAGGATTGAGGATCGAGGATTGAAGATTGAAGATTGGGTATTGAGGATTGAACATTGAGGATTGAGGATTGAGGATTGAGGATTGAGGATTGAGGATTGAAGATTGAATATTGATGATTGAAGGTTGAGGATTGAGGATTGAGGGTTGTGGATTCAGGACGTGGACTGAGGATTGAGTATTGATGTTTGAGGTCTGAGGATTGAGGATAGAGGATTGAGAATTGAGGATTGAGGATTGAGGATTGAAGACTGAGGATTGGGTATTGAGGATTGAAGAATGAGCATTGAGGATTGAGGATTGAGGATTGAGGATTGAAGATTGAGGATTGAGGATTGAGGTTTGAGGATTGAAGATTGAGTATTGAGGATTGAAGATTGAGGATTGAGGATTGAGGATTGAGGATTGAGGATTGACGATTGAAGATTGAGGATTGTGGACTGAGAGTTGATGGTTGAGTGATGAGAATTGATGTTTGTGGATAGAGATATGAAGATTGCAGATTGAGTATTGCGTATGGAAAACTCTGAACTGAGGATATTCTAGTGAGGAATGAGGATTGACAACTGATTATTGAGGACTGAGGGCTGAAGATTGAGGATTCAGGATTGAGGATTCAGGACTGTGGTTTGAGGACTGAGGATTGAGGATTGAGGATTGGGGATTGAGGATTGAGGATCGAGGATTGAAGATTGAAGATTGGGTATTCAGGATTGAACATTGAGGATTGAGGATTGAGGATTGAGGATTGAGGATTGAAGATTGAGTATTGAGGATTGATGATTGAGGATTGAGGATTGAGGATTGAGGATTGAAGATTGAGTATTGAGGATTGAAGATTGAGGATTGAGGATTGAGGATCGAGGGTTGACAATGAGGGCTGAGGGTTGAGGATTGAGGTTTGAGGATTGAGGACTGAGGATTGAGGATTGATGATTGAGTATTGAGGATTGAAGATTGAGGATTGAGGATTGATGATTGAGGATTGAGCATTGAGGATTGAGGATTGAAGATTGAGGACTGGGGACTGAGTGTTGAGTGTTGAGTGATGAGAATTGGTGTTTGTGGATAGAGATTTAAAGATTGCAGATTGAGTATTGAGTATTGAAAACTGTGAATTGATGATATTTTATTGAGAATTGAGAATTGACAACTGATTGTTGAGGACTGAGGTCTGAAGGTTGAGGATTCAGAATTGAGGATCCAGGATTGAGGTTTGAGGACTGAGGATTGAGGATAGAGTATTGAGGATTGAGGATTGAGGATTGAGGATTGAGGATTGAGGATTGAAGATTGAGGATTGGGTATTGCGGATTGAACATTGAGGATTGAGGATTGAGGATTGAGGATTGAAGATTGAGGATTGAGGATTGAGGATTGAAGACTGAGGATTGGGTATTGAGGATTGGAGAATGAGCATTGAGGATTGAGGATTGAGGATTGAGGATTGAAGATTGAGGATTGATGATTGAGTATTGAGGATTGAAGATTGAGGATTGAGGATTGATGATTGAGGATTGAGCATTGAGGATTGAGGATTGAAGATTGAGGACTGGGGACAGAGTGTTGAGGGTTGAGTGATGAGAATTGGTGTTTGTGGATAGAGATTTAAAGATTGCAGATTGAGTATTGAGTATTGAAAACTGTGAATTGATGATATTCTATTGAGAATTGAGAATTGACAACTGATTGCTGAGGACTGAGGTCTGAAGATTGAGGATTCAGGATTGAGGATCCAGGATTGAGGTTTGAGGACTGAGGATTGAGGATAGAGTATTGAGGATTGAGGATTGAGGATTGAGGATTGAGGATTGAGGATTGAAGATTGAGGATTGGGTATTGCGGATTGAACATTGAGGATTGAGGATTGAGGATTGAGGACTGAAGATTGAATATTGATGATTGAGATTGATGATTGAGGATTGAGAGTTGTGGATTGAGGACGAGGACAGAGGGTTGAGTATTGATGTCTGAGGTCTGAGGATTGAGGATTGAGGATTGAGGATTGGGTATTGAGGATTGAACATTGAGGATTGAGGATTGAGGATTGGGGATTGAGGACTGAAGATTGAATATTGATGATTGAAGATTGAGGATTCAGGATTGAGGGTTCTGGATTGGGGACCAGGACTGAGGGTTGAATATTAACGTTTGAGGTCTGTGGAGTGAGGATTGAGGATTGAGAATTGAGGATTGAGGATTGAGGATTGAGGATTGAGGCCTGAGGAATGAGAATTGAGAACTGAGGATGAGGACTGAGGGCTGAGGGTTGAGGTTTGAGGAATGAGGTTTGGGGGTTGAGGATCGAGGACTGAGGATTGAGGATTGAGGATTGAAGATGAGGGCTGAGGGTTGAGGATTGAGGTTTGAGGACTGAGGATTGAGGATTGAGGATTGAGAGTTGAGGATTGAGGGTTGAGGATTGAAGATTGAGGATTGGGTATTGAGGATTGAAGAATGAGCATTGAGGATTCAGGTTTGAGGATTGAGGATTGAAAATTGAGGATTGAGGATTCAGGTTTGAGGATTGAAGATTGAGTATTGAGTGTTGAAGATTGAGGATTGAGGATTGAGGATTGAGGATTGAGGATTGAGGATTGACGATTGAAGATTGAGTATTGGGGACTGAGAGTTGATGGTTGAGTGATGAGAATTGATGTTTGTGGATAGAGATATGAAGATTGCAGATTGAGTATTGCGTATGGAAAACGCTGAACTGAGGATATTCTAGTGAGGATTGAGGATTGACAACTGATTGTTGAGGACTGAGGGCTGAAGATTGAGGATTCAGGATTGAGGATTCAGGACTGTGGTTTGAGAACTGTGGATTGAGGATTGATGACTGAGGATAGAGTATTGCGGATTGACGATTGAGGATTGAGGATTGGGGATTGAGGATTGAGGATCGAGGATTGAAGATTGAAGATTGGGTATTCAGGATTGAACATTGAGCATTGAGGATTGAGGATTGAGGATTGAGTATTGAGGATTGAGGATTGAGGATTGAAGATTGAGTATTGAGGATTGAAGATTGAGGATTGAGGATTGAGGATCGAGGATTGACAATGAGGGCTGAGGGTTGAGGATTGAGGTTTGAGGATTGAGGACTGAGGAATGAGGATTGATGATTGAGTATTGAGGATTGAAGATTGAGGATTGAGGATTGATGATTGAGGATTGAGCATTGAGGATTGAGGATTGAAGATTGAGGACTGGGGACTGAGTGTTAAGGGTTGAGTGATGAGAATTGGTGTTTGTGGATAGAGATTTAAAGATTGCAGATTGAGTATTGAGTATTGAAAACTGTGAATTGATGATATTCTATTGAGAATTGAGAATTGACAACTGATTGTTGAGGACTGAGGTCTGAAGGTTGAGGATTCAGAATTGAGGATCCAGGATTGAGGTTTGAGGACTGAGGATTGAGGATAGAGTATTGAGGATTGAGGATTGAGGATTGAGGATTGAGGATTGAGGATTGAAGATTGAGGATTGGGTACTGCGGATTGAACATTGAGGATTGAGGATTGAGGATTGAGGACTGAAGATTGAATATTGATGATTGAAGATTGATGATTGAGGATTGAGAGTTGTGGATTGAGTACGAGGACTGAGGGTTGAGTATTGATGTCTGAGGTCTGAGGATTGAGGATTGAGGATTGAGGATTGGGTATTGAGTATTGAACATTGAGGATTGAGGATTGAGGATTGAGGATTGAGGACTGAAGATTGAATATTGATGATTGAAGATTGAGAATTCAGGATTGAGGTTTCTGGATTGGGGACCAGGACTGAGGGTTGAATATTAACGTTTGAGGTCTGTGGAGTGAGGATTGAGGATTGAGAATTGAGGATTGAGGATTGAGGATTGAGGATTGAGGGCTGAGGATTGAGAATTGAGAACTGAGGATGAGGACTGAGGGCTGAGGGTCGAGGTTTGAGGAATGAGGATTGGGGGTTGAGGATCGAGGGCTGAGGATTGAGGATTGAGGATTGAGTACTCAAGATTGAGTATTGATGACTGAGGATTGAGGATTGAGGATTGTGGATTGAGGATTGAGGATTGAGTATTGAAGATTGAGTATTGAGGATTGAAGATTGAGAATTGAGGATTGAGGATTGAGGATTGAAGATGAGGGCTGAGGGTTGAGGATTGAGGTTTGAGGACTGAGGATTGAGGATTGAGGATTGAGAGTTGAGGATTGAGGATTGAGGATTGAAGATTGAGGATTGGGTATTGAAGATTGAAGAAGGAGCATTGAGGATTCAGGTTTGAGGATTGAGGATTGAAAATTGAGGATTGAGGATTCAGTTTTGAGGATTGAAGATTGAGTATTGAGTGTTGAAGATTGAGGGTTGAGGATTGAGGATTGAGGATTGACGATTGAAGATTGAGTATTGGGGACTGAGAGTTGATGGTTGAGTGATGAGAATTGATGTTTGTGGATAGAGATATGAAGATTGCAGATTGAGTAATGCGTATGGAAAACTCTGAACTGAGGATATTCTAGTGAGGATTGAGGATTGACAACTGATTGTTGAGGACTGAGGGCTGAAGATTGAGGATTCAGGATTGAGGATTCAGGACTGTGGTTTGAGGACTGTGGATTGAAGAATGAGGACTGAGGATTGAGGATTGAGGATTGAGGATTGAAGATTGAGTATTGAGGATTGATGATTGAGGATTGAGGATTGAGGATTGAGGATTGAGGATTGAGGATTGAGGATTGAGGATTGAGGATTGAGGATTGAAGATTAAGGATTGAGGATTGAGGATTAAAGGTTGAGCATTGAGGATTGAGGATTGACAACTGATTGTTGAGGACTGAGGGCTGAAGATTGAGGATTCAGGATTGAGGATTCAGAATTGAGGTTTGAGGACTGAGGATTGAGGATTGAGGATTGAAGATTGAATATTGATGATTGAAGATTGAGGATTGAGGATTGAGGATTGAGGGTTGTGGATTGAGGACGAGGACTGAGGGTTGAGTATTGATGTTTGAGGTCTGAGGATTGAGGATTGAGGACTGAGATTAGAGGATTGAGGATTGAGGATTGAAGATTGAGGATTTGGTGTTGAGGATTGAAGAATGAGGATTGAGGATTGCGGATTGAGGATTGAGGATTGAAGATTGAGTATTGAGGATTGAAGATTGAGGATTGAGGATTGAGGATTGATGATTGAGGAACGAGGATTGAGGATTGAAGATTAAGTATTGATGATTGAAGATTGAGGATTGAGGATTGAGGACTGAGTATTGAGGATTGAAGATTGAGGATTCAGGATTGAGGATTCAGGATTGAGGAATGAGGATTGAGGATTGATGGTTGTGAATTGGGGACCAGGACTGAGGGTTGAATATTGATGTTTGAGGTCTGAGGATTGAGGATTGAGGATTGAGAATTGAGGATTGAGGATTGAGGATTGAGAATTGAGGATTGAGGATTGAGGATTGAAGATTGAGGATTGGGTATTGAGGATTGAAGAATGAGGATTGAGGATTGAGGATTGAGGCCTGAGGATTGAGAATTGAGAACTGAGGATGAGGACTGTGGGCTGAGGGTTGAGGTTTGAGGAATGAGGACTGACGATTGAGGATTGAGGATTGACGATTGAGTATTGAGGATTGAAGGTTGTGGATTGAGGATTGAGGATTGAGGATTGAGGATTGAGGATTGAGGATTGAGGATTGAGGATTGAGGATTGAGGATTGAAGATTGAGGATTGGGTATTGCGGATTGAACATTGAAGATTGAGGATTGAGTATGGAGGACTGAAGGTTGAATATTGATGATTGAAGATTGATGATTGAGGATTGAGGGTTGTGAATTGAGGACGAGGACTGAGGGTTGAGTATTGATGTCTGAGGTCTGAGGATTGAGGATTGAGGATTGAGAATTGAGGATTGAGGATTGAGGATTGAAGATTGAGGATTGGGTATTGAGGATTGAAGAATGAGCATTGAGGATTGAGGATTGAGGATTGAGGATTGAAGGTTGAGGAGTGAGGATTGAGGTTTGAGGATTGAAAGTTGAGTATTGAGGATTGAAGATTGAGGATTGAGGATTGAGGTTTGAGGATTGAGGATTGACGATTGAAGATTGAGGATTGGGGACTGTGAGTTCATGGTTGAGTGATGAGAATTGATGTTTGTGGATAGAGATATGAAGATTGCAGATTGAGTATTGCGTATGGAAAACTCTGAACTGAAGATATTCTAGTGAGGATTGAGGATTGACAACTGATTGTTAAGGACTGAGGGCTAAAGATTGAGGATTCAGGATTGAGGATTCAGGACTGTGGTTTGAGTACTGAGGATTGGGGATTGAGGATTGGGGACTGAGGATTGAGGATCGAGGATTGAAGAACGAAGATTGGGTATTTAGGATTGAACATTGAGGATTGAGGATTGAGGATTGAGGATTGAGGATTGAGGATTGAGGATTGAAGATTGAATATTGATGATTGAAGGTTGAGGATACAGGATTGAGTGTTGTGGATTCAGGACGAGGACTGAGGGTTGAGTATTGATGTTTGAGGTCTGAGGATTGAGGATAGAGGATTGAGAATTGAGGATTGAGGATTGAGGATTGAAGATTGAGGATTGGGTATTGAGGATTGAAGAATGAGGACTGAGGATTGAGGATTGAGGATTGAGGATTGAAGATTGAGTATTGAGGATTGATGATTGAGGATTGAGGATTGAGGATTGAGGATTGAGGATTGAGGATTGAGGATCGAGGATTGAAGATTGAGGATTGCGGATTGAGGATTAAAGGTTGAGCATTGAGGATTGAGGATTGACAACTGATTGTTGAGGACTGAGGGCTGAAGATTGAGGATTCAGGATTGAGGATTCAGAATTGAGGTTTGAGGACTGAGGATTGAGGATTGAGGATTGAAGATTGAATATTGATGATTGAAGATTGAGGATTGAGGATTGAGGATTGAGGGTTGTGGATTGAGGACGAGGACTGAGGGTTGAGTATTGATGTTTGAGGTCAGAGGATTGAGGATTGAGGACTGAGATTAGAGGATTGAGGATTGAGGATTGAAGATTGGGGATTTGGTGTTGAGGATTGAAATATGAGGATTGAGGATTGCGGATTGAGGATTGAGGATTGAAGATTGAGTATTGAGGATTGAAGATTGAGGATTGAGGATTGAGGATTGAGGATTGAGGAACGAGGATTGATGATTGAAGATTAAGTATTGATGATTGAAGATTGAGGATTGAGGATTGAGGACTGAGTATTGAGGATTGAAGATTGAGGATTCAGGATTGAGTATTGAGGATTGAGGAATGAGGATTGAGGATTGATGGTTGTGAATTGGGGACCAGGACTGAGGTTTGAATATTGATGTTTGAGGTCTGAGGATTGAGGATTGAGGATTGAGAATTGAGGATTGAGGATTGAGGATTGAAGATTGAGGTTTGGGTATTGAGGATTGAAGAATGAGGATTGAGGATTGAGGATTGAGGCCTGAGGATTGACAATTGAGAACTGAGGATGAGGACTGAGGGCTGAGGGTTGAGGTTTGAGGAATGAGGACTGACGATTGAGGATTGAGGATTGACGATTGAGTATTGAGGATTGAAGGTTGTGGATTGAGGATTGAGGATTGAGGATTGAGGATTGAGGATTGAGGATTGAGGATTGAGGATTGAGGATTGAAGATTGAGGATTGGGTATTGCGGATTGAACATTGAAGATTGCGGATTGAGTATCGAGGACTGAAGGTTGAATATTGATGATTGAAGATTGATGATTGAGGATTGAGGGTTGTGAATTGAGGACGAGGACTGAGGGTTGAGTATTGATGTCTGAGGTCTGAGGATTGAGGATTGAGGATTGAGAATTGAGGATTGAGGACTGAAGATTGAAGATTGAGGATTGGGTATTGAGGATTGAAGAATGAGCATTGAGGATTGAGGATTGAGGATTGAGGATTGAAGGTTGAGGAATGAGGTTTGAGGTATGAGGATTGAAGATTGAGTATTGAGGATTGAAGATTGAGGATTGAGGATTGAGGATTGAGGATTGAGTATTGACGATTGAAGATTGAGGATTGGGGACTGAGAGTTGATGGTTGAGTGATGAGAATTGATGTTTGTGGATAGAGATATGAAGATTGCAGATTGAGTATTGCGTATGGAAAACTCTCAACTGAAGATATTCTAGTGAGGATTGAGGATTAACAACTGATTGTTAAGGACTGAGGGCTGAAGATTGAGGATTCAGGATTGAGGATTCAGGACTGTGGTTTGAGGACTGAGGATTGAGGATTGAGGATTGGGGATTGAGGATTGAGGATCGAGGATTGAAGATTGAAGATTGGGTATTGAGGATTGAACTTTGAGGATTGAGGATTGAGGATTGAGGATTGAGGATTGAGGATTGAAGATTGAATATTGATGATTGATGGTTGAGGATTGAGGATTGAGGGTTGTGGATTCAGGACGAGGACTGAGGGTTGAGTATTGATGTTTGAGGTCTGAGGATTGAGGATAGAGGATTGAGAATTGAGGATTGATGACTGAGGATTGAGGATTGAGGTATGACGATTGCGGATTGAGTATTGAAAATTGGGTATTGAGGTTTGAATATTGAGGATTGAGGATTGAGGATTGAGGATTGAAGATTGAGTATTGAGGATTGAGGATTGAGGATTGAGGATTGAAGATTGAGTATTGAGGATTGAAGATTGAGGATTGAGGATTGAGGATTGAAGATTGAGTATTGAGGATTGAAGATTGAGGATTGAGGATTGAGGATTGAGGATTGAGGTCTGAGTATTGAGGATTGAGGATTGAGCATTGAGGATTGAAGATTGAGGACTGTTGATTGAGGATTGAAGACTGAAGGATTAAGGATTGAGGATTGAGGATTGAGGTTTGAGGAATGAGGATTGAGGATGGAGGATTGAGGATTGAAGATTGAGTATTGATGATTGAAGATTGAGGATTGAGGATTGAGGGTTGTGGATTGAGGACGAGGACTGACGGTTGAGGATTGTGGCTTTAGGATTGAGGATTGAGGATTGAGAGTTGAGGATGAGGGCTGAGGTTTGAGGATTGAGGTTTGAGGAATGAGGATTGAGGATTGGGGATTGAGGATTGAGGATTGAGGATTGAGTATTGAAAGTTGAGGATTGATGACTGAGGATTGAGTATTGCGGATTGACGATTGAGGATTGAGGATTGAGGGTTGAAGGTTGAGTGTTGGGGATTGATGGTTGAGGATTGACGATTGAGGATTGAGGATTGAGGATGATGGCTGAGGTTTGAGGTTTGAGGTTTGAGTATTGAATCCTGAGAATTCAGTATGTTCTATTGAGTATTGAGAATTGAGGATTGATGCTTTAGTATTGAGGATTCAGGATTGAGGATTGAGTATTGAGTACTGAAGATTGAGGATTGGTGATTGAGGATTTAGGATTGAGGATTGAAGATTGAGGGTTGAGGATTGAAAATTGAGTATTGAGGATTGAAGGTTGAGGACTGAGGAATAAGGATTGAGGATTGAGGATTGAGGATTGAGGATTGAGGATTGAAGTTTGAGTGTTGAGGATTGAGGGTTGAAGATTGAGGATTGAGTACTGAGTATTGAGGATGAGGGCTGAGGTTTGAGGATTGAGGTTTGAGTATTGAATCCTGAGAATTCAGGATATTCTATTGAGTATTGAGAATTGAGGATTGATTGTTGAGTATTGAGGACTGAGGATTGAGGATTGAAGATTGTGTATTGATGATTGAAGATTGAGGATTGAGGATTGAGGATTGAGGGTTGTGGATTGAGGACGAGGACTGAGGGTTGAGTATTGATGTTTGAGGTCTGAGGATTGAGGATTGAGGACTGAGATTAGAGGATTGAGGATTGAGGATTGAAGATTGAGGATTTGGTGTTGAGGATTGAAGAATGAGGATTGAGGATTGCGGATTGAGGATTGAGGATTGAAGATTGAGTATTGAGGTTTGAAGATTGAGGATTGAGGATTGAGGATTGAGGATTGAGGACTGAGTATTGAGGATTGAAGATTGAGGATTCAGGATTGAGTATTGAGGATTGAGGAATGAGGATTGAGGATTGATGGTTGTGAATTGGGGACCAGGACTGAGGGTTGAATATTGATGTTTGAGGTCTGAGGATTGAGGATTGAGGATTGAGAATTGAGGATTGAGGATTGAGGATTGAAGATTGAGGTTTGGGTATTGAGGATTGAAGAATGAGGATTGAGGATTGAGGATTGAGGCCTGAGGATTGAGAATTGAGAACTGAGGATGAGGACTGAGGGCTGAGGGTTGAGGTTTGAGGAATGAGGACTGACGATTGAGGATTGAGGATTGACGATTGAGTATTGAGGATTGAAGGTTGTGGATTGAGGATTGAGGATTGAGGATTGAGGATTGAGGATTGAGGATTGAGGATTGAGGATTGAGGATTGAAGATTGAGGATTGAGCATTGAGGATTGAGGATTGAAGATTGAGGACTGGGGACTGAGTGTTGAGGGTTGAGTGATGAGAATTGGTGTTCGTGGATAGAGATTTAAAGATTGAGTATTGAGTATTGAGTATTGAAATCTGTGAATTGATGATATTCTATTGAGAATTGAGAATTGACAACTGATTGTTGAGGACTGAGGTCTGAAGATTGAGGATTCAGGATTGAGGATCCAGGATTGAGGTTTGAGGACTGAGGATTGAGGATAGAGTATTGAGGATTGAGGATTGAGGATTGAGGATTGAGGATTGAGGATTGAGGATTGAAGATTGAGGATTGAGGATTGAGGATTGAGGATTGAGGATTGACGATTGGAGATTGAGGATTGGGAACTGAGAGTTGATGGTTGAGTGATGAGAATTGATGTTTGTGGATAGAGATGTGAAGATTGCAGATTGAGTATTGCGTATGGAAAACATTGAACTGAGGATATTCTAGTGAGGATTGAGGATTGACAACTGATTGTTAAGGACTGAGGGCTGAAGATTGAGGATACAGGATTGAGGATTCAGGACTGTGGTTTGAGGACTGAGGATTGAGGGTTGAGGATTGGGGATTGAGGATTGAGGATCGAGGATTGAAGATTGAAGATTGGGTATTGAGGATTGAACATTGAGGATTGAGGATTGAGGATTGAGGATTGAGGATTGAGGATTGAAGATTGAATATTGATGATTGAAGGTTGAGGATTGAGGATTGAGGGTTGTGGATTCAGGACGTGGACTGAGGATTGAGTATGGATGTTTGAGGTCTGAGGATTGAGGATAGAGGATTGAGAATTGAGGATTGAGGATTGAGGATTGAAGACTGAGGATTGGGTATTGAGGATTGAAGAATGAGCATTGAGGATTGAGGATTGAGGATTGAGGATTGAGGATTGAAGATTGAGGATTGAGGATTGAGGATCGAGGGTTGACAATGAGGGCTGAGGGTTGAGGATTGAGGTTTGAGGATTGAGGACTGAGGATTGAGGATTGATGATTGAGTATTGAGGATTGAAGATTGAGGATTGAGGATTGATGATTGAGGATTGAGCATTGAGGATTGAGGATTGAAGATTGAGGACTGGGGACTGAGTGTTGAGTGTTGAGTGATGAGAATTGGTGTTTGTGGATAGAGATTTAAAGATTGCAGATTGAGTATTGAGTATTGAAAACTGTGAATTGATGATATTTTATTGAGAATTGAGAATTGACAACTGATTGTTGAGGACTGAGGTCTGAAGGTTGAGGATTCAGAATTGAGGATCCAGGATTGAGGTTTGAGGACTGAGGATTGAGGATAGAGTATTGAGGATTGAGGATTGAGGATTGAGGATTGAGGATTGAGGATTGAAGATTGAGGATTGGGTATTGCGGATTGAACATTGAGGATTGAGGATTGAGGATTGAGGATTGAAGATTGAGGATTGAGGATTGAGGATTGAAGACTGAGGATTGGGTATTGAGGATTGGAGAATGAGCATTGAGGATTGAGGATTGAGGATTGAGGATTGAAGATTGAGGATTGATGATTGAGTATTGAGGATTGAAGATTGAGGATTGAGGATTGATGATTGAGGATTGAGCATTGAGGATTGAGGATTGAAGATTGAGGACTGGGGACAGAGTGTTGAGGGTTGAGTGATGAGAATTGGTGTTTGTGGATAGAGATTTAAAGATTGCAGATTGAGTATTGAGTATTGAAAACTGTGAATTGATGATATTCTATTGAGAATTGAGAATTGACAACTGATTGTTGAGGACTGAGGTCTGAAGATTGAGGATTCAGGATTGAGGATCCAGGATTGAGGTTTGAGGACTGAGGATTGAGGATAGAGTATTGAGGATTGAGGATTGAGGATTGAGGATTGAGGATTGAGGATTGAAGATTGAGGATTGGGTATTGCGGATTGAACATTGAGGATTGAGGATTGAGGATTGAGGACTGAAGATTGAATATTGATGATTGAGATTGATGATTGAGGATTGAGAGTTGTGGATTGAGGACGAGGACAGAGGGTTGAGTATTGATGTCTGAGGTCTGAGGATTGAGGATTGAGGATTGAGGATTGGGTATTGAGGATTGAACATTGAGGATTGAGGATTGAGGATTGGGGATTGAGGACTGAAGATTGAATATTGATGATTGAAGATTGAGGATTCAGGATTGAGGGTTCTGGATTGGGGACCAGGACTGAGGGTTGAATATTAACGTTTGAGGTCTGTGGAGTGAGGATTGAGGATTGAGAATTGAGGATTGAGGATTGAGGATTGAGGATTGAGGCCTGAGGAATGAGAATTGAGAACTGAGGATGAGGACTGAGGGCTGAGGGTTGAGGTTTGAGGAATGAGGTTTGGGGGTTGAGGATCGAGGACTGAGGATTGAGGATTGAGGATTGAAGATGAGGGCTGAGGGTTGAGGATTGAGGTTTGAGGACTGAGGATTGAGGATTGAGGATTGAGAGTTGAGGATTGAGGATTGAGGATTGAAGATTGAGGATTGGGTATTGAGGATTGAAGAATGAGCATTGAGGATTCAGGTTTGAGGATTGAGGATTGAAAATTGAGGATTGAGGATTCAGGTTTGAGGATTGAAGATTGAGTATTGAGTGTTGAAGATTGAGGATTGAGGATTGAGGATTGAGGATTGAGGATTGAGGATTGACGATTGAAGATTGAGTATTGGGGACTGAGAGTTGATGGTTGAGTGATGAGAATTGATGTTTGTGGATAGAGATATGAAGATTGCAGATTGAGTATTGCGTATGGAAAACGCTGAACTGAGGATATTCTAGTGAGGATTGAGGATTGACAACTGATTGTTGAGGACTGAGGGCTGAAGATTGAGGATTCAGGATTGAGGATTCAGGACTGTGGTTTGAGAACTGTGGATTGAGGATTGATGACTGAGGATAGAGTATTGCGGATTGACGATTGAGGATTGAGGATTGGGGATTGAGGATTGAGGATCGAGGATTGAAGATTGAAGATTGGGTATTCAGGATTGAACATTGAGGATTGAGGATTGAGGATTGAGGATTGAGTATTGAGGATTGAGGATTGAGGATTGAAGATTGAGTATTGAGGATTGAAGATTGAGGATTGAGGATTGAGGATCGAGGATTGACAATGAGGGCTGAGGGTTGAGGATTGAGGTTTGAGGATTGAGGACTGAGGAATGAGGATTGATGATTGAGTATTGAGGATTGAAGATTGAGGATTGAGGATTGATGATTGAGGATTGAGCATTGAGGATTGAGGATTGAAGATTGAGGACTGGGGACTGAGTGTTAAGGGTTGAGTGATGAGAATTGGTGTTTGTGGATAGAGATTTAAAGATTGCAGATTGAGTATTGAGTATTGAAAACTGTGAATTGATGATATTCTATTGAGAATTGAGAATTGACAACTGATTGTTGAGGACTGAGGTCTGAAGGTTGAGGATTCAGAATTGAGGATCCAGGATTGAGGTTTGAGGACTGAGGATTGAGGATAGAGTATTGAGGATTGAGGATTGAGGATTGAGGATTGAGGATTGAGGATTGAAGATTGAGGATTGGGTACTGCGGATTGAACATTGAGGATTGAGGATTGAGGATTGAGGACTGAAGATTGAATATTGATGATTGAAGATTGATGATTGAGGATTGAGAGTTGTGGATTGAGTACGAGGACTGAGGGTTGAGTATTGATGTCTGAGGTCTGAGGATTGAGGATTGAGGATTGAGGATTGGGTATTGAGTATTGAACATTGAGGATTGAGGATTGAGGATTGAGGATTGAGGACTGAAGATTGAATATTGATGATTGAAGATTGAGAATTCAGGATTGAGGTTTCTGGATTGGGGACCAGGACTGAGGGTTGAATATTAACGTTTGAGGTCTGTGGAGTGAGGATTGAGGATTGAGAATTGAGGATTGAGGATTGAGGATTGAGGATTGAGGGCTGAGGATTGAGAATTGAGAACTGAGGATGAGGACTGAGGGCTGAGGGTCGAGGTTTGAGGAATGAGGATTGGGGGTTGAGGATCGAGGGCTGAGGATTGAGGATTGAGGATTGAGTACTCAAGATTGAGTATTGATGACTGAGGATTGAGGATTGAGGATTGTGGATTGAGGATTGAGGATTGAGTATTGAAGATTGAGTATTGAGGATTGAAGATTGAGAATTGAGGATTGAGGATTGAGGATTGAAGATGAGGGCTGAGGGTTGAGGATTGAGGTTTGAGGACTGAGGATTGAGGATTGAGGATTGAGAGTTGAGGATTGAGGATTGAGGATTGAAGATTGAGGATTGGGTATTGAAGATTGAAGAAGGAGCATTGAGGATTCAGGTTTGAGGATTGAGGATTGAAAATTGAGGATTGAGGATTCAGTTTTGAGGATTGAAGATTGAGTATTGAGTGTTGAAGATTGAGGGTTGAGGATTGAGGATTGAGGATTGACGATTGAAGATTGAGTATTGGGGACTGAGAGTTGATGGTTGAGTGATGAGAATTGATGTTTGTGGATAGAGATATGAAGATTGCAGATTGAGTAATGCGTATGGAAAACTCTGAACTGAGGATATTCTAGTGAGGATTGAGGATTGACAACTGATTGTTGAGGACTGAGGGCTGAAGATTGAGGATTCAGGATTGAGGATTCAGGACTGTGGTTTGAGGACTGTGGATTGAAGAATGAGGACTGAGGATTGAGGATTGAGGATTGAGGATTGAAGATTGAGTATTGAGGATTGATGATTGAGGATTGAGGATTGAGGATTGAGGATTGAGGATTGAGGATTGAGGATTGAGGATTGAGTATTGAGGATTGAAGATTAAGGATTGAGGATTGAGGATTAAAGGTTGAGCATTGAGGATTGAGGATTGACAACTGATTGTTGAGGACTGAGGGCTGAAGATTGAGGATTCAGGATTGAGGATTCAGAATTGAGGTTTGAGGACTGAGGATTGAGGATTGAGGATTGAAGATTGAATATTGATGATTGAAGATTGAGGATTGAGGATTGAGGATTGAGGGTTGTGGATTGAGGACGAGGACTGAGGGTTGAGTATTGATGTTTGAGGTCTGAGGATTGAGGATTGAGGACTGAGATTAGAGGATTGAGGATTGAGGATTGAAGATTGAGGATTTGGTGTTGAGGATTGAAGAATGAGGATTGAGGATTGCGGATTGAGGATTGAGGATTGAAGATTGAGTATTGAGGATTGAAGATTGAGGATTGAGGATTGAGGATTGAGGATTGAGGAACGAGGATTGAGGATTGAAGATTAAGTATTGATGATTGAAGATTGAGGATTGAGGATTGAGGACTGAGTATTGAGGATTGAAGATTGAGGATTCAGGATTGAGGATTCAGGATTGAGGAATGAGGATTGAGGATTGATGGTTGTGAATTGGGGACCAGGACTGAGGGTTGAATATTGATGTTTGAGGTCTGAGGATTGAGGATTGAGGATTGAGAATTGAGGATTGAGGATTGAGGATTGAGAATTGAGGATTGAGGATTGAGGATTGAAGATTGAGGATTGGGTATTGAGGATTGAAGAATGAGGATTGAGGATTGAGGATTGAGGCCTGAGGATTGAGAATTGAGAACTGAGGATGAGGACTGTGGGCTGAGGGTTGAGGTTTGAGGAATGAGGACTGACGATTGAGGATTGAGGATTGACGATTGAGTATTGAGGATTGAAGGTTGTGGATTGAGGATTGAGGATTGAGGATTGAGGATTGAGGATTGAGGATTGAGGATTGAAGAATGAGGATTGAGGATTGAGGATTGAGGCCTGAGGATTGAGAATTGAGAACTGAGGATGAGGACTGAGGGCTGAGGGTTGAGGTTTGAGGAATGAGGACTGACGATTGAGGATTGAGGATTGACGATTGAGTATTGAGGATTGAAGGTTGTGGATTGAGGATTGAGGATTGAGGATTGAGGATTGAGGATTGAGGATTGAGGATTGAGGATTGAGGATTGAAGATTGAGGATTGAGCATTGAGGATTGAGGATTGAAGATTGAGGACTGGGGACTGAGTGTTGAGGGTTGAGTGATGAGAATTGGTGTTCGTGGATAGAGATTTAAAGATTGAGTATTGAGTATTGAGTATTGAAATCTGTGAATTGATGATATTCTATTGAGAATTGAGAATTGACAACTGATTGTTGAGGACTGAGGTCTGAAGATTGAGGATTCAGGATTGAGGATCCAGGATTGAGGTTTGAGGACTGAGGATTGAGGATAGAGTATTGAGGATTGAGGATTGAGGATTGAGGATTGAGGATTGAGGATTGAAGATTGAGGATTGGGTATTGCGGACTGAACATTGAGGATTGAGGATTGAGGATTGAGGACTGAAGATTGAATATTGATGATTGAGATTGATGATTGAGGATTGAGAGTTGTGGATTGAGGACGAGGACTGAGGGTTGAGTATTGATGTCTGAGGTCTGAGGATTGAGGATTGAGGATTGAGGATTGGGTATTGAGGATTCAACATTGAGGATTGAGGATTGAGGATTGAGGATTGAGGACTGAAGATTGAATATTGATGATAGAAGATTGAGGATTCAGGATTGAGGGTTCTGGATTGGGGACCAGGACTGAGGGTTGAATATTAACGTTTGAGGTCTGAGGAGTGAGGATTGATGATTGAGAATTGAGGATTGAGGATTGAGGATTGAGGATTGAGGCCTGAGGATTGAGAATTGAGAACTGAGGATGAGGACTGAGGGCTGAGGGTTGAGGTTTGAGGAATGAGGACTGATGATTGAGGATTGAGGATTGACGATTGAGTATTGAGGATTGAAGGTTGTGGATTGAGGATTGAGGATTGAAGGTTGTGGATTGAGGATTGAGGATTGAGGATTGAGGATTGAGGATTGAGGATTGAGGATTGAGGATTGAAGATTGAGGATTGGGTATTGCGGATTGAACATTGAAGATTGAGGATTGTGTATCGAGGACTGAAGGTTGAATATTGATGATTGAAGATTGAGGATTGAGGATTGAGGGTTTTGAATTGAGGACGAGGACTGAGGGTTGAGTATTGATGTCTGAGGTCTGAGGATTGAGGATTGAGGATTGAGAATTGAGGATTGAGGATTGAGGATTGAAGATTGAGGATTGGGTATTGAGGATTGAAGAATGAGCATTGAGGATTGAGGATTGAGGATTGAGGATTGAAGATTGAGGAATGAGGATTGAGGTTTGAGGATTGAAGATTGAGTATTGAGGATTGAAGATTGAGGATTGAGGATTGAGGATTGAGGATTGAGGATTGAGGATTGACGATTGAAGATTGAGGATTGGGGACTGAGAGTTGATGGTTGAGTGATGAGAATTGATGTTTGTGGATAGAGATATGAAGATTGCAGGTTGAGTATTGCGTATGGAAAACTCTGAACTGAAGATATTCTAGTGAGGATTGAGGATTGACAACTGATTGTTAAGGACTGAGGGCTGAAGATTGAGGATTCAGAATTGAGGATTCAGGACTGTGGTTTGAGGACTGAGGATTGAGGATTGAGGATTGGGGATTGAGGATTGAGGATCGAGGATTGAAGATTGAAGATTGGGTATTGAGGATTGATCGTTGAGGATTGAGGATTGAGGATTGAGGATTGAGGATTGAGGGTTGACGATTGAAGATTGAGGATTGGGGACTGAGAGTTGATGGTTGAGTGATGAGAATTGATGTTTGTGGATAGAGATATGAAGATTGCAGATTGAGTATTGCGTATGGAAAACTCTGAACGGAGGATATTCTAGTGAGGAATGAGGATTGACAACTGATTGTTGAGGACTGAGGGCTGAAGATTGAGGATTGGGTATTGAGGATTGAAGAATGAGCATTGAGGATTCAGGTTTGAGGATTGAGGATTGAAAATTGAGGATTGAGGATTCAGGTTTGAGGATTGAAGATTGAGTATTGAGTGTTGAAGATTGAGGATTGAGGATTGAGGATTGAGGATTGAGGATTGACGATTGAAGGTTGAGTATTGGGGACTGAGAGTTGATGGTTGAGTGATGAGAATTGATGTTTGTGGATAGAGATATGAAGATTGCAGATTGAGTATTGCGTATGGAAAACTCTGAACTGAGGATATTCTAGTCAGGATTGAGGATTGACAACTGATTGTTGGGGACTGAGGGCTGAAGATTGAGGATTCAGGATTGAGGATTCAGGACTGTGGTTTGAGGACTGTGGATTGAGGATTGAGGATTGGGGATTGAGGATTGAGGATCGAGGATTGAAGATTGAAGATTGGGTATTGAGGATTGAACATTGAGGATTGAGGATTGAGGATTGAGGATTGAGGATTGAGGATTGAGGATTGAAGATTGAATATTGATGATTGAAGGTTGAGGATACAGGATTGAGTGTTGTGGATTCAGGACGAGGACTGAGGGTTGAGTATTGATGTTTGAGGTCTGAGGATTGAGGATAGAGGATTGAGAATTGAGGATTGAGGATTGAGGATTGAAGATTGAGGATTGGGTATTGAGGATTGAAGAATGAGGACTGAGGATTGAGGATTGAGGATTGAGGATTGAAGATTGAGTATTGAGGATTGATGATTGAGGATTGAGGATTGAGGATTGAGGATTGAGGATTGAGGATTGAGGATCGAGGATTGAAGATTGAGGATTGCGGATTGAGGATTAAAGGTTGAGCATTGAGGATTGAGGATTGACAACTGATTGTTGAGGACTGAGGGCTGAAGATTGAGGATTCAGGATTGAGGATTCAGAATTGAGGTTTGAGGACTGAGGATTGAGGATTGAGGATTGAAGATTGAATATTGATGATTGAAGATTGAGGATTGAGGATTGAGGATTGAGGGTTGTGGATTGAGGACGAGGACTGAGGGTTGAGTATTGATGTTTGAGGTCAGAGGATTGAGGATTGAGGACTGAGATTAGAGGATTGAGGATTGAGGATTGAAGATTGGGGATTTGGTGTTGAGGATTGAAATATGAGGATTGAGGATTGCGGATTGAGGATTGAGGATTGAAGATTGAGTATTGAGGATTGAAGATTGAGGATTGAGGATTGAGGATTGAGGATTGAGGAACGAGGATTGATGATTGAAGATTAAGTATTGATGATTGAAGATTGAGGATTGAGGATTGAGGACTGAGTATTGAGGATTGAAGATTGAGGATTCAGGATTGAGTATTGAGGATTGAGGAATGAGGATTGAGGATTGATGGTTGTGAATTGGGGACCAGGACTGAGGGTTGAATATTGATGTTTGAGGTCTGAGGATTGAGGATTGAGGATTGAGAATTGAGGATTGAGGATTGAGGATTGAAGATTGAGGTTTGGGTATTGAGGATTGAAGAATGAGGATTGAGGATTGAGGATTGAGGCCTGAGGATTGACAATTGAGAACTGAGGATGAGGACTGAGGGCTGAGGGTTGAGGTTTGAGGAATGAGGACTGACGATTGAGGATTGAGGATTGACGATTGAGTATTGAGGATTGAAGGTTGTGGATTGAGGATTGAGGATTGAGGATTGAGGATTGAGGATTGAGGATTGAGGATTGAGGATTGAGGATTGAAGATTGAGGATTGGGTATTGCGGATTGAACATTGAAGATTGAGGACTGGGGACTGAGTGTTGAGGGTTGAGTGATGAGAATTGGTGTTCGTGGATAGAGATTTAAAGATTGAGTATTGAGTATTGAGTATTGAAATCTGTGAATTGATGATATTCTATTGAGAATTGAGAATTGACAACTGATTGTTGAGGACTGAGGTCTGAAGATTGAGGATTCAGGATTGAGGATCCAGGATTGAGGTTTGAGGACTGAGGATTGAGGATAGAGTATTGAGGATTGAGGATTGAGGATTGAGGATTGAGGATTGAGGATTGAGGATTGAAGATTGAGGATTGAGGATTGAGGATTGAGGATTGAGGATTGACGATTGGAGATTGAGGATTGGGAACTGAGAGTTGATGGTTGAGTGATGAGAATTGATGTTTGTGGATAGAGATGTGAAGATTGCAGATTGAGTATTGCGTATGGAAAACATTGAACTGAGGATATTCTAGTGAGGATTGAGGATTGACAACTGATTGTTAAGGACTGAGGGCTGAAGATTGAGGATACAGGATTGAGGATTCAGGACTGTGGTTTGAGGACTGAGGATTGAGGGTTGAGGATTGGGGATTGAGGATTGAGGATCGAGGATTGAAGATTGAAGATTGGGTATTGAGGATTGAACATTGAGGATTGAGGATTGAGGATTGAGGATTGAGGATTGAGGATTGAAGATTGAATATTGATGATTGAAGGTTGAGGATTGAGGATTGAGGGTTGTGGATTCAGGACGTGGACTGAGGATTGAGTATGGATGTTTGAGGTCTGAGGATTGAGGATAGAGGATTGAGAATTGAGGATTGAGGATTGAGGATTGAAGACTGAGGATTGGGTATTGAGGATTGAAGAATGAGCATTGAGGATTGAGGATTGAGGATTGAGGATTGAGGATTGAAGATTGAGGATTGAGGATTGAGGATCGAGGGTTGACAATGAGGGCTGAGGGTTGAGGATTGAGGTTTGAGGATTGAGGACTGAGGATTGAGGATTGATGATTGAGTATTGAGGATTGAAGATTGAGGATTGAGGATTGATGATTGAGGATTGAGCATTGAGGATTGAGGATTGAAGATTGAGGACTGGGGACTGAGTGTTGAGTGTTGAGTGATGAGAATTGGTGTTTGTGGATAGAGATTTAAAGATTGCAGATTGAGTATTGAGTATTGAAAACTGTGAATTGATGATATTTTATTGAGAATTGAGAATTGACAACTGATTGTTGAGGACTGAGGTCTGAAGGTTGAGGATTCAGAATTGAGGATCCAGGATTGAGGTTTGAGGACTGAGGATTGAGGATAGAGTATTGAGGATTGAGGATTGAGGATTGAGGATTGAGGATTGAGGATTGAAGATTGAGGATTGGGTATTGCGGATTGAACATTGAGGATTGAGGATTGAGGATTGAGGATTGAAGATTGAGGATTGAGGATTGAGGATTGAAGACTGAGGATTGGGTATTGAGGATTGGAGAATGAGCATTGAGGATTGAGGATTGAGGATTGAGGATTGAAGATTGAGGATTGATGATTGAGTATTGAGGATTGAAGATTGAGGATTGAGGATTGATGATTGAGGATTGAGCATTGAGGATTGAGGATTGAAGATTGAGGACTGGGGACAGAGTGTTGAGGGTTGAGTGATGAGAATTGGTGTTTGTGGATAGAGATTTAAAGATTGCAGATTGAGTATTGAGTATTGAAAACTGTGAATTGATGATATTCTATTGAGAATTGAGAATTGACAACTGATTGTTGAGGACTGAGGTCTGAAGATTGAGGATTCAGGATTGAGGATCCAGGATTGAGGTTTGAGGACTGAGGATTGAGGATAGAGTATTGAGGATTGAGGATTGAGGATTGAGGATTGAGGATTGAGGATTGAAGATTGAGGATTGGGTATTGCGGATTGAACATTGAGGATTGAGGATTGAGGATTGAGGACTGAAGATTGAATATTGATGATTGAGATTGATGATTGAGGATTGAGAGTTGTGGATTGAGGACGAGGACAGAGGGTTGAGTATTGATGTCTGAGGTCTGAGGATTGAGGATTGAGGATTGAGGATTGGGTATTGAGGATTGAACATTGAGGATTGAGGATTGAGGATTGGGGATTGAGGACTGAAGATTGAATATTGATGATTGAAGATTGAGGATTCAGGATTGAGGGTTCTGGATTGGGGACCAGGACTGAGGGTTGAATATTAACGTTTGAGGTCTGTGGAGTGAGGATTGAGGATTGAGAATTGAGGATTGAGGATTGAGGATTGAGGATTGAGGCCTGAGGAATGAGAATTGAGAACTGAGGATGAGGACTGAGGGCTGAGGGTTGAGGTTTGAGGAATGAGGTTTGGGGGTTGAGGATCGAGGACTGAGGATTGAGGATTGAGGATTGAAGATGAGGGCTGAGGGTTGAGGATTGAGGTTTGAGGACTGAGGATTGAGGATTGAGGATTGAGAGTTGAGGATTGAGGATTGAGGATTGAAGATTGAGGATTGGGTATTGAGGATTGAAGAATGAGCATTGAGGATTCAGGTTTGAGGATTGAGGATTGAAAATTGAGGATTGAGGATTCAGGTTTGAGGATTGAAGATTGAGTATTGAGTGTTGAAGATTGAGGATTGAGGATTGAGGATTGAGGATTGAGGATTGAGGATTGACGATTGAAGATTGAGTATTGGGGACTGAGAGTTGATGGTTGAGTGATGAGAATTAATGTTTGTGGATAGAGATATGAAGATTGCAGATTGAGTATTGCGTATGGAAAACGCTGAACTGAGGATATTCTAGTGAGGATTGAGGATTGACAACTGATTGTTGAGGACTGAGGGCTGAAGATTGAGGATTCAGGATTGAGGATTCAGGACTGTGGTTTGAGAACTGTGGATTGAGGATTGATGACTGAGGATAGAGTATTGCGGATTGACGATTGAGGATTGAGGATTGGGGATTGAGGATTGAGGATCGAGGATTGAAGATTGAAGATTGGGTATTCAGGATTGAACATTGAGGATTGAGGATTGAGGATTGAGGATTGAGTATTGAGGATTGAGGATTGAGGATTGAAGATTGAGTATTGAGGATTGAAGATTGAGGATTGAGGATTGAGGATCGAGGATTGACAATGAGGGCTGAGGGTTGAGGATTGAGGTTTGAGGATTGAGGACTGAGGAATGAGGATTGATGATTGAGTATTGAGGATTGAAGATTGAGGATTGAGGATTGATGATTGAGGATTGAGCATTGAGGATTGAGGATTGAAGATTGAGGACTGGGGACTGAGTGTTAAGGGTTGAGTGATGAGAATTGGTGTTTGTGGATAGAGATTTAAAGATTGCAGATTGAGTATTGAGTATTGAAAACTGTGAATTGATGATATTCTATTGAGAATTGAGAATTGACAACTGATTGTTGAGGACTGAGGTCTGAAGGTTGAGGATTCAGAATTGAGGATCCAGGATTGAGGTTTGAGGACTGAGGATTGAGGATAGAGTATTGAGGATTGAGGATTGAGGATTGAGGATTGAGGATTGAGGATTGAAGATTGAGGATTGGGTACTGCGGATTGAACATTGAGGATTGAGGATTGAGGATTGAGGACTGAAGATTGAATATTGATGATTGAAGATTGATGATTGAGGATTGAGAGTTGTGGATTGAGTACGAGGACTGAGGGTTGAGTATTGATGTCTGAGGTCTGAGGATTGAGGATTGAGGATTGAGGATTGGGTATTGAGTATTGAACATTGAGGATTGAGGATTGAGGATTGAGGATTGAGGACTGAAGATTGAATATTGATGATTGAAGATTGAGAATTCAGGATTGAGGTTTCTGGATTGGGGACCAGGACTGAGGGTTGAATATTAACGTTTGAGGTCTGTGGAGTGAGGATTGAGGATTGAGAATTGAGGATTGAGGATTGAGGATTGAGGATTGAGGGCTGAGGATTGAGAATTGAGAACTGAGGATGAGGACTGAGGGCTGAGGGTCGAGGTTTGAGGAATGAGGATTGGGGGTTGAGGATCGAGGGCTGAGGATTGAGGATTGAGGATTGAGTACTCAAGATTGAGTATTGATGACTGAGGATTGAGGATTGAGGATTGTGGATTGAGGATTGAGGATTGAGTATTGAAGATTGAGTATTGAGGATTGAAGATTGAGAATTGAGGATTGAGGATTGAGGATTGAAGATGAGGGCTGAGGGTTGAGGATTGAGGTTTGAGGACTGAGGATTGAGGATTGAGGATTGAGAGTTGAGGATTGAGGATTGAGGATTGAAGATTGAGGATTGGGTATTGAAGATTGAAGAAGGAGCATTGAGGATTCAGGTTTGAGGATTGAGGATTGAAAATTGAGGATTGAGGATTCAGTTTTGAGGATTGAAGATTGAGTATTGAGTGTTGAAGATTGAGGGTTGAGGATTGAGGATTGAGGATTGACGATTGAAGATTGAGTATTGGGGACTGAGAGTTGATGGTTGAGTGATGAGAATTGATGTTTGTGGATAGAGATATGAAGATTGCAGATTGAGTAATGCGTATGGAAAACTCTGAACTGAGGATATTCTAGTGAGGATTGAGGATTGACAACTGATTGTTGAGGACTGAGGGCTGAAGATTGAGGATTCAGGATTGAGGATTCAGGACTGTGGTTTGAGGACTGTGGATTGAAGAATGAGGACTGAGGATTGAGGATTGAGGATTGAGGATTGAAGATTGAGTATTGAGGATTGATGATTGAGGATTGAGGATTGAGGATTGAGGATTGAGGATTGAGGATTGAGGATTGAGGATTGAGTATTGAGGATTGAAGATTAAGGATTGAGGATTGAGGATTAAAGGTTGAGCATTGAGGATTGAGGATTGACAACTGATTGTTGAGGACTGAGGGCTGAAGATTGAGGATTCAGGATTGAGGATTCAGAATTGAGGTTTGAGGACTGAGGATTGAGGATTGAGGATTGAAGATTGAATATTGATGATTGAAGATTGAGGATTGAGGATTGAGGATTGAGGGTTGTGGATTGAGGACGAGGACTGAGGGTTGAGTATTGATGTTTGAGGTCTGAGGATTGAGGATTGAGGACTGAGATTAGAGGATTGAGGATTGAGGATTGAAGATTGAGGATTTGGTGTTGAGGATTGAAGAATGAGGATTGAGGATTGCGGATTGAGGATTGAGGATTGAAGATTGAGTATTGAGGATTGAAGATTGAGGATTGAGGATTGAGGATTGAGGATTGAGGAACGAGGATTGAGGATTGAAGATTAAGTATTGATGATTGAAGATTGAGGATTGAGGATTGAGGACTGAGTATTGAGGATTGAAGATTGAGGATTCAGGATTGAGGATTCAGGATTGAGGAATGAGGATTGAGGATTGATGGTTGTGAATTGGGGACCAGGACTGAGGGTTGAATATTGATGTTTGAGGTCTGAGGATTGAGGATTGAGGATTGAGAATTGAGGATTGAGGATTGAGGATTGAGAATTGAGGATTGAGGATTGAGGATTGAAGATTGAGGATTGGGTATTGAGGATTGAAGAATGAGGATTGAGGATTGAGGATTGAGGCCTGAGGATTGAGAATTGAGAACTGAGGATGAGGACTGTGGGCTGAGGGTTGAGGTTTGAGGAATGAGGACTGACGATTGAGGATTGAGGATTGACGATTGAGTATTGAGGATTGAAGGTTGTGGATTGAGGATTGAGGATTGAGGATTGAGGATTGAGGATTGAGGATTGAGGATTGAAGAATGAGGATTGAGGATTGAGGATTGAGGCCTGAGGATTGAGAATTGAGAACTGAGGATGAGGACTGAGGGCTGAGGGTTGAGGTTTGAGGAATGAGGACTGACGATTGAGGATTGAGGATTGACGATTGAGTATTGAGGATTGAAGGTTGTGGATTGAGGATTGAGGATTGAGGATTGAGGATTGAGGATTGAGGATTGAGGATTGAGGATTGAGGATTGAAGATTGAGGATTGAGCATTGAGGATTGAGGATTGAAGATTGAGGACTGGGGACTGAGTGTTGAGGGTTGAGTGATGAGAATTGGTGTTCGTGGATAGAGATTTAAAGATTGAGTATTGAGTATTGAGTATTGAAATCTGTGAATTGATGATATTCTATTGAGAATTGAGAATTGACAACTGATTGTTGAGGACTGAGGTCTGAAGATTGAGGATTCAGGATTGAGGATCCAGGATTGAGGTTTGAGGACTGAGGATTGAGGATAGAGTATTGAGGATTGAGGATTGAGGATTGAGGATTGAGGATTGAGGATTGAAGATTGAGGATTGGGTATTGCGGACTGAACATTGAGGATTGAGGATTGAGGATTGAGGACTGAAGATTGAATATTGATGATTGAGATTGATGATTGAGGATTGAGAGTTGTGGATTGAGGACGAGGACTGAGGGTTGAGTATTGATGTCTGAGGTCTGAGGATTGAGGATTGAGGATTGAGGACTGAAGATTGAATATTGATGATAGAAGATTGAGGATTCAGGATTGAGGGTTCTGGATTGGGGACCAGGACTGAGGGTTGAATATTAACGTTTGAGGTCTGAGGAGTGAGGATTGATGATTGAGAATTGAGGATTGAGGATTGAGGATTGAGGATTGAGGCCTGAGGATTGAGAATTGAGAACTGAGGATGAGGACTGAGGGCTGAGGGTTGAGGTTTGAGGAATGAGGACTGATGATTGAGGATTGAGGATTGACGATTGAGTATTGAGGATTGAAGGTTGTGGATTGAGGATTGAGGATTGAAGGTTGTGGATTGAGGATTGAGGATTGAGGATTGAGGATTGAGGATTGAGGATTGAGGATTGAGGATTGAAGATTGAGGATTGGGTATTGCGGATTGAACATTGAAGATTGAGGATTGTGTATCGAGGACTGAAGGTTGAATATTGATGATTGAAGATTGAGGATTGAGGATTGAGGGTTTTGAATTGAGGACGAGGACTGAGGGTTGAGTATTGATGTCTGAGGTCTGAGGATTGAGGATTGAGGATTGAGAATTGAGGATTGAGGATTGAGGATTGAAGATTGAGGATTGGGTATTGAGGATTGAAGAATGAGCATTGAGGATTGAGGATTGAGGATTGAGGATTGAAGATTGAGGAATGAGGATTGAGGTTTGAGGATTGAAGATTGAGTATTGAGGATTGAAGATTGAGGATTGAGGATTGAGGATTGAGGATTGAGGATTGAGGATTGACGATTGAAGATTGAGGATTGGGGACTGAGAGTTGATGGTTGAGTGATGAGAATTGATGTTTGTGGATAGAGATATGAAGATTGCAGGTTGAGTATTGCGTATGGAAAACTCTGAACTGAAGATATTCTAGTGAGGATTGAGGATTGACAACTGATTGTTAAGGACTGAGGGCTGAAGATTGAGGATTCAGAATTGAGGATTCAGGACTGTGGTTTGAGGACTGAGGATTGAGGATTGAGGATTGGGGATTGAGGATTGAGGATCGAGGATTGAAGATTGAAGATTGGGTATTGAGGATTGATCGTTGAGGATTGAGGATTGAGGATTGAGGATTGAGGATTGAGGGTTGACGATTGAAGATTGAGGATTGGGGACTGAGAGTTGATGGTTGAGTGATGAGAATTGATGTTTGTGGATAGAGATATGAAGATTGCAGATTGAGTATTGCGTATGGAAAACTCTGAACGGAGGATATTCTAGTGAGGAATGAGGATTGACAACTGATTGTTGAGGACTGAGGGCTGAAGATTGAGGATTGGGTATTGAGGATTGAAGAATGAGCATTGAGGATTCAGGTTTGAGGATTGAGGATTGAAAATTGAGGATTGAGGATTCAGGTTTGAGGATTGAAGATTGAGTATTGAGTGTTGAAGATTGAGGATTGAGGATTGAGGATTGAGGATTGAGGATTGACGATTGAAGGTTGAGTATTGGGGACTGAGAGTTGATGGTTGAGTGATGAGAATTGATGTTTGTGGATAGAGATATGAAGATTGCAGATTGAGTATTGCGTATGGAAAACTCTGAACTGAGGATATTCTAGTCAGGATTGAGGATTGACAACTGATTGTTGGGGACTGAGGGCTGAAGATTGAGGATTCAGGATTGAGGATTCAGGACTGTGGTTTGAGGACTGTGGATTGAGGATTGAGGATTGGGGATTGAGGATTGAGGATCGAGGATTGAAGATTGAAGATTGGGTATTGAGGATTGAACATTGAGGATTGAGGATTGAGGATTGAGGATTGAGGATTGAGGATTGAGGATTGAAGATTGAATATTGATGATTGAAGGTTGAGGATACAGGATTGAGTGTTGTGGATTCAGGACGAGGACTGAGGGTTGAGTATTGATGTTTGAGGTCTGAGGATTGAGGATAGAGGATTGAGAATTGAGGATTGAGGATTGAGGATTGAAGATTGAGGATTGGGTATTGAGGATTGAAGAATGAGGACTGAGGATTGAGGATTGAGGATTGAGGATTGAAGATTGAGTATTGAGGATTGATGATTGAGGATTGAGGATTGAGGATTGAGGATTGAGGATTGAGGATTGAGGATCGAGGATTGAAGATTGAGGATTGCGGATTGAGGATTAAAGGTTGAGCATTGAGGATTGAGGATTGACAACTGATTGTTGAGGACTGAGGGCTGAAGATTGAGGATTCAGGATTGAGGATTCAGAATTGAGGTTTGAGGACTGAGGATTGAGGATTGAGGATTGAAGATTGAATATTGATGATTGAAGATTGAGGATTGAGGATTGAGGATTGAGGGTTGTGGATTGAGGACGAGGACTGAGGGTTGAGTATTGATGTTTGAGGTCAGAGGATTGAGGATTGAGGACTGAGATTAGAGGATTGAGGATTGAGGATTGAAGATTGGGGATTTGGTGTTGAGGATTGAAATATGAGGATTGAGGATTGCGGATTGAGGATTGAGGATTGAAGATTGAGTATTGAGGATTGAAGATTGAGGATTGAGGATTGAGGATTGAGGATTGAGGAACGAGGATTGATGATTGAAGATTAAGTATTGATGATTGAAGATTGAGGATTGAGGATTGAGGACTGAGTATTGAGGATTGAAGATTGAGGATTCAGGATTGAGTATTGAGGATTGAGGAATGAGGATTGAGGATTGATGGTTGTGAATTGGGGACCAGGACTGAGGGTTGAATATTGATGTTTGAGGTCTGAGGATTGAGGATTGAGGATTGAGAATTGAGGATTGAGGATTGAGGATTGAAGATTGAGGTTTGGGTATTGAGGATTGAAGAATGAGGATTGAGGATTGAGGATTGAGGCCTGAGGATTGACAATTGAGAACTGAGGATGAGGACTGAGGGCTGAGGGTTGAGGTTTGAGGAATGAGGACTGACGATTGAGGATTGAGGATTGACGATTGAGTATTGAGGATTGAAGGTTGTGGATTGAGGATTGAGGATTGAGGATTGAGGATTGAGGATTGAGGATTGAGGATTGAGGATTGAGGATTGAAGATTGAGGATTGGGTATTGCGGATTGAACATTGAAGATTGCGGATTGAGTATCGAGGACTGAAGGTTGAATATTGATGATTGAAGATTGATGATTGAGGATTGAGGGTTGTGAATTGAGGACGAGGACTGAGGGTTGAGTATTGATGTCTGAGGTCTGAGGATTGAGGATTGAGGATTGAGAATTGAGGATTGAGGACTGAAGATTGAAGATTGAGGATTGGGTATTGAGGATTGAAGAATGAGCATTGAGGATTGAGGATTGAGGATTGAGGATTGAAGGTTGAGGAATGAGGTTTGAGGTATGAGGATTGAAGATTGAGTATTGAGGATTGAAGATTGAGGATTGAGGATTGAGGATTGAGGATTGAGTATTGACGATTGAAGATTGAGGATTGGGGACTGAGAGTTGATGGTTGAGTGATGAGAATTGATGTTTGTGGATAGAGATATGAAGATTGCAGATTGAGTATTGCGTATGGAAAACTCTCAACTGAAGATATTCTAGTGAGGATTGAGGATTGACAACTGATTGTTAAGGACTGAGGGCTGAAGATTGAGGATTCAGGATTGAGGATTCAGGACTGTGGTTTGAGGACTGAGGATTGAGGATTGAGGATTGGGGATTGAGGATTGAGGATCGAGGATTGAAGATTGAAGATTGGGTATTGAGGATTGAACTTTGAGGATTGAGGATTGAGGATTGAGGATTGAGGATTGAGGATTGAAGATTGAATATTGATGATTGATGGTTGAGGATTGAGGATTGAGGGTTGTGGATTCAGGACGAGGACTGAGGGTTGAGTATTGATGTTTGAGGTCTGAGGATTGAGGATAGAGGATTGAGAATTGAGGATTGATGACTGAGGATTGAGGATTGAGGTATGACGATTGCGGATTGAGTATTGAAAATTGGGTATTGAGGTTTGAATATTGAGGATTGAGGATTGAGGATTGAGGATTGAAGATTGAGTATTGAGGATTGAGGATTGAGGATTGAGGATTGAAGATTGAGTATTGAGGATTGAAGATTGAGGATTGAGGATTGAGGATTGAAGATTGAGTATTGAGGATTGAAGATTGAGGATTGAGGATTGAGGATTGAGGATTGAGGTCTGAGTATTGAGGATTGAGGATTGAGCATTGAGGATTGAAGATTGAGGACTGTTGATTGAGGATTGAAGACTGAAGGATTAAGGATTGAGGATTGAGGATTGAGGTTTGAGGAATGAGGATTGAGGATGGAGGATTGAGGATTGAAGATTGAGTATTGATGATTGAAGATTGAGGATTGAGGATTGAGGGTTGTGGATTGAGGACGAGGACTGACGGTTGAGGATTGTGGCTTTAGGATTGAGGATTGAGGATTGAGAGTTGAGGATGAGGGCTGAGGTTTGAGGATTGAGGTTTGAGGAATGAGGATTGAGGATTGGGGATTGAGGATTGAGGATTGAGGATTGAGTATTGAAAGTTGAGGATTGATGACTGAGGATTGAGTATTGCGGATTGACGATTGAGGATTGAGGATTGAGGGTTGAAGGTTGAGTGTTGGGGATTGATGGTTGAGGATTGACGATTGAGGATTGAGGATTGAGGATGATGGCTGAGGTTTGAGGTTTGAGGTTTGAGTATTGAATCCTGAGAATTCAGTATGTTCTATTGAGTATTGAGAATTGAGGATTGATGCTTTAGTATTGAGGATTCAGGATTGAGGATTGAGTATTGAGTACTGAAGATTGAGGATTGGTGATTGAGGATTTAGGATTGAGGATTGAAGATTGAGGGTTGAGGATTGAAAATTGAGTATTGAGGATTGAAGGTTGAGGACTGAGGAATAAGGATTGAGGATTGAGGATTGAGGATTGAGGATTGAGGATTGAAGTTTGAGTGTTGAGGATTGAGGGTTGAAGATTGAGGATTGAGTACTGAGTATTGAGGATGAGGGCTGAGGTTTGAGGATTGAGGTTTGAGTATTGAATCCTGAGAATTCAGGATATTCTATTGAGTATTGAGAATTGAGGATTGATTGTTGAGTATTGAGGACTGAGGATTGAGGATTGAAGATTGTGTATTGATGATTGAAGATTGAGGATTGAGGATTGAGGATTGAGGGTTGTGGATTGAGGACGAGGACTGAGGGTTGAGTATTGATGTTTGAGGTCTGAGGATTGAGGATTGAGGACTGAGATTAGAGGATTGAGGATTGAGGATTGAAGATTGAGGATTTGGTGTTGAGGATTGAAGAATGAGGATTGAGGATTGCGGATTGAGGATTGAGGATTGAAGATTGAGTATTGAGGTTTGAAGATTGAGGATTGAGGATTGAGGATTGAGGATTGAGGACTGAGTATTGAGGATTGAAGATTGAGGATTCAGGATTGAGTATTGAGGATTGAGGAATGAGGATTGAGGATTGATGGTTGTGAATTGGGGACCAGGACTGAGGGTTGAATATTGATGTTTGAGGTCTGAGGATTGAGGATTGAGGATTGAGAATTGAGGATTGAGGATTGAGGATTGAAGATTGAGGTTTGGGTATTGAGGATTGAAGAATGAGGATTGAGGATTGAGGATTGAGGCCTGAGGATTGAGAATTGAGAACTGAGGATGAGGACTGAGGGCTGAGGGTTGAGGTTTGAGGAATGAGGACTGACGATTGAGGATTGAGGATTGACGATTGAGTATTGAGGATTGAAGGTTGTGGATTGAGGATTGAGGATTGAGGATTGAGGATTGAGGATTGAGGATTGAGGATTGAGGATTGAGGATTGAAGATTGAGGATTGAGCATTGAGGATTGAGGATTGAAGATTGAGGACTGGGGACTGAGTGTTGAGGGTTGAGTGATGAGAATTGGTGTTCGTGGATAGAGATTTAAAGATTGAGTATTGAGTATTGAGTATTGAAATCTGTGAATTGATGATATTCTATTGAGAATTGAGAATTGACAACTGATTGTTGAGGACTGAGGTCTGAAGATTGAGGATTCAGGATTGAGGATCCAGGATTGAGGTTTGAGGACTGAGGATTGAGGATAGAGTATTGAGGATTGAGGATTGAGGATTGAGGATTGAGGATTGAGGATTGAGGATTGAAGATTGAGGATTGAGGATTGAGGATTGAGGATTGAGGATTGACGATTGGAGATTGAGGATTGGGAACTGAGAGTTGATGGTTGAGTGATGAGAATTGATGTTTGTGGATAGAGATGTGAAGATTGCAGATTGAGTATTGCGTATGGAAAACATTGAACTGAGGATATTCTAGTGAGGATTGAGGATTGACAACTGATTGTTAAGGACTGAGGGCTGAAGATTGAGGATACAGGATTGAGGATTCAGGACTGTGGTTTGAGGACTGAGGATTGAGGGTTGAGGATTGGGGATTGAGGATTGAGGATCGAGGATTGAAGATTGAAGATTGGGTATTGAGGATTGAACATTGAGGATTGAGGATTGAGGATTGAGGATTGAGGATTGAGGATTGAAGATTGAATATTGATGATTGAAGGTTGAGGATTGAGGATTGAGGGTTGTGGATTCAGGACGTGGACTGAGGATTGAGTATTGATGTTTGAGGTCTGAGGATTGAGGATAGAGGATTGAGAATTGAGGATTGAGGATTGAGGATTGAAGACTGAGGATTGGGTATTGAGGATTGAAGAATGAGCATTGAGGATTGAGGATTGAGGATTGAGGATTGAGGATTGAAGATTGAGGATTGAGGATTGAGGATCGAGGGTTGACAATGAGGGCTGAGGGTTGAGGATTGAGGTTTGAGGATTGAGGACTGAGGATTGAGGATTGATGATTGAGTATTGAGGATTGAAGATTGAGGATTGAGGATTGATGATTGAGGATTGAGCATTGAGGATTGAGGATTGAAGATTGAGGACTGGGGACTGAGTGTTGAGTGTTGAGTGATGAGAATTGGTGTTTGTGGATAGAGATTTAAAGATTGCAGATTGAGTATTGAGTATTGAAAACTGTGAATTGATGATATTTTATTGAGAATTGAGAATTGACAACTGATTGTTGAGGACTGAGGTCTGAAGGTTGAGGATTCAGAATTGAGGATCCAGGATTGAGGTTTGAGGACTGAGGATTGAGGATAGAGTATTGAGGATTGAGGATTGAGGATTGAGGATTGAGGATTGAGGATTGAAGATTGAGGATTGGGTATTGCGGATTGAACATTGAGGATTGAGGATTGAGGATTGAGGATTGAAGATTGAGGATTGAGGATTGAGGATTGAAGACTGAGGATTGGGTATTGAGGATTGGAGAATGAGCATTGAGGATTGAGGATTGAGGATTGAGGATTGAAGATTGAGGATTGATGATTGAGTATTGAGGATTGAAGATTGAGGATTGAGGATTGATGATTGAGGATTGAGCATTGAGGATTGAGGATTGAAGATTGAGGACTGGGGACAGAGTGTTGAGGGTTGAGTGATGAGAATTGGTGTTTGTGGATAGAGATTTAAAGATTGCAGATTGAGTATTGAGTATTGAAAACTGTGAATTGATGATATTCTATTGAGAATTGAGAATTGACAACTGATTGTTGAGGACTGAGGTCTGAAGATTGAGGATTCAGGATTGAGGATCCAGGATTGAGGTTTGAGGACTGAGGATTGAGGATAGAGTATTGAGGATTGAGGATTGAGGATTGAGGATTGAGGATTGAGGATTGAAGATTGAGGATTGGGTATTGCGGATTGAACATTGAGGATTGAGGATTGAGGATTGAGGACTGAAGATTGAATATTGATGATTGAGATTGATGATTGAGGATTGAGAGTTGTGGATTGAGGACGAGGACAGAGGGTTGAGTATTGATGTCTGAGGTCTGAGGATTGAGGATTGAGGATTGAGGATTGGGTATTGAGGATTGAACATTGAGGATTGAGGATTGAGGATTGGGGATTGAGGACTGAAGATTGAATATTGATGATTGAAGATTGAGGATTCAGGATTGAGGGTTCTGGATTGGGGACCAGGACTGAGGGTTGAATATTAACGTTTGAGGTCTGTGGAGTGAGGATTGAGGATTGAGAATTGAGGATTGAGGATTGAGGATTGAGGATTGAGGCCTGAGGAATGAGAATTGAGAACTGAGGATGAGGACTGAGGGCTGAGGGTTGAGGTTTGAGGAATGAGGTTTGGGGGTTGAGGATCGAGGACTGAGGATTGAGGATTGAGGATTGAAGATGAGGGCTGAGGGTTGAGGATTGAGGTTTGAGGACTGAGGATTGAGGATTGAGGATTGAGAGTTGAGGATTGAGGATTGAGGATTGAAGATTGAGGATTGGGTATTGAGGATTGAAGAATGAGCATTGAGGATTCAGGTTTGAGGATTGAGGATTGAAAATTGAGGATTGAGGATTCAGGTTTGAGGATTGAAGATTGAGTATTGAGTGTTGAAGATTGAGGATTGAGGATTGAGGATTGAGGATTGAGGATTGAGGATTGACGATTGAAGATTGAGTATTGGGGACTGAGAGTTGATGGTTGAGTGATGAGAATTGATGTTTGTGGATAGAGATATGAAGATTGCAGATTGAGTATTGCGTATGGAAAACGCTGAACTGAGGATATTCTAGTGAGGATTGAGGATTGACAACTGATTGTTGAGGACTGAGGGCTGAAGATTGAGGATTCAGGATTGAGGATTCAGGACTGTGGTTTGAGAACTGTGGATTGAGGATTGATGACTGAGGATAGAGTATTGCGGATTGACGATTGAGGATTGAGGATTGGGGATTGAGGATTGAGGATCGAGGATTGAAGATTGAAGATTGGGTATTCAGGATTGAACATTGAGGATTGAGGATTGAGGATTGAGGATTGAGTATTGAGGATTGAGGATTGAGGATTGAAGATTGAGTATTGAGGATTGAAGATTGAGGATTGAGGATTGAGGATCGAGGATTGACAATGAGGGCTGAGGGTTGAGGATTGAGGTTTGAGGATTGAGGACTGAGGAATGAGGATTGATGATTGAGTATTGAGGATTGAAGATTGAGGATTGAGGATTGATGATTGAGGATTGAGCATTGAGGATTGAGGATTGAAGATTGAGGACTGGGGACTGAGTGTTAAGGGTTGAGTGATGAGAATTGGTGTTTGTGGATAGAGATTTAAAGATTGCAGATTGAGTATTGAGTATTGAAAACTGTGAATTGATGATATTCTATTGAGAATTGAGAATTGACAACTGATTGTTGAGGACTGAGGTCTGAAGGTTGAGGATTCAGAATTGAGGATCCAGGATTGAGGTTTGAGGACTGAGGATTGAGGATAGAGTATTGAGGATTGAGGATTGAGGATTGAGGATTGAGGATTGAGGATTGAAGATTGAGGATTGGGTACTGCGGATTGAACATTGAGGATTGAGGATTGAGGATTGAGGACTGAAGATTGAATATTGATGATTGAAGATTGATGATTGAGGATTGAGAGTTGTGGATTGAGTACGAGGACTGAGGGTTGAGTATTGATGTCTGAGGTCTGAGGATTGAGGATTGAGGATTGAAAATTGGGTATTGAGTATTGAACATTGAGGATTGAGGATTGAGGATTGAGGATTGAGGACTGAAGATTGAATATTGATGATTGAAGATTGAGAATTCAGGATTGAGGTTTCTGGATTGGGGACCAGGACTGAGGGTTGAATATTAACGTTTGAGGTCTGTGGAGTGAGGATTGAGGATTGAGAATTGAGGATTGAGGATTGAGGATTGAGGATTGAGGGCTGAGGATTGAGAATTGAGAACTGAGGATGAGGACTGAGGGCTGAGGGTCGAGGTTTGAGGAATGAGGATTGGGGGTTGAGGATCGAGGGCTGAGGATTGAGGATTGAGGATTGAGTACTCAAGATTGAGTATTGATGACTGAGGATTGAGGATTGAGGATTGTGGATTGAGGATTGAGGATTGAGTATTGAAGATTGAGTATTGAGGATTGAAGATTGAGAATTGAGGATTGAGGATTGAGGATTGAAGATGAGGGCTGAGGGTTGAGGATTGAGGTTTGAGGACTGAGGATTGAGGATTGAGGATTGAGAGTTGAGGATTGAGGATTGAGGATTGAAGATTGAGGATTGGGTATTGAAGATTGAAGAAGGAGCATTGAGGATTCAGGTTTGAGGATTGAGGATTGAAAATTGAGGATTGAGGATTCAGTTTTGAGGATTGAAGATTGAGTATTGAGTGTTGAAGATTGAGGGTTGAGGATTGAGGATTGAGGATTGACGATTGAAGATTGAGTATTGGGGACTGAGAGTTGATGGTTGAGTGATGAGAATTGATGTTTGTGGATAGAGATATGAAGATTGCAGATTGAGTAATGCGTATGGAAAACTCTGAACTGAGGATATTCTAGTGAGGATTGAGGATTGACAACTGATTGTTGAGGACTGAGGGCTGAAGATTGAGGATTCAGGATTGAGGATTCAGGACTGTGGTTTGAGGACTGTGGATTGAAGAATGAGGACTGAGGATTGAGGATTGAGGATTGAGGATTGAAGATTGAGTATTGAGGATTGATGATTGAGGATTGAGGATTGAGGATTGAGGATTGAGGATTGAGGATTGAGGATTGAGGATTGAGGATTGAGGATTGAAGATTAAGGATTGAGGATTGAGGATTAAAGGTTGAGCATTGAGGATTGAGGATTGACAACTGATTGTTGAGGACTGAGGGCTGAAGATTGAGGATTCAGGATTGAGGATTCAGAATTGAGGTTTGAGGACTGAGGATTGAGGATTGAGGATTGAAGATTGAATATTGATGATTGAAGATTGAGGATTGAGGATTGAGGATTGAGGGTTGTGGATTGAGGACGAGGACTGAGGGTTGAGTATTGATGTTTGAGGTCTGAGGATTGAGGATTGAGGACTGAGATTAGAGGATTGAGGATTGAGGATTGAAGATTGAGGATTTGGTGTTGAGGATTGAAGAATGAGGATTGAGGATTGCGGATTGAGGATTGAGGATTGAAGATTGAGTATTGAGGATTGAAGATTGAGGATTGAGGATTGAGGATTGAGGATTGAGGAACGAGGATTGAGGATTGAAGATTAAGTATTGATGATTGAAGATTGAGGATTGAGGATTGAGGACTGAGTATTGAGGATTGAAGATTGAGGATTCAGGATTGAGGATTCAGGATTGAGGAATGAGGATTGAGGATTGATGGTTGTGAATTGGGGACCAGGACTGAGGGTTGAATATTGATGTTTGAGGTCTGAGGATTGAGGATTGAGGATTGAGAATTGAGGATTGAGGATTGAGGATTGAGAATTGAGGATTGAGGATTGAGGATTGAAGATTGAGGATTGGGTATTGAGGATTGAAGAATGAGGATTGAGGATTGAGGATTGAGGCCTGAGGATTGAGAATTGAGAACTGAGGATGAGGACTGTGGGCTGAGGGTTGAGGTTTGAGGAATGAGGACTGACGATTGAGGATTGAGGATTGACGATTGAGTATTGAGGATTGAAGGTTGTGGATTGAGGATTGAGGATTGAGGATTGAGGATTGAGGATTGAGGATTGAGGATTGAGGATTGAGGATTGAAGATTGAGGATTGGGTATTGCGGATTGAACATTGAAGATTGAGGATTGAGTATGGAGGACTGAAGGTTGAATATTGATGATTGAAGATTGATGATTGAGGATTGAGGGTTGTGAATTGAGGACGAGGACTGAGGGTTGAGTATTGATGTCTGAGGTCTGAGGATTGAGGATTGAGGATTGAGAATTGAGGATTGAGGATTGAGGATTGAAGATTGAGGATTGGGTATTGAGGATTGAAGAATGAGCATTGAGGATTGAGGATTGAGGATTGAGGATTGAAGGTTGAGGAGTGAGGATTGAGGTTTGAGGATTGAAAGTTGAGTATTGAGGATTGAAGATTGAGGATTGAGGATTGAGGTTTGAGGATTGAGGATTGACGATTGAAGATTGAGGATTGGGGACTGTGAGTTCATGGTTGAGTGATGAGAATTGATGTTTGTGGATAGAGATATGAAGATTGCAGATTGAGTATTGCGTATGGAAAACTCTGAACTGAAGATATTCTAGTGAGGATTGAGGATTGACAACTGATTGTTAAGGACTGAGGGCTAAAGATTGAGGATTCAGGATTGAGGATTCAGGACTGTGGTTTGAGTACTGAGGATTGGGGATTGAGGATTGGGGACTGAGGATTGAGGATCGAGGATTGAAGAACGAAGATTGGGTATTTAGGATTGAACATTGAGGATTGAGGATTGAGGATTGAGGATTGAGGATTGAGGGTTGACGATTGAAGATTGAGTATTGAGGATTGAAGATTGAGAATTGAGGATTGAAGATTGAGGATTGAGGATTGAAGATTGAGTATTGAGGATTGAAGATTGAGGATTGAGGATTGAGGATTGAAGATTGAGTATTGAGGATTGAAGATTGAGGATTGAGGATTGAGGATTGAGGATTGAGGTCTGAGTATTGAGGATTGAGGATTGAGGATTGAGGATTGAGGGTTGAGGATTGAAGATTGAGGATTGGGTATTGCGGATTGAACATTGAGGATTGAGGATTGAGGATTGAGGACTGAAGATTGAATATTGATGATTGAGATTGATGATTGAGGATTGAGAGTTGTGGATTGAGGACGAGGACTGAGGGTTGAGTATTGATGTCTGAGGTCTGAGGATTGAGGATTGAGGATTGAGGATTGGGTATTGAGGATTGAACATTGAGGATTGAGGATTGAGGATTGAGGATTGAGGATTGAGGACTGAAGATTGAATATTGATGATTGAAGATTGAGGATTCAGGATTGAGGGTTCTGGATTGGGGACCAGGTCTGAGGGTTGAATATTAACGTTTGAGGTCTGAGGAGTGAGGATTGAGGATTGAGAATTGAGGATTGAGGATTGAGGATTGAGGATTGAGGCCTGAGGATTGAGAATTGAGAACTGAGGATGAGGACTGAGGGCTGAGGGTTGAGGTTTGAGGAATGAGGATTGGGGGTTGAGGATCGAGGACTGAGGATTGAGGATTGAGGATTGAGTACTGAAGATTGAGTATTGATGACTGAGGATTGAGGATTGAGGATTGTGGATTGAGGATTGAGGATTGAGGATTGAAGATTGAGTATTGAGGATTGAAGATTGAGAATTGAGGATTGAGGATTGAGGATTGCAGATGAGGGCTGAGGGTTGAGGATTGAGGTTTGAGGATTGAGGATTGAGGATTGAGGATTGAGAGTTGAGGATTGAGGATTGAGGATTGAAGATTGAGGATTGGGTATTGAGGATTGAAGAATGAGCATTGAGGATTCAGGTTTGAGGATTGAGGATTGAAAATTGAGGATTGAGGATTCAGGTTTGAGGATTGAAGATTGAGTATTGAGTGTTGAAGATTGAGGATTGAGGATTGAGGATTGAGGATTGAGGATTGACGATTGAAGGTTGAGTATTGGGGACTGAGAGTTGATGGTTGAGTGATGAGAATTGATGTTTGTGGATAGAGATATGAAGATTGCAGATTGAGTATTGCGTATGGAAAACTCTGAACTGAGGATATTCTAGTCAGGATTGAGGATTGACAACTGATTGTTGGGGACTGAGGGCTGAAGATTGAGGATTCAGGATTGAGGATTCAGGACTGTGGTTTGAGGACTGTGGATTGAGGATTGAGGATTGGGGATTGAGGATTGAGGATCGAGGATTGAAGATTGAAGATTGGGTATTGAGGATTGAACATTGAGGATTGAGGATTGAGGATTGAGGATTGAGGATTGAGGATTGAGGATTGAAGATTGAATATTGATGATTGAAGGTTGAGGATACAGGATTGAGTGTTGTGGATTCAGGACGAGGACTGAGGGTTGAGTATTGATGTTTGAGGTCTGAGGATTGAGGATAGAGGATTGAGAATTGAGGATTGAGGATTGAGGATTGAAGATTGAGGATTGGGTATTGAGGATTGAAGAATGAGGACTGAGGATTGAGGATTGAGGATTGAGGATTGAAGATTGAGTATTGAGGATTGATGATTGAGGATTGAGGATTGAGGATTGAGGATTGAGGATTGAGGATTGAGGATCGAGGATTGAAGATTGAGGATTGCGGATTGAGGATTAAAGGTTGAGCATTGAGGATTGAGGATTGACAACTGATTGTTGAGGACTGAGGGCTGAAGATTGAGGATTCAGGATTGAGGATTCAGAATTGAGGTTTGAGGACTGAGGATTGAGGATTGAGGATTGAAGATTGAATATTGATGATTGAAGATTGAGGATTGAGGATTGAGGATTGAGGGTTGTGGATTGAGGACGAGGACTGAGGGTTGAGTATTGATGTTTGAGGTCAGAGGATTGAGGATTGAGGACTGAGATTAGAGGATTGAGGATTGAGGATTGAAGATTGGGGATTTGGTGTTGAGGATTGAAATATGAGGATTGAGGATTGCGGATTGAGGATTGAGGATTGAAGATTGAGTATTGAGGATTGAAGATTGAGGATTGAGGATTGAGGATTGAGGATTGAGGAACGAGGATTGATGATTGAAGATTAAGTATTGATGATTGAAGATTGAGGATTGAGGATTGAGGACTGAGTATTGAGGATTGAAGATTGAGGATTCAGGATTGAGTATTGAGGATTGAGGAATGAGGATTGAGGATTGATGGTTGTGAATTGGGGACCAGGACTGAGGGTTGAATATTGATGTTTGAGGTCTGAGGATTGAGGATTGAGGATTGAGAATTGAGGATTGAGGATTGAGGATTGAAGATTGAGGTTTGGGTATTGAGGATTGAAGAATGAGGATTGAGGATTGAGGATTGAGGCCTGAGGATTGACAATTGAGAACTGAGGATGAGGACTGAGGGCTGAGGGTTGAGGTTTGAGGAATGAGGACTGACGATTGAGGATTGAGGATTGACGATTGAGTATTGAGGATTGAAGGTTGTGGATTGAGGATTGAGGATTGAGGATTGAGGATTGAGGATTGAGGATTGAGGATTGAGGATTGAGGATTGAAGATTGAGGATTGGGTATTGCGGATTGAACATTGAAGATTGCGGATTGAGTATCGAGGACTGAAGGTTGAATATTGATGATTGAAGATTGATGATTGAGGATTGAGGGTTGTGAATTGAGGACGAGGACTGAGGGTTGAGTATTGATGTCTGAGGTCTGAGGATTGAGGATTGAGGATTGAGAATTGAGGATTGAGGACTGAAGATTGAAGATTGAGGATTGGGTATTGAGGATTGAAGAATGAGCATTGAGGATTGAGGATTGAGGATTGAGGATTGAAGGTTGAGGAATGAGGTTTGAGGTATGAGGATTGAAGATTGAGTATTGAGGATTGAAGATTGAGGATTGAGGATTGAGGATTGAGGATTGAGTATTGACGATTGAAGATTGAGGATTGGGGACTGAGAGTTGATGGTTGAGTGATGAGAATTGATGTTTGTGGATAGAGATATGAAGATTGCAGATTGAGTATTGCGTATGGAAAACTCTCAACTGAAGATATTCTAGTGAGGATTGAGGATTGACAACTGATTGTTAAGGACTGAGGGCTGAAGATTGAGGATTCAGGATTGAGGATTCAGGACTGTGGTTTGAGGACTGAGGATTGAGGATTGAGGATTGGGGATTGAGGATTGAGGATCGAGGATTGAAGATTGAAGATTGGGTATTGAGGATTGAACTTTGAGGATTGAGGATTGAGGATTGAGGATTGAGGATTGAGGATTGAAGATTGAATATTGATGATTGATGGTTGAGGATTGAGGATTGAGGGTTGTGGATTCAGGACGAGGACTGAGGGTTGAGTATTGATGTTTGAGGTCTGAGGATTGAGGATAGAGGATTGAGAATTGAGGATTGATGACTGAGGATTGAGGATTGAGGTATGACGATTGCGGATTGAGTATTGAAAATTGGGTATTGAGGTTTGAATATTGAGGATTGAGGATTGAGGATTGAGGATTGAAGATTGAGTATTGAGGATTGAGGATTGAGGATTGAGGATTGAAGATTGAGTATTGAGGATTGAAGATTGAGGATTGAGGATTGAGGATTGAAGATTGAGTATTGAGGATTGAAGATTGAGGATTGAGGATTGAGGATTGAGGATTGAGGTCTGAGTATTGAGGATTGAGGATTGAGCATTGAGGATTGAAGATTGAGGACTGTTGATTGAGGATTGAAGACTGAAGGATTAAGGATTGAGGATTGAGGATTGAGGTTTGAGGAATGAGGATTGAGGATGGAGGATTGAGGATTGAAGATTGAGTATTGATGATTGAAGATTGAGGATTGAGGATTGAGGGTTGTGGATTGAGGACGAGGACTGACGGTTGAGGATTGTGGCTTTAGGATTGAGGATTGAGGATTGAGAGTTGAGGATGAGGGCTGAGGTTTGAGGATTGAGGTTTGAGGAATGAGGATTGAGGATTGGGGATTGAGGATTGAGGATTGAGGATTGAGTATTGAAAGTTGAGGATTGATGACTGAGGATTGAGTATTGCGGATTGACGATTGAGGATTGAGGATTGAGGGTTGAAGGTTGAGTGTTGGGGATTGATGGTTGAGGATTGACGATTGAGGATTGAGGATTGAGGATGATGGCTGAGGTTTGAGGTTTGAGGTTTGAGTATTGAATCCTGAGAATTCAGTATGTTCTATTGAGTATTGAGAATTGAGGATTGATGCTTTAGTATTGAGGATTCAGGATTGAGGATTGAGTATTGAGTACTGAAGATTGAGGATTGGTGATTGAGGATTTAGGATTGAGGATTGAAGATTGAGGGTTGAGGATTGAAAATTGAGTATTGAGGATTGAAGGTTGAGGACTGAGGAATAAGGATTGAGGATTGAGGATTGAGGATTGAGGATTGAGGATTGAAGTTTGAGTGTTGAGGATTGAGGGTTGAAGATTGAGGATTGAGTACTGAGTATTGAGGATGAGGGCTGAGGTTTGAGGATTGAGGTTTGAGTATTGAATCCTGAGAATTCAGGATATTCTATTGAGTATTGAGAATTGAGGATTGATTGTTGAGTATTGAGGACTGAGGATTGAGGATTGATGATTGTGTATTGATGATTGAAGATTGAGGATTGAGGATTGAGGATTGAGGGTTGTGGATTGAGGACGAGGACTGAGGGTTGAGTATTGATGTTTGAGGTCTGAGGATTGAGGATTGAGGACTGAGATTAGAGGATTGAGGATTGAGGATTGAAGATTGAGGATTTGGTGTTGAGGATTGAAGAATGAGGATTGAGGATTGCGGATTGAGGATTGAGGATTGAAGATTGAGTATTGAGGTTTGAAGATTGAGGATTGAGGATTGAGGATTGAGGATTGAGGACTGAGTATTGAGGATTGAAGATTGAGGATTCAGGATTGAGTATTGAGGATTGAGGAATGAGGATTGAGGATTGATGGTTGTGAATTGGGGACCAGGACTGAGGGTTGAATATTGATGTTTGAGGTCTGAGGATTGAGGATTGAGGATTGAGAATTGAGGATTGAGGATTGAGGATTGAAGATTGAGGTTTGGGTATTGAGGATTGAAGAATGAGGATTGAGGATTGAGGATTGAGGCCTGAGGATTGAGAATTGAGAACTGAGGATGAGGACTGAGGGCTGAGGGTTGAGGTTTGAGGAATGAGGACTGACGATTGAGGATTGAGGATTGACGATTGAGTATTGAGGATTGAAGGTTGTGGATTGAGGATTGAGGATTGAGGATTGAGGATTGAGGATTGAGGATTGAGGATTGAGGATTGAGGATTGAAGATTGAGGATTGAGCATTGAGGATTGAGGATTGAAGATTGAGGACTGGGGACTGAGTGTTGAGGGTTGAGTGATGAGAATTGGTGTTCGTGGATAGAGATTTAAAGATTGAGTATTGAGTATTGAGTATTGAAATCTGTGAATTGATGATATTCTATTGAGAATTGAGAATTGACAACTGATTGTTGAGGACTGAGGTCTGAAGATTGAGGATTCAGGATTGAGGATCCAGGATTGAGGTTTGAGGACTGAGGATTGAGGATAGAGTATTGAGGATTGAGGATTGAGGATTGAGGATTGAGGATTGAGGATTGAAGATTGAGGATTGGGTATTGCGGACTGAACATTGAGGATTGAGGATTGAGGATTGAGGACTGAAGATTGAATATTGATGATTGAGATTGATGATTGAGGATTGAGAGTTGTGGATTGAGGACGAGGACTGAGGGTTGAGTATTGATTTCTGAGGTCTGAGGATTGAGGATTGAGGATTGAGGATTGGGTATTGAGGATTCAACATTGAGGATTGAGGATTGAGGATTGAGGATTGAGGACTGAAGATTGAATATTGATGATAGAAGATTGAGGATTCAGGATTGAGGGTTCTGGATTGGGGACCAGGACTGAGGGTTGAATATTAACGTTTGAGGTCTGAGGAGTGAGGATTGATGATTGAGAATTGAGGATTGAGGATTGAGGATTGAGGATTGAGGCCTGAGGATTGAGAATTGAGAACTGAGGATGAGGACTGAGGGCTGAGGGTTGAGGTTTGAGGAATGAGGACTGATGATTGAGGATTGAGGATTGACGATTGAGTATTGAGGATTGAAGGTTGTGGATTGAGGATTGAGGATTGAAGGTTGTGGATTGAGGATTGAGGATTGAGGATTGAGGATTGAGGATTGAGGATTGAGGATTGAGGATTGAAGATTGAGGATTGGGTATTGCGGATTGAACATTGAAGATTGAGGATTGTGTATCGAGGACTGAAGGTTGAATATTGATGATTGAAGATTGAGGATTGAGGATTGAGGGTTTTGAATTGAGGACGAGGACTGAGGGTTGAGTATTGATGTCTGAGGTCTGAGGATTGAGGATTGAGGATTGAGAATTGAGGATTGAGGATTGAGGATTGAAGATTGAGGATTGGGTATTGAGGATTGAAGAATGAGCATTGAGGATTGAGGATTGAGGATTGAGGATTGAAGATTGAGGAATGAGGATTGAGGTTTGAGGATTGAAGATTGAGTATTGAGGATTGAAGATTGAGGATTGAGGATTGAGGATTGAGGATTGAGGATTGAGGATTGACGATTGAAGATTGAGGATTGGGGACTGAGAGTTGATGGTTGAGTGATGAGAATTGATGTTTGTGGATAGAGATATGAAGATTGCAGGTTGAGTATTGCGTATGGAAAACTCTGAACTGAAGATATTCTAGTGAGGATTGAGGATTGACAACTGATTGTTAAGGACTGAGGGCTGAAGATTGAGGATTCAGAATTGAGGATTCAGGACTGTGGTTTGAGGACTGAGGATTGAGGATTGAGGATTGGGGATTGAGGATTGAGGATCGAGGATTGAAGATTGAAGATTGGGTATTGAGGATTGATCGTTGAGGATTGAGGATTGAGGATTGAGGATTGAGGATTGAGGGTTGACGATTGAAGATTGAGGATTGGGGACTGAGAGTTGATGGTTGAGTGATGAGAATTGATGTTTGTGGATAGAGATATGAAGATTGCAGATTGAGTATTGCGTATGGAAAACTCTGAACGGAGGATATTCTAGTGAGGAATGAGGATTGACAACTGATTGTTGAGGACTGAGGGCTGAAGATTGAGGATTGGGTATTGAGGATTGAAGAATGAGCATTGAGGATTCAGGTTTGAGGATTGAGGATTGAAAATTGAGGATTGAGGATTCAGGTTTGAGGATTGAAGATTGAGTATTGAGTGTTGAAGATTGAGGATTGAGGATTGAGGATTGAGGATTGAGGATTGACGATTGAAGGTTGAGTATTGGGGACTGAGAGTTGATGGTTGAGTGATGAGAATTGATGTTTGTGGATAGAGATATGAAGATTGCAGATTGAGTATTGCGTATGGAAAACTCTGAACTGAGGATATTCTAGTCAGGATTGAGGATTGACAACTGATTGTTGGGGACTGAGGGCTGAAGATTGAGGATTCAGGATTGAGGATTCAGGACTGTGGTTTGAGGACTGTGGATTGAGGATTGAGGATTGGGGATTGAGGATTGAGGATCGAGGATTGAAGATTGAAGATTGGGTATTGAGGATTGAACATTGAGGATTGAGGATTGAGGATTGAGGATTGAGGATTGAGGATTGAGGATTGAAGATTGAATATTGATGATTGAAGGTTGAGGATACAGGATTGAGTGTTGTGGATTCAGGACGAGGACTGAGGGTTGAGTATTGATGTTTGAGGTCTGAGGATTGAGGATAGAGGATTGAGAATTGAGGATTGAGGATTGAGGATTGAAGATTGAGGATTGGGTATTGAGGATTGAAGAATGAGGACTGAGGATTGAGGATTGAGGATTGAGGATTGAAGATTGAGTATTGAGGATTGATGATTGAGGATTGAGGATTGAGGATTGAGGATTGAGGATTGAGGATTGAGGATCGAGGATTGAAGATTGAGGATTGCGGATTGAGGATTAAAGGTTGAGCATTGAGGATTGAGGATTGACAACTGATTGTTGAGGACTGAGGGCTGAAGATTGAGGATTCAGGATTGAGGATTCAGAATTGAGGTTTGAGGACTGAGGATTGAGGATTGAGGATTGAAGATTGAATATTGATGATTGAAGATTGAGGATTGAGGATTGAGGATTGCGGATTGAGGATTGAGGATTGAAGATTGAGTATTGAGGATTGAAGATTGAGGATTGAGGATTGAGGATTGAGGATTGAGGAACGAGGATTGATGATTGAAGATTAAGTATTGATGATTGAAGATTGAGGATTGAGGATTGAGGACTGAGTATTGAGGATTGAAGATTGAGGATTCAGGATTGAGTATTGAGGATTGAGGAATGAGGATTGAGGATTGATGGTTGTGAATTGGGGACCAGGACTGAGGGTTGAATATTGATGTTTGAGGTCTGAGGATTGAGGATTGAGGATTGAGAATTGAGGATTGAGGATTGAGGATTGAAGATTGAGGTTTGGGTATTGAGGATTGAAGAATGAGGATTGAGGATTGAGGATTGAGGCCTGAGGATTGACAATTGAGAACTGAGGATGAGGACTGAGGGCTGAGGGTTGAGGTTTGAGGAATGAGGACTGACGATTGAGGATTGAGGATTGAAGATTGAGTATTGAGGATTGAAGGTTGTGGATTGAGGATTGAGGATTGAGGATTGAGGATTGAGGATTGAGGATTGAGGATTGAGGATTGAGGATTGAAGATTGAGGATTGGGTATTGCGGATTGAACATTGAAGATTGCGGATTGAGTATCGAGGACTGAAGGTTGAATATTGATGATTGAAGATTGATGATTGAGTATTGAGGGTTGTGAATTGAGGACGAGGACTGAGGGTTGAGTATTGATGTCTGAGGTCTGAGGATTGAGGATTGAGGATTGAGAATTGAGGATTGAGGACTGAAGATTGAAGATTGAGGATTGGGTATTGAGGATTGAAGAATGAGCATTGAGGATTGAGGATTGAGGATTGAGGATTGAAGGTTGAGGAATGAGGTTTGAGGTATCAGGATTGAAGATTGAGTATTGAGGATTGAAGATTGAGGATTGAGGATTGAGGATTGAGGATTGAGTATTGACGATTGAAGATTGAGGATTGGGGACTGAGAGTTGATGGTTGAGTGATGAGAATTGATGTTTGTGGATAGAGATATGAAGATTGCAGATTGAGTATTGCGTATGGAAAACTCTCAACTGAAGATATTCTAGTGAGGATTGAGGATTGACAACTGATTGTTAAGGACTGAGGGCTGAAGATTGAGGATTCAGGATTGAGGATTCAGGACTGTGGTTTGAGGACTGAGGATTGAGGATTGAGGATTGGGGATTGAGGATTGAGGATCGAGGATTGAAGATTGAAGATTGGGTATTGAGGATTGAACTTTGAGGATTGAGGATTGAGGATTGAGGATTGAGGATTGAGGATTGAAGATTGAATATTGATGATTGATGGTTGAGGATTGAGGATTGAGGGTTGTGGATGCAGGACGAGGACTGAGGGTTGAGTATTGATGTTTGAGGTCTGAGGATTGAGGATAGAGGATTGAGAATTGAGGATTGATGACTGAGGATTGAGGATTGAGGTATGACGATTGCGGATTGAGTATTGAAAATTGGGTATTGAGGTTTGAATATTGAGGATTGAGGATTGAGGATTGAGGATTGAAGATTGAGTATTGAGGATTGAGGATTGAGGATTGAGGATTGAAGATTGAGTATTGAGGATTGAAGATTGAGGATTGAGGATTGAGGATTGAAGATTGAGTATTGAGGATTGAAGATTGAGGATTGAGGATTGAGGATTGAGGATTGAGGTCTGAGTATTGAGGATTGAGGATTGAGCATTGAGGATTGAAGATTGAGGACTGTTGATTGAGGATTGAAGACTGAAGGATTAAGGATTGAGGATTGAGGATTGAGGTTTGAGGAATGAGGATTGAGGATGGAGGATTGAGGATTGAAGATTGAGTATTGATGATTGAAGATTGAGGATTGAGGATTGAGGGTTGTGGATTGAGGACGAGGACTGACGGTTGAGGATTGTGGCTTTAGGATTGAGGATTGAGGATTGAGAGTTGAGGATGAGGGCTGAGGTTTGAGGATTGAGGTTTGAGGAATGAGGATTGAGGATTGGGGATTGAGGATTGAGGATTGAGGATTGAGTATTGAAAGTTGAGGATTGATGACTGAGGATTGAGTATTGCGGATTGACGATTGAGGATTGAGGATTGAGGGTTGAAGGTTGAGTGTTGGGGATTGATGGTTGAGGATTGACGATTGAGGATTGAGGATTGAGGATGATGGCTGAGGTTTGAGGTTTGAGGTTTGAGTATTGAATCCTGAGAATTCAGTATGTTCTATTGAGTATTGAGAATTGAGGATTGATGCTTTAGTATTGAGGATTCAGGATTGAGGATTGAGTATTGAGTACTGAAGATTGAGGATTGGTGATTGAGGATTTAGGATTGAGGATTGAAGATTGAGGGTTGAGGATTGAAAATTGAGTATTGAGGATTGAAGGTTGAGGACTGAGGAATAAGGATTGAGGATTGAGGATTGAGGATTGAGGATTGAGGATTGAAGTTTGAGTGTTGAGGATTGAGGGTTGAAGATTGAGGATTGAGTACTGAGTATTGAGGATGAGGGCTGAGGTTTGAGGATTGAGGTTTGAGTATTGAATCCTGAGAATTCAGGATATTCTATTGAGTATTGAGAATTGAGGATTGATTGTTGAGTATTGAGGACTGAGGATTGAGGATTGAAGATTGTGTATTGATGATTGAAGATTGAGGATTGAGGATTGAGGATTGAGGGTTGTGGATTGAGGACGAGGACTGAGGGTTGAGTATTGATGTTTGAGGTCTGAGGATTGAGGATTGAGGACTGAGATTAGAGGATTGAGGATTGAGGATTGAAGATTGAGGATTTGGTGTTGAGGATTGAAGAATGAGGATTGAGGATTGCGGATTGAGGATTGAGGATTGAAGATTGAGTATTGAGGTTTGAAGATTGAGGATTGAGGATTGAGGATTGAGGATTGAGGACTGAGTATTGAGGATTGAAGATTGAGGATTCAGGATTGAGTATTGAGGATTGAGGAATGAGGATTGAGTATTGATGGTTGTGAATTGGGGACCAGGACTGAGGGTTGAATATTGATGTTTGAGGTCTGAGGATTGAGGATTGAGGATTGAGAATTGAGGATTGAGGATTGAGGATTGAAGATTGAGGTTTGGGTATTGAGGATTGAAGAATGAGGATTGAGGATTGAGGATTGAGGCCTGAGGATTGAGAATTGAGAACTGAGGATGAGGACTGAGGGCTGAGGGTTGAGGTTTGAGGAATGAGGACTGACGATTGAGGATTGAGGATTGACGATTGAGTATTGAGGATTGAAGGTTGTGGATTGAGGATTGAGGATTGAGGATTGAGGATTGAGGATTGAGGATTGAGGATTGAGGATTGAGGATTGAAGATTGAGGATTGAGCATTGAGGATTGAGGATTGAAGATTGATTACTGGGGACTGAGTGTTGAGGGTTGAGTGATGAGAATTGGTGTTCGTGGATAGAGATTTAAAGATTGAGTATTGAGTATTGAGTATTGAAATCTGTGAATTGATGATATTCTATTGAGAATTGAGAATTGACAACTGATTGTTGAGGACTGAGGTCTGAAGATTGAGGATTCAGGATTGAGGATCCAGGATTGAGGTTTGAGGACTGAGGATTGAGGATAGAGTATTGAGGATTGAGGATTGAGGATTGAGGATTGAGGATTGAGGATTGAAGATTGAGGATTGGGTATTGCGGACTGAACATTGAGGATTGAGGATTGAGGATTGAGGACTGAAGATTGAATATTGATGATTGAGATTGATGATTGAGGATTGAGAGTTGTGGATTGAGGACGAGGACTGAGGGTTGAGTATTGATGTCTGAGGTCTGAGGATTGAGGATTGAGGATTGAGGATTGGGTATTGAGGATTGAACATTGAGGATTGAGGATTGAGGATTGAGGATTGAGGACTGAAGATTGAATATTGATGATAGAAGATTGAGGATTCAGGATTGAGGGTTCTGGATTGGGGACCAGGACTGAGGGTTGAATATTAACGTTTGAGGTCTGAGGAGTGAGGATTGATGATTGAGAATTGAGGATTGAGGATTGAGGATTGAGGATTGAGGCCTGAGGATTGAGAATTGAGAACTGAGGATGAGGACTGAGGGCTGAGGGTTGAGGTTTGAGGAATGAGGACTGATGATTGAGGATTGAGGATTGACGATTGAGTATTGAGGATTGAAGGTTGTGGATTGAGGATTGAGGATTGAAGGTTGTGGATTGAGGATTGAGGATTGAGGATTGAGGATTGAGGATTGAGGATTGAGGATTGAGGATTGAAGATTGAGGATTGGGTATTGCGGATTGAACATTGAAGATTGAGGATTGTGTATCGAGGACTGAAGGTTGAATATTGATGATTGAAGATTGAGGATTGAGGATTGAGGGTTTTGAATTGAGGACGAGGACTGAGGGTTGAGTATTGATGTCTGAGGTCTGAGGATTGAGGATTGAGGATTGAGAATTGAGGATTGAGGATTGAGGATTGAAGATTGAGGATTGGGTATTGAGGATTGAAGAATGAGCATTGAGGATTGAGGATTGAGGATTGAGGATTGAAGATTGAGGAATGAGGATTGAGGTTTGAGGATTGAAGATTGAGTATTGAGGATTGAAGATTGAGGATTGAGGATTGAGGATTGAGGATTGAGGATTGAGGATTGACGATTGAAGATTGAGGATTGGGGACTGAGAGTTGATGGTTGAGTGATGAGAATTGATGTTTGTGGATAGAGATATGAAGATTGCAGGTTGAGTATTGCGTATGGAAAACTCTGAACTGAAGATATTCTAGTGAGGATTGAGGATTGACAACTGATTGTTAAGGACTGAGGGCTGAAGATTGAGGATTCAGAATTGAGGATTCAGGACTGTGGTTTGAGGACTGAGGATTGAGGATTGAGGATTGGGGATTGAGGATTGAGGATCGAGGATTGAAGATTGAAGATTGGGTATTGAGGATTGATCGTTGAGGATTGAGGATTGAGGATTGAGGATTGAGGATTGAGGGTTGACGATTGAAGATTGAGGATTGGGGACTGAGAGTTGATGGTTGAGTGATGAGAATTGATGTTTGTGGATAGAGATATGAAGATTGCAGATTGAGTATTGCGTATGGAAAACTCTGAACGGAGGATATTCTAGTGAGGAATGAGGATTGACAACTGATTGTTGAGGACTGAGGGCTGAAGATTGAGGATTCAGTATTGAGGATTCAGGACTGTGGTTTGAGGACTGAGGATTGAGGATTGAGGATTGGGGATTGAGGATTGAGGATCGAGGATTGAAGATTGAAGATTGGGTATTGAGGATTGAACATTGAGGATTGAGGATTGAGGATTGAGGATTGAGGATTGAGGATTGAAGATTGAATATTGATGATTGAAGGTTGAGGATTGAGGATTGAGGGTTGTGGATTCAGGACGAGGACTGAGGGTTGAGTATTGATGTTTGAGGTCTGAGGATTGAGGATAGAGGATTGAGGATTGAGGATTGAGGATTGAGGGTTGAGGATTGAGGATTGGGTATTGAGGATTGAAGAATGAGGACTGAGGATTGAGGATTGAGAATTGAGGATTGAAGGTTGAGTATTGAGGATTGAAGAATGAGGATTGAGGATGGGCGATTGAGGATTGAGGATTGAAGATAGAGTATTCAGGATTGGAGATTGACGATTGAGGATTGAGGATTGAGGATCGAGGATTGAGGATTGAGGATTGAAGATTGAGTATTGAGGATTGAATATTGAGGATTGAGGATTGAGTATTCAGGATTGAGGATTGAGGATTGAGTATTGAAGATTGAGTATTGATGATTGAGGATTTAGGATTGAGGACTGAGGATTGAGGATTGAGGATTGATAATTGAGTATTGAGGATTGAAGGTTGAGGACTGAGGAATAAGGATTGAGGATTGAGTATGAGGGCTGAGGGTTTAGGATTGAGGTTTGAGGACTGAGGGCTGAGGATTGAGGATTCAGAATTGAGGATTGAGGATTGAGGATTGAAGATTGAGGATTGGGTATTGAGGATTGAAGAATGAGGATTGAGGATTGAGGATTGAGGTTTTAGGTACGAGGATTGAGGATTGAACATTGAGGATTGAGGATTGAGGATTGAGGATTGAGGATTGAGGATTGAAGATTGAATATTGATGATTGAAGGTTGAGGATTGAGGATTGAGGCTTGTGGATTGAGGGTTGAGGATTGAGGATTGAGGATTGAGTATTGAGGATTGAAGATTGACGATTGAGGATTGAGGATTGAGGATTGAGGGTTGAGGATTGAGGATTCAGGATTGAAGATTGAGTGTTGAGGATTGAAGATTGAGGACTGAGGATTGAGTATTGACGATTGAAGATTGAGGATTGGGGACTGAGAGTTGATGGTTGAGTGATGAGAATTGATGTTTGTGGATAGAGATATGAAGATTGCAGATTGAGTATTGCGTATGGAAAACTCTCAACTGAAGATATTCTAGTGAGGATTGAGGATTGACAACTGATTGTTAAGGACTGAGGGCTGAAGATTGAGGATTCAGGATTGAGGATTCAGGACTGTGGTTTGAGGACTGAGGATTGAGGATTGAGGATTGGGGATTGAGGATTGAGGATCGAGGATTGAAGATTGAAGATTGGGTATTGAGGATTGAACTTTGAGGATTGAGGATTGAGGATTGAGGATTGAGGATTGAGGATTGAAGATTGAATATTGATGATTGATGGTTGAGGATTGAGGATTGAGGGTTGTGGATGCAGGACGAGGACTGAGGGTTGAGTATTGATGTTTGAGGTCTGAGGATTGAGGATAGAGGATTGAGAATTGAGGATTGATGACTGAGGATTGAGGATTGAGGTATGACGATTGCGGATTGAGTATTGAAAATTGGGTATTGAGGTTTGAATATTGAGGATTGAGGATTGAGGATTGAGGATTGAAGATTGAGTATTGAGGATTGAGGATTGAGGATTGAGGATTGAAGATTGAGTATTGAGGATTGAAGATTGAGGATTGAGGATTGAGGATTGAAGATTGAGTATTGAGGATTGAAGATTGAGGATTGAGGATTGAGGATTGAGGATTGAGGTCTGAGTATTGAGGATTGAGGATTGAGCATTGAGGATTGAAGATTGAGGACTGTTGATTGAGGATTGAAGACTGAAGGATTAAGGATTGAGGATTGAGGATTGAGGTTTGAGGAATGAGGATTGAGGATGGAGGATTGAGGATTGAAGATTGAGTATTGATGATTGAAGATTGAGGATTGAGGATTGAGGGTTGTGGATTGAGGACGAGGACTGACGGTTGAGGATTGTGGCTTTAGGATTGAGGATTGAGGATTGAGAGTTGAGGATGAGGGCTGAGGTTTGAGGATTGAGGTTTGAGGAATGAGGATTGAGGATTGGGGATTGAGGATTGAGGATTGAGGATTGAGTATTGAAAGTTGAGGATTGATGACTGAGGATTGAGTATTGCGGATTGACGATTGAGGATTGAGGATTGAGGGTTGAAGGTTGAGTGTTGGGGATTGATGGTTGAGGATTGACGATTGAGGATTGAGGATTGAGGATGATGGCTGAGGTTTGAGGTTTGAGGTTTGAGTATTGAATCCTGAGAATTCAGTATGTTCTATTGAGTATTGAGAATTGAGGATTGATGCTTTAGTATTGAGGATTCAGGATTGAGGATTGAGTATTGAGTACTGAAGATTGAGGATTGGTGATTGAGGATTTAGGATTGAGGATTGAAGATTGAGGGTTGAGGATTGAAAATTGAGTATTGAGGATTGAAGGTTGAGGACTGAGGAATAAGGATTGAGGATTGAGGATTGAGGATTGAGGATTGAGGATTGAAGTTTGAGTGTTGAGGATTGAGGGTTGAAGATTGAGGATTGAGTACTGAGTATTGAGGATGAGGGCTGAGGTTTGAGGATTGAGGTTTGAGTATTGAATCCTGAGAATTCAGGATATTCTATTGAGTATTGAGAATTGAGGATTGATTGTTGAGTATTGAGGACTGAGGATTGAGGATTGAAGATTGTGTATTGATGATTGAAGATTGAGGATTGAGGATTGAGGATTGAGGGTTGTGGATTGAGGACGAGGACTGAGGGTTGAGTATTGATGTTTGAGGTCTGAGGATTGAGGATTGAGGACTGAGATTAGAGGATTGAGGATTGAGGATTGAAGATTGAGGATTTGGTGTTGAGGATTGAAGAATGAGGATTGAGGATTGCGGATTGAGGATTGAGGATTGAAGATTGAGTATTGAGGTTTGAAGATTGAGGATTGAGGATTGAGGATTGAGGATTGAGGACTGAGTATTGAGGATTGAAGATTGAGGATTCAGGATTGAGTATTGAGGATTGAGGAATGAGGATTGAGTATTGATGGTTGTGAATTGGGGACCAGGACTGAGGGTTGAATATTGATGTTTGAGGTCTGAGGATTGAGGATTGAGGATTGAGAATTGAGGATTGAGGATTGAGGATTGAAGATTGAGGTTTGGGTATTGAGGATTGAAGAATGAGGATTGAGGATTGAGGATTGAGGCCTGAGGATTGAGAATTGAGAACTGAGGATGAGGACTGAGGGCTGAGGGTTGAGGTTTGAGGAATGAGGACTGACGATTGAGGATTGAGGATTGACGATTGAGTATTGAGGATTGAAGGTTGTGGATTGAGGATTGAGGATTGAGGATTGAGGATTGAGGATTGAGGATTGAGGATTGAGGATTGAGGATTGAAGATTGAGGATTGAGCATTGAGGATTGAGGATTGAAGATTGATTACTGGGGACTGAGTGTTGAGGGTTGAGTGATGAGAATTGGTGTTCGTGGATAGAGATTTAAAGATTGAGTATTGAGTATTGAGTATTGAAATCTGTGAATTGATGATATTCTATTGAGAATTGAGAATTGACAACTGATTGTTGAGGACTGAGGTCTGAAGATTGAGGATTCAGGATTGAGGATCCAGGATTGAGGTTTGAGGACTGAGGATTGAGGATAGAGTATTGAGGATTGAGGATTGAGGATTGAGGATTGAGGATTGAGGATTGAAGATTGAGGATTGGGTATTGCGGACTGAACATTGAGGATTGAGGATTGAGGATTGAGGACTGAAGATTGAATATTGATGATTGAGATTGATGATTGAGGATTGAGAGTTGTGGATTGAGGACGAGGACTGAGGGTTGAGTATTGATGTCTGAGGTCTGAGGATTGAGGATTGAGGATTGAGGATTGGGTATTGAGGATTGAACATTGAGGATTGAGGATTGAGGATTGAGGATTGAGGACTGAAGATTGAATATTGATGATAGAAGATTGAGGATTCAGGATTGAGGGTTCTGGATTGGGGACCAGGACTGAGGGTTGAATATTAACGTTTGAGGTCTGAGGAGTGAGGATTGATGATTGAGAATTGAGGATTGAGGATTGAGGATTGAGGATTGAGGCCTGAGGATTGAGAATTGAGAACTGAGGATGAGGACTGAGGGCTGAGGGTTGAGGTTTGAGGAATGAGGACTGATGATTGAGGATTGAGGATTGACGATTGAGTATTGAGGATTGAAGGTTGTGGATTGAGGATTGAGGATTGAAGGTTGTGGATTGAGGATTGAGGATTGAGGATTGAGGATTGAGGATTGAGGATTGAGGATTGAGGATTGAAGATTGAGGATTGGGTATTGCGGATTGAACATTGAAGATTGAGGATTGTGTATCGAGGACTGAAGGTTGAATATTGATGATTGAAGATTGAGGATTGAGGATTGAGGGTTTTGAATTGAGGACGAGGACTGAGGGTTGAGTATTGATGTCTGAGGTCTGAGGATTGAGGATTGAGGATTGAGAATTGAGGATTGAGGATTGAGGATTGAAGATTGAGGATTGGGTATTGAGGATTGAAGAATGAGCATTGAGGATTGAGGATTGAGGATTGAGGATTGAAGATTGAGGAATGAGGATTGAGGTTTGAGGATTGAAGATTGAGTATTGAGGATTGAAGATTGAGGATTGAGGATTGAGGATTGAGGATTGAGGATTGAGGATTGACGATTGAAGATTGAGGATTGGGGACTGAGAGTTGATGGTTGAGTGATGAGAATTGATGTTTGTGGATAGAGATATGAAGATTGCAGGTTGAGTATTGCGTATGGAAAACTCTGAACTGAAGATATTCTAGTGAGGATTGAGGATTGACAACTGATTGTTAAGGACTGAGGGCTGAAGATTGAGGATTCAGAATTGAGGATTCAGGACTGTGGTTTGAGGACTGAGGATTGAGGATTGAGGATTGGGGATTGAGGATTGAGGATCGAGGATTGAAGATTGAAGATTGGGTATTGAGGATTGATCGTTGAGGATTGAGGATTGAGGATTGAGGATTGAGGATTGAGGGTTGACGATTGAAGATTGAGGATTGGGGACTGAGAGTTGATGGTTGAGTGATGAGAATTGATGTTTGTGGATAGAGATATGAAGATTGCAGATTGAGTATTGCGTATGGAAAACTCTGAACGGAGGATATTCTAGTGAGGAATGAGGATTGACAACTGATTGTTGAGGACTGAGGGCTGAAGATTGAGGATTCAGTATTGAGGATTCAGGACTGTGGTTTGAGGACTGAGGATTGAGGATTGAGGATTGGGGATTGAGGATTGAGGATCGAGGATTGAAGATTGAAGATTGGGTATTGAGGATTGAACATTGAGGATTGAGGATTGAGGATTGAGGATTGAGGATTGAGGATTGAAGATTGAATATTGATGATTGAAGGTTGAGGATTGAGGATTGAGGGTTGTGGATTCAGGACGAGGACTGAGGGTTGAGTATTGATGTTTGAGGTCTGAGGATTGAGGATAGAGGATTGAGGATTGAGGATTGAGGATTGAGGGTTGAGGATTGAGGATTGGGTATTGAGGATTGAAGAATGAGGACTGAGGATTGAGGATTGAGAATTGAGGATTGAAGGTTGAGTATTGAGGATTGAAGAATGAGGATTGAGGATGGGCGATTGAGGATTGAGGATTGAAGATAGAGTATTCAGGATTGGAGATTGACGATTGAGGATTGAGGATTGAGGATCGAGGATTGAGGATTGAGGATTGAAGATTGAGTATTGAGGATTGAATATTGAGGATTGAGGATTGAGTATTCAGGATTGAGGATTGAGGATTGAGTATTGAAGATTGAGTATTGATGATTGAGGATTTAGGATTGAGGACTGAGGATTGAGGATTGAGGATTGATAATTGAGTATTGAGGATTGAAGGTTGAGGACTGAGGAATAAGGATTGAGGATTGAGTATGAGGGCTGAGGGTTTAGGATTGAGGTTTGAGGACTGAGGGCTGAGGATTGAGGATTCAGAATTGAGGATTGAGGATTGAGGATTGAAGATTGAGGATTGGGTATTGAGGATTGAAGAATGAGGATTGAGGATTGAGGATTGAGGTTTTAGGTACGAGGATTGAGGATTGAACATTGAGGATTGAGGATTGAGGATTGAGGATTGAGGATTGAGGATTGAAGATTGAATATTGATGATTGAAGGTTGAGGATTGAGGATTGAGGCTTGTGGATTGAGGGTTGAGGATTGAGGATTGAGGATTGAGTATTGAGGATTGAAGATTGACGATTGAGGATTGAGGATTGAGGATTGAGGGTTGAGGATTGAGGATTCAGGATTGAAGATTGAGTGTTGAGGATTGAAGATTGAGGACTGAGGATAGGGCATTGAGGATTGAGGATTGAAGTTTGAGTATTGAGGATTGAAGATTAAGATAGAGGATTGAGGACTGAGGATTGAGGATTGAAGATTGAGGATTGGGGACTGAGCATTGAGGGAAGAGTGATGAGAATTGGTGTTTGTGGATAGAGATCTGAAGATTGCAGATTGAGTATTGAGTATTGAAAACTGTGAATTGAGGATACTCTACTGAGGATTGAGGATTGACAACTGATTGTTGAGGACTCAGGGCTGAAGATTGAGGATTCAGGATTGAGGATTCAGGATTGAGGTTTGAGGGCTGAGGATTGAGGATTGAGGATTGAGGATTGAGGATTGAGGATTGAATACTGAGGATTGGGTATTGAGGATTGAACGTAGAGGATTGTGGGTTGACGATTGAGGATTGAGGATTGTGGATTGAAGATTGAATATTAATGATTGAAGATTGAGGATTGAGGATTGAGGGTTGTGGATTGAGGACGAGGACTGTGGGTTGAGTATTGATGTCTGAAGTCTGAGGATTGAGGATTGAGGATTGAAGATTGAGTATTGATGATTGAAGATTGAGGATGGAGGATTGAGTGTTGAGGTTTGAGGACGAGGACTGACGGTTGAGGTTTGAGGTTTGAGGATTGAGGATTGAGGATTGAGGACTGAGGGTTGAGAATAGAGGATTGAGGATTGAGGATTGAAAATTGAGGATTGGGTATTGAGGATTGAAGAATGAGGATTGTGTATTGAGGATTGAGGATTGAGGTTTGAAGATTGAGTATTGAGGATTGAAGTTTGAGGTTTGAGGATTGAGTATTGAAGATTGAGGATTTGGGACTGAGGATTGAAGATTGAGGATTGAGGACTGAGGATTGAGGATTGAGGATTGAGTATTGAGGATTGAAGTTTGAGGATTGAGGATTGAGGATTGAGGATTGAGGATGAGGGCTGACGGTTGAGGATTGAGAATTGAGGATTGAGTATTGAGGATTGAAGATTGGCAATCGAGTATTGAGAATTGAGGATTGAGGATTGAGGATTGAGGATTGAAGATTGCGTATTGAGGATTGAAGGTTGAGGATTGTGGATTGAGGATTGAGGATTGAGGATTGAACATTGAGGATCGGGGACTGAGTGTTGAGGGATGAGTGATGAGAATTGATGTTTGTGGATAGAGATTTGAAGATTGCAGATTGAGTACTGAGTATTGAAAACTGTGAATTGATGATATTCTATTGAGGATTGAGGATTGACGACTGATTGTTGAGGACTGTGGGCTGAAGATTGAGGATTTAGGGTTGAGGATACAGGATTGAGGTTTGAGGGCAGGGGATTGAGGATTGAGGATTGAGGATTGAGGACTGAAGATTGAGGATTGGGTATTGAGGATTGAACATTGAGGATTGATGATTGAGGATTGACGATTGGGGATTGAGGATTGAAGGTTGAATATTGATGTATGAAGATTGAGGATTGAGGATTGAGGGTTCTGGATTGAGGACGAGGACTGTGGGTTGAGTATTGATGCCTGAGGTCTGAGGATTGAGGATTGAGGATTGCGAACTGATGATTGAGGATTGAGGATTAAAGATTGAGGATTGGGTATTGAGGATTGAAGAATGAGGATTGAGGATTGAGTATTGAGGATTGAGGATTGAAGATTGAGTATTGATGATTGAAGATTGAGGATTGTGGATTGAGGATTGAGGATTGACGCTTGAGAATTGAGGATTGAGAATGGAGGATTGAAGGGAGAGGACTGAGTGTTGAGGATTGAGTGTTGAGAATTGATGTTTGAGGATTGAGGTTTGATTATTGAATATTGTGGATTGAGTATTGAACCATGACAGTTCAGGATATTCTATGGAGTAATGAGAATTGAGGATTGACGGCTGAGTGTTGTGTGTTGAATATTGAGTATGGAGGGTTGAGTATTGAGGATTGAAGATTGAGTACTGATGATTGAAGATTGAGGATTGAGGATTGAGGGTTGAGTATTGAGGACGAGGACTGACGGTTGAGTGTTGGGGTTTGAGGATTGAGGGTTGAGGATTCAGAACTGAGGATTGAGGATTGAGGATGGAGCATTGAGGATTGAAGGTTGAGGACTGGGGACTGAGGATTGAAGATTGGGGATTAAGGATTGAGGATTTGGGATTGAGGATCTAGGATTGGAGATTGATTATTGAGGATTGAAGATTGAGGATTGACGATTGAAGATTGAGGATTGAGGATTGAGGATGAGGTCTGGGGGCTGAGGATTGAGGTTTGAAGACGTAGGACTGTGGATTGATGATTGAGGATGAGGGCTGAGGGTTGAGGATTGTGGTTTGAGGACTGAGGACTGAGGATTGAGGATTGACAATTGAGGATTGAGGATTGAGGATTGATAATTGAGGATTGGGTATTGAGGATTGAAGAATGAGGATTGAGGATTGAGGATTGAGGATTCAGGATTGAAGATTGAGTATTGAGGACCGAAGACTGACGATTGGAGATTGAGGATTGCGGATTGAGGATTGAGGATTGAAGATTGAGTATTGAGAATTGAAAGTTGAGGATTGAGGATTGAGCGTTGAGGAGTGAGGATTGAGGATTGAAGATTGAGGATTGGGGACGGAGTGTCGGCGGATGAGTGATGAGAATTGATGTTTGTGAATAGAGATTTGAAGATTGCAGATTGAGTATTGAGTATTGGAAACTGTGAATTGATGATATTCTATTGAGGATTGAGGATTGACAACTGATTGTTGAGGACTGAGGGCTGAAGGTTGAGAATTCAGGGTTGAGGATTCAGGACTGAGGTTGGAGGACTGAGGATTGAGGGTTGAGGATTGAGGATTGAGGATTGAGGATTGAGGATTGAAGATTGAGGACTGGGTATTGCGGATTGAACATTGAGGATTGAGGTTTGAGGATTGAGGATTGAGGATCGAGGATTCAGTATTGAGAATTGAAGATTGAGAATTGAGGATTGAGGATTGAACATTGAGTACTGAGTGTTGAGGGTTGAGTGAAGAGAATTGATGTTTGTGGACAGAGATTTGAAGATTGCAGATTGTGTACTGAGTATCGAAAACTGTGAATTGATGGTATTCTATTGAGGATTGAGGATTAACAACTGATTACTGAGGACTGTGGGCTGAAGGTTGAGGATTCAGGATTGAGGATACAGGATTGATGTTTGAGGGCAGGGGATTGAGGATTGAGGATTGAGGATTGAGGATTGAAGATTGAGGATTGGGTATTGAGGATTGAACATTGAGGATTGAGGATTGAGGATTGACGATTGGAGTTTGAGGATTGAAGGTTGAATATTGATGAATGAAGATTGAGGATTGAGGATTGAGGGTTGTGGATTGAGGACGAGGACTGTGGGTTGAGTATTGATGCCTGAGGTCTGAGGATTGAGGATTGAGGATTGCGAACTGAGGATTGACGATTGAGGATTGAAGATTGAGGATTGGGAATTGAGGATTGAAGGATGAGGATTGAGGATTGAGTATTGAGGATTGAGGATTGAAAATTGAGTATTGATGATTGAAGATTGAGGATTGTGGATTTAGGATTGAGGATTGAGGATTGAAGATTGTGTATTGAGGATTGAAGAATGAGGATTGAGGATTGAGGATTGAGGATTGAGGATTGAATATTGAGCATTGAGGATTGAAGATTGAGGATTGAGTATTGAGGATTGAGGATTGAGGATTGAGGATTGAGGATTGAGGGTTGAGGATTGAACATTGAGTATTGAGGATTGAAGATGGAGGATTGAGTATTGAGGATTGAGGTTTGAGGATTGAAGTTTGAGGATTTGGGATTGAGGATTGACGATCGAGTATTGAGGATTGATGGTTGAGGGTTGTGAGTTGAATATTGAGGATGGAGGATTGAGGATTGAGGATTGAGGTTTGAAGATTGAAGATTGAGTGTTGATGATTGAAGATTGAGGATTGAGGATTGAGGGTTGAGGATTGAGGACGAGGACTGACAGTTGAGGATTGAGGTTTGACGATTGAGGATTGAGGATTGAGGACTGAGGATAGAGGATTGAAGATGGAGCATTGAGGATTGAAGATTGAGGACTGGGGATTGAGGATTGAAGATTTTGGATTAAGGACTGAGTGTTGGGGATTGAGGATCTAGGATTGGAGATTGATTACTGAGGATTGAAGATTGAGGATTAAGGATTTAGGATTGAGGATTGAGAATTGAGGATGAGGACTGAGGGTTGAGGATTGAGGTTTGGGGAATGAGGACCGAGGATTGAGGATTGAGGATTGAGGATTGATGATTGAGGATTGTGTATTGAAAATTGAGTATTGATGACTGAGGATTGAGGATTGATGATTGAGGATTGAGGATTAAAGATGGAGTATTGAGGGTTGAAGATTGAGGATTTAGGATTGAGGATTGATGATTGAAGATTGAGTATTGATGATTGAAGATTGAGGATTGAGGATTGAGGATTGAAGATTGAGGACTGAGTGCTGATGGTTGAGTGATTAGAATTGATGTTTGTGGATTCAGATTTGAAGATTGAAGAATGGGGATTGAGTATGGAAATCTGTAAATTGAGGATATTCTATTCAGGATAGAGGATTGATAGTTGATTTTTGAGGACTGTGGGCTGAAGATTGAGGATTTAGGATTGAGGATTCGGGATTGAGGTTTGAGGACTGAGGATTGAGGGTTGAGGATTGAGGATTGAGGATTGACACTTGAGGATTGAGGATTGAGGATGGAGGATTGAAGAGAGAGGAGTGAGTGTTGAGGATTGAGAGTTGAGAATTGATGTTTTAGGAATGAGATTTGATTATTGAGTATTGTGGATTGAGTATTGAACCATGAGAATTTAGGATATTCTATTGAGTATTGAGAATTGAGGATTGATGGTTGTGGATTGTGTGTTGAATATTGAGGATTGAGGATTGAGGAATGAGGATTGAGGATTGAAGATTGAAGATTGAGTATTGATGATTGAAGATTGAGGATTGAGGATTGAGGATTAGGAATTGAGTATTGAAGATGAGGACTGAGGGTTGACGTTTGAGGTTTGAGGAATGAGGAATGAGGATTGAGGATTGAGGATTGAGGATTGAGGATTGAGGATTGAGGTTTGAGTATTGAAGATTGAGTACTGATGACTGAGGATTGAGGATTGAGGATTGAGGATTGAGGATTGAGGATTGAGGATTGAGGATTGATGATTGAGTATTGGGGATTGAAGATTGAGGATTGAGGATTGAGGATTGAGGATCCGGTCTGAGGGTTGAAGATTGAGGTTTGAGAACTGAGGACTGAGGATTGAGGATTGAGGATTGAGGAATCAGAACTGAGGATTGAGGATTGAGGATGGAGCATTGAGGATTGAAGATTGAGGATTAAGGATTGAGGATTGGTGATTGAGGATCTAGGATAGGGGATTGATTATTGAGGATTGAAGATTGAGGATTGAGGATTCAGGATTGAGAATTGGGAAGTGAGGATGAGGACTGAGGGTTTAGGATTGAGGTATGAGGAATGAGGATTGAGGATTGAGGATTGAGGATTGAGGACTGAGGATTGAGGATTGAGTATTGAAGATTGAGTATTGATGACTGAGTATTGAGGATTGAGGATTGAGGATTGACGATGAGGGCTGAGGGTTGAGGATTGAGGTTTAAGGACTGAGGACTGAGGATTGAGGATTGAGAATTGAGGATTGAGGGACGAGGATTGAAGATTGAGGATTGGGTATTGAGGATTGAAGAATTACGATTGAGGATTGAGGATTGAGGATTGAGGATTGAAGATTGAGTATTGAGGATTGAAGATTGACGATTGAGGATTGTGGATAGAGCATTGAGGATTGAACATTGAGGACTGAGTGTTGAGGATTGATTGATGAGAATTGATGTTTGTGGATTGAGATTTGAAGATTGAAGAATGGGGATTGAGTATTGAAAACAGTGAATTGAGGATATTCTAGTGAGGATTGCGGATTGATAATTGGTTGTTGAGGACTGAGTGCTGAAGATTGAGGATTCAGGATCGAGGATTCAGGATTGAGGATTCAGGATTGAGGATTCGGGATTGAGATGTGAGGACTGAGGATTGAGTGTTGAGGATTGATGGTTGAGGATTGAGGATTGAGGATTGACGCTTGAGAATTGAGGATTGAGAATGGAGGATTGAAGGGAGAGGACTGAGTGTTGAGGATTGAGTGTTGAGAATTGATGTTTGAGGATTGAGGTTTGATTATTGAATATTGTGGATTGAGTATTGAACCATGACAGTTCAGGATATTCTATGGAGTAATGAGAATTGAGGATTGACGGCTGAGTGTTGTGCGTTGAATATTGAGTATGGAGGATTGAGGATTGAGGATTGAAGATTGAGTACTGATGATTGAAGATTGAGGATTGAGGATTGAGGGTTGAGTATTGAGGACGAGGACTGACGGTTGAGTGTTGGGGTTTGAGGATTGAGGGTTGAGGATTCAGAACTGAGGATTGAGGATTGAGGATGGAGCATTGAGGATTGAAGGTTGAGGACTGGAAACTGAGGATTGAAGATTGGGGATTAAGGATTGAGGATTCGGGATTGAGGATCTAGGATTGGAGATTGATTATTGAGGATTGAAGATTGAGGATTGACGATTGAAGATTGAGGATTGAGGATTGAGGATGAGGTCTGGGGGCTGAGGATTGAGGTTTGAAGACGGAGGACTGAGGATTGAGGATTGAGGATGAGGGCTGAGGGTTGAGGATTGTGGTTTGAGGACTGAGGACTGAGGATTGAGGATTGACAATTGAGGATTGAGGATTGAGGATTGATAATTGAGGATTGGGTATTGAGGATTGAAGAATGAGGATTGAGGATTGAGGATTGAGGATTCAGGATTGAAGATTGAGTATTGAGGACCGAAGACTGACGATTGGGGATTGAGGATTGCGGATTGAGGATTGAGGATTGAAGATTGAGTATTGAGAATTGAAAGTTGAGGATTGAGGATTGAGCGTTGAGGAGTGAGGATTGAGGATTGAAGATTGAGGATTGGGGACGGAGTGTCGACGGATGAGTGATGAGAATTGATGTTTGTGAATAGAGATTTGAAGATTGCAGATTGAGTATTGAGTATTGAAAACTGTGAATTGATGATATTCTATTGAGGATTGAGGATTGACAACTGATTGTTGAGGACTGAGGGCTGAAGGTTGAGAATTCAGGGTTGAGGATTCAGGACTGAGGTTGGAGGACTGAGGATTGAGGATTGAGGATTGAGGATTGAGGATTGAGGATTGAGGATTGAGGATTGGGGACTGAGAATAGAGGATTGAAGATGGAGCATTGAGGATTGAAGATTGAGGACTGGGGATTGAGGATTGAAGATTTTCGATTAAGGACTGACTGTTGGGGATTGAGGATCTAGGATTGGAGATTGATTACTGAGGATTGAAGATTGAGGATTTTCTATTGAGGATTGAGGATAGACAATTGATTGTTGAGGACTGAGAGCTGAAGGTTGAGGATTCAGGATTGAGGATTCGGTATTGAGGTTTGAGGACTGAGGATTGAGGGTTGAGGATTGAGGATTGAGGATTGACGCTTGAGGATTGAGGATTGAGGATGGAGGATTGAAGAGAGAGGAGTGAGTGTTGAGGATTGAGAGTTGAGAATTGATGTTTTAGGTTTGAGATTTGATTATTGAGTATTGTGGATTGAGTATTGAACCATGAGAATTTAGGATATTCTGTTGAGTATTGAGAATTGAGGATTGATGGTTGTGGATTGTGTGTTGAATATTGAGGATTGAGGATTGAGGAATGAGGATTGAGGATTGAGGATTGAAGATTGAGTATTGATGATTGAAGATTGAGGATTGAGGATTGAGGATTAAGAATTGAGTATTGAAGATGAGGACTGAGGGTTGACGTTTGAGGTTTGAGGAATGAGGATTGAGGATTGAGGATTGAGGATTGAGGATTGAGGATTGAGGTTTGAGTATTGAAGATTGAGTACTGATGACTGAGGATTGAGGATTGAGGATTGAACATTGAGGACTGAGTGTTGAGGATTGATTGATGAGAATTGATGTTTGTGGATTGAGATTTGAAGATTGAAGAATGGGGATTGAGTATTGAAAACATTGAATTGAGGATATTCTAGTGAGGATTGCGGATTGATAATTGGTTGTTGAGGACTGAGGGCTGAAGATTGAGGATTCAGGATTGAGGATTCAGGATTGAGGATTCAGGATTGAGGATTCGGGATTGAGATGTGAGGACTGAGGATTGAGTGTTGAGGATTGAGTGTTGAGGATTGAGGATTGAGGATTGACGCTTGAGAATTGAGGATTGAGAATGGAGGATTGAAGGGAGAGGACTGAGTGTTGAGGATTGAGTGTTGAGAATTGATGTTTGAGGATTGAGGATTGATTATTGAATATTGTGGATTGAGTATTGAACCATGACAGTTCAGGATATTCTATGGAGTAATGAGAATTGAGGATTGACGGCTGAGTGTTGTGTGTTGAATATTGAGTATGGAGGATTGAGGATTGAGGATTGAAGATTGAGTACTGATGATTGAAGATTGAGGATTGAGGATTGAGGGTTGAGTATTGAGGACGAGGCCTGACGGTTGAGTGTTGGGGTTTGAGGATTGAGGGTTGAGGATTCAGAACTGAGGATTGAGGATTGAGGATGGAGCATTGAGGATTGAAGGTTGAGGACTGGGGACTGAGGATTGAAGATTGGGGATTAAGGATTGAGGATTTGGGATTGAGGATCTAGGATTAGAGATTGATTATTGAGGATTGAAGATTGAGGATTGACGATTGAAGATTGAGGATTGAGGATTGAGGATGAGGTCTGGGGGCTGAGGATTGAGGTTTGAAGACGTAGGACTGAGGATTGAGGGTTGAGGATGAGGGCTGAGGGTTGAGGATTGTGGTTTGAGGACTGAGGACTGAGGATTGAGGATTGACAATTGAGGATTGAGGATTGAGGATTGAGGATTGAAGATTGAGTATTGAGGATTGAAGATTGACGATTGAGGATTGTGGATTGAGCATTGAGGATGGAACATTGAGGACTGAGTGTTGAGGGTTGAGGGATGAGAATTGATGTTTGTGGATATAGGTTTGAAGACTGCAGATCGAGTATTGAGTATTGAAAACTGTGAATTGAGGATATTCTATTGAGGATTGAGGATTGACAACAGATTGTTGAGGACTGAGGGCTGAAGATTGAGGATTCAGGATTGAGGATTCAGAATTGAGGTTTGAGGACTGAGGATTGAGGATTGAAGATTGAGGATTGATGATTGAGGATTGTGGATTGAGGATGAGAGCTGAGGGTTGAGGATTGAGGATTGAGAATTGAGAATTGAGAATTGAGGATGAGGACTGAGGGTTGAGGATTGAGGTTTGAGGAACGAGGACTGAGGATTGAGGATTGAGGAATGGGGATTGACGATTGAGAGTTGAAGATTGAGGATTGATGACTGAGGATTGAGGATTGAGGATTGAAGATTGAGTGTTGAGGATTGAAGATTGAGGTTTGAGGATTGAGGATTGAGAATCGAGCATTGAGGATTGAGGATTGAAGATTGAGGATTTGGTATTGAAGATTGAAGATTGAGTTTTGAGGATTGAAGATTGACGATTGAGGATTGAGGTTTGAGGATTGAGGATGAGGTCTGAGGGCTGAGGATTGAGGTTTGAAGACGGCGGACTGAGGATTGGCGATTGAGGATTGAGGATGAGGGCTGAGGGTTGAGGATTCTGGTATGAGGACTGAGGACTGAGGATTGAGGATTGACAATTGAGGATTGAGGATTGAGGATTGATGACTGAGAATTGGGTATTGAGGATTGAAGAATGAGGATTGAGGATTGAGGATTGAGGATTGAGAATTCAGGATTGAAGATTGAGTATTGAGGACCGAAGACTGACGATTGAGGATTGAGGATTGAGGATTGAGGATTGAGGATTGAAGATTGAGTATTGAGGATTGAAAGTTGAGGATTGAGGATTGAGCGTTGAGGAGTGAGGATTGAGGATTGAAGATTGAGGATAGGGGACGGAGTGTTGAGTGTTGAGTGATGAGAATTGATGATTGTGAATAGAGATTTGAAGATTGCAGATTGAGTATTGAGTATTGATAACGGTGAATTGATGATATTCTATTGAGGATTGAGGGTTGACAACTGATTGTTGAGGACTGAGGGCTGAAGGTTTAGGATTCAGGGTTGAGGATTCAGGATTGAGGTTGGAGGACTGAGGATTGAGGATTGAGGATTGAGGATTGAGGATTGAGGATTGAGGATTGAAGATTGAGGACTGAGTGCTGATGGTTGAGTGATTAGAATTGATGTTTGTGGATTCAGATTTGAAGATTGAAGAATGGGGATTGAGTATGGAAATCTGTAAATTGAGGATATTCTATTCAGGATAGAGGATTGATAGTTGATTTTTGAGGACTGTGGGCTGAAGATTGAGGATTTAGGATTGAGGATTCGGGATTGAGGTTTGAGGACTGAGGATTGAGGGTTGAGGATTGAGGATTGAGGATTGACGCTTGAGGATTGAGGATTGAGGATGGAGGATTGAAGAGAGAGGAGTGAGTGTTGAGGATTGAGAGTTGAGAATTGATGTTTTAGGAATGAGATTTGATTATTGAGTATTGTGGATTGAGTATTGAACCATGAGAATTTAGGATATTCTATTGAGTATTGAGAATTGAGGATTGATGGTTGTGGATTGTGTGTTGAATATTGAGGATTGAGGATTGAGGAATGAGGATTGAGGATTGAAGATTGAAGATTGAGTATTGATGATTGAAGATTGAGGATTGAGGATTGAGGATTAGGAATTGAGTATTGAAGATGAGGACTGAGGGTTGACGTTTGAGGTTTGAGGAATGAGGAATGAGGATTGAGGATTGAGGATTGAGGATTGAGGATTGAGGATTGAGGTTTGAGTATTGAAGATTGAGTACTGATGACTGAGGATTGAGGATTGAGGATTGAGGATTGAGGATTGAGGATTGAGGATTGAGGATTGATGATTGAGTATTGGGGATTGAAGATTGAGGATTGAGGATTGAGGATTGAGGATCCGGTCTGAGGGTTGAAGATTGAGGTTTGAGAACTGAGGACTGAGGATTGAGGATTGAGGATTGAGGAATCAGAACTGAGGATTGAGGATTGAGGATGGAGCATTGAGGATTGAAGATTGAGGATTAAGGATTGAGGATTGGTGATTGAGGATCTAGGATAGGGGATTGATTATTGAGGATTGAAGATTGAGGATTGAGGATTCAGGATTGAGAATTGGGAAGTGAGGATGAGGACTGAGGGTTTAGGATTGAGGTATGAGGAATGAGGATTGAGGATTGAGGATTGAGGATTGAGGACTGAGGATTGAGGATTGAGTATTGAAGATTGAGTATTGATGACTGAGTATTGAGGATTGAGGATTGAGGATTGACGATGAGGGCTGAGGGTTGAGGATTGAGGTTTAAGGACTGAGGACTGAGGATTGAGGATTGAGAATTGAGGATTGAGGGACGAGGATTGAAGATTGAGGATTGGGTATTGAGGATTGAAGAATTACGATTGAGGATTGAGGATTGAGGATTGAGGATTGAAGATTGAGTATTGAGGATTGAAGATTGACGATTGAGGATTGTGGATAGAGCATTGAGGTTTGAACATTGAGGACTGAGTGTTGAGGATTGATTGATGAGAATTGATGTTTGTGGATTGAGATTTGAAGATTGAAGAATGGGGATTGAGTATTGAAAACAGTGAATTGAGGATATTCTAGTGAGGATTGCGGATTGATAATTGGTTGTTGAGGACTGAGTGCTGAAGATTGAGGATTCAGGATCGAGGATTCAGGATTGAGGATTCAGGATTGAGGATTCGGGATTGAGATGTGAGGACTGAGGATTGAGTGTTGAGGATTGATGGTTGAGGATTGAGGATTGAGGATTGACGCTTGAGAATTGAGGATTGAGAATGGAGGATTGAAGGGAGAGGACTGAGTGTTGAGGATTGAGTGTTGAGAATTGATGTTTGAGGATTGAGGTTTGATTATTGAATATTGTGGATTGAGTATTGAACCATGACAGTTCAGGATATTCTATGGAGTAATGAGAATTGAGGATTGACGGCTGAGTGTTGTGCGTTGAATATTGAGTATGGAGGATTGAGGATTGAGGATTGAAGATTGAGTACTGATGATTGAAGATTGAGGATTGAGGATTGAGGGTTGAGTATTGAGGACGAGGACTGACGGTTGAGTGTTGGGGTTTGAGGATTGAGGGTTGAGGATTCAGAACTGAGGATTGAGGATTGAGGATGGAGCATTGAGGATTGAAGGTTGAGGACTGGAAACTGAGGATTGAAGATTGGGGATTAAGGATTGAGGATTCGGGATTGAGGATCTAGGATTGGAGATTGATTATTGAGGATTGAAGATTGAGGATTGACGATTGAAGATTGAGGATTGAGGATTGAGGATGAGGTCTGGGGGCTGAGGATTGAGGTTTGAAGACGGAGGACTGAGGATTGAGGATTGAGGATGAGGGCTGAGGGTTGAGGATTGTGGTTTGAGGACTGAGGACTGAGGATTGAGGATTGACAATTGAGGATTGAGGATTGAGGATTGATAATTGAGGATTGGGTATTGAGGATTGAAGAATGAGGATTGAGGATTGAGGATTGAGGATTCAGGATTGAAGATTGAGTATTGAGGACCGAAGACTGACGATTGGGGATTGAGGATTGCGGATTGAGGATTGAGGATTGAAGATTGAGTATTGAGAATTGAAAGTTGAGGGTGGAGGATTGAGCGTTGAGGAGTGAGGATTGAGGATTGAAGATTGAGGATTGGGGACGGAGTGTCGACGGATGAGTGATGAGAATTGATGTTTGTGAATAGAGATTTGAAGATTGCAGATTGAGTATTGAGTATTGAAAACTGTGAATTGATGATATTCTATTGAGGATTGAGGATTGACAACTGATTGTTGAGGACTGAGGGCTGAAGGTTGAGAATTCAGGGTTGAGGATTCAGGACTGAGGTTGGAGGACTGAGGATTGAGGATTGAGGATTGAGGATTGAGGATTGAGGATTGAGGATTGAGGATTGGGGACTGAGAATAGAGGATTGAAGATGGAGCATTGAGGATTGAAGATTGAGGACTGGGGATTGAGGATTGAAGATTTTCGATTAAGGGCTGACTGTTGGGGATTGAGGATCTAGGATTGGAGATTGATTACTGAGGATTGAAGATTGAGGATTTTCTATTGAGGATTGAGGATAGACAATTGATTGTTGAGGACTGAGAGCTGAAGGTTGAGGATTCAGGATTGAGGATTCGGTATTGAGGTTTGAGGACTGAGGATTGAGGGTTGAGGATTGAGGATTGAGGATTGACGCTTGAGGATTGAGGATTGAGGATGGAGGATTGAAGAGAGAGGAGTGAGTGTTGAGGATTGAGAGTTGAGAATTGATGTTTTAGGTTTGAGATTTGATTATTGAGTATTGTGGATTGAGTATTGAACCATGAGAATTTAGGATATTCTGTTGAGTATTGAGAATTGAGGATTGATGGTTGTGGATTGTGTGTTGAATATTGAGGTTTGAGGATTGAGGAATGAGGATTGAGGATTGAGGATTGAAGATTGAGTATTGATGATTGAAGATTGAGGATTGAGGATTGAGGATTAAGAATTGAGTATTGAAGATGAGGACTGAGGGTTGACGTTTGAGGTTTGAGGAATGAGGATTGAGGATTGAGGATTGAGGATTGAGGATTGAGGATTGAGGTTTGAGTATTGAAGATTGAGTACTGATGACTGAGGATTGAGGATTGAGGATTGAACATTGAGGACTGAGTGTTGAGGATTGATTGATGAGAATTGATGTTTGTGGATTGAGATTTGAAGATTGAAGAATGGGGATTGAGTATTGAAAACATTGAATTGAGGATATTCTAGTGAGGATTGCGGATTGATAATTGGTTGTTGAGGACTGAGGGCTGAAGATTGAGGATTCAGGATTGAGGATTCAGGATTGAGGATTCAGGATTGAGGATTCGGGATTGAGATGTGAGGACTGAGGATTGAGTGTTGAGGATTGAGTGTTGAGGATTGAGGATTGAGGATTGACGCTTGAGAATTGAGGATTGAGAATGGAGGATTGAAGGGAGAGGACTGAGTGTTGAGGATTGAGTGTTGAGAATTGATGTTTGAGGATTGAGGATTGATTATTGAATATTGTGGATTGAGTATTGAACCATGACAGTTCAGGATATTCTATGGAGTAATGAGAATTGAGGATTGACGGCTGAGTGTTGTGTGTTGAATATTGAGTATGGAGGATTGAGGATTGAGGATTGAAGATTGAGTACTGATGATTGAAGATTGAGGATTGAGGATTGAGGGTTGAGTATTGAGGACGAGGCCTGACGGTTGAGTGTTGGGGTTTGAGGATTGAGGGTTGAGGATTCAGAACTGAGGATTGAGGATTGAGGATGGAGCATTGAGGATTGAAGGTTGAGGACTGGGGACTGAGGATTGAAGATTGGGGATTAAGGATTGAGGATTTGGGATTGAGGATCTAGGATTAGAGATTGATTATTGAGGATTGAAGATTGAGGATTGACGATTGAAGATTGAGGATTGAGGATTGAGGATGAGGTCTGGGGGCTGAGGATTGAGGTTTGAAGACGTAGGACTGAGGATTGAGGGTTGAGGATGAGGGCTGAGGGTTGAGGATTGTGGTTTGAGGACTGAGGACTGAGGATTGAGGATTGACAATTGAGGATTGAGGATTGAGGATTGAGGATTGAAGATTGAGTATTGAGGATTGAAGATTGACGATTGAGGATTGTGGATTGAGCATTGAGGATTGAACATTGAGGACTGAGTGTTGAGGGTTGAGGGATGAGAATTGATGTTTGTGGATATAGGTTTGAAGACTGCAGATCGAGTATTGAGTATTGAAAACTGTGAATTGAGGATATTCTATTGAGGATTGAGGATTGACAACAGATTGTTGAGGACTGAGGGCTGAAGATTGAGGATTCAGGATTGAGGATTCAGAATTGAGGTTTGAGGACTGAGGATTGAGGATTGAAGATTGAGGATTGATGATTGAGGATTGTGGATTGAGGATGAGAGCTGAGGGTTGAGGATTGAGGATTGAGAATTGAGAATTGAGAATTGAGGATGAGGACTGAGGGTTGAGGATTGAGGTTTGAGGAACGAGGACTGAGGATTGAGGATTGAGGAATGGGGATTGACGATTGAGAGTTGAAGATTGAGGATTGATGACTGAGGATTGAGGATTGAGGATTGAAGATTGAGTGTTGAGGATTGAAGATTGAGGTTTGAGGATTGAGGATTGAGAATCGAGCATTGAGGATTGAGGATTGAAGATTGAGGATTTGGTATTGAAGATTGAAGATTGAGTTTTGAGGATTGAAGATTGACGATTGAGGATTGAGGTTTGAGGATTGAGGATGAGGTCTGAGGGCTGAGGATTGAGGTTTGAAGACGGCGGACTGAGGATTGGCGATTGAGGATTGAGGATGAGGGCTGAGGGTTGAGGATTCTGGTATGAGGACTGAGGACTGAGGATTGAGGATTGACAATTGAGGATTGAGGATTGAGGATTGATGATTGAGAATTGGGTATTGAGGATTGAAGAATGAGGGTTGAGGATTGAGGATTGAGGATTGAGAATTCAGGATTGAAGATTGAGTATTGAGGACCGAAGACTGACGATTGAGGATTGAGGATTGAGGATTGAGGATTGAGGATTGAAGATTGAGTATTGAGGATTGAAAGTTGAGGATTGAGGATTGAGCGTTGAGGAGTGAGGATTGAGGATTGAAGATTGAGGATAGGGGACGGAGTGTTGAGTGTTGAGTGATGAGAATTGATGATTGTGAATAGAGATTTGAAGATTGCAGATTGAGTATTGAGTATTGATAACGGTGAATTGATGATATTCTATTGAGGATTGAGGGTTGACAACTGATTGTTGAGGACTGAGGGCTGAAGGTTTAGGATTCAGGGTTGAGGATTCAGGACTGAGGTTGGAGGACTGAGGATTGAGGATTGAGGATTGAGGATTGAGGATTGAGGATTGAGGATTGAGGATTGGGGACTGAGAATAGAGGATTGAAGATGGAGCATTGAGGATTGAAGATTGAGGACTGGGGATTGAGGATTGAAGATTTTCGATTAAGGGCTGACTGTTGGGGATTGAGGATCTAGGATTGGAGATTGATTACTGAGGATTGAAGATTGAGGATTTTCTATTGAGGATTGAGGATAGACAATTGATTGTTGAGGACTGAGAGCTGAAGGTTGAGGATTCAGGATTGAGGATTCGGTATTGAGGTTTGAGGACTGAGGATTGAGGGTTGAGGATTGAGGATTGAGGATTGACGCTTGAGGATTGAGGATTGAGGATGGAGGATTGAAGAGAGAGGAGTGAGTGTTGAGGATTGAGAGTTGAGAATTGATGTTTTAGGTTTGAGATTTGATTATTGAGTATTGTGGATTGAGTATTGAACCATGAGAATTTAGGATATTCTGTTGAGTATTGAGAATTGAGGATTGATGGTTGTGGATTGTGTGTTGAATATTGAGGTTTGAGGATTGAGGAATGAGGATTGAGGATTGAGGATTGAAGATTGAGTATTGATGATTGAAGATTGAGGATTGAGGATTGAGGATTAAGAATTGAGTATTGAAGATGAGGACTGAGGGTTGACGTTTGAGGTTTGAGGAATGAGGATTGAGGATTGAGGATTGAGGATTGAGGATTGAGGATTGAGGTTTGAGTATTGAAGATTGAGTACTGATGACTGAGGATTGAGGATTGAGGATTGAACATTGAGGACTGAGTGTTGAGGATTGATTGATGAGAATTGATGTTTGTGGATTGAGATTTGAAGATTGAAGAATGGGGATTGAGTATTGAAAACATTGAATTGAGGATATTCTAGTGAGGATTGCGGATTGATAATTGGTTGTTGAGGACTGAGGGCTGAAGATTGAGGATTCAGGATTGAGGATTCAGGATTGAGGATTCAGGATTGAGGATTCGGGATTGAGATGTGAGGACTGAGGATTGAGTGTTGAGGATTGAGTGTTGAGGATTGAGGATTGAGGATTGACGCTTGAGAATTGAGGATTGAGAATGGAGGATTGAAGGGAGAGGACTGAGTGTTGAGGATTGAGTGTTGAGAATTGATGTTTGAGGATTGAGGATTGATTATTGAATATTGTGGATTGAGTATTGAACCATGACAGTTCAGGATATTCTATGGAGTAATGAGAATTGAGGATTGACGGCTGAGTGTTGTGTGTTGAATATTGAGTATGGAGGATTGAGGATTGAGGATTGAAGATTGAGTACTGATGATTGAAGATTGAGGATTGAGGATTGAGGGTTGAGTATTGAGGACGAGGCCTGACGGTTGAGTGTTGGGGTTTGAGGATTGAGGGTTGAGGATTCAGAACTGAGGATTGAGGATTGAGGATGGAGCATTGAGGATTGAAGGTTGAGGACTGGGGACTGAGGATTGAAGATTGGGGATTAAGGATTGAGGATTTGGGATTGAGGATCTAGGATTAGAGATTGATTATTGAGGATTGAAGATTGAGGATTGACGATTGAAGATTGAGGATTGAGGATTGAGGATGAGGTCTGGGGGCTGAGGATTGAGGTTTGAAGACGTAGGACTGAGGATTGAGGGTTGAGGATGAGGGCTGAGGGTTGAGGATTGTGGTTTGAGGACTGAGGACTGAGGATTGAGGATTGACAATTGAGGATTGAGGATTGAGGATTGAGGATTGAAGATTGAGTATTGAGGATTGAAGATTGACGATTGAGGATTGTGGATTGAGCATTGAGGATTGAACATTGAGGACTGAGTGTTGAGGGTTGAGGGATGAGAATTGATGTTTGTGGATATAGGTTTGAAGACTGCAGATCGAGTATTGAGTATTGAAAACTGTGAATTGAGGATATTCTATTGAGGATTGAGGATTGACAACAGATTGTTGAGGACTGAGGGCTGAAGATTGAGGATTCAGGATTGAGGATTCAGAATTGAGGTTTGAGGACTGAGGATTGAGGATTGAAGATTGAGGATTGATGATTGAGGATTGTGGATTGAGGATGAGAGCTGAGGGTTGAGGATTGAGGATTGAGAATTGAGAATTGAGAATTGAGGATGAGGACTGAGGGTTGAGGATTGAGGTTTGAGGAACGAGGACTGAGGATTGAGGATTGAGGAATGGGGATTGACGATTGAGAGTTGAAGATTGAGGATTGATGACTGAGGATTGAGGATTGAGGATTGAAGATTGAGTGTTGAGGATTGAAGATTGAGGTTTGAGGATTGAGGATTGAGAATCGAGCATTGAGGATTGAGGATTGAAGATTGAGGATTTGGTATTGAAGATTGAAGATTGAGTTTTGAGGATTGAAGATTGACGATTGAGGATTGAGGTTTGAGGATTGAGGATGAGGTCTGAGGGCTGAGGATTGAGGTTTGAAGACGGCGGACTGAGGATTGGCGATTGAGGATTGAGGATGAGGGCTGAGGGTTGAGGATTCTGGTATGAGGACTGAGGACTGAGGATTGAGGATTGACAATTGAGGATTGAGGATTGAGGATTGATGATTGAGAATTGGGTATTGAGGATTGAAGAATGAGGGTTGAGGATTGAGGATTGAGGATTGAGAATTCAGGATTGAAGATTGAGTATTGAGGACCGAAGACTGACGATTGAGGATTGAGGATTGAGGATTGAGGATTGAGGATTGAAGATTGAGTATTGAGGATTGAAAGTTGAGGATTGAGGATTGAGCGTTGAGGAGTGAGGATTGAGGATTGAAGATTGAGGATAGGGGACGGAGTGTTGAGTGTTGAGTGATGAGAATTGATGATTGTGAATAGAGATTTGAAGATTGCAGATTGAGTATTGAGTATTGATAACGGTGAATTGATGATATTCTATTGAGGATTGAGGGTTGACAACTGATTGTTGAGGACTGAGGGCTGAAGGTTTAGGATTCAGGGTTGAGGATTCAGGATTGAGGTTGGAGGACTGAGGATTGAGGATTGAGGATTGAGGATTGAGGATTGAGGATTGAGGATTGAAGATTGAGGATTGGGTATTGCGGATTGAACATTGAGGATTGAGGATTGAGTATTGAGGGTTGAGGATTGAGGATCGAGGATTCAGTATTGAGGATTGAAGATTGAGAATTGAGGATTGAGGATTGAACATTGAGTACTGAGTGTTGAGGGTTGAGTGAAGAGAATTGATGTTTGTGGACAGAGATTTGAAGATTGCAGATTGAGTATTGAGTATTGAAAACTGTGAATTGAGGATATTCTATTGACGATTGAGGACTGACAACTGATTGTTGAGGACTGAGGGCTGAAGATTGAGGATTGAGGATTGAAGATTGAGGATAGGGGACGGAGTGTTGAGTGTTGAGTGATGAGAATTGATGATTGTGAATAGAGATTTGAAGATTGCAGATTGAGTATTGAGTATTGAAAACTGTGAATTGATGATATTCTATTGAGGATTGAGGGTTGACAACTGATTGTTGAGGACTGAGGGCTGAAGGTTTAGGATTCAGGGTTGAGGATTCAGGATTGAGGTTGGAGGACTGAGGATTGAGGATTGAGGATTGAGGATTGAGGATTGAGGATTGAGGATTGAAGATTGAGGATTGGGTATTGCGGATTGAACATTGAGGATTGAGGATTGAGGATTGAGGATTGAGGATCGAGGATTCAGTATGGAGGATTGAAGATTGAGAATTGAGGATTGAGGATTGAACATTGAGTACTGAGTGTTGAGGGTTGAGTGAAGAGAATTGATGTTTGTGGACAGAGATTTGAAGATTGCAGATTGAGTATTGAGTATTGAAAACTGTGAATTGAGGATATTCTATTGACGATTGAGGACTGACAACTGATTGTTGAGGACTGAGGGCTGAAGATTGAGTATTGAGGATTGACGATTGAGTATGAGGCCTCAGGCTTGAGGATTGAGGTTTGATGACTGAGGACTGAGGATTGAGGATTGAGAATTTAGGATTGAGGATTGAGGATTGAAGATTGAGGATTGGATATTGAGGGTTTAAGAATGAGGATTGAGGATTGAGGATTGAGGATTGAGGGTTGAGTATTGAAGATTGAGTATTCAGGATTGGAGATTGACGATTGAGGATTGAGGGTCGAGGATTTAGGATTGAGGACTGAATATTGAGTATTGAGGGTTGAATACTGAGGATTGAGGATTGAGGATTGAGGATTGAGGATTGAAGATTCAGCATTGGGGACTGAGTGTTGAGGGTTGAGTGATGAGTGTTGATGCTTGTAGATAGAGATTTGAAAATTGCAGGTCGAGTATTGAGCATTGAAACCTGTGAATTGAGGATATTCTATTGAGGATTGAGGATTGACAACTGATTGTTGAGGACTGAGGGCTGAACATTGAGGATTCAGGATTGAGGATTCAGGATTGAGGTTTGAGGACTGAGGATTGAGGATTGAGGATTGAGGATTGATGATTGAGGATTGAGGGTTGAAGATTGAGGATTGGGTATTGAGGATTGAACATTGAGGATTGAGGATTGAGTATTGTGGATTGAGGGTTGAGGATTGAAGATTGAATATTGATGATTGAAGATTGAGGATCGAGGATTGAGGGTTGTGGATTGAGGACGAGGTCTGAGGGCTGAGTATTGATGTTTGAGGTCTGAGGATTGAGGATTGAGGATTGAGAATAGAGGATTGAGTATTGAGGATTGAAGATTGAGGATTGGGTGTTAGGGATCGAAGAATGAGGATTGAGGATTGAGGATTGAAGATTGATGATTGAGGATTGAGTATTGAGGACTGAAGATTGAGTATTGGGGATTGAAGATTGAGGATTGAGGATTGAGGATTGAAGATTGAGGACTGAGTGTTGATGGTTGCGTGATTAGAATTGATGTTTGTGGATTGAGATTTGAAGATTGAAGAATGGGGATTGAGTACTGAAAACTGCAAATTGAGGATATTCTATTGAGGATAGAGGATTGACAGTTGATTTTTGAGGACTGTGGGCTGAAGATTGAGGATTTAGGATTGAGGATTCGGGATTGCGGTTTGAGGGCTGAGAATTGAGAGTTGAGGATTGAGGATTGATTATTGAAACTTGAGGATTGAGAGTTGAGGATGGAGGATTGAAGAGAGAGGACTGAGTGTTGAGGATTGAGTGTTGAGAATTGATGTTTGAGGATTGAGATTTGATTATAGAATATTGTGGATTGAGTATTGAACCATGAGTATTCAGGATATTCTATTGAGTATTGAGAATTGAGGATTGATGGTTGAGTATTGAGGATTGATGGTTGAGGGTTGAGTGTTGAATATTGATGATTGGGGATTGATGATTGAGGATTGAGGATAGAGGATTGAAGATTGAGTATTGATGATTGAAGATTGAGGATTGGGGATTGAGGGTTGAGGATTGAGGACGAGGACTGAGGGCTGAGTATTGATGTTTGAGGTCTGAGAATTGAGGATTGAGGATTGAGAATTGAGGATTGAGGATAGAGGATTGAAGCTTCAGGACTGGGTATTGAGGATTGAAGAATGAGGATTGAGGATTGAGGATTGAACATTGATGGTAGAGTATTGAGGACTGAGGATTGAGGATTGAAGATTGAGTATTCAGGATTCAGAATTGAGGTTTGAGTACTGAGGATTGAGGATTGAAGATTGAGTATTGAGGATTGAAGGTTGAGGATTGAGGATTGAGGATTGAGGACTGAAGATTGAATATTGATGATTGAAGATTGAGGATTGAGGATTGAGTGTTGTGGATTGAGGACTAGGACTGAGGGTTGAGTATTGATGTTTGAGGTCTGAGGATTGAGGATTGAGGATTGAGAATTGAGGATTGAGGATTGAGGATTGAGGATTGAAGATTGAGGACTGGGTATTGAGGATTGAAGAATGAGAGTTGAGGATTGAGGATTGAGGATTGAGGATTGAACATTGAGTATTGAGGATTGAAGGTTGAGGATTGAGGATTGAGTATTGAGGATTGAGGATTGAGGATTGAGGATTGAGTATTGAGGATTGAAGATTGAGTATTGAGGATTGAAGATTGAGGATTGAGGATTGAGGATTGAGGGTTGAGGATGGAGTATGAGGGCTGGGGGTTGAGGATTGAGGTTTGAGTATTGAAGATTGAGGATTGAGGATTGAGGATTGAGGATTGAGGACTGAAGACTGTTTACTGATGATTGAAGACTGAGGATTGAGGATTGAGGGATGTGGATTGAGGACGAGGACTGAGGGTTGAGTACTGATGTTTGAGGTCTGAGTTTTGAGGATTGAGGATTGAGAATTGAGGATTGAGGGTTGAGGATTGAAGATTGAGGACTGGGTATTGAGCATTGAAGAATGAGGATTGAGGATTGAGGATTGAGGATTGAGGATTGAAGATTGAGTAATGAGGATTGAAGTTTGAGGATTGGGGATTGAGGATTGACGATTGAGGACTGAGTGTTGAGTGTTGATTGATGAGAATTGATGTTTGTGGATTGGGATTTGAAGATTGAAGAATGGGGATTGAGTATCGAGAACAGAGAATTGAGGATATTCTATTGAGGATTGCGGATTGTTAATTGATTGTTGAGGACTGAGGGCTGAAGATTGAGGATTCGGGATTGAGGATTCAGGATTGAGGATTCGGGATTGAGATGTGAGGACTGAGGATTGAGGGTTGAGGATTGAGGGTTGAGGATTGAGGATTGAGGATTGACGCTTGAGGATTGAGGATTGAGAATGGAGGATTGAAGGGAGAGGACTGAGTGTTGAGGATTGAGTGTTGAGAATTGATGTTTGAAGATTGAGATTTGATTATTGAATATTGTGGATTGAGTATTGAACCATGAGAGTTCAGGATATTCTATTGAGTAATGAGAATTGAGGATTGACGGCTCAGGGTTGTGTGTTGAATATTGAGTATGGAGGATTGAGGATTGAGGATTGAAGATTGAGTACTGATGATTGAAGGTTGAGGATTGAGGATTGAGGGTTGAGTATTGAGGACGAGGACTGACGGTTGAGTGTTGAGGTTTGAGGATTGAGGATTGAGGATTCAGAACTGAGGATTGAGGATTGAGGATGGAGCATTGAGGATTGAAGATTGAGGACTGTGGACTGAGGATTGAAGATTGAGGATTAAGGATTGAGGATTGGGGATTGAGGATCTAGGATTGGAGATTGAGATGTGAGGACTGAGGATTGAGGGTTGAGGATTGAGGGTTGAGGATTGAGGATTGAGGATTGACGCTTGAGGATTGAGCATTGAGGATGGAGGATTGAAGGTAGAGGACTGAGTGTTGAGGATTGAGTGTTGAGAATTGATGTTTGAAGATTGAGATTTGATTATTGAATATTGTGGATTGAGTATTGAACCATGAGGGTTCAGGATATTCTATTGAGTAATGAGAATTGAGGAATGACGGCTGAGGGTTGTGTGTTGAATATTGAGTATGGAGGATTGAGGATTGAGGATTGAAGATTGAGTACTGATGATTGATAATTGAGGATTGAGGATTGAGGGTTGAGTATTGAGGACGAGGACTGACGGTTGAGTGTTGAGGTTTGAGGATTGAGGATTGAGGATTCAGAACTGAGGATTGAGGATTGAGGATGGAGCATTGAGGATTGAAGATTGAGGACTGGGGACTGAGGATTGAGGATTCAGGATTGAGGATTCAGGATTGAGGTTTAAGGCCTGGTGATTGAGGATTGAGGATTGAGGATTGAAGATTGAGGATTGGGTACTGAGGATTGAAGAATGAGGATTGAGGATTGAGGATTGAGGATTGAGGATTGAAGATCGAGGATTGAGTATTGAGGATTGAGGAGTGAAGATTGAGTATTGAGGATTGAAGATTGAGGGCTGAGGACTGAGGATTGAGGATTGAGGATTGAAGATTGAGTATTCAGGATTCAGAATTGAGGTTTGAGGACTGAGGATTGAGGATTGAAGATTGAGTATTGAGGATTGAAGGTTGAGGATTGAGGATTGAGGATTGAGGATTGAGGATGAGTTCTGACGGCTGAGGATTGAGGTTTGAGGACGGAGGACTGAGGATTGAGGATTGAGGATTGAGGATGAGGGCTGAGGGTTGAGGATTGTGGTTTGAGGACTGAGGAATGAGGATTGAGGATTGACAATTGAGGATTGAGGATTGAGGATTGAGGATTGAGGATTGATGATTGAGGGTTGAGTATTGAGGGCTGAAGATTGAGGATTCGGGATTGAGGATTCGGGATTGAGGTTTGAGGACTGAGGATTGAGGGTTGAGGATTGAGGATTGAGGATTGACGCTTGAGGATTGAGGATTGCGGATGGAGGATTGAAGAGAGAGGACTGAGTGTTGAGGATTGAGAGTTGAGAATAGATGTTTGAGGATTGAGGATTGAGGATTGAAGATTGAGGGTGCAGTCTGAGGGTTGAGGATTGAGGTTGGGAACTGAGGACTGAGGATTGAGGATTGAGAATTGAGGATTGAGGATTGAGGATTGAAGATTGAGGATTGGGTATTGAGGATTGAAGAATGAGGATTGAGGATTGAGGATTGAGGATTGAGTATTGAGGTTTGAGTATTGCAGATTGAGTACTGATGACTAAGGATTGAGGATTGAGGATTGAGGATTGAGGATTGAGGATTGAGGGTTGAGGATTGATGATTGAGTATTGGGGATTGAAGATTGAGGATTGGGGATTGAGGATTGAGGATGCGGTCTGCGGGTTGAGGATTGAGGTTTGAGAACTGTGGACAGAGGATTGAGGATTGAGAATTGGGGATTGAGGATTGAGGATCGAAGATTGAGGATTGGGTATTGAGGATTGAAGGATGAGGATTGAGGATTGAGGATGAGTTCTGACGGCTGAGGATTGAGGTTTGAGGACGGAGGACTGAGGATTGAGGATTGAGGATTGAGGATGAGGGCTGAGGGTTGAGGATTGTGGTTTGAGGACTGAGGACTGAGGATTGAGGGTTGACAATTGAGGATTGAGGATTGAGGATTGAGGATTGAGGATTGATGATTGAGGATTGATTATTGATGACTGAAGATTGAGGATCGAGGATTGAGGGTGTGTATTGAGGACGAGGACTGAGGGTTGAGTATTGATGTTTGAGGTCTGAGCATTGAGGATTGAGGATTCAGAATTGAGGATTCAGGTTTGAGGATTGAAGATTGAGGATTGGGTGTTGAGGATTGAGGAGTGGGGATTGACGACTGAGAATTGAAGATTGAGGATTGATGACTGAGGATTGAGGATTGAGGATTGAAGATTGAGTGTTGAGGATTGAAGATTGAGGTTTGAGGATTGAGGGTTGAGAATTGAGCATTGAGGATTGAGGTTTGAAGATTGAGGGTTGGGTATTGAGGATTGAAGGATGAGGATTGAGGATTGAGGATTGAGGATTGAGGATTGAAGATTGATGCCAGAGTATTGTGGGCTGAGGATTGAGGATTGAAGATTGAGTATTCAGGATTCAGAATTGAGGTTTGAGGAATGAGGATTGAGGATTGAAGATTGAGTATTGAGGATTGAAGTTTGAGGATTGAGGATTGAGGATTGAGGATTGAGGATGAGGTCTGAGGGCTGAGGATATAGGTTTGAGGACGGAGGACTGAGGATTGAGGATTGAGTATTGCGGATGAGGGCTGAGGGTTGACGATTGTGGTTTGAGGACTGAGGACTGAGGATTTAGGATTGACAATTGAGGATTGAGGATTGAGGATTGAGGATTGAGGATTGATGATTGAGGATTGGGTATTGAGGATTGAAGAATCAGGATTGAGGATTGAGGATTGAGGATTCAGGATTAAGGATTGAGGATTGAGGATTGAGGACTGAAGCTTGAGTATTGAGGATTGAAGATTGAAGATTGAGGATTGAGGATTGAGGATTGAGGACTGAAGCTTGAGTATTGAGGATTGAAGATTGAGGATTGAGGATTGAGGATTGAAGATTGAGGACTGAGTGTTGATGGTTGCGTGATTAGAATTGATGTTTGTGGATTGAGATTTGAAGATTGAAGAATGGGGATTGAGTATGGAAAACTGTAAATTGAGGATATTCTATTCAGGATAGAGGATTGATAGTTGATTTTTGAGGACTGATGGCTGAAGATTGAGGATTCAGGATTGAGGATTCAGGATTGAGGTTCGAGGCCTGAGGATTGAGGATTGAGGATTGAGGATTGAGTATTGAGGATTGAGGGTTGAGAATTGAAGATTGATTATTGATGACTGAAGATTGAGGATCGAGGATTGAGGGTTGTGTATTGAGAACGAGGACTGAGGGTTGAGTATTGATGTTTGAGGTCTGAGCATTGAGGATTGAGGATTCAGAATTGAGGATTCAGGATTGAGGATTGAAGATTGAGGATTGGGTGTTGAGGATTGAGGAGTGGGGATTGACGATTGAGAATTGAAGATTGAGGATTGATGACTGAGGATTGAGGATTGAGGATTGAAGATTGAGTGTTGAGGATTGAAGATTGAGGTTTGAGGATTGAGGATTGAGAATTGAGCATTGAGGATTGAGGATTGAAGATTGAGGATTGGGTATTGAGGATTGAAGGATGAGGATTGAGTATTGAGGATTGAGGATTGAGGATTGAAGATTGATGCTAGAGTATTGTGGGCTGAGGATTGAGGATTGAAGGTTGAGTATTCAGGATTCAGAATTGAGGTTTGAGGAATGAGGATTGAGGATTGAAGATTGAGTATTGAGGATTGAAGTTTGAGGATTGAGGATTGAGGATTGAGGATTGAGGATGAGGTCTGAGGGCTGAGGATATAGGTTTGAGGACGGAGGACTGAGGATGGAGGATTGAGGGTTGAGGATGAGGGCTGAGGGTTGAGGATTGTGGTTTGAGGACTGAGGACTGAGGATTGAGGATTGACAATTGAGGATTGAGGATTGAGGATTGAGGACTGAGGATTGATGATTGAGGATTGGGTACTGAGGATTGAAGAATCAGGATTGAGGATTGAGGATTGAGGATTCAGTATTAAGGATTGAGGATTGAGGATTGAGGACTGAAGCTTGAGTATTGAGGATTGAAGATTGAAGATTGAGGATTGAGGATTGAGGATTGAGGACTGAAGCTTGAGTATTGAGGATTGAAGATTGAGGATTGAGGATTGAGGATTGAAGATTGAGGACTGAGTGTTGATGGTTGCGTGATTAGAATTGATGTTTGTGGATTGAGATTTGAAGATTGAAGAATGGGGATTGAGTATGGAAAACTGTAAATTGAGGATATTCTATTCAGGATAGAGGATTGATAGTTGATTTTTGAGGACTGATGGCTGAAGATTGAGGATTCAGGATTGAGGATTCAGGATTGACGTTTGAGGCCTGAGGATTGAGGACTGAGGATTGAGGATTGAGGAATGAGGATTGAGGATTGAAGATTGAGGATTGGGTATTGAGGATCGTACATTGAGGATTGAGGATTGAGTATTGAGGGTTGAGGGTTGAGAATTGAAGATTGAATATTGATGATTGAAGATTGAGGATCGAGGATTGAGGGTTGTGGATTGAGGACGAGGACTGAGGGTTGAGTATTGATGTTTGAGGTATGAAGATTGGGGATTGAGGATTGAGAATTGAGTATTGAGGATTGTGGATTGAAGATTGAGTATTGGGTGTTGAGGATTGAAGAATGAGGATTGAGGGTTGGGGATTGAAGATTGAGGATTGAGGATTGAGGATTGATGATTGAAGATTGAGTATTGAGGATTGAAGGTTGAGGATTGAGGATTGAGGATTGAAGGTTGAGGACTGAGTGTTGATGCTTGAGTGATTAGTATTGATGTTTGTGGATTCAGATTTGAAGATTGAAGAATGGGGATTGAGTATGGAAAACTGTAAATTGAGGATATTCTATTCAGGATAGAGGATTGATAGTTGATTTTTGAGGACTGAGGGCTGAAGATTGAGGATTTAGGATTGAGGATTCGGGATTGAGGTTTGAGGGCTGAGGATAGAGGGCTGAGGATTGACGATTGAATATTGACGCTTGAGGATTGAGAGTTGAGGACGGAGGATTGAAGAGAGAGGACTGAGTGTTGAGGATTGTGTGTTGAGAATTGATGTTTGAGGATTGAGATTTGATTATAGAATATTGTGGATTGAGTATTGAACCATGAGAATTCAGGATATTCTATTGAGTATTGAGAATTGAGTATTGATGGTTGAGGGTTGAGTGTTGAATATTGATGATTGAGGGTTGAGGATTGAGAATTGAGGATAGAGGATTGAAGATTGAGGACTGAGGATTGAAGAATGAGGATTGAGGATTGAGGATTGAGGATTGAGGATTGAGGATTGAAGATCGAGGATTGAGTATTGAGGATTGAGGAGTGAAGATTGAGTATTGAGGATTGAAGATTGAGGGCTGAGGACTGAGGATTGAGGATTGAGGATTGAAGATTGACTATTCAGGATTCAGAATTGAGGTTTGAGGACTGAGGATTGAGGATTGAAGATTGAGTATTGAGGATTGAAGGTTGAGGATTGAGGATTGAGGATTGAGGATTGAGGATGATGGCTGAGGGTTGAGGATTGTGGTTTGAGGACTGAGGACTGAGGATTGAGGATTGACAATTGAGGATTGAGGATTGAGGATTGAGGATTGAGGTTTGATGATTGAGGATTGGGTATTGAGGATTGAAGAATGACGATTGAGGATTGAGGATTGAGGATTCAGGATTAAGGATTGAGGATTGAGGATTGAGGATTAAAGATCCAGAATTGAAGGCTGAAGATTGAGGATTGAGGATTGAGGGTTGAGGATTGAGGATGGAGGATGAGGGGTGAGGGCTGAGGATTGAGGTTTGAGGACGGAGGTCTGAGGATTGAGGATTGAGGATTGAGGGTTGAGGATTGAAGATTGAGGATTGGGTATTGTGGATTGAAGAATGAGGATTGAGGATTGAGGATTGAGTATTGAGGATTGAGGGTTGAGAAATGGAGATTGATTATTGATGACTGAAGATTGAGGATCGAGGATTGAGGGTTGTGTATTGAGGACGAGGACTGAGGGTTGAGTATTGATGTTTGAGGTCTGAGCATTGAGGATTGAAGATTCAGAATTGAGGATTCAGGTTTGAGGATTGAAGATTGAGGATTGGGTGTTGAGGATTGAGGAGTGGGGATTGACGATTGAGAATTGAAGATTGAGGATTGATGACTGAGGATTGAGGATTGAGGATTGAAGATTGAGTGTTGAGGATTGAGGATTGAGGATTGAAGATTGAGGGTTGAGGATTGAGGATTGAGGATTGAGGATTGAAGATTGAGTATTCAGGATTCAGAATTGAGGTTTGAGGACTGAGGATTGAGGATTGAAGATTGAGTATTGAGGATTGAAGATTGAGGACTGAGGATTGAACATTGAGGTTTGAGGATTGAGGATTGAGAATTGAGCATTGAGGATTGAGGATTGAAGATTGAGGATTGGGTATTGAGGATTGAAGAATGAGGATTGAGGATTGAGGATTGAGGATTGAGGATTGAGGATTGAAGATTGATGCTAGAGTATTGAGGGCTGAGGATTGAGGATTGAAGATTGAGTATTCAGGATTCAGAATTGAGGTTTGAGGACTGAGGATTGAGGATTGAATATTGAGTATTGAGGATTGAAGATTGAGGACTGAGGATTGAGGATTGAGGATTGAGGATGAGGTCTGAGTGCTGAGGATTGAGGTTTGAGGACGGAGGACTGAGGATTGAGGATTGAGGATTGAGGATGAGGGCTGAGGGTTGAGGATTGTTGTTTTAGGACTGAGGACTCAGGATTGAGGATTGACAATTGAGGATTGAGTATTGAGGATTGAGGATTGAGGATTGAGGTTTGAGGACGGAGGACTGAGGATTGAGGATTGTGGCTTGAGGACTGAGGACTGAGGATTGAGGATTGACAATTGAGGATTGAGGATTGAGGATTGAGGATTGAGGATTGATGATTGAGGATTGGGTATTGAGGATTGAAGAACGAGGATTGAGGATTGAGGATTGAGGATTCAGGATTAAGGATTGAGGATTGAAGATTGAGGATTAAAGATTCAGAATTGAGGGCTGAAGGTTGAGGATTGAGGATTGAGGGTTGAGGATTGAGGATGGAGGATGAGGGCTGAGGGCTGAGGATTGAGGTTTGAGGACGGAGGACTGAGGATTGAGGATTGAGGATTGAGGGTGAGGGCTGAGGGTTGAGGATTGTGGTTTGAGGACTGAGGACTGAGGATTGAGGATTGACAATTGAGGATTGAGGATTGAGGATTGAGGATTGAGGATTGATGATTGAGGATTGGGTATTGAGGATTGAAGAATGAGGATTGAGGATTGAGGATTGAGGATTCAGGATTAAGGATTGAGTATTGAGGATTGAGGATTAAAGATTCAGTATTGAGGATTGAGGATTGAAGATTGAGTATTGAGGATTGAGAATTGAGTATTGTGGATTGAGGATTGAAGATTGAGGATTGGGTACTGAGGATTGAAGAATGAGGATTGAGGATTGAGGATTGAGGATTGAGGATTGAAGATTGGGGATTGAGTATTGAGGATTGAAGATTGAGGATTGGGTATTGAGGATTGAAGAATGAGGATTGAGGATTGAGGATTGTGGATTGAAGATTGAGGGTTGAGGATTGAGGATCGAGGCTTGAGGACTGAAGATTGAGTATTCAGGATTCAGAATTGAGGTTTGAGGACTGAGGATTGAGGATTGAAGATTGAGTATTGAGGATTGAAGATTGAGGACTGAGGATTGAACATTGAGGTTTGAGGATTGAGGATTGAGAATTGAGCATTGAGGATTGAGGATTGAAGATTGAGGATTGGGTATTGAGGATTGAAGAATGAGGATTGAGGATTGAGGATTGAGGATTGAGGATTGAGGATTGAAGATTGATGCTAGAGTATTGAGGGCTGAGGATTGATTATTGAAGATTGAGTATTCAGGATTCAGAATTGAGGTTTGAGGACTGAGGATTGAGGATTGAATATTGAGTATTGAGGATTGAAGATTGAGGACTGAGGATTGAGGATTGAGGATTGAGGATGAGGTCTGAGGGCTGAGGATTGAGGTTTGAGGACGGAGGACTGAGGATTGAGGATTGAGGATTGAGGATGAGGGCTGAGGGTTGAGGATTGTGGTTTGAGGACTGAGGACTCAGGATTGAGGATTGACAATTGAGGATTGAGTATTGAGGATTCAGGATTGAGGATTGATGATTGAGGATTGAGAATTGAGGATTGTGGATTGAGGATTGAAGATTGAGGATTGGGTTCTGAGGATTGAAGAATGAGGATTGAGGATTGAGGATTGAGGATTGTGGATTGAAAATTGAGGATTGAGTATTGAGGATTGATGATTGAAGATTGAGGATTGAGGATTGATGGTTGTGGGTTGAGGACGAGGACTGAGGGTTGAGTATTGATGTTTGAGGTCTGAGGATTGAGGGTTGAGGATTGAGAATTGAGGATTGAGGATTGAGTATTAAGGATTGAGGATTGAGGATTGAGGATTGAGGATTGAGGATTGAGGATTGAGGATAGAGGATTGATGATTGAGTATTGGGGATTGAAGATTGAGGATTGAGGATTGAGGATTGAGTATGCGGTCTGAGGGTTGAGGATTGAGGTTTGAGAACTGAGGACTGAGGATTGAGGATTGAGAATTGAGGATTGAGGATTGAGGATTGAAGATTGAGGATTAGGTATTGAGGATTGAAGAATGAGGATTGGGGATTGAGGATTGAGGATTGAGTATTGAAGATTGAGTATCGAGGATGTAAGATTCACGATCGACTATTGAGTGTTGAGGATTGAGGATTGAAGATTGAGTATTGAGGATTGAAGGTTGAGGATCGAGGTTTGTGGGTTGTGGATTGAGGACGAGGATTGAGGATTGAGGATTGAAGATTGAGGACTGGGTATTGAGGATTGAAGAATGAGGATTGAGGATTGAGGATTGAACATTGATGGTAGAGTATTGAGGACTGAGGATTGAGGATTCAAGATTGAGTATTCAGGATTCAGAATTGAGGTTTGAGGACTGAGGACAGAGGATTGAAGATTGAGTATTGAGGATTGAAGATTGAGGATTGAGGATTGAGGATTGAGGACTGAAGATTGAATATTGATGATTGAAGATTGAGGATTGAGGATTGAGTGTTGTGGATTGAGGACGAGGACGGAGGATTGAGGATTGAGGATTGAGAATTGAGGATTGAGGATTGAGGATTGAGGATTGAGGATTGAAGATTGAGGACTGGGTATTGAGGATTGAAGAATGAGGATTGAGGATTGAGGATTGAGGATTGAGGATTGAAGATTGAGTATTGAGGATAGAAGATTGAGGATTGAGGATTGAGGATTGAGGATTGAGGATTGAGGATTGAGGATTGAGGATTGAGGATTGAAGATTGAGTATTGAGGATTGATGATTGAGGATTGAGGATTGAGGATTGAGGATTGAGGATGGAGGATGAGGGCTGAGGGTTGAGGATTGTGGTTTGAGTATTGAATCCTGAGAATTCAGGATAATCTATTGAGTATTGGGTATTGAGGATTGATGGTTGAGTATTGAGGATTGAGGATTGAGGATTGAGGATTGAATATTGAAGATTGAGGATTGATGATTGAGTATTGAAGATTGAGGATTGGGTATTGCGGATTGAACATTGACGATTGAGGATTGAGGATTGAGGATTGAGGATTGAGGACTGAAGACTGAATACTGATGATTGAGGATTGAGGATTGAGGATTGAGGATAGAGGATTGAAGATTGAGTATAGATGATTGAAGATTATGGATTGAGCATTGAGGGTTGAGGATAGAGGACGTGGACTGAGGGCTGAGTATTGATGTTTGAGGTCTGAAGTTTGAGGATTGAGGATTGAGAATTGAGGATTGAGGATTGAGGATTGAAGATTGAGGATTGGGTGTTGAGGATTGAAGTATGAGGATTGAGGATTGAGGATTGAAGATTGAGGATTGAGGATTGAGGATTGATGATTGAAGATTGAGTATTGATGATTGAAGATTGAGGATTGGGGATTGAAGATTGAGGATTGAGGATTGAGGATTGAGGATTGATGATTGAAGATTGAGTATTGAGGATTGAAGGTTGAGGATTGAGGATTGAGGATTGAAGATTGAGGACTGAGTGTTGATGCTTGAGTGATTAGTATTGATGTTTGTGGATTCAGATTTGACGATTGAAGAATGGGGATTGAGTATGGAAAACTGTAAATTGAGGATATTCTATTCATGATAGAGGATTGATAGTTGATTTTTGAGGACTGAGGGCTGAAGATTGAGGATTTAGGATTGAGGATTCGGGATTGAGGTTTGAGGGCTGAGGATTGAGCGTTGAGGATTGACGATTGAGGATTGACGCTTGAGGATTGAGGATTGAGGATGGAGGATTGAAGAGAGAGGACTGAGTGTTGAGAATTGAGTGTTGAGAGTTGGTGTTTGAGGATTGAGATTTGATTACTGAATATTGTGGATTGAGTATTGAACCATGAGAATTCAGAATATACTGCTGAGTATTGAGAATTGAGGATTGATGATTGAGGATTGTGTGTTGAATATTGAGGATTGAGGATTGAGGAATGAGGATTGAGGATTGAGGATTGAATATTGAGTATTGATGTTTGAAGATTGAGGATTGAGGATTGAGGATTGAGAATTGAGAATTGAAGATGAGGACTGAGGGTTGACGGTTTAGGTTTGAGGAATGAGGATTGAGGATTGAGGATTGAGGATTAGGTATTGAGGATTGAAGAATGAGCATTGAGGATTGAGGATTGAGTATTGAGTATTGAAGATTGAGTATCGAGGATATAAGATTGACGATTGAGTGTTGAGTGTTGAGGATTGAGGATTGAGTATTGAGTATTGAAGATTGAGTATCGAGGATATAAGATTGACGATTGAGTATTGAGTGTTGAGGATTGAGGATTGAAGATTGAGTATTGAGGATTGAGAATTGAAGATTGAGGATCTGGGACAGAGGATTGAAGTTTGAGTATTGAGGATTGAGGATTGAGGATGAGGCTTCAGGCTTGAGGATTGAGGGTTGAGGACTGAGGACTGAGGATTGAGGATTGAGAATTGAGGATTGAGAATTGAGGATTGAAGATTGAGGATTGGATATTGGGGATTGAAGAATGAGGATTGAGGATTGAGGATTGAGGCTTGAGAATTGAGGATTGAGGATTGAGGATTGAAGATTGAGGATTGGGTACTGAGGATTGAAGAATGAGGATTGAGGATTGAGGATTGAAGATCGAGGATTGAGTATTGAGGATTGAGGAGTGAAGATTGAGTATTGAGGATTGAAGATTGAGGGCTGAGGACTGAGGATTGAGGATTGAGGATTGAAGATTGAGTATTCAGGATTCAGAATTGAGGTTTGAGGACTGAGGATTGAGGATTGAAGATTGAGTATTGAGGATTGAAGGTTGAGGACTGAGGATTGAAGGTTGAGGTTTGAGGATTGAGGATTCAGAATTGAGCATTGAGGATTGAGGATTGAAGATTGAGGATTGGGTATTGAGGATTGAAGAATGAGGATTGAGGATTGAGGATTGAGGATTGAGGATTGAAGATTGATGCTAGAGTATTGAGGGCTGAGGATTGAGGATTGAGGATTGAGGATTGAGGATTGAGGATTGAGGATTGAGGATTGAGTATTGAAGATTGAGGATTGGGTATTGCGGATTGAACATTGAGGATTGAGGATTGAGGATAGAGGATTGAGGATTGAGGACTGAAGATTGAATATTGATGATTGAAGATTGAGGATTGAGGATTGAGGGTTGTGGATTGAGGACGAGGACTGAGGATTGAGTATTGAGGATTGAGGATTGAAGATTGATGCTAGAGTATTGAGGGCTGAGGATTGAGGATTGAAGATTGAGTATTCAGGATTCAGAATTGAGGTTTGAGGACTGAGGATTGAGGATTGAAGATTGAGTATTGAGGATTGAAGGTTGAGGATTGAGGATTGAGGATTGAGGATTGAGGATGAGGTCTGACGGCTGAGGATTGAGGTTTGAGGACGGGGGACTGAGGATTGAGGATTGAGGATTGAGGATGAGGGCTGAGGGTTGAGGATTGTGGTTTGAGGACTGAGGACTGAGAATTGAGGATTGACAATTGAGGATTGAGGATTGAGGATTGAGGATTGAGGATTGATGATTGAGGATTGGGTATTGAGGATTGAAGAATGAGGATTGAGGATTGAGGATTGAGGATTCAGGATTAAGGATTGAGGATTGAGGATTGAGGATTAAAGATTCAGAATTGAGGGTTGAAGATTGAGGATTGAGGATTGAGGGTTGAGGATTGAGGATGGAGGATGAGGGCTGAGGGCTGAGGATTGAGGTTTGAGGCCGGAGGACTGAGGATTGAGGATTGAGGAATGAGGGTGAGGGCTGAGTGTTGAGGATTGTGGTTTGAGGACTGAGGACTGAGGATTGAGGATTGACAATTGAGGATTGAGGATTGAGGATTGAGGATTGAGGTTTGAGTATTGAAGATTGAGTACTGATGACTGAGGATTGAGGATTGAGGATTGAACATTGAGGACTGAGTGTTGAGGATTGATTGATGAGAATTGATGTTTGTGGATTGAGATTTGAAGATTGAAGAATGGGGATTGAGTATTGAAAACATTGAATTGAGGATATTCTAGTGAGGATTGCGGATTGATAATTGGTTGTTGAGGACTGAGGGCTGAAGATTGAGGATTCAGGATTGAGGATTCAGGATTGAGGATTCAGGATTGAGGATTCGGGATTGAGATGTGAGGACTGAGGATTGAGTGTTGAGGATTGAGTGTTGAGGATTGAGGATTGAGGATTGACGCTTGAGAATTGAGGATTGAGAATGGAGGATTGAAGGGAGAGGACTGAGTGTTGAGGATTGAGTGTTGAGAATTGATGTTTGAGGATTGAGGATTGATTATTGAATATTGTGGATTGAGTATTGAACCATGACAGTTCAGGATATTCTATGGAGTAATGAGAATTGAGGATTGACGGCTGAGTGTTGTGTGTTGAATATTGAGTATGGAGGATTGAGGATTGAGGATTGAAGATTGAGTACTGATGATTGAAGATTGAGGATTGAGGATTGAGGGTTGAGTATTGAGGACGAGGCCTGACGGTTGAGTGTTGGGGTTTGAGGATTGAGGGTTGAGGATTCAGAACTGAGGATTGAGGATTGAGGATGGAGCATTGAGGATTGAAGGTTGAGGACTGGGGACTGAGGATTGAAGATTGGGGATTAAGGATTGAGGATTTGGGATTGAGGATCTAGGATTAGAGATTGATTATTGAGGATTGAAGATTGAGGATTGACGATTGAAGATTGAGGATTGAGGATTGAGGATGAGGTCTGGGGGCTGAGGATTGAGGTTTGAAGACGTAGGACTGAGGATTGAGGGTTGAGGATGAGGGCTGAGGGTTGAGGATTGTGGTTTGAGGACTGAGGACTGAGGATTGAGGATTGACAATTGAGGATTGAGGATTGAGGATTGAGGATTGAAGATTGAGTATTGAGGATTGAAGATTGACGATTGAGGATTGTGGATTGAGCATTGAGGATTGAACATTGAGGACTGAGTGTTGAGGGTTGAGGGATGAGAATTGATGTTTGTGGATATAGGTTTGAAGACTGCAGATCGAGTATTGAGTATTGAAAACTGTGAATTGAGGATATTCTATTGAGGATTGAGGATTGACAACAGATTGTTGAGGACTGAGGGCTGAAGATTGAGGATTCAGGATTGAGGATTCAGAATTGAGGTTTGAGGACTGAGGATTGAGGATTGAAGATTGAGGATTGATGATTGAGGATTGTGGATTGAGGATGAGAGCTGAGGGTTGAGGATTGAGGATTGAGAATTGAGAATTGAGAATTGAGGATGAGGACTGAGGGTTGAGGATTGAGGTTTGAGGAACGAGGACTGAGGATTGAGGATTGAGGAATGGGGATTGACGATTGAGAGTTGAAGATTGAGGATTGATGACTGAGGATTGAGGATTGAGGATTGAGGATTGAGTGTTGAGGATTGAAGATTGAGGTTTGAGGATTGAGGATTGAGAATCGAGCATTGAGGATTGAGGATTGAAGATTGAGGATTTGGTATTGAAGATTGAAGATTGAGTTTTGAGGATTGAAGATTGACGATTGAGGATTGAGGTTTGAGGATTGAGGATGAGGTCTGAGGGCTGAGGATTGAGGTTTGAAGACGGCGGACTGAGGATTGGCGATTGAGGATTGAGGATGAGGGCTGAGGGTTGAGGATTCTGGTATGAGGACTGAGGACTGAGGATTGAGGATTGACAATTGAGGATTGAGGATTGAGGATTGATGATTGAGAATTGGGTATTGAGGATTGAAGAATGAGGATTGAGGATTGAGGATTGAGGATTGAGAATTCAGGATTGAAGATTGAGTATTGAGGACCGAAGACTGACGATTGAGGATTGAGGATTGAGGATTGAGGATTGAGGATTGAAGATTGAGTATTGAGGATTGAAAGTTGAGGATTGAGGATTGAGCGTTGAGGAGTGAGGATTGAGGATTGAAGATTGAGGATAGGGGACGGAGTGTTGAGTGTTGAGTGATGAGAATTGATGATTGTGAATAGAGATTTGAAGATTGCAGATTGAGTATTGAGTATTGATAACGGTGAATTGATGATATTCTATTGAGGATTGAGGGTTGACAACTGATTGTTGAGGACTGAGGGCTGAAGGTTTAGGATTCAGGGTTGAGGATTCAGGATTGAGGTTGGAGGACTGAGGATTGAGGATTGAGGATTGAGGATTGAGGATTGAGGATTGAGGATTGAAGATTGAGGACTGAGTGCTGATGGTTGAGTGATTAGAATTGATGTTTGTGGATTCAGATTTGAAGATTGAAGAATGGGGATTGAGTATGGAAATCTGTAAATTGAGGATATTCTATTCAGGATAGAGGATTGATAGTTGATTTTTGAGGACTGTGGGCTGAAGATTGAGGATTTAGGATTGAGGATTCGGGATTGAGGTTTGAGGACTGAGGATTGAGGGTTGAGGATTGAGGATTGAGGATTGACGCTTGAGGATTGAGGATTGAGGATGGAGGATTGAAGAGAGAGGAGTGAGTGTTGAGGATTGAGAGTTGAGAATTGATGTTTTAGGAATGAGATTTGATTATTGAGTATTGTGGATTGAGTATTGAACCATGAGAATTTAGGATATTCTATTGAGTATTGAGAATTGAGGATTGATGGTTGTGGATTGTGTGTTGAATATTGAGGATTGAGGATTGAGGAATGAGGATTGAGGATTGAAGATTGAAGATTGAGTATTGATGATTGAAGATTGAGGATTGAGGATTGAGGATTAGGAATTGAGTATTGAAGATGAGGACTGAGGGTTGACGTTTGAGGTTTGAGGAATGAGGAATGAGGATTGAGGATTGAGGATTGAGGATTGAGGATTGAGGATTGAGGTTTGAGTATTGAAGATTGAGTACTGATGACTGAGGATTGAGGACTGAGGATTGAGGATTGAGGATTGAGGATTGAGGATTGAGGATTGATGATTGAGTATTGGGGATTGAAGATTGAGGATTGAGGATTGAGGATTGAGGATCCGGTCTGAGGGTTGAAGATTGAGGTTTGAGAACTGAGGACTGAGGATTGAGGATTGAGGATTGAGGAATCAGAACTGAGGATTGAGGATTGAGGATGGAGCATTGAGGATTGAAGATTGAGGATTAAGGATTGAGGATTGGTGATTGAGGATCTAGGATAGGGGATTGATTATTGAGGATTGAAGATTGAGGATTGAGGATTCAGGATTGAGAATTGGGAAGTGAGGATGAGGACTGAGGGTTTAGGATTGAGGTATGAGGAATGAGGATTGAGGATTGAGGATTGAGGATTGAGGACTGAGGATTGAGGATTGAGTATTGAAGATTGAGTATTGATGACTGAGTATTGAGGATTGAGGATTGAGGATTGACGATGAGGGCTGAGGGTTGAGGATTGAGGTTTAAGGACTGAGGACTGAGGATTGAGGATTGAGAATTGAGGATTGAGGGACGAGGATTGAAGATTGAGGATTGGGTATTGAGGATTGAAGAATTACGATTGAGGATTGAGGATTGAGGATTGAGGATTGAAGATTGAGTATTGAGGATTGAAGATTGACGATTGAGGATTGTGGATAGAGCATTGAGGATTGAACATTGAGGACTGAGTGTTGAGGATTGATTGATGAGAATTGATGTTTGTGGATTGAGATTTGAAGATTGAAGAATGGGGATTGAGTATTGAAAACAGTGAATTGAGGATATTCTAGTGAGGATTGCGGATTGATAATTGGTTGTTGAGGACTGAGTGCTGAAGATTGAGGATTCAGGATCGAGGATTCAGGATTGAGGATTCAGGATTGAGGATTCGGGATTGAGATGTGAGGACTGAGGATTGAGTGTTGAGGATTGATGGTTGAGGATTGAGGATTGAGGATTGACGCTTGAGAATTGAGGATTGAGAATGGAGGATTGAAGGGAGAGGACTGAGTGTTGAGGATTGAGTGTTGAGAATTGATGTTTGAGGATTGAGGTTTGATTATTGAATATTGTGGATTGAGTATTGAACCATGACAGTTCAGGATATTCTATGGAGTAATGAGAATTGAGGATTGACGGCTGAGTGTTGTGCGTTGAATATTGAGTATGGAGGATTGAGGATTGAGGATTGAAGATTGAGTACTGATGATTGAAGATTGAGGATTGACGATTGAAGATTGAGGATTGAGGATTGAGGATGAGGTCTGGGGGCTGAGGATTGAGGTTTGAAGACGGAGGACTGAGGATTGAGGATTGAGGATGAGGGCTGAGGGTTGAGGATTGTGGTTTGAGGACTGAGGACTGAGGATTGAGGATTGACAATTGAGGATTGAGGATTGAGGATTGATAATTGAGGATTGGGTATTGAGGATTGAAGAATGAGGATTGAGGATTGAGGATTGAGGATTCAGGATTGAAGATTGAGTATTGAGGACCGAAGACTGACGATTGGGGATTGAGGATTGCGGATTGAGGATTGAGGATTGAAGATTGAGTATTGAGAATTGAAAGTTGAGGATTGAGGATTGAGCGTTGAGGAGTGAGGATTGAGGATTGAAGATTGAGGATTGGGGACGGAGTGTCGACGGATGAGTGATGAGAATTGATGTTTGTGAATAGAGATTTGAAGATTGCAGATTGAGTATTGAGTATTGAAAACTGTGAATTGATGATATTCTATTGAGGATTGAGGATTGACAACTGATTGTTGAGGACTGAGGGCTGAAGGTTGAGAATTCAGGGTTGAGGATTCAGGACTGAGGTTGGAGGACTGAGGATTGAGGATTGAGGATTGAGGATTGAGGATTGAGGATTGAGGATTGAGGATTGGGGACTGAGAATAGAGGATTGAAGATGGAGCATTGAGGATTGAAGATTGAGGACTGGGGATTGAGGATTGAAGATTTTCGATTAAGGACTGACTGTTGGGGATTGAGGATCTAGGATTGGAGATTGATTACTGAGGATTGAAGATTGAGGATTTTCTATTGAGGATTGAGGATAGACAATTGATTGTTGAGGACTGAGAGCTGAAGGTTGAGGATTGAGGATTGAGGATTGAGGATTGAAGATTGAGGACTGGGTATTGAGGATTGAAGAATGAGAATTGAGGATTGAGGATTGAGGATTGAGGATTGAACATTGAGTATTGAGGATTGAAGGTTGAGGATTGAGGATTGAGTATTGAGGATTGAGGATTGAGGATTGAGGATTGAGTATTGAGGATTGAAGATTGAGTATTGAGGATTGAAGATTGAGGATTGAGGATTGAGGATTGAGGGTTGAGGATGGAGTATGAGGGCTGGGGGTTGAGGATTGAGGTTTGAGTATTGAAGATTGAGGATTGAGGATTGAGGATTGAGGATTGAGGACTGAAGACTGTTTACTGATGATTGAAGACTGAGGATTGAGGATTGAGGGATGTGGATTGAGGACGAGGACTGAGGGTTGAGTACTGATGTTTGAGGTCTGAGTTTTGAGGATTGAGGATTGAGAATTGAGGATTGAGGGTTGAGGATTGAAGATTGAGGACTGGGTATTGAGCATTGAAGAATGAGGATTGAGGATTGAGGATTGAGGATTGAGGATTCAAGATTGAGTAATGAGGATTGAAGTTTGAGGATTGGGGATTGAGGATTGACGATTGAGGACTGAGTGTTGAGTGTTGATTGATGAGAATTGATGTTTGTGGATTGGGATTTGAAGATTGAAGAATGGGGATTGAGTATCGAGAACAGAGAATTGAGGATATTCTATTGAGGATTGCGGATTGTTAATTGATTGTTGAGGACTGAGGGCTGAAGATTGAGGATTCGGGATTGAGGATTCAGGATTGAGGATTCGGGATTGAGATGTGAGGACTGAGGATTGAGGGTTGAGGATTGAGGGTTGAGGATTGAGGATTGAGGATTGACGCTTGAGGATTGAGGATTGAGAATGGAGGATTGAAGGGAGAGGACTGAGTGTTGAGGATTGAGTGTTGAGAATTGATGTTTGAAGATTGAGATTTGATTATTGAATATTGTGGATTGAGTATTGAACCATGAGAGTTCAGGATATTCTATTGAGTAATGAGAATTGAGGATTGACGGCTCAGGGTTGTGTGTTGAATATTGAGTATGGAGGATTGAGGATTGAGGATTGAAGATTGAGTACTGATGATTGAAGGTTGAGGATTGAGGATTGAGGGTTGAGTATTGAGGACGAGGACTGACGGTTGAGTGTTGAGGTTTGAGGATTGAGGATTGAGGATTCAGAACTGAGGATTGAGGATTGAGGATGGAGCATTGAGGATTGAAGATTGAGGACTGTGGACTGAGGATTGAAGATTGAGGATTAAGGATTGAGGATTGGGGATTGAGGATCTAGGATTGGAGATTGAGATGTGAGGACTGAGGATTGAGGGTTGAGGATTGAGGGTTGAGGATTGAGGATTGAGGATTGACGCTTGAGGATTGAGCATTGAGGATGGAGGATTGAAGGTAGAGGACTGAGTGTTGAGGATTGAGTGTTGAGAATTGATGTTTGAAGATTGAGATTTGATTATTGAATATTGTGGATTGAGTATTGAACCATGAGGGTTCAGGATATTCTATTGAGTAATGAGAATTGAGGAATGACGGCTGAGGGTTGTGTGTTGAATATTGAGTATGGAGGATTGAGGATTGAGGATTGAAGATTGAGTACTGATGATTGATAATTGAGGATTGAGGATTGAGGGTTGAGTATTGAGGACGAGGACTGACGGTTGAGTGTTGAGGTTTGAGGATTGAGGATTGAGGATTCAGAACTGAGGATTGAGGATTGAGGATGGAGCATTGAGGATTGAAGATTGAGGACTGGGGACTGAGGATTGAGGATTCAGGATTGAGGATTCAGGATTGAGGTTTAAGGCCTGGTGATTGAGGATTGAGGATTGAGGATTGAAGATTGAGGATTGGGTACTGAGGATTGAAGAATGAGGATTGAGGATTGAGGATTGAGGATTGAGGATTGAAGATCGAGGATTGAGTATTGAGGATTGAGGAGTGAAGATTGAGTATTGAGGATTGAAGATTGAGGGCTGAGGACTGAGGATTGAGGATTGAGGATTGAAGATTGAGTATTCAGGATTCAGAATTGAGGTTTGAGGACTGAGGATTGAGGATTGAAGATTGAGTATTGAGGATTGAAGGTTGAGGATTGAGGATTGAGGATTGAGGATTGAGGATGAGTTCTGACGGCTGAGGATTGAGGTTTGAGGACGGAGGACTGAGGATTGAGGATTGAGGATTGAGGATGAGGGCTGAGGGTTGAGGATTGTGGTTTGAGGACTGAGGAATGAGGATTGAGGATTGACAATTGAGGATTGAGGATTGAGGATTGAGGATTGAGGATTGATGATTGGGGGTTGAGTATTGAGGGCTGAAGATTGAGGATTCGGGATTGAGGATTCGGGATTGAGGTTTGAGGACTGAGGATTGAGGGTTGAGGATTGAGGATTGAGGATTGACGCTTGAGGATTGAGGATTGCGGATGGAGGATTGAAGAGAGAGGACTGAGTGTTGAGGATTGAGAGTTGAGAATAGATGTTTGAGGATTGAGGATTGAGGATTGAAGATTGAGGGTGCAGTCTGAGGGTTGAGGATTGAGGTTGAGAACTGAGGACTGAGGATTGAGGATTGAGAATTGAGGATTGAGGATTGAGGATTGAAGATTGAGGATTGGGTATTGAGGATTGAAGAATGAGGATTGAGGATTGAGGATTGAGGATTGAGTATTGAGGTTTGAGTATTGCAGATTGAGTACTGATGACTAAGGATTGAGGATTGAGGATTGAGGATTGAGGATTGAGGATTGAGGGTTGAGGATTGATGATTGAGTATTGGGGATTGAAGATTGAGGATTGGGGATTGAGGATTGAGGATGCGGTCTGCGGGTTGAGGATTGAGGTTTGAGAACTGTGGACAGAGGATTGAGGATTGAGAATTGGGGATTGAGGATTGAGGATCGAAGATTGAGGATTGGGTATTGAGGATTGAAGGATGAGGATTGAGGATTGAGGATGAGTTCTGACGGCTGAGGATTGAGGTTTGAGGACGGAGGACTGAGGATTGAGGATTGAGGATTGAGGATGAGGGCTGAGGGTTGAGGATTGTGGTTTGAGGACTGAGGACTGAGGATTGAGGGTTGACAATTGAGGATTGAGGATTGAGGATTGAGGATTGAGGATTGATGATTGAGGATTGGGTATTGAGGATTGAAGAATGAGGATTGAGGATTGAGGATTGAGGATTGAGGTATGAGGATTGAGGATTGAGGATTGAAGATTGAGGATTGGGTATTGAGGATCGTACATTGAGAATTGAGGATTGAGTATTGAGGGTTGAGGGCTGAGAATTGAAGATTGAATATTGATGACTGAAGATTGAGGATCGAGGATTGAGGGTTGTGTATTGAGGACGAGGACTGAGGGTTGAGTATTGATGTTTGAGGTGTGAGCATTGAGGATTGAGGATTCAGAATTGAGGATTCAGGACTGAGGATTGAGGCTTGAGAATTGAGGATTGAGGATTGAGGATTGAAGATTGAGGATTGGGTACTGAGGATTGAAGAATGAGGATTGAGGATTGAGGATTGAGTATTGAGGATTGAAGATCGAGGATTGAGTATTGAGGATTGAGGAGTGAAGATTGAGTATTGAGGATTGAAGATTGAGGGCTGAGGACTGAGGATTGAGGATTGAGGATTGAAGATTGAGTATTCAGGATTCAGAATTGAGGTTTGAGGACTGAGGATTGAGGATTGAAGATTGAGTATTGAGGATTGAAGGTTGAGGATTGAGGATTGAGGATTGAGGATTGAGGATTGAGGATGAGTTCTGACGGCTGAGGATTGAGGTTTGAGGACGGAGGACTGAGGATTGAGGATTGAGGATTGAGGATGAGGGCTGAGGGTTGAGGATTGTGGTTTGAGGACTGAGGACTGAGGATTGAGGATTGACAATTGAGGATTGAGGATTGAGGATTGAGGATTGAGGATTGATGATTGAGGGTTGAGTATTGAGGGTTGAAGAATGAGGATTGAGGATTGAGGATTGAGGATTGAGGATTCAGGATTAAGGATTGAGGATTGGGGATTGAGGATTAATGATTCAGAATTGAGGGCTGAAGATCGAGGATTGAGGATTGAGGGTTGAGGATTGACGATGGAGGATGAGGGCTGAGGGCTGAGGATTGAGGTTTGAGGACGGAGGACTGAGGATTGAGGATTGAGGATTGAGGGTTGAGGATTGAAGATTGAAGATTGGGTATTGTGGATTGAAGAATGAGGATTGAGGATTGAGGATTGAGTATTGAGGATTGAGGGTTGAGAATTGAAGATTGATTATTGATGACTGAAGATTGAGGATCGAGGATTGAGGGTGTGTATTGAGGACGAGGACTGAGGGTTGAGTATTGATGTTTGAGGTCTGAGCATTGAGGATTGAGGATTCAGAATTGAGGATTCAGGTTTGAGGATTGAAGATTGAGGATTGGGTGTTGAGGATTGAGGAGTGGGGATTGACGACTGAGAATTGAAGATTGAGGATTGATGACTGAGGATTGAGGATTGAGGATTGAAGATTGAGTGTTGAGGATTGAAGATTGTGGTTTGAGGATTGAGGGTTGAGAATTGAGCATTGAGGATTGAGGTTTGAAGATTGAGGGTTGGGTATTGAGGATTGAAGGATGAGGATTGAGGATTGAGGATTGAGGATTGAGGATTGAAGATTGATGCCAGAGTATTGTGGGCTGAGGATTGAGGATTGAAGATTGAGTATTCAGGATTCAGAATTGAGGTTTGAGGAATGAGGATTGAGGATTGAAGATTGAGTATTGAGGATTGAAGTTTGAGGATTGAGGATTGAGGATTGAGGATTGAGGATGAGGTCTGAGGGCTGAGGATATAGGTTTGAGGACGGAGGACTGAGGATTGAGGATTGAGGATTGCGGATGAGGGCTGAGGGTTGACGATTGTGGTTTGAGGACTGAGGACTGAGGATTTAGGATTGACAATTGAGGATTGAGGATTGAGGATTGAGGATTGAGGATTGATGATTGAGGATTGGGTATTGAGGATTGAAGAATCAGGATTGAGGATTGAGGATTGAGGATTCAGGATTAAGGATTGAGGATTGAGGATTGAGGACTGAAGCTTGAGTATTGAGGATTGAAGATTGAAGATTGAGGATTGAGGATTGAGGATTGAGGACTGAAGCTTGAGTATTGAGGATTGAAGATTGAGGATTGAGGATTGAGGATTGAAGATTGAGGACTGAGTGTTGATGGTTGCGTGATTAGAATTGATGTTTGTGGATTGAGATTTGAAGATTGAAGAATGGGGATTGAGTATGGAAAACTGTAAATTGAGGATATTCTATTCAGGATAGAGGATTGATAGTTGATTTTTGAGGACTGATGGCTGAAGATTGAGGATTCAGGATTGAGGATTCAGGATTGAGGTTCGAGGCCTGAGGATTGAGGATTGAGGATTGAGGATTGAGGATTGAGGATTGAGGATTGAGGATTGAAGATTGAGGATTGGGTATTGAGGATCGTACATTGAGGATTGAGGATTGAGTATTGAGGGTTGAGGGTTGAGAATTGAAGATTGAATATTGATGATTGAAGATTGAGGATCGAGGATTGAGGGTTGTGGATTGAGGACGAGGACTGAGGGTTGAGTATTGATGTTTGAGGTATGAAGATTGAGGATTGAGGATTGAGAATTGAGTATTGAGGATTGTGGATTGAAGATTGAGTATTGGGTGTTGAGGATTGAAGAATGAGGATTGAGGATTGGGGATTGAAGATTGAGGATTGAGGATTGAGGATTGATGATTGAAGATTGAGTATTGAGGATTGAAGGTTGAGGATTGAGGATTGAGGATTGAAGATTGTGGACTGAGTGTTGATGCTTGAGTGATTAGTATTGATGTTTGTGGATTCAGATTTGAAGATTGAAGAATGGGGATTGAGTATGGAAAACTGTAAATTGAGGATATTCTATTCAGGATAGAGGATTGATAGTTGATTTTTGAGGACTGACGGCTGAAGATTGAGGATTTAGGATTGAGGATTCGGGATTGAGGTTTGAGGGCTGAGGATAGAGGGCTGAGGATTGACGATTGAATATTGACGCTTGAGGATTGAGAGTTGAGGACGGAGGATTGAAGAGAGAGGACTGAGTGTTGAGGATTGAGTGTTGAGAATTGATGTTTGAGGATTGAGATTTGATTATAGAATATTGTGGATTGAGTATTGAACCATGAGAATTCAGGATATTCTATTGAGTATTGAGAATTGAGTATTGATGGTTGAGGGTTGAGTGTTGAATATTGATGATTGAGGATTGAGGATTGAGAATTGAGGATAGAGGATTGAAGATTGAGGACTGAGGATTGAAGATTGAGGTTTGAGGATTGAGGATTGAGAACTGAGCATTGAGGATTGAGGATTGAAGATTGAGGATTGGGTATTGAGGATTGAAGAATGAGGATTGAGGTTTGAGGACTGAGGACTGAGGATTGAGGCTTGAGAATTGAGGATTGAGGATTGAGGATTGCAGATTGAGGATTGGGTACTGAGGATTGAAGAATGAGGATTGAGGATTGAGGATTGAGGATTGAGGATTGAGGATTGAAGATCGAGGATTGAGTATTGAGGATTGAGGAGTGAAGATTGAGTATTGAGGATTGAAGATTGAGGGCTGAGGACTGAGGATTGAGGATTGAGGATTGAAGATTGAGTATTCAGGATTCAGAATTGAGGTTTGAGGACTGAGGATTGAGGATTGAAGATTGAGTATTGAGGATTGAAGGTTGAGGATTGAGGATTGAGGATTGAGGATTGAGGATGAGTTCTGACGGCTGAGGATTGAGGTTTGAGGACGGAGGACTGAGGATTGAGGATTGAGGATTGAGGATGAGGGCTGAGGGTTGAGGATTGTGGTTTGAGGACTGAGGACTGAGGATTGAGGGTTGACAATTGAAGATTGAGGATTGAGGATTGAGGATTGAGGATTGATGATTGAGGATTGGGTATTGAGGATTGAAGAATGAGGATTGAGGATTGAGGATTGAGGATTCAGGATTAAGGATTGAGGATTGAGGATTGAGGATTAAAGATTCAGAATTGAAGGCTGAAGATTGAGGATTGAGGATTGAGGGTTGAGGATTGAGGATGGAGGATGAGGGCCCAGGGCTGAGGATTGAGGTTTGAGGACGGAGGACTGAGGATTCAGGATTGAGGGTTGAGGGTTGAGGATTGAAGATTGAAGATTGGGTATTGTGGATTGAAGAATGAGGATTGAGGATTGACGATTGAGTATTGAGGATTGAGGGTTGAGAATTGAAGATTGATTATTGATGACTGAAGATTGAGGATCGAGGATTGAGGGTTGTGTATTGAGAACGAGGACTGAGGGTTGAGTATTGATGTTTGAGGTCTGAGCATTGAGGATTGAGGATTCAGAATTGAGGATTCAGGATTGAGGATTGAAGATTGAGGATTGGGTGTTGAGGATTGAGGAGTGGGGATTGACGATTGAGAATTGAAGATTGAGGATTGATGACTGAGGATTGAGGATTGAGGATTGAAGATTGAGTGTTGAGGATTGAAGATTGAGGTTTGAGGATTGAGGATTGAGAATTGAGCATTGAGGATTGAGGATTGAAGATTGAGGATTGGGTATTGAGGATTGAAGGATGAGGATTGAGTATTGAGGATTGAGGATTGAGGATTGAAGATTGATGCTAGAGTATTGTGGGCTGAGGATTGAGGATTGAAGGTTGAGTATTCAGGATTCAGAATTGAGGTTTGAGGAATGAGGATTGAGGATTGAAGATTGAGTATTGAGGATTGAAGTTTGAGGATTGAGGATTGAGGATTGAGGATTGAGGATGAGGTCTGAGGGCTGAGGATATAGGTTTGAGGACGGAGGACTGAGGATGGAGGATTGAGGGTTGAGGATGAGGGCTGAGGGTTGAGGATTGTGGTTTGAGGACTGAGGACTGAGGATTGAGGATTGACAATTGAGGATTGAGGATTGAGGATTGAGGACTGAGGATTGATGATTGAGGATTGGGTACTGAGGATTGAAGAATCAGGATTGAGGATTGAGGATTGAGGATTCAGTATTAAGGATTGAGGATTGAGGATTGAGGACTGAAGCTTGAGTATTGAGGATTGAAGATTGAAGATTGAGGATTGAGGATTGAGGATTGAGGACTGAAGCTTGAGTATTGAGGATTGAAGATTGAGGATTGAGGATTGAGGATTGAAGATTGAGGACTGAGTGTTGATGGTTGCGTGATTAGAATTGATGTTTGTGGATTGAGATTTGAAGATTGAAGAATGGGGATTGAGTATGGAAAACTGTAAATTGAGGATATTCTATTCAGGATAGAGGATTGATAGTTGATTTTTGAGGACTGATGGCTGAAGATTGAGGATTCAGGATTGAGGATTCAGGATTGACGTTTGAGGCCTGAGGATTGAGGACTGAGGATTGAGGATTGAGGAATGAGGATTGAGGATTGAAGATTGAGGATTGGGTATTGAGGATCGTACATTGAGGATTGAGGATTGAGTATTGAGGGTTGAGGGTTGAGAATTGAAGATTGAATATTGATGATTGAAGATTGAGGATCGAGGATTGAGGGTTGTGGATTGAGGACGAGGACTGAGGGTTGAGTATTGATGTTTGAGGTATGAAGATTGGGGATTGAGGATTGAGAATTGAGTATTGAGGATTGTGGATTGAAGATTGAGTATTGGGTGTTGAGGATTGAAGAATGAGGATTGAGGGTTGGGGATTGAAGATTGAGGATTGAGGATTGAGGATTGATGATTGAAGATTGAGTATTGAGGATTGAAGGTTGAGGATTGAGGATTGAGGATTGAAGGTTGAGGACTGAGTGTTGATGCTTGAGTGATTAGTATTGATGTTTGTGGATTCAGATTTGAAGATTGAAGAATGGGGATTGAGTATGGAAAACTGTAAATTGAGGATATTCTATTCAGGATAGAGGATTGATAGTTGATTTTTGAGGACTGAGGGCTGAAGATTGAGGATTTAGGATTGAGGATTCGGGATTGAGGTTTGAGGGCTGAGGATAGAGGGCTGAGGATTGACGATTGAATATTGACGCTTGAGGATTGAGAGTTGAGGACGGAGGATTGAAGAGAGAGGACTGAGTGTTGAGGATTGTGTGTTGAGAATTGATGTTTGAGGATTGAGATTTGATTATAGAATATTGTGGATTGAGTATTGAACCATGAGAATTCAGGATATTCTATTGAGTATTGAGAATTGAGTATTGATGGTTGAGGGTTGAGTGTTGAATATTGATGATTGAGGGTTGAGGATTGAGAATTGAGGATAGAGGATTGAAGATTGAGGACTGAGGATTGAAGAATGAGGATTGAGGATTGAGGATTGAGGATTGAGGATTGAGGATTGAAGATCGAGGATTGAGTATTGAGGATTGAGGAGTGAAGATTGAGTATTGAGGATTGAAGATTGAGGGCTGAGGACTGAGGATTGAGGATTGAGGATTGAAGATTGACTATTCAGGATTCAGAATTGAGGTTTGAGGACTGAGGATTGAGGATTGAAGATTGAGTATTGAGGATTGAAGGTTGAGGATTGAGGATTGAGGATTGAGGATTGAGGATGATGGCTGAGGGTTGAGGATTGTGGTTTGAGGACTGAGGACTGAGGATTGAGGATTGACAATTGAGGATTGAGGATTGAGGATTGAGGATTGAGGTTTGATGATTGAGGATTGGGTATTGAGGATTGAAGAATGACGATTGAGGATTGAGGATTGAGGATTCAGGATTAAGGATTGAGGATTGAGGATTGAGGATTAAAGATCCAGAATTGAAGGCTGAAGATTGAGGATTGAGGATTGAGGGTTGAGGATTGAGGATGGAGGATGAGGGGTGAGGGCTGAGGATTGAGGTTTGAGGACGGAGGTCTGAGGATTGAGGATTGAGGATTGAGGGTTGAGGATTGAAGATTGAGGATTGGGTATTGTGGATTGAAGAATGAGGATTGAGGATTGAGGATTGAGTATTGAGGATTGAGGGTTGAGAAATGGAGATTGATTATTGATGACTGAAGATTGAGGATCGAGGATTGAGGGTTGTGTATTGAGGACGAGGACTGAGGGTTGAGTATTGATGTTTGAGGTCTGAGCATTGAGGATTGAAGATTCAGAATTGAGGATTCAGGTTTGAGGATTGAAGATTGAGGATTGGGTGTTGAGGATTGAGGAGTGGGGATTGACGATTGAGAATTGAAGATTGAGGATTGATGACTGAGGATTGAGGATTGAGGATTGAAGATTGAGTGTTGAGGATTGAGGATTGAGGATTGAAGATTGAGGGTTGAGGATTGAGGATTGAGGATTGAGGATTGAAGATTGAGTATTCAGGATTCAGAATTGAGGTTTGAGGACTGAGGATTGAGGATTGAAGATTGAGTATTGAGGATTGAAGATTGAGGACTGAGGATTGAACATTGAGGTTTGAGGATTGAGGATTGAGAATTGAGCATTGAGGATTGAGGATTGAAGATTGAGGATTGGGTATTGAGGATTGAAGAATGAGGATTGAGGATTGAGGATTGAGGATTGAGGATTGAGGATTGAAGATTGATGCTAGAGTATTGAGGGCTGAGGATTGAGGATTGAAGATTGAGTATTCAGGATTCAGAATTGAGGTTTGAGGACTGAGGATTGAGGATTGAATATTGAGTATTGAGGATTGAAGATTGAGGACTGAGGATTGAGGATTGAGGATTGAGGATGAGGTCTGAGTGCTGAGGATTGAGGTTTGAGGACGGAGGACTGAGGATTGAGGATTGAGGATTGAGGATGAGGGCTGAGGGTTGAGGATTGTTGTTTTAGGACTGAGGACTCAGGATTGAGGATTGACAATTGAGGATTGAGTATTGAGGATTGAGGATTGAGGATTGAGGTTTGAGGACGGAGGACTGAGGATTGAGGATTGTGGCTTGAGGACTGAGGACTGAGGATTGAGGATTGACAATTGAGGATTGAGGATTGAGGATTGAGGATTGAGGATTGATGATTGAGGATTGGGTATTGAGGATTGAAGAACGAGGATTGAGGATTGAGGATTGAGGATTCAGGATTAAGGATTGAGGATTGAAGATTGAGGATTAAAGATTCAGAATTGAGGGCTGAAGGTTGAGGATTGAGGATTGAGGGTTGAGGATTGAGGATGGAGGATGAGGGCTGAGGGCTGAGGATTGAGGTTTGAGGACGGAGGACTGAGGATTGAGGATTGAGGATTGAGGGTGAGGGCTGAGGGTTGAGGATTGTGGTTTGAGGACTGAGGACTGAGGATTGAGGATTGACAATTGAGGATTGAGGATTGAGGATTGAGGATTGAGGATTGATGATTGAGGATTGGGTATTGAGGATTGAAGAATGAGGATTGAGGATTGAGGATTGAGGATTCAGGATTAAGGATTGAGTATTGAGGATTGAGGATTAAAGATTCAGTATTGAGGATTGAGGATTGAAGATTGAGTATTGAGGATTGAGAATTGAGTATTGTGGATTGAGGATTGAAGATTGAGGATTGGGTACTGAGGATTGAAGAATGAGGATTGAGGATTGAGGATTGAGGATTGAGGATTGAAGATTGAGGATTGAGTATTGAGGATTGAAGATTGAGGATTGGGTATTGAGGATTGAAGAATGAGGATTGAGGATTGAGGATTGTGGATTGAAGATTGAGGGTTGAGGATTGAGGATCGAGGCTTGAGGACTGAAGATTGAGTATTCAGGATTCAGAATTGAGGTTTGAGGACTGAGGATTGAGGATTGAAGATTGAGTATTGAGGATTGAAGATTGAGGACTGAGGATTGAACATTGAGGTTTGAGGATTGAGGATTGAGAATTGAGCATTGAGGATTGAGGATTGAAGATTGAGGATTGGGTATTGAGGATTGAAGAATGAGGATTGAGGATTGAGGATTGAGGATTGAGGATTGAGGATTGAAGATTGATGCTAGAGTATTGAGGGCTGAGGATTGATTATTGAAGATTGAGTATTCAGGATTCAGAATTGAGGTTTGAGGACTGAGGATTGAGGATTGAATATTGAGTATTGAGGATTGAAGATTGAGGACTGAGGATTGAGGATTGAGGATTGAGGATGAGGTCTGAGGGCTGAGGATTGAGGTTTGAGGACGGAGGACTGAGGATTGAGGATTGAGGATTGAGGATGAGGGCTGAGGGTTGAGGATTGTGGTTTGAGGACTGAGGACTCAGGATTGAGGATTGACAATTGAGGATTGAGTATTGAGGATTGAGGATTGAGGATTGATGATTGAGGATTGAGAATTGAGGATTGTGGATTGAGGATTGAAGATTGAGGATTGGGTTCTGAGGATTGAAGAATGAGGATTGAGGATTGAGGATTGAGGATTGTGGATTGAAAATTGAGGATTGAGTATTGAGGATTGATGATTGAAGATTGAGGATTGAGGATTGATGGTTGTGGGTTGAGGACGAGGACTGAGGGTTGAGTATTGATGTTTGAGGTCTGAGGATTGAGGGTTGAGGATTGAGAATTGAGGATTGAGGATTGAGTATTAAGGATTGAGGATTGAGGATTGAGGATTGAGGATTGAGGATTGAGGATTGAGGATAGAGGATTGATGATTGAGTATTGGGGATTGAAGATTGAGGATTGAGGATTGAGGATTGAGTATGCGGTCTGAGGGTTGAGGATTGAGGTTTGAGAACTGAGGACTGAGGATTGAGGATTGAGAATTGAGGATTGAGGATTGAGGATTGAAGATTGAGGATTAGGTATTGAGGATTGAAGAATGAGGATTGGGGATTGAGGATTGAGGATTGAGTATTGAAGATTGAGTATCGAGGATGTAAGATTCACGATCGACTATTGAGTGTTGAGGATTGAGGATTGAAGATTGAGTATTGAGGATTGAAGGTTGAGGATCGAGGTTTGTGGGTTGTGGATTGAGGACGAGGATTGAGGATTGAGGATTGAAGATTGAGGACTGGGTATTGAGGATTGAAGAATGAGGATTGAGGATTGAGGATTGAACATTGATGGTAGAGTATTGAGGACTGAGGATTGAGGATTCAAGATTGAGTATTCAGGATTCAGAATTGAGGTTTGAGGACTGAGGACAGAGGATTGAAGATTGAGTATTGAGGATTGAAGATTGAGGATTGAGGATTGAGGATTGAGGACTGAAGATTGAATATTGATGATTGAAGATTGAGGATTGAGGATTGAGTGTTGTGGATTGAGGACGAGGACGGAGGATTGAGGATTGAGGATTGAGAATTGAGGATTGAGGATTGAGGATTGAGGATTGAGGATTGAAGATTGAGGACTGGGTATTGAGGATTGAAGAATGAGGATTGAGGATTGAGGATTGAGGATTGAGGATTGAAGATTGAGTATTGAGGATAGAAGATTGAGGATTGAGGATTGAGGATTGAGGATTGAGGATTGAGGATTGAGGATTGAGGATTGAGGATTGAAGATTGAGTATTGAGGATTGATGATTGAGGATTGAGGATTGAGGATTGAGGATTGAGGATGGAGGATGAGGGCTGAGGGTTGAGGATTGTGGTTTGAGTATTGAATCCTGAGAATTCAGGATAATCTATTGAGTATTGGGTATTGAGGATTGATGGTTGAGTATTGAGGATTGAGGATTGAGGATTGAGGATTGAATATTGAAGATTGAGGATTGATGATTGAGTATTGAAGATTGAGGATTGGGTATTGCGGATTGAACATTGACGATTGAGGATTGAGGATTGAGGATTGAGGATTGAGGACTGAAGACTGAATACTGATGATTGAGGATTGAGGATTGAGGATTGAGGATAGAGGATTGAAGATTGAGTATAGATGATTGAAGATTATGGATTGAGCATTGAGGGTTGAGGATAGAGGACGTGGACTGAGGGCTGAGTATTGATGTTTGAGGTCTGAAGTTTGAGGATTGAGGATTGAGAATTGAGGATTGAGGATTGAGGATTGAAGATTGAGGATTGGGTGTTGAGGATTGAAGTATGAGGATTGAGGATTGAGGATTGAAGATTGAGGATTGAGGATTGAGGATTGATGATTGAAGATTGAGTATTGATGATTGAAGATTGAGGATTGGGGATTGAAGATTGAGGATTGAGGATTGAGGATTGAGGATTGATGATTGAAGATTGAGTATTGAGGATTGAAGGTTGAGGATTGAGGATTGAGGATTGAAGATTGAGGACTGAGTGTTGATGCTTGAGTGATTAGTATTGATGTTTGTGGATTCAGATTTGACGATTGAAGAATGGGGATTGAGTATGGAAAACTGTAAATTGAGGATATTCTATTCATGATAGAGGATTGATAGTTGATTTTTGAGGACTGAGGGCTGAAGATTGAGGATTTAGGATTGAGGATTCGGGATTGAGGTTTGAGGGCTGAGGATTGAGCGTTGAGGATTGACGATTGAGGATTGACGCTTGAGGATTGAGGATTGAGGATGGAGGATTGAAGAGAGAGGACTGAGTGTTGAGAATTGAGTGTTGAGAGTTGGTGTTTGAGGATTGAGATTTGATTACTGAATATTGTGGATTGAGTATTGAACCATGAGAATTCAGAATATACTGCTGAGTATTGAGAATTGAGGATTGATGATTGAGGATTGTGTGTTGAATATTGAGGATTGAGGATTGAGGAATGAGGATTGAGGATTGAGGATTGAATATTGAGTATTGATGTTTGAAGATTGAGGATTGAGGATTGAGGATTGAGAATTGAGAATTGAAGATGAGGACTGAGGGTTGACGGTTTAGGTTTGAGGAATGAGGATTGAGGATTGAGGATTGAGGATTAGGTATTGAGGATTGAAGAATGAGCATTGAGGATTGAGGATTGAGTATTGAGTATTGAAGATTGAGTATCGAGGATATAAGATTGACGATTGAGTGTTGAGTGTTGAGGATTGAGGATTGAGTATTGAGTATTGAAGATTGAGTATCGAGGATATAAGATTGACGATTGAGTATTGAGTGTTGAGGATTGAGGATTGAAGATTGAGTATTGAGGATTGAGAATTGAAGATTGAGGATCTGGGACAGAGGATTGAAGTTTGAGTATTGAGGATTGAGGATTGAGGATGAGGCTTCAGGCTTGAGGATTGAGGGTTGAGGACTGAGGACTGAGGATTGAGGATTGAGAATTGAGGATTGAGAATTGAGGATTGAAGATTGAGGATTGGATATTGGGGATTGAAGAATGAGGATTGAGGATTGAGGATTGAGGCTTGAGAATTGAGGATTGAGGATTGAGGATTGAAGATTGAGGATTGGGTACTGAGGATTGAAGAATGAGGATTGAGGATTGAGGATTGAAGATCGAGGATTGAGTATTGAGGATTGAGGAGTGAAGATTGAGTATTGAGGATTGAAGATTGAGGGCTGAGGACTGAGGATTGAGGATTGAGGATTGAAGATTGAGTATTCAGGATTCAGAATTGAGGTTTGAGGACTGAGGATTGAGGATTGAAGATTGAGTATTGAGGATTGAAGGTTGAGGACTGAGGATTGAAGGTTGAGGTTTGAGGATTGAGGATTCAGAATTAAGCATTGAGGATTGAGGATTGAAGATTGAGGATTGGGTATTGAGGATTGAAGAATGAGGATTGAGGATTGAGGATTGAGGATTGAGGATTGAAGATTGATGCTAGAGTATTGAGGGCTGAGGATTGAGGATTGAGGATTGAGGATTGAGGATTGAGGATTGAGGATTGAGGATTGAGTATTGAAGATTGAGGATTGGGTATTGCGGATTGAACATTGAGGATTGAGGATTGAGGATAGAGGATTGAGGATTGAGGACTGAAGATTGAATATTGATGATTGAAGATTGAGGATTGAGGATTGAGGGTTGTGGATTGAGGACGAGGACTGAGGATTGAGTATTGAGGATTGAGGATTGAAGATTGATGCTAGAGTATTGAGGGCTGAGGATTGAGGATTGAAGATTGAGTATTCAGGATTCAGAATTGAGGTTTGAGGACTGAGGATTGAGGATTGAAGATTGAGTATTGAGGATTGAAGGTTGAGGATTGAGGATTGAGGATTGAGGATTGAGGATGAGGTCTGACGGCTGAGGATTGAGGTTTGAGGACGGGGGACTGAGGATTGAGGATTGAGGATTGAGGATGAGGGCTGAGGGTTGAGGATTGTGGTTTGAGGACTGAGGACTGAGAATTGAGGATTGACAATTGAGGATTGAGGATTGAGGATTGAGGATTGAGGATTGATGATTGAGGATTGGGTATTGAGGATTGAAGAATGAGGATTGAGGATTGAGGATTGAGGATTCAGGATTAAGGATTGAGGATTGAGGATTGAGGATTAAAGATTCAGAATTGAGGGTTGAAGATTGAGGATTGAGGATTGAGGGTTGAGGATTGAGGATGGAGGATGAGGGCTGAGGGCTGAGGATTGAGGTTTGAGGCCGGAGGACTGAGGATTGAGGATTGAGGAATGAGGGTGAGGGCTGAGTGTTGAGGATTGTGGTTTGAGGACTGAGGACTGAGGATTGAGGATTGACAATTGAGGATTGAGGATTGAGGATTGAGGATTGAGGATTGATGATTGAGGACTGGGTATTGAGGATTGAAGAATGAGGATTGAGGATTGAGGATTGAGGATTCAGGATTAAGGATTGAGTATTGAGGATTGAGGATTAAAGATTCAGTATTGAGGATTGAGGATTGAAGATTGAGTATAGAGGATTGAGGATTGAGGATTGAGGATTGAGGACTGAGGATTGAGGATTGAGAATTGAGGATTGTGGATTGAGGATTGAAGATTGAGGATTGGGTACTGAGGATTGAAGAATGAGGATTGAGGATTGAGGATTGAGGACTGAGGATTGAAGATTGAGGATTGAGTATTGAGGAATGAAGATTGAGGATTGGGTATTGAGGATTGAAGAATGAGGATTGAGGATTGAGGATTGAGGATTGAAGATTGAGGGTTGAGGATTGAGGATTGAGGATTGAGGATTGAAGATTGAGTATTCAGGATTCAGAATTGAGGTTTGAGTACTGAGGATTGAGGATTGAATATTGAGTATTGAGGATTGAAGATTGAGGACTGAGGATTGAACATTGAGGTTTGAGGATTGAGGATTAAGAATTGAGGATTCAGTATTGAGGATTGAAGATTGAGGATTGGGTATTGAGGATTGAAGAATGAGGATTGAGGATTGAGGATTGAGGATTGAAGATTGAGGGTTGAGGATTGAGGACTGAGGATTGAGGATTGAAGATTGAGTATTCAGGATTCAGAATTGAGGTTTGAGGACTGAGGATTGAGGATTGAATATTGAGTATTGAGGATTGAAGATTGAGGATTGAGGATTGAGGATTGAGGATTGAGGATGAGGTCTGAGGGCTGAGGATTGAGGTTTGAGGACTGAGGACTGAGGATTGAGGATTGAGGATTGAGGATGATGGCTGAGGGTTGAGGATTGTGGTTTGAGGACTGAGGACTCAGGATTGAGGATTGAGGATTGAGGATTGAGGATTGAGGATTGATGATTGAGGATTGAGAATTGAGGATTGAGGATTGAGGATTGAAGATTGAGGATTGGGTTCTGAGGATTGAAGAATGAGGATTGAGGATTGAGGATTGAGGATTGTAGATTGAAGATTGAGGATTGAGTATTGAGGATTGATGATTGAAGTTTGAGGATTGAGGATTGATGGTTGTGGGTTGAGGACGAGGACTGAGGGTTGAGTATTGATGTTTGAGGTCTGATGATTGAGGGTTGATGATTGAGAATTGAGGATTGAGGATTGAGTATTGAGGATTGAGGATTGAGGAATGAGGATTGAGGATTGAGGATTGAAGATTGAGTATTGACGTTTGAAGATTGAGGATTGAGGATTGAGGATTGAGAATTGAGAATTGAAGATGAGGACTGAGGTTTGACGGTTTAGGTTTGAGGAATGAGGATTGAGGATTGAGGATTGAGGATTGAGGATTGAGGATTAGGTATTGAGGATTGAAGAATGAGCATTGAGGATTGAGGATTGAGTATTGAGTATTGAAGATTGAGTATCGAGGATATAAGATTGACGATTGAGTATTGAGTGTTGAGGATTGAGGATTGAAGATTGAGTATTGAGGATTGAAGATTGAGGATTGAGGATTGAGGATTGAGGATGCGGTCTGAGGATTGAGGATTGAGGTTTGAGAACTGAGGACTGAGGATTGAGGATTGAGAATTGAGGATTGAGGATTGAGGATTGAGGATTGAGGATTGAGGATTAGGTATTGAGGATTGAAGAATGAGCATTGAGGATTGAGGATTGAGTATTGAGTATTGAAGATTGAGTATCGAGGATATAAGATTGACGATTGAGTATTGAGTGTTGAGGATTGAGGATTGAGTATTGAGTATTGAAGATTGAGTATCGAGGATATAAGATTGACGATTGAGTATTGAGTGTTGAGGATTGAGGATTGAAGATTGAGTATTGAGGATTGAGAATTGAAGATTGAGGATCTGGGACAGAGGATTGAAGTTTGAGTATTGAGGATTGAGGATTGAGGATGAGGCTTCAGGCTTGAGGATTGAGGGTTGAGGACTGAGGACTGAGGATTGAGGATTGAGAATTGAGGATTGAGAATTGAGGATTGAAGATTGAGGATTGGATATTGGGGATTGAAGAATGAGGATTGAGGATTGAGGATTGAGGCTTGAGAATTGAGGATTGAGGATTGAGGATTGAAGATTGAGGATTGGGTACTGAGGATTGAAGAATGAGGATTGAGGATTGAGGATTGAAGATCGAGGATTGAGTATTGAGGATTGAGGAGTGAAGATTGAGTGTTGAGGATTGAAGATTGAGGGCTGAGGACTGAGGATTGAGGATTGAGGATTGAAGATTGAGTATTCAGGATTCAGAATTGAGGTTTGAGGACTGAGGATTGAGGATTGAAGATTGAGTATTGAGGATTGAAGGTTGAGGACTGAGGATTGAAGGTTGAGGTTTGAGGATTGAGGATTCAGAATTGAGCATTGAGGATTGAGGATTGAAGATTGAGGATTGGGTATTGAGGATTGAAGAATGAGGATTGAGGATTGAGGATTGAGGATTGAGGATTGAGGATTGAAGATTGATGCTAGAGTATTGAGGGCTGAGGATTGAGGATTGAGGATTGAGGATTGAGGATTGAGGATTGAGGATTGAGGATTGAGTATTGAAGATTGAGGATTGGGTATTGCGGATTGAACATTGAGGATTGAGGATTGAGGATAGAGGATTGAGGATTGAGGACTCAAGATTGAATATTGATGATTGAAGATTGAGGATTGAGGATTGAGGGTTGTGGATTGAGGACGAGGACTGAGGATTGAGTATTGAGGATTGAGGATTGAAGATTGATGCTAGAGTATTGAGGGCTGAGGATTGAGGATTGAAGATTGAGTATTCAGGATTCAGAATTGAGGTTTGAGGACTGAGGATTGAGGATTGAAGATTGAGTATTGAGGATTGAAGGTTGAGGATTGAGGATTGAGGATTGAGGATTGAGGATGAGGTCTGACGGCTGAGGATTGAGGTTTGAGGACGGGGGACTGAGGATTGAGGATTGAGGATTGAGGATGAGGGCTGAGGGTTGAGGATTGTGGTTTGAGGACTGAGGACTGAGAATTGAGGATTGACAATTGAGGATTGAGGATTGAGGATTGAGGATTGAGGATTGATGATTGAGGATTGGGTATTGAGGATTGAAGAATGAGGATTGAGGATTGAGGATTGAGGATTCAGGATTAAGGATTGAGGATTGAGGATTGAGGATTAAAGATTCAGAATTGAGGGTTGAAGATTGAGGATTGAGGATTGAGGGTTGAGGATTGAGGATGGAGGATGAGGGCTGAGGGCTGAGGATTGAGGTTTGAGGCCGGAGGACTGAGGATTGAGGATTGAGGAATGAGGGTGAGGGCTGAGTGTTGAGGATTGTGGTTTGAGGACTGAGGACTGAGGATTGAGGATTGACAATTGAGGATTGAGGATTGAGGATTGAGGATTGAGGATTGATGATTGAGGACTGGGTATTGAGGATTGAAGAATGAGGATTGAGGATTGAGGATTGAGGATTCAGGATTAAGGATTGAGTATTGAGGATTGAGGATTAAAGATTCAGTATTGAGGATTGAGGATTGAAGATTGAGTATAGAGGATTGAGGATTGAGGATTGTGGATTGAGGACTGAGGATTGAGGATTGAGAATTGAGGATTGTGGATTGAGGATTGAAGATTGAGGATTGGGTACTGAGGATTGAAGAATGAGGATTGAGGATTGAGGATTGAGGACTGAGGATTGAAGATTGAGGATTGAGTATTGAGGATTGAAGATTGAGGATTGGGTATTGAGGATTGAAGAATGAGGATTGAGGATTGAGGATTGAGGATTGAAGATTGAGGGTTGAGGATTGAGGATTGAGGATTGAGGATTGAAGATTGAGTATTCAGGATTCAGAATTGAGGTTTGAGTACTGAGGATTGAGGATTGAATATTGAGTATTGAGGATTGAAGATTGAGGACTGAGGATTGAACATTGAGGTTTGAGGATTGAGGATTAAGAATTGAGGATTCAGTATTGAGGATTGAAGATTGAGGATTGGGTATTGAGGATTGAAGAATGAGGATTGAGGATTGAGGATTGAGGATTGAAGATTGAGGGTTGAGGATTGAGGACTGAGGATTGAGGATTGAAGATTGAGTATTCAGGATTCAGAATTGAGGTTTGAGGACTGAGGATTGAGGATTGAATATTGAGTATAGAGGATTGAAGATTGAGGATTGAGGATTGAGGATTGAGGATTGAGGATGAGGTCTGAGGGCTGAGGATTGAGGTTTGAGGACTGAGGACTGAGGATTGAGGATTGAGGATTGAGGATGATGGCTGAGGGTTGAGGATTGTGGTTTGAGGACTGAGGACTCAGGATTGAGGATTGAGGATTGAGGATTGAGGATTGAGGATTGATGATTGAGGATTGAGAATTGAGGATTGAGGATTGAGGATTGAAGATTGAGGATTGGGTTCTGAGGATTGAAGAATGAGGATTGAGGATTGAGGATTGAGGATTGTAGATTGAAGATTGAGGATTGAGTATTGAGGATTGATGATTGAAGTTTGAGGATTGAGGATTGATGGTTGTGGGTTGAGGACGAGGACTGAGGGTTGAGTATTGATGTTTGAGGTCTGATGATTGAGGGTTGATGATTGAGAATTGAGGATTGAGGATTGAGGATTGAGGATTGAGGATTGAGGATGAGGTCTGAGGGCTGAGGATTGAGGTTTGAGGACTGAGGACTGAGGATTGAGGATTGAGGATTGAGGATGATGGCTGAGGGTTGAGGATTGTGGTTTGAGGACTGAGGACTCAGGATTGAGGATTGAGGATTGAGGATTGAGGATTGAGGATTGATGATTGAGGATTGAGAATTGAGGATTGAGGATTGAGGATTGAAGATTGAGGATTGGGTTCTGAGGATTGAAGAATGAGGATTGAGGATTGAGGATTGAGGATTGTAGATTGAAGATTGAGGATTGAGTATTGAGGATTGATGATTGAAGTTTGAGGATTGAGGATTGATGGTTGTGGGTTGAGGACGAGGATTGAGGATTGAGGATTGAGGTTTGAGGACTGAGGACTGAGGATTGAGGATTGAGAATTGAGGATTGTGGATTGAGGATTGAAGATTGAGGATTGGGTACTGAGGATTGAAGAATGAGGATTGAGTATTGAAGAATGAGGATTGGGTATTGCGGATTGAACATTGAGGATTGAGGATTGAGGATAGAGGATTGAGGATTGAGGACTGAATATTGAATATTGATGATTGAAGATTGAGGATTGAGGATTGAGGATTGAAGATTGAGGACTGAGTGTTGATGGTTGAGTGATTAGAATTGATGTTTGTGGATTCAGATTTGAAGATTGAAGAATGGGGATTGAGTATGGAAAACTGTAAATTGAGGATATTCTATTCAGGATAGAGGATTGATAGTTGATTTTTGAGGACTGATGGCTGAAGATTGAGGATTCAGGATTGAGGATTCAGGATTGCGGTTTGAGGCCTGAGGATTGAGGATTGAGGATTGAAGATTGAGGATTGAGGATTGAGGATTGAAGATTGAGTATTGGGTATTGAGGATCGTACATTGAGGATTGAGGATTGAGTATTGAGGGTTGAGGGTTGAGAATTGAAGATTGAATATTGATGATTGAAGATTGAGGATCGGGGATTGAGGGTTGTGGATTGAGGACGAGGACTGAGGGTTGAGTATTGATGTTTGAGGTATGAAGATTGAGGATTGAGGGTTGAGAATTGAGGATTGAGGATTGTGGATTGAAGATTGAGTATTGGGTGTTGAGGATTGAAGAATGAGGATTGAGGATTGAGGATTGAAGATTGAGGATTGAGGATTGAGGATTGAGGATAGAGGATTGACGATTGAGGATTGAGGATTGAGGATTGAGGATTGAGGATTGAGGATAGAGGATTGATGGTTGAGTATTGAGGATTGAAGATTGAGGACCGAGGATTGAGTGTTGTGGTTTGAGGACGAGGACTGAGGGTTGAGTATTGATGTTTGAGGTCTGAGGATTGAGGATTAAGGATTGAGAATTGAGGATTGAGGATTGAGGATTGATGATTGAAGATTGGGTATTGTGGATTGAAGAACGAGGATTGAGGAATGAGGATTGAGGATTGAGGATTGAAGATTGAGGATTGAGGATTGAGGATTGAGAATTGAAGATTGAGGATCTGGGACAGAGGATTGAAGATTGAGCTTTGAGGATTGAGGATTGAGGATGAGGCCTGAGTGTTGAGGATTGAGGTTTGAGGACTGAGGACTGAGGATTGAGGATTGAGAATTGAGGATTGAGGATTGAGGATTGAAGATTGAGGATTGGGTATGGAGGATTGAAGAATGAGGATTGAGGATTGAGGTTTGAGGATTGAGGGTTGAGGATTGAAGATTGAGTATTCAGGATTGGAGATTGACGATAGAGGGTTGAGGGTTGAGGATTGAGGATTGAGGATTGAAGATTGAGTATTGAGGATTGAAGATTGAGGATTGAGGATTGAGGACTGAGGATTGAGGATTGAAGATTCAGGATTGGGGACTGAGTGTTGAGGGTTGAGTGATGAGAATTGATGTTTGTGGATAGAGATTTGAAGATTGCAGGTTGAGTGTTGTGTATTGAAACCTGTGAATTGAGGATATTCTATTGAGGATTGAGGATTGACAACTGATTGTTGAGGACTCAGGGCTGTACATTGAGGATTCAGGATTGAGGATTCAGGATTGAGGTTTGAGGACTGAAGATTGCGGATTGAGGATTGAGGATTGAGGATTGAGGATTGAAAATTGAGTATTGATGATTGAATATTGAGCATTGAGGATTGAGGGTTGAGGGTTGAGGACGAGGACTGACGGTTGAGGATTGAGGTTTGAGGATTGAGGATTGTGGATTGAGAATTGTAGATTGAGGATAGGGTATTGAGGATTGAAGAATGAGGATTGAGGTTTGAGGACTAAGGACTGAGGATTGAGGATTGAGGATTGCGAATTGAGGATTGAGGATTTAGGATTGAAGATTGAGGAATGGGTTCTGAGGATTGAAGAATGAGGATTGAGGATTGAGGGTTGAGGATTGTGGATTGAAGATTGAGGATTGAGTATTGATGATTGAGGATTGAAGATTGAGGGTTGAGGATTGAGGGTTGTGGGTTGAGGACGAGGACTGTGGGTTGAGTATTGATGTTTGAGGTCTGAGGATTGAGGATTGAGGATTGAGAATTGAGGATTGAGGATTGAGGATTGAAGATTGAGGATTGGGTATTGAGGATTGAAGAATGAGGATTGAGGTTTGAGGACTGAGGACTGAGGATTGAGGATTGAGAATTGAGGATTGTGGATTGAGGATTGAAGATTGAGGATTGGGTACTGAGGATTGAAGAATGAGGATTGAGGATTGAGGATTGAGGATTGAGGATTGAAGATTGAGGCTTGAGTATTGAGGATTGAAGATTGAGGATTGGGTATTGAGGATTGAAGAATGAGGATTGAGGATTGAGGATTGAGGATTGAAGATTGAGGGTTGAGGATTGAGGATTGAGGATTGAGGATTGAAGATTGAGTATTCAGGATTCAGAATTGAGGTTTCAGGACTGAGGATTGAGGATTGAAGATTGAGTATTGAGGATTGAAGACTGAGGACTGAGGATTGAACATTGAGGTTTGAGGATTGAGGATTGAGAATTGAGCATTGAGGATTGAGGATTGAAGATTGAGGATTGGGTATTGAGGATTGAAGAATGAGGGTTGAGGATTGAGGATTGAGGATTGAGGATTGAGGATTGAAGATTGATGCTAGAGTATTGAGGGCTGAGGATTGACGATTGAAGATTGAGTATTCAGGATTCAGAATTGAGGTTTGAGGACTGAGGATTGAGGATTGAATATTGAGTATTGAGGATTGAAGATTGAGGATTGAGGATTGCGGATTGAGGATTGAGGATGAGGTCTGAGGGCTGAGGATTGAGGTTTGAGGATTGAGGATGAGGGCTGAGGGTTGAGGATTGTGGTTTGAGGACTGAGGACTCAGGATTGAGGATTGACAATTGAGGATTGAGGATTGAGGATTGAGGATTGAGGATTGATGATTGAGGATTGAGAATTGAGAATTGAGGATTGAGGATTGAGGATTGAAGATTGAGGATTGGGTTCTGAGGATTGAAGAATGAGGATTGAGGATTGAGGATTGAGGATTGTGGATTAAAGATTGAGGATTGAGTATTGAGGATTGATGATTGAAGATTGAGGATTGAGGATTGATGGTTGTGGGTTGAGGACGAGGACTGAGGGTTGAGTATTGATGTTTGAGGTCTGAGGAATGAGGATTGAGGATTGAGAATTGAGGATTGTGGATTGAGTATTGAGGATTGAGGATTGAGGATTGAGGATTGAGGATTGAGTATTGAAGATTGAGGATTGGGTATTGCGGATTGAACATTGGGGATTGAGGATTGAGGATAGAGGATTGAGGATTGAGGACTGAAGATTGAATATTGATGATTGAAGATTGAGGATTGAGGATTGAGGGTTGTGGATTGAGGACGAGGACTGAGGATTGAGTATTGATGTTTGGGGTCCGAGGATTGAGGATTGAGGATTGAGAATTGAGTATTGAGGATTGAGGATTGAAGATTGAGGACTGAGTGTTGATGGTTGAGTGATTAGAATTGATGTTTGTGGATTCAGATTTGAAGATCAAAGAATGGGGATTGAGTATGGAAAACTGTAAATTGAGGATATTCTATTCAGGATAGAGGATTGATAGTTGATTTTTGAGGACTGATGGCTGAAGATTGAGGATTCAGGATTGAGGATTCAGGATTGAGGTTTGAGGCCTGAGGATTGAGGATTGAGGATTGAGGATTGAGGATTGAGGATTGAGGATTGAAGATTGAGGATTGGGTATTGAGGATCGTACATTGAGGATTGAGGATTGAGTATTGAGGGTTGAAGGTTGAGAATTGAAGATTGAATATTGATGATTGAAGATTGAGGATCGAGGATTGAGGTTTGTGGCTTGAGTACGAGGACTGAGGGTTGAGTATTGATGTTTGAGGTCTGAAGATTGAAGATTGAGGATTGAGAATTGAGGATTGAGGATTGAGGATTGAAGATTGAGTATTGGGTGTTCAGGATTGAAGAATGAGGATTGAGGATTGAGGATTGAAGATTGAGGATTGAGGATTGAGGATTGATGATTGAAGATTGAGTATTGAGGATTGAAGATTGAGGATTGAGGATTGAGGATTGAAGATTGAGGACTGAGTGCTGATGCTTGAGTGATTAGTATTGATGTTTGTGGATTCAGATTTGAAGATTGAAGAATGGGGATTGAGTATGGAAAACTGTAAATTGAGGATATTCTATACAGGATAGAGGATTGATAGTTGATTTTTGAGGACTGAGGGCTGATGATTGAGGATTTAGGATTGAGGATTCGGGATTGAGGTTTGAGGGCTGAGCATAGAGGGCTGAGGATTGACGATTGTATATTGACGCTTGAGGATTGAGAGTTGAGGACGGAGGATTGAAGAGAGAGGACTGAGTGTTGAGGATTGAGTGTTGAGAGTTGATGTTTGAGGATTGAGATTTGATTATAGAATATTTTGGATTGAGTATTGAACCATGAGAATTCAGCATATTCTATTGAGTATTGAGAATTGAGTATTGATGGTTGAGGGTTGAGTGTTGAATATTGATGATTGAGGATTGAGGATTGAGGATTGAGGACTGAGGATTGAGGATTGAGAATTGAGGATTGTGGATTGAGGATTGAAGATTGAGGATTGGGTACTGAGGATTGAAGAATGAGGATTGAGGATTGAGGATTGAGGATTGAGGATTGAAGATTGAGGATTGAGTATTGAGGATTGAAGATTGAGGATTGGGTATTGAGGATTGAAGAATGAGGATTGAGGATTGATGATTGAGGATTGAGGATTGAGGATTGGGGAATGAGGATTGAACATTGAGGTTTGAGGACTGAATGCTGAGGATTGAGGATTGAGGATTGAGGATTGAGGATGAGGGCTGAGGGTTGAGGATTGAGGTTTGAGGACTGAGGACTGAGGATTGAGGATTGAAAATTGAGGATTGAGGATTGAGGATTGAAGATTGAGGATTGGGTATTGAGGATTGAAGAATGAGGATTGAGGATTGAGGATTGAGGATTGAGGATTGAGGATTGAGGATTGAAGGTTGAGGATTGGGTATTGAGGATTGAAGACTGAGGATTGAGGATTGAGGATTGAGGATTGAGGATTGAGGATTGAGGATTGAGGATTGAGTATTGAAGATTGAGGATTGATGATTGAGGCTTGAGGATTGAGGATTGAAGATTGAATATTGATGATTGAATATTGAGGACTGAGGATTGAGGGTTGTGGATTGAGGACGAGGACTGAGGGTTGAATATTGACGTTTGAGGTCTGAGGATTAAGGATTGAGGATTGAGAATTGAGGATTGAGGATTGAGGATTGAAGATTGAGGATTGGGTATTGAGGATTGAAGAATGAGGATTGAGGATTGAGGTTTGAGGATTGAGGATTGCAGATTGAGTATTGAGGATTGAAGATTGAGGATTGGGGATTGAGGATTGAAGATTGAGGATTGAGGATTGAGGATTGAGGATTGAAGGTTGAGTATTGAGGACTGAAGATTGAGGATAGAGGATTGAAAATGGAGTATGAGGGCTGAGGGTTGAGGTTTGAGGTTTGAGTATTGAATCCTGAGAATTCAGGATATTCTATTGAGTATTGAGAATTGAGGATTGATGGCTGAGTATTGAGCATTGGGGATTGATGATTGAGTATTGAAGATTGAGGATTGATGATTGAGGATTGAGGATTGAGGATTGAGGATTGAGTATTGAGTATTGAAGATTGAGGATTGATGATAGAGGATTGAGGACTGAGCATTGAGGTTTGAGGACTGAGGACTGAGTATTGAGGATTGAGGATTGAGCATTGAGGACTGAGGGCTGAAGATTGAGGATTCAGGATTGAGGATTCGGGATTGAGGTTTGAGGACTGAGGATTGAGGGTTGAGGATTGAGGATTGAGGATTGAGGATTGACGCTTGAGGATTGAGTGTTGAGGATGTAGGGTTGAAGAGAGAGGACTGAGTGTTGAGGATTGAGTGTTGAGAATTGATGTTTGAGGATTGAGATTTGATTAGTGAATATTGTGGATTGAGTATTGAACCATGAGAATTCAGGATGTTCTGTTGAGTATTGAGAATTGAGTATTGATGGTTGAGTATTGAGGATTGAGGACTGAGGATTGAAGATTGAGTATTGATGATTGAAGATTGAGGATTGAGAATTGAGGGTTGAGGATTGAGGTTTGAGTACTGAGGATTGAGGATTGAGGATTGAGGATTGAAGATTGGGGATTGAGGATTGAGGATGAGTGCTGAGAGTTGAGGATTGCTGTTTGAGGTCTCAGGACTGAGGATTGAGGATTGAGAATTGAGGATTGAGGATTGAGGATTGAAGATTGAGGATTGCGGACTGAGTGTTGAGGGTTGAGTGATGAGAATTGATGGGTGTGGATAGTGATTTGAAGACTGCAGACTGAGTATTGAGTATTGAAAGGTGTGAATTGATGATATTCTATTGAGGATTGAGAATTGACGACTGATTGTTGAGGACTGAGGTCTGAAGGTTGAGGATTCAGGATTGTGGATTCAGGATTGAGGTTTGAGGACTGAGAATTGAGAATTGAGCACTGAGAATTGAGGATTGAGGATTGAGGATTGAGGATTGAGGATTGAAGATTGAGGATTGAGGATTGAGGATTGAGGATTGAGGGCTGTGGATTGAGGACTGAAGATTGAATATTGATGATTGAAGATTGAGGATTGAGGATTGAGGGTTGTGGATTGAGGACGAGGACTGAGGGTTGAGTACTGAGGTTTGAGGTCTGAGGATTGAGGATGAGGATTGAGAATTGAGGATTGAGGATTGAGGATTGAAGATTGAGGATTGGGTATTGAGGATTGGAGTATGAGGATTGAGGATTGAACATTGAGGATTGAGGGTTGAGGATTGAAGGTTGAATATTGATGAATGAAGATTGAGGATTGGTCATTGAGGGTTGTGTATTGAGGACAAGGACTGAGGGTTGAGTATTGATACTTGAGGTCTGAGGATTGAGGATTGAGGATTGCAAATTGAGGATTGAGGATTGAAGATTGAGGATTGGGTATTGAGGATTGAAGAATGAGGATTGAGGATTGAGGATTGAGGATTGAGGATTGAAGATTGAGTATTGAGAATTGCACACTGAGGATTGAGGATTGAGAATTGAGGACTGGGTATTGAAGATTTGAGTGTTGAGGATTGAAGATTGAGGATTGAGGATTGGCGATTGAGGATTGAGTATTGAGTATTGAGAATTGAGGATTGAGTATTGAGTATTGAGAATTGAGGATTGAGGATTGAAGATTGAGTATTGAGGATTGAAGATTGAGGATTGAGGAATGAGGATTGAGGGTTGAGGATTGAGGATTGAGGATTGAGGATTGAGGATTGAGTATTGAAGATTGAGTATTGATGCCTGAGGATTGAGGATTGGGGATTGAGGATTGAGGATCGAGGATTGAAGATTGAGTATTGAGGATTGAAGATTGAGGATTGAGGATTGAGAATTGAGGACGGAGGATGAGGGCTGTAGGTTGAGGATTGAGGTTTGAGGACTGAGGACTGAGGATTGAGGATTGAGAATTGAGGATTGAGGATTGAGGACTGATGATTGAGGATTGGGTATTGAGGATTGAAGAATGAGGATTGAGGATTGAGGATTGAGAATTGAGGATTGTGGTTTGAGGATTGAATATTCAGGATTGAGGATTGAGGATTGAGGATTGAGGATTGAAGATTCATTATTGAGGATTGAAGATTGAGGATTGAGGATTGAGGATTGAGGGATGAAGATTGAATATTGATGATTGAAGATAGAGGATTGAGTATTGAGGGTTGTGGATTGAGGACGAGGACTGAGGGTTGAATATTGATGTTTGAGGTCTGAGGATTGAGGATTGAGGATTGAGAATTGATGATTGAGGATTGAGGATTGAAGATTGAGGATTGGGTATTGAGGATTGAAGAATGAGGATTGAGGATTGAGGATTGAGGATTGAGGATTGCAGATTGAGTATTGAGGATTGAAGACTGAGGATTCAGGAATGAGGATTGAGGATTGAGGATTGAGGATTGAGGATTGAGGATTGAAGATTGAGTATTGAGGATTGAAGATTGAGGATTAAGGATTGAGGATTGGGGATTGAGGATCTAGGATTGGAGATTGATTATTGGGGATTGAAGATTGAGGATTGAGGATTGAGGATTTAGAATTGAGAATTGAGGATGAGGACTGACGGTTGAGGATTGAGGTTTGAGGAACGAGGATTGAGGATTGAGGATTGAGGACTGAGGATTGACGATTGAGTATTGAAGATTGAGGATTTATGACTGAGGATTGAGGATTGAGGATTGAGGATTGAGGATTGAAGATTGAAGATTGAGTATTGGGGATTGAATATTGAGGATTGAGGGTTGAGTGTTGAGAATGAGGGCTGAAGGTTGAGGATTGAGGTTTGAGGATTGAGTATTGAAGATTGAGGATGATGATTGAGGATTGAGGATTGAGGATTGAGGATTGAGTATTGAGGATTGAAGATTGAGTATTGAGGATTGAAGATTGATGATTGAGGATTGAGGATTGAGGATTGAATATCGAGGATTGACGCTTGAGGATTGAGGGTTGAGGATGTAGGATTGAAGAGAGAGGACTGAGTGTTGGAGATTGAGTGTTGAGAATTGATGCTTGAGGTTTGAGATTTGATTATTGAATATTCTGGATTGAGTATTGAACCATCAGAATTCAGGATGTTCTGTTGAGTATTGAGAATTGAGGATTGATGGTTGAGGGTTGATTGTTGAATATTGAGGATTGAGGATTGAGGATTGTGGATTGAAGATTGAAGATTGAGTATTGGGGATTGAATATTGAGGATTGAGGGTTGAGTGCTGAGAATGAGGGCTGAAGGTTGAGGATTGAGGTTTGAGGGTTGAGTATTGAAGATTGAGGATGATGATTGAGGATTGAGGATTGAGGATTGAGGATTGAGGATTTAGAATTGAGAATTGAGGATGAGGACTGAGGGTTGAGGATTGAGGTTTGAGGAACGAGGATTGAGGATTGAGGATTGAGGACTGATGGTTGAGTATTGAGAATTGAGGCTTGAGGTTTGAGGATTGAGTACTGAAGATTGAGGATATATGACTGAGGATTGAGGATTGAGGATTGAGGATTGAGGATTGAGGATTGAAGATTGAGTTTTGGGGATTGAATATTGAGGATTGAGGATTGAGGAATGAGAATGAGGGCTGAGGGTTAAGGATTGAGGTTTGAGTATAGAATCCTGAGAATTCAGGATATTCTATTGAGTATTGAGAATTGAGGATTGATGGTTGAGTATTGAGCATTTGGGATTGAAGATTGAGTATTGAAGATTGAGGATTGATGATTGAGGATTGAGGATTGAGGATTGAGGATTGAGTATTGAGGACTGAGGGTTGAGGATTGAGGATTGAGGATTGAGGATTGAGGATTGAGTATTGAAGATTGAGTATTGATGCCTGAGGATTGAGGATTGAGGATTGAGTATTGAGGATTGAGGATTGAGGATTGAAGATTGAGGATTGAGAATTGAGGGTTGAGGTTTGAGGTTTGAGGACTGAGGATTGAGGATTGAGAATTGAGGATTGATGGTTGAGTATTGAGGATTGATGGTTGAGGGTTGAGTGTTGAATATTGAGGATTGAGGATTGAGGATTGAGGATTGATGATTGAGGATTGAAGATTGATTATTGATGATTGAAGATTGAGGATTGAGGATTGAGGGCTGAGGATTGAGGAATAGGACTGACGGTTGAGGATTGAGGTTTGAGGATTGAGGATTGAGGATTGAGGACTGAGGCTTGAGGATTGAGGATTGAGCATTGAGGATTGAAGATTGAGGACTGGCGATTGAGGATTGAAGTTTGAGGACTGAGGATTGAGGATTGAGAATTGAGAATTGAGGATGAGGACTGAGGGTTGAGGATTGAGGTTTGAGGAACGAGGATTGAGGATTGAAGAACGAGGATTGAGTATTGAGGATTGAAGATTGAGTATTGGTGATTGAAGGTTGAGTATTGAGGATTGAGCGTTGAGGATTGAGGACGAGGACTGACGGTTGAGGATTGAGGTTTGAGGATTGAGGATTGAGGATTGAGGACTGAGGCTTGAGGATTGACGATTGAGCATAGAGGATTGAAGATTGAGGACTGGCGATTGAGGATTGAAGATTGAAGATTAAGGACTGAGGATTGGGGATAGAGGATCTAGGATTGGAGATTGATTTTTGGGGACTGATGATTGAGGATTGAGGATTGAGGATTGAGAATTGAGAATTGTGGATGAGGACTGAGGGTTGACGATTGAGGTTTGAGGATCGAGGATTAAGGATTGAGGATTGAGGACTGAGGATTGACGATTGAGTATTGAAGATTGAGGATTTATGACTGAGGATTGAGGATTGAGGATTGAGGATTGAGGATTGAGGATTGAAGATTGAGTATTGGGGATTGAATATTGAGGATTGAGGGTTGAGTGTTGAGAATGAGGGCTGAAGGTTGAGGATTGAGGTTTGAGGATTGAGTATTGAAGATTGAGGATGATGATTGAGGATTGAGGATTGAGGATTGAGGATTGAGTATTGAGGATTGAAGATTGAGTATTGAGGATTGAAGATTGATGATTGAGGATTGAGGATTGAGGATTGAGTATTGAGGATTGACGCTTGAGGATTGAGGGTTGAGGATGTAGGATTGAAGAGAGAGGACTGAGTGTTGGAGATTGAGTGTTGAGAATTGATGCTTGAGGTTTGAGATTTGATTATTGAATATTCTGGATTGAGTATTGAACCATCAGAATTCAGGATGTTCTGTTGAGTATTGAGAATTGAGGATTGATGGTTGAGGGTTGATTGTTGAATATTGAGGATTGAGGATTAAGGATTGAGGATTGATGATTGAGGATTGAAGATTGATTATTGATGATTGAAGATTGAGGATTAAGGATTGAGGATTGGGGATTGAGGATGTAGTATTGGAGGTGATCATTGCTGATTGAAGATTGAGGATTGAGGATTGAGCATTGAGGATTGAGGATTGATGATTGAAGATTGAGTATTGAGGATTGAATATTGAGGATTGAGGATTGAGGATTGAGGATTGAGGATTGAGGATTGAGTATTGAAGATTGAGTATTGATCACTGAGGATTGAGGGTCGAGGATTGATGATTGAAGATTGAATATTGAGGATATAAGATTGAGGATTGATGATTGAGGGTTGAGGATGGAGGATGAGGGCTGATGGTTGAGGATTAAGGTTTGAGGACAGAGGACTGAGGATTGAGGATTGAGAATTGAGGATTGGGGATTGAGGATTGAAGATTGAGGATTGGGTATTGAGGATTGAAGAATGAGGATTGAGGATTGAGGATTGAGGATTGAGGATTGAAGATTGAGTATTGAGGATTGAAGATTGACGATTGAGGATTAAGGATTGAGGATTGAGGATTGAGGATTGAAGATTCAGTATTGAGGATTGAAGGTTGAGTATTGTGGATTGAGGATGGAGGATTGGGGATTGGGGACTGAGTGTTGAATGTTGAGTGATGTGAATTGATGTTTGAGGATAGAGACTTGAAGACTGCAGATTGAGTATTGAGTATTGAAATCTGTGAATTGATGATATTCCATTGAGGATTGAGGATTGACAACAGATTGTTGAGGACTGAGGGCTGAAGATTGAGGATTCAGGATTGAGGTTTCAGGATTGATGTTTGAGGACTGAGTATTGAGGATTGAGGATTGAAGATTGAAGATTGAGGATTGGGTATTGAGGATTGAAGAATGAGGATTGAGGATTGAGGATTGAGGATTGTGGATTGAAGATTGAGTATTGAGGATTGAAGATTGACGATTGAGAATTAAGGATTGAAGATTGAGGATTAAGGATTGAAGATTGGGGATTGAGGATCTAGGATTGGAGATTGATTATTGAGGATGGAACATTGAGGATTTAGGATTGAGGATTGAGAATTGAGAATTGAGGATGAGGACTGAGGGTTGAGGGTTGAGGTTTGAGGAATGAGGATTGAGGGTTGAGGATTGAGGATTGAGGATTAAGGATTGAGGATTGAGTATTGAAGATTGAGTATTGATGCCTGAGGATTGAGGATTGAGGATTGAGGATTGAGGATTGAGGATTGAGGATTGAAGATTGAGGATTGAGAATTGAGGGTTGAGGATTGAGGTTTGAGGACTGAGGATTGAGGATTGAGAATTGAGGCTTGAGGATTGAGGATAGGGGATTGAAGATTGAGGACTGAGGATTGAGGATGAGGGCTGAGAGTTGAGGATTGAGGTTTGAGGTCTGAGGACTGAGGATTGAGGTTTGAGAATTGAGGATTGAGGATTGAGGATTGAAGATTGAGGATTGGGGACTGAGTGTTGAGGGTTGAGTGATGAGAATTGATGTTTCTGGATAGAGATTTGAAGATTGCAGATTTAGTATTGAGTATTGAAAGGTGTGAATTGATGATATTCTATTGAGGATTGAGAATTGACGACTGATCGTTGAGGACTGAGGTCTGAAGATTGAGGATTCATGATTGTGGATTCATGATTGTGGTTTGAGGACTGAGAATTGAGGATTGAGTATTGAGAATTGAGGATTGAGGATTGAGGATTGAGGATTGAAGATTGAGGATTGGGTATTGCGGATTGAACATTGAGGATTGAGGATTGAGTATTGAGGGTTGTGGATTGAGGACGAGGACTGAAGTTCGAATATTGATGTTTGAGGTCTGAGGATTGAGGATTGAGGATTGAGAATTGTTGATTGAGGATTGAGGATTGAAGATAGAGGATTGGGTATTGAGGATGGAAGAATGAGGATTGAGGATTGAAGATTGAGGATTGAGGATTGCAGATTGAGTATTGAGGATTGAAGATTGCGGATTCAGGATTGAGGATTGAGGATTGAGGATTGAGGATTGAGGATTGAAGATTGAGTATTGAGGATTGAAGATTGAGGATTAAGGATTGAGGATTGTGGATTGAGGATCTAGGATTGGAGATTGATTATTGGGGATTGAAGATTGAGGATTGAGGATTGAGGATTGAGAATTGAGAATTGAGGGTGAGGACTGAGGGTTGAGGATTGAGGTTTGAGGAACGAGGATGAGGATTGAGGATTGAGGACTGAGGATTGACGGTTGAGGATTGAGGTTTGAGGATTGAGGATTGAGGATTGAGGACTGAGGCTTGAGGATTGAGGATTGAGCATTGATGATTGAAGATTGAGGACTGGCGATTGAGGATTGATGTTTGAGGACTGAGGATTGAGGATTGAGAATTGAGAATTGAGGATGAGGACTGAGGGTTGAGGATTGAGGTTTGAGGAACGAGGATTGAGGATTGAAGAACGAGGATTGAGTATTGAGGATTGAAGATTGAGTATTGATGATTGAAGATTGAGTATTGAGGATTGAGGGTTGAGGATTGAGGACGAGGACTGACGGTTGAGGATTGAGGTTTGAGGATTGAGGATTGAGGATTGAGGACTGAGGCTTGAGGATTGACGATTGAGCATAGAGGATTGAAGATTGAGGACTGGCGATTGAGGATTGAAGATTGAAGATTAAGGACTGAGGATTGGGGATAGAGGATCTAGGATTGGAGATTGATTTTTGGGGACTGATGATTGAGGATTGAGGATTGAGGATTGAGAATTGAGAATTGTGGATGAGGACTGAGGGTTGACGATTGAGGTTTGAGGATCGAGGATTAAGGATTGAGGATTGAGGACTGAGGATTGACGATTGAGTATTGAAGATTGAGGATTTATGACTGAGGATTGAGGATTGAGGATTGAGGATTGAGGATTGAAGATTGAAGATTGAGTATTGGGGATTGAATATTGAGGATTGAGGGTTGAGTGTTGAGAATGAGGGCTCAAGGTTGAGGATTGAGGTTTGAGGATTGAGTATTGAAGATTGAGGATGATGATTGAGGATTGAGGATTGAGGATTGAGGATTGAGTATTGAGGATTGAAGATTGAGTATTGAGGATTGAAGATTGATGATTGAGGATTGAGGATTGAGGATTGAATATCGAGGATTGACGCTTGAGGATTGAGGGTTGAGGATGTAGGATTGAAGAGAGAGGACTGAGTGTTGGAGATTGAGTGTTGAGAATTGATGCTTGAGGTTTGAGATTTGATTATTGAATATTCTGGATTGAGTATTGAACCATCAGAATTCAGGATGTTCTGTTGAGTATTGAGAATTGAGGATTGATGGTTGAGGGTTGATTGTTGAATATTGAGGATTGAGGATTGAGGATTGTGGATTGAAGATTGAAGATTGAGTATTGGGGATTGAATATTGAGGATTGAGGGTTGAGTGCTGAGAATGAGGGCTGAAGGTTGAGGATTGAGGTTTGAGGGTTGAGTATTGAAGATTGAGGATGATGATTGAGGATTGAGGATTGAGGATTGAGGATTGAGGATTTAGAATTGAGAATTGAGGATGAGGACTGAGGGTTGAGGATTGAGGTTTGAGGAACGAGGATTGAGGATTGAGGATTGAGGACTGATGGTTGAGTATTGAGAATTGAGGCTTGAGGTTTGAGGATTGAGTACTGAAGATTGAGGATATATGACTGAGGATTGAGGATTGAGGATTGAGGATTGAGGATTGAGGATTGAAGATTGAGTTTTAGGGATTGAATATTGAGGATTGAGGATTGAGGAATGAGAATGAGGGCTGAGGGTTAAGGATTGAGGTTTGAGTATAGAATCCTGAGAATTCAGGATATTCTATTGAGTATTGAGAATTGAGGATTGATGGTTGAGTATTGAGCATTTGGGATTGAAGATTGAGTATTGAAGATTGAGGATTGATGGTTGAGGATTGAGGATTGAGGATTGAGGATTGAGTATTGAGGACTGAGGGTTGAGGATTGAGGATTGAGGATTGAGGATTGAGGATTGAGTATTGAAGATTGAGTATTGATGCCTGAGGATTGAGGATTGAGGATTGAGGATTGAGGATTGAGGATTGAGGATTGAAGATTGAGGATTGAGAATTGAGGGTTGAGGTTTGAGGTTTGAGGACTGAGGATTGAGGATTGAGAATTGAGGATTGATGGTTGAGTATTGAGGATTGATGGTTGAGTGTTGAGTGTTGAATATTGAGGATTGAGGATTGAGGATTGAGGATTGATGATTGAGGATTGAAGATTGATTATTGATGATTGAAGATTGAGGATTGAGGATTGAGGGCTGAGGATTGAGGAATAGGACTGACGGTTGAGGATTGAGGTTTGAGGATTGAGGATTGAGGATTGAGGACTGAGGCTTGAGGATTGAGGATTGAGCATTGAGGATTGAAGATTGAGGACTGGCGATTGAGGATTGAAGTTTGAGGACTGAGGATTGAGGATTGAGAATTGAGAATTGAGGATGAGGACTGAGGGTTGAGGATTGAGGTTTGAGGAACGAGGATTGAGGATTGAAGAACGAGGATTGAGTATTGAGGATTGAAGATTGAGTATTGGTGATTGAAGGTTGAGTATTGAGGATTGAGCGTTGAGGATTGAGGACGAGGACTGACGGTTGAGGATTGAGGTTTGAGGATTGAGGATTGAGGATTGAGGACTGAGGCTTGAGGACTGAGGCTTGAGGATTGACGATTGAGCATAGAGGATTGAAGATTGAGGACTGGCGATTGAGGATTGAAGATTGAAGATTAAGGACTGAGGATTGGGGATAGAGGATCTAGGATTGGAGATTGATTTTTGGGGACTGATGATTGAGGATTGAGGATTGAGGATTGAGAATTGAGAATTGTGGATGAGGACTGAGGGTTGACGATTGAGGTTTGAGGATCGAGGATTAAGGATTGAGGATTGAGGACTGAGGATTGACGATTGAGTATTGAAGATTGAGGATTTATGACTGAGGATTGAGGATTGAGGATTGAGGATTGAGGATTGAGGATTGAAGATTGAGTATTGGGGATTGAATATTGAGGATTGAGGGTTGAGTGTTGAGAATGAGGGCTGAAGGTTGAGGATTGAGGTTTGAGGATTGAGTATTGAAGATTGAGGATGATGATTGAGGATTGAGGATTGAGGATTGAGGATTGAGTATTGAGGATTGAAGATTGAGTATTGAGGATTGAAGATTGATGATTGAGGATTGAGGATTGAGGATTGAGTATTGAGGATTGACGCTTGAGGATTGAGGGTTGAGGATGTAGGATTGAAGAGAGAGGACTGAGTGTTGGAGATTGAGTGTTGAGAATTGATGCTTGAGGTTTGAGATTTGATTATTGAATATTCTGGATTGAGTATTGAACCATCAGAATTCAGGATGTTCTGTTGAGTATTGAGAATTGAGGATTGATGGTTGAGGGTTGATTGTTGAATATTGAGGATTGAGGATTAAGGATTGAGGATTGATGATTGAGGATTGAAGATTGATTATTGATGATTGAAGATTGAGGATTAAGGATTGAGGATTGGGGATTGAGGATGTAGTATTGGAGGTGATCATTGCTGATTGAAGATTGAGGATTGAGGATTGAGCATTGAGGATTGAGGATTGATGATTGAAGATTGAGTATTGAGGATTGAATATTGAGGATTGAGGATTGAGGATTGAGGATTGAGGATTGAGGATTGAGTATTGAAGATTGAGTATTGATCACTGAGGATTGAGGGTCGAGGATTGATGATTGAAGATTGAATATTGAGGATATAAGATTGAGGATTGATGATTGAGGGTTGAGGATGGAGGATGAGGGCTGATGGTTGAGGATTAAGGTTTGAGGACAGAGGACTGAGGATTGAGGATTGAGAATTGAGGATTGGGGATTGAGGATTGAAGATTGAGGATTGGGTATTGAGGATTGAAGAATGAGGATTGAGGATTGAGGATTGAGGATTGAGGATTGAAGATTGAGTATTGAGGATTGAAGATTGACGATTGAGGATTAAGGATTGAGGATTGAGGATTGAGGATTGAAGATTCAGTATTGAGGATTGAAGGTTGAGTATTGTGGATTGAGGATGGAGGATTGGGGATTGGGGACTGAGTGTTGAATGTTGAGTGATGTGAATTGATGTTTGAGGATAGAGACTTGAAGACTGCAGATTGAGTATTGAGTATTGAAATCTGTGAATTGATGATATTCCATTGAGGATTGAGGATTGACAACAGATTGTTGAGGACTGAGGGCTGAAGATTGAGGATTCAGGATTGAGGTTTCAGGATTGATGTTTGAGGACTGAGTATTGAGGATTGAGGATTGAAGATTGAAGATTGAGGATTGGGTATTGAGGATTGAAGAATGAGGATTGAGGATTGAGGATTGAGGATTGTGGATTGAAGATTGAGTATTGAGGATTGAAGATTGACGATTGAGAATTAAGGATTGAAGATTGAGGATTAAGGATTGAAGATTGGGGATTGAGGATCTAGGATTGGAGATTGATTATTGAGGATGGAACATTGAGGATTTAGGATTGAGGATTGAGAATTGAGAATTGAGGATGAGGACTGAGGGTTGAGGGTTGAGGTTTGAGGAATGAGGATTGAGGGTTGAGGATTGAGGATTGAGGATTAAGGATTGAGGATTGAGTATTGAAGATTGAGTATTGATGCCTGAGGATTGAGGATTGAGGATTGAGGATTGAGGATTGAGGATTGAGGATTGAAGATTGAGGATTGAGAATTGAGGGTTGAGGATTGAGGTTTGAGGACTGAGGATTGAGGATTGAGAATTGAGGCTTGAGGATTGAGGATAGGGGATTGAAGATTGAGGACTGAGGATTGAGGATGAGGGCTGAGAGTTGAGGATTGAGGTTTGAGGTCTGAGGACTGAGGATTGAGGTTTGAGAATTGAGGATTGAGGATTGAGGATTGAAGATTGAGGATTGGGGACTGAGTGTTGAGGGTTGAGTGATGAGAATTGATGTTTCTGGATAGAGATTTGAAGATTGCAGATTTAGTATTGAGTATTGAAAGGTGTGAATTGATGATATTCTATTGAGGATTGAGAATTGACGACTGATCGTTGAGGACTGAGGTCTGAAGATTGAGGATTCATGATTGTGGATTCATGATTGTGGTTTGAGGACTGAGAATTGAGGATTGAGTATTGAGAATTGAGGATTGAGGATTGAGGATTGAGGATTGAAGATTGAGGATTGGGTATTGCGGATTGAACATTGAGGATTGAGGATTGAGTATTGAGGGTTGTGGATTGAGGACGAGGACTGAAGTTCGAATATTGATGTTTGAGGTCTGAGGATTGAGGATTGAGGATTGAGAATTGTTGATTGAGGATTGAGGATTGAAGATAGAGGATTGGGTATTGAGGATGGAAGAATGAGGATTGAGGATTGAAGATTGAGGATTGAGGATTGCAGATTGAGTATTGAGGATTGAAGATTGCGGATTCAGGATTGAGGATTGAGGATTGAGGATTGAGGATTGAGGATTGAAGATTGAGTATTGAGGATTGAAGATTGAGGATTAAGGATTGAGGATTGTGGATTGAGGATCTAGGATTGGAGATTGATTATTGGGGATTGAAGATTGAGGATTGAGGATTGAGGATTGAGAATTGAGAATTGAGGGTGAGGACTGAGGGTTGAGGATTGAGGTTTGAGGAACGAGGATGAGGATTGAGGATTCAGGACTGAGGATTGACGATTGAGTATTGAAGATTGAGGATTTATGACTGAGGATTGAGGATTGAGGATTGAGGATTGAGGATTGAGGATTGAAGATTGCGTATAGAGGATTGAATATTGAGGACTGAGGATTGAGTATTGAGGATTGAGTATGAGGGCTGAGGGTTGACGATTGAGGTTTGAGTATACAATCCTGAGAATTCAGGATATTCTATTGAGAATTGAGAATTGAGGATTGATGGTTGAGTATTGAGAATTGAGGTTTGAGGTTTGAGGATTGAGTATTGAAGATTGAGGATTAATGATTGAGGATTGAGGATTGAGGATTGAATATTGAAGATTGAGTATTGATGCCTGAGGATTGAGGATTGAGGATTGAGGATTGAGGATTGAGGATTGAGGATTGAGTATTGAAGATTAAGTATTGATCACTGAGGATTGAGGATTGAGGATTGAGGATCGAGGATTGAGGATTGAAGATTGAATATTGAGGATATAAGATTGAGGATTGATGATTGAGGATTGAGGATGGAGGATGAGGGCTGAGGATTGAGGATTGAGGTTTGAGGACAGAGGACTGAGGATTGAGGATTGAGAATTGAGGATTGAGGATTGAGGATTGAAGATTGAGGATTGGGTATTGAGGATTGAAGAATGAGGATTGAGGATTGAGGATTGAGGATTGAGGATTGAGGATTGAAGATTGATTATAGAGGATTGAAGATTGACGATTGAGGATTAAGGATTGAGGATTGAGGATTGAGGATTGAAGATTCAGTATTGAGGATTGAAGGTTGAGTATTGTGGATTGAGGATGGAGGATTGAGGATTGGGGACTGAGTGTTGAGGGTTGAGTGATGTGAATTGATGTTTGAGGATAGAGACTTGAAGACTGCAGATTGAGTATTGAGTATTGAAATCTGTGAATTGATGATACTCCGTTGAGGATTGAGGATTGAAGATTGAGTATTGAGGATTGAAGATTGACGATTGAGGATTCAGGATTGAGGTTTCAGGATTGATGTTTGAGGACTGAGTATTGAGGATTGAGGATTGAAGATTGAAGATTGGGGATTGGGTATTGAGGATTGAGGAATGAGGATTGAGGATTCAGGATTGAGGATTGTGGATAGAAGATTGAGTATTGAGGATTGAAGATTGACGATTGAGAATTAAGGATTGAAGATTGAGGATTAAGGATTGAAGATTGGGGATTGAGGATCTAGGATTGGAGATTGATTATTGAGGATTGAAGATTGAGGATTGAGGATTGAGGATTGAGAATTGAGAATTGAGGATGAGGACTGACGGTTGAGGATTGAGGTTTGAGGAATGAGGATTGAGGGTTGAGGATTGAGGTCTGAGGATTGACGATTGAGTATTGAAGATTGAGGATTTATGACTGAGGATTGAGGATTGAGGATTGAGGATTGAGGACTGAGGATTGAAGATTGAGTATAGAGGATTGAATATTGAGGATTGAGGATTGAGTATTGAGGATTGAGGATGAGGGCTGAGGGTTGAGGATTGAGGTTTGAGTATAGAATCCTGAGAATTCAGGATATTATATGGAGCATTGAGAATTGAGGATTGATGGTTGAGTATTGAGAATTGAGGTTTGAGGGTTGAGGATTGAGTATTGAAGATTGAGGATTAATGATTGAGGATTGAGTATTGAGGATTGAGGATTGAGGATTGAGGATTGAAGATTGAGTATTGAGCATTGAAGGTTGAAGATTGAAGATAGAGGATTGAGGATTGAGGATTGAGGATTGAGTATTGAGGATTGACGCTTGAGGATTGAGGGTTGAGGATGTAGGATTGAAGAGAGAGGACTGAGTGTTGAGGATTGAGTGTTGAGAATTGATGCTTGAGGTTTGAGATTTGATTATTGAATATTGTGAATTTTGTATTGAACCATGAGAATTCAGGATGTTCTATTGAGTATTGAGCATTGAGCATTGATGGTTGAGTATTGAGGATTGATGGTTGAGGGTTGAGTGTTGAATATTGAGGATTGAGGTTTGAGGATTGAGGATTGAGGATTGTGGATTGAAGATTGAGTATTGATAATTGAAGATTGACGATTGAGAATTATGGATTGAAGATTGAGGATTAAGGACTGAAGATTGGGGATTGAGGATCTAGGATTGGAGATTGATTATTGAGGATGGAAGATTAAGGATTGAGGATTGAGGATTGAGAATTGAGAATTGAGGATGAGGACTGAGGGTTGAGGATTGAGGTTTGAGGAATGAGGATTGAGGGTTGAGGATTGAGGATTGAGGATTGAGGATTGAGGATTGAGTATTGAAGATTGAGTATTGATGCCTGAGGATTGAGGACTGAGGATTGAGGATTGAGGATTGAGGATTGAGGATTGAAGATTGAGGATTGAGAATTGAGGGTTGAGGATTGAGGTTTGAGGACTGAGGGCTGAGGTTTGAGAATTGAGGCTTGAGGATTGAGGATAGGGGATTGAGGATTGAGGACTGAGGATTCAGGATGAGGGCTGAGAATTGAGGATTGAAGTCTGAGGTCTGAGGACTGAGGATTGAGGATTGAGAATTGAGGATTGAGGATGAGGATTGAAGATTGAGGATTGGGGACTGAGTGTTGAGGGTTGAGTGATGAGAATTGATGTTTCTGGATAGAGATTTGAACATTGCAGATTTAGTATTGAGTATTGAAAGGTGTGAACTGATGAGATTCTATTGAGGATTGAGAATTGACGACTGACTGTTGAATACTCAGGTCTGAAGATTGAGGATTCATGATTGTGGATTCAGGATTGAGGTTTGAGGACTGAGAATTGAGGATTGAGTATTGAGAATTGAGGATTGAGGATTGAGGATTGAGGATTGAAGATTGAGGATTGGGTATTGCGGATTGAACATGGAGGATTGAGGATTGAGGATTGAGGATTGAGGATTGCAGATTGAGTATTGAGGATTGAAGATTGCGGATTCAGGATTGAGGATTGAGGATTGAGGATTGAGGATTGAGGATTGAAGATTGAGTATTGGGGATTGAATATTGAGGATTGAGGATTGAGGAATGAGAATGAGGGCTGAGGGTTGAGGATTGAGGTTTGAGTATAGAATCCTAAGAATTCAGGATATTCTATTGAGCATTGAGAGTTTAGGATTGATGGTTGAGTATTGACGATTGAGGATTGAGTATTGAAGATTGAGGATTGATGATTGAGGTTTGAGGATTGAGGATTGAGGATTGAGTATTGAGGATTGAAGATTGAGTATGGAGGATTGAAGATTGATGGTCGAGGATTGAGGATTGAGGATTGAGTATTGAGGATTGACGCTTGAGGGTTGAGGGTTGAGGATGTAGGATTGAAGAGAGAGGACTGAGTGTTGAGGATTGAGTGTTGAGAATTGATGCCTGAGGTTTGGGATTTGATTATTGAATATTGTGAATTGCGTATTGAACCATGAGAATTCAGGATGTTCTATTGAGTATTGAGAATTGAGCATTGATGGTTGAGTATTGAGGATGGATGGTTGAGGGTTGAGTGTTGAATATTGAGGATTGAGGTTTGAGGATTGGGGATTGATGATTGGGGATTGAAGATTGATTACTGATGATTGAAGATTGAGGATTGAGGATTGAGGGTTGAGGATTGAGGAAGAGGACTGACGGTTGAGGATTGAGGTTTGAGGATTGTGGATTGAGGATTGAGGATTGAGGATTGAATATTGAAGATTGAGTATTGATGCCTGAGGATTGAGGATTGAGGATTGAGGATTGAGGATTGAGGATTGAGGATTGAGGATTGAGTATTGAAGATAGAGTATTGATCACTGAGGATTGAGGATTGAGGATTGAGTATCGAGGATTGAGGATTGAAGATTGAATATTGAGGATATAAGATTGAGGATTGCTGATTGAGGATTGAGGATGGAGGATGAGGGCTGAGGGTTGAGGATTGAGGTTTGAGGACAGAGGACTGAGGATTGAGGATTGAAGATTCAGTATTGAGGATTGAAGGTTGAGGATTGTGGATCGTGGATGGAGGATTGAGGATTGGGGACTGAGTGTTGAGGGTTGAGTGATGTGAATTGATGTTTGAGGATAGAGGCTTGAAGGCTGCAGATTGAGTATTGAGTATTGAAATCTGTGAATTGATGATATTCCGTTGAGGATTGAGGATTGAAGATTGAGTATTGAGGATTGAAGATTGACGATTGAGGATTCAGGATTGAGGTTTCAGGATTGATGTTTGAGGACTGAGTATTGAGGATTGAGGATTGAAGATTGAAGATTGAGGATTGGGTATTGAGGATTGAAGAATGAGGATTGAGGATTCAGGATTGAGGATTGTGGATAGAAGATTGAGTATTGAGGATTGAAGATTGACGATTGAGAATTAAGGATTGAAGATTGAGGATTAAGGATTGAAGATTGGGGACTGAGTATCTAGGATTGGAGAATGATTATTGAGGATTGAAGATTGAGGATTGAGGATTGAGGATTGAGAATTGAGAATTGAGGATGAGGACTGAGGGTTGAGGATTGAGGTTTGAGGAATGAGGATTGAGGGTTGAGGATTGAGGTCTGAGGATTGACGATTGAGTATTGAAGATTGAGGATTTATGACTGAGGATTGAGGATTGAGGATTGAGGATTGAGAATTGAGGATTGAAGATTGAGTATAGAGGATTGAATATTGAGGATTGAGGATTGAGTATTGAGGATTGAGGATGAGGGCTGAGGGTTGAGGATTGAGGTTTGAGTATAGAATCCTGAGAATTCAGGATATTATATGGAGCATTGAGAATTGAGGATTGATGGTTGAGTATTGAGAATTGAGGTTTGAGGGTTGAGGATTGAGTATTGATGATTGACCATTAATGATTGAGGATTGAGTATTGAGGATTGAGGATTGAGGATTGAGGATTGAGGATTGAAGATTGAGTATTGAGCATTGAAGATTGAAGATCGAAGATTGAGGATTGAGGATTGAGGACTGAGTATTGAGGATTGACGCTTGAGGATTGAGGGTTGAGGATGTAGGATTGAAGAGAGAGGACTGAGTGTTGAGGATTGAGTGTTGAGAATTGATGCTTGAGGTTTGAGATTTGATTATTGAATATTGTGAATTTGGTATTGAACCATGAGAATTCAGGATGTTCTATTGAGTATTGAGAATTGAGCATTGATGGTTGAGTATTGAGGATTGATGGTTGAGGGTTGAGTGTTGAATATTGAGGATTGAGGTTTGAAGGATTGAGGATTGATGATTGGGGATTGAAGATTGATTATTGATGATTGAAGATTGAGGATTGAGGATTGAGGGTTGAGGATTGAGGAAGAGGACTGACGGTTGAGGATTGAGGTTTGAGGATTGAGGATTGAGGATTGAGGACTGAGGCTCGAGGATTGAGGATTGAGCATTGAGGATTGAAGATTGAGGACTGGCGATTGAGGATTGAAGATTGAGGATTAAGGATTGAGGATTGGGGATTCAGGATGTAGGATTGAAGATTGATTATTGAGGATTGAAGATAGAGTATTGATGATTGAGTATTGAGGATTGAGAAGTGAGGATAGAGGATAGAGGATTGAGGATTGAGTATTGAGGATTGAAGATTGAGGATTGAGGATTGTGGATTGAGGATTGAGGATTGAGGTTTGAGGATTGAGGATTGAGTGTTGTGGATTGAGGACGAGGACTGAGGGTTGTGTATTGATGTTTAAGGTCTGAGGATTGAGGATTGAGGATTGAGAATTGAGGATTGAGGATTGAGGATTGAAGATTGAGGTTTGGGTATTGAGGATTGAAGAATGAGGATTGAGGATTGAGTATTGATGATTGAAGATTGAGTATTGAGCATTGAAGATTGAGGATTGAGGATAGAGGATTGAAGATGGAGTATGAGGGCTGTGGGTTGATGTTTGAGGTTTGAGTATTGAATCCTGAGAATTCAGGATATTCTATTGAGTATTGAGAATTGAGAATTGATGGTTGAGTATTGAGCATTGGGGATTGAAGATTGAGTATTGAAGATAGAGGATTGATGATTGAGGATTGAGGATTGAGGATTGAGGATTGAGGATTGATGATAGAGTATTGAGGACTGAGCATTGAGGTTTGAGGACTGAGGACTGAGTATTGAGGATTGAGGATTGAGGATAGAGGACTGAGGATTGAAGATTGAGGATTGGGGACTGAGGATTGAATATTCAGGATTGACGATTGAGGATTGAGGATTGAGGATTGAAGATTCATTATTGAGGATTGAAGATTGAGGATTGAGGATTGAGGATTGAAGGGTGAATATTGATGAATGAAGATTCAGGATTGATGATTGAGGGTTGTGTATTGAGGACGAGGACTGAGGGTTGAGTATTGATACTTGAGGTCTGAGGATTGAGGATTGAGGATTGCGAATTGAGGATTGAGGATTGAAGATTGAGGATTGGGTATTGAGGATTGAAGAATGAGGATTGAGGATTGAGGATTGAGTATTGAGGATGAGGACTGAGGGTTGAGGATTGAGGTTTGAGGTTTGAGGAACGAGTATTGAGGATTGTGGATTGAGGACTGAGGATTGACGATTGTGTATTGAAGATTGAGGATTTATGACTGAGGATTGAGGATTGAGGATTGAGGATTGAGGATTGAGGATTGAAGATTGCGTATAGAGGATTGAATATTGAGGATAGAGGATTGAGTATTGAAGATTGAGGATTGATGATTGAGGTTTGAGGATTGAGGATTGAGGATTGAGTATTGAGGATTGAAGATTGAGTATGGAGTATTGAAGATTGATGTTTGAAGATTGAGGATTGAGGATTGAGTATTTGAGGATTGACGCTTGAGGGTTGAGGGTTGAGGATGTAGGATTGAAGAGAGAGGACTGAGTGTTGAGGATTGAGTGTAGAGAATTGATGCTTGAGGTTTGAGATTTGATTATTGAATATTGTGAATTTTGTATTGAACCATGAGAATTCAGGATGTTCTATTGAGTATTGAGAATTGAGCATTGGTGGTTGAGTATTGAGGATGGATGGTTGAGGGTTGAGTGTTGAATATTGAGGATTGAGGTTTGAGGATTGAGGATTGATGATTGGGGATTGAAGATTGATTATTGATGATTGAAGATTGAGGATTGAGGATTGAGGGTTGAGGATTGAGGAAGAGGACTGACGGTTGAGGATTGAGGTTTGAGGATTGAGGATTGAGGATTGAGGACTGAGGCTTGAGGATTGAGGATTGAGCATTGAGGATTGAAGATTGAGGACTTGCGATTGAGGATTGAAGATTGAGGATTAAGGGTTGAGGATTGGGGATTCAGGATGTAGGATTGGAGATTGATTATTGAGGATTGAAGATAGAGTATTGATGATTGAGTATTGAGGATTGAGAATTGAGGATAGAGGATTGAGGATTGAGTATTGAGGATTGAAGATTGAGGATTGAGGATTGAGGATGGAGGATTGAGGATTGAGGTTTGAGGATTGAGGATTGAGGATTGAGGATTGAGGATTGAGGATTGAAGATTGAATATTGATGATTGAAGATTGAGGATTGAGTATTGAGGGTTGTGGATTGAGGACGAGGACTGAGGGTTGAGAATTGATGTTTGAGGTCTGAGGATTGAGGATTGAGGATTGAGAATTGATGATTGAGGATTGAGGATTGAAGATTGAGGACTGGGTATTGAGGATGGAAGAATGAGGATTGAGGATTGAAGATTGAGGATTGAGGATTGCAGATTGAGTATTGAGGATTGAAGATTGAGGATTCAGGATTGAGGATTGAGGATTGAGGACTGACGATTGAGAATTGAGGATTGAAGATTGAGTATTGAGGATTGATGATTGAGGATTAAGGATTGAGGATTGAGTATTGAGGATGAGGACTGAGGGTTGAGGATTGAGGTTTGAGGTTTGAGGAACGAGGATTGAGGATTGAGGATTGAGGACTAAGGATTGACGATTGCGTATTGAAGATTGAGGATTTATGACTGAGGATTGAGGATTGAGGATTGAGGATTGAGGATTGAGGATTGAAGATTGCGTATAGAGGATTGAATATTGAGGAAAGAGGATTGAGTATTGAAGATTGAGGATTGATGATTGAGGTTTGAGGATTGAGGATTGAGGATTGGGTATTGAGGATTGAAGATTGAGTATGGAGGATTGAAGATTGATGGTTGAGGATTGAGGATTGACGATTGAGTATTGAGGATTGACGCTTGAGGGTTGAGGGTTGAGGATGTAGGATTGAAGAGAGAGGACTGAGTGTTGAGGATTGAGTGTTGAGAATTGATGCTTGAGGTTTGAGATTTGATTATTGAATATTGTGAATTGCGTATTGAACCATGAGAATTCAGGATGTTCTATTGAGCATTGAGAATTGAGCATTGATGGTTGAGTATTGAGGATGGATGGTTGAGGGTTGAGTGTTGAATATTGAGGATTGAGGTTTGAGGATTGAGGATTGATGATTGGGGATTGAAGATTGATTACTGATGATTGAAGATTGAGGATTGAGGATTGAGGGTTGAGGATTGAGGAAGAGGACTGACGGTTGAGGATTGAGGTTTGAGGATTGAGGATTGAGGATTGTAGATTGAGTATTGAGTATTGAAGGTTGAGGATTGTGGATTGAGGATTGAGGATTGAGGATTGAATATTGAAGATGGAGTATTGATGCCTGAGGATTGAGGATTGAGGATTGAGGATTGAGGATTGAGGATTGAGGATTGAGGATTGAGTATTGAAGATTGAGTAATGATCACTGAGGATTGAGGATTGAGGATTGAGGATCGAGGATTGAGGATTGAAGATTGAACATTGAGGATATAAGATTGAGGATTGATGATTGAGGATTGAGGATGGAGGATGAGGGCTGAGGGTTGAGGATTGAGGTTTGAGGACGGAGGACTGAGGATTGAGGATTGAGAATTGAGGATTGAGGATTGAGGATTGAAGATTGAGGATTGGGTATTGAGGATTGAAGAATGAGGATTGAGGATTGAGGATTGAGGGTTGAGGATTGAAGATTGATTATTGAGGATTGAAGATTGACGATTGAGGATTAAGGATTGAGGATTGAGGATTGAGGATTGATGATTCAGTATTGAGCATTGAAGGTTGAGGATTGTGGATTGAGGATGGAGGATTGAGGATTGGGGACTGAGTGTTGAGGGTTGAGTGATGTGAATTGATGTTTGAGGATAGAGACTTGAAGACTGCAGATTGGGTATTGAGTATTGAAATCTGTGAGTTGATGATATTCCGTTGAGGATTGAGGATTGAAGATTGAGTATTGAGGATTGAAGATTGACGATTGAGGGTTCAGGATTGAGGTTTCAGGATTGATGTTTGAGGCCTGAGTATTGAGGATTGAGGATTGAGGATTGAGGATGGAGGATGAGGGCTGAGGGTTGAGGATTGAGGTTTGAGGACGGAGGACTGAGGATTGAGGATTGAGAATTGAGGATTGAGGATTGAGGATTGAAGATTGAGGATTGGGTATTGAGGATTGAAGAATGAGGATTGAGGATTGAGGATTGAGGATTGAGGATTGAAGATTGATTATTGAGGATTGAAGATTGACGATTGAGGATTAAGGATTGAGGATTGAGGATTGAGGATTGAGGATTGGGGACTGAGTGTTGAGGGTTGAGTGATGTGAATTGATGTTTGAGGATAGAGACTTCAAGACTGCAGATTGAGTATTGAGTATTGAAATCTGTGAATTGATGATATTCCGTTGAGGATTGAGGATTGAAGATTGAGTATTGAGGATTGAAGATTGACGATTGAGGATTCAGGATTGAGTTTTCAGGATTGATGTTTGAGGACTGAGTATTGAGGATTGAGGATTGAAGATTGAAGATTCAGGATTGGGTATTGAGGATTGAAGAATGAGGATTGAGGATTCAGGATTGAGGATTGTGGATAGAAGATTGAGTATTGAGGATTGAAGATTGACGATTGAGAATTAAGGATTGAAGATTGAGGATTAAGGATTGAAGATTGGGGATTGAGGATCTAGGATTGGAGATTGATTATTGAGGATTGAAGATTGAGGATTGAGGATTGAGGATTGAGAATTGAGAATTGAGGATGAGGACTGACGGTTGAGGATTGAGGTTTGAGGAATGAGGATTGAGGGTTGAGGATTGAGGTCTGAGGATTGACGATTGAGTATTGAAGATTGAGGATTTATGACTGAGGATTGAGGATTGAGGATTGAGGATTGAGGATTGAGGATTGAAGATTGAATATTGATGATTGAAGATTGAGGATTGAGGATTGAGGATTGAGGATTGAGAATTGAGAATTGAGTATGAGGACTGAGGCTTGAGGATTGAGGTTTGAGGAACGAGGATTGAGGATTGAGGATTGAGGACTGAGGATTGACGATTGAGTATTGAAGATTGAGCATTTATGACAGAGGATTGAGGATTGAGGACTGAGGATTGAGGATTGAGGATTGAAGATTGAAGATTGAGGATTGAGGATTGAGGATTGAGTATTGAGGATTGACGCTTGAGTATTGAGGTTTGAGGATGTAGGATTGAAGAGAGAGGACTGAGTGATGAGGATTCAGTGTTGAGAATGGATGCTTGAGGTTTGAGATTTGATTATTGAATATTGTGTATTGCGTATTGAACCATGAGAATTCAGGATGTTCTATTGAGTATTGAGAATTGATGATTGATGGTTGAGTATTGAGGATTGATGGTTGAGGGTTGAGTGTTGAATATTGAGGATTCAGGATTGAGGATTGAAGATTGATGATTGAGGATTGAAGATTGATTATTGATGATTGAAGATTGAGGATTGAGGATTGAGGGTTGAGGATTGAGGAAGAGGACTGACGGTTGAGGATTGAGGTTTGAGGTTTGAGGATTGAGGATTGAGGACTGAGGCTTGAGGATTAAGGATTGAGCATTGAGGATTGAAGATTGAGGACTGGCGATTGAGGATTGAAGATTGAGTATTAAGGATTGAGGATTGGGGATTGAGGATGTAGGATTGGAGATTGATTATTGAGGATTGAAAATTGAGAATTGACGATTGAGTATTGAAGATTGAGGATTGATGACTGAGGATTGAGGACTGAGGATTGAGGATGGAGGATTGAAGATTGAGGACTGAGTGTTGAGAATTGAGAATTGGGGATTGAAGATTGAGTATTGAGGATTGAAGATTGAGGATTGAGGATTGAGGATTGAGTATTGAAGGTTGAGGATTGTGGATTGAGGATTGAGGATTGAGGATTCAATATTGAAGATTGAGTATTGATGCCTGAGGATTGAGGATTGAGGATTGAGGATTGAGGATTGAGGATTGAGGATTGAGTATTGAAGATTGAGTATTGATCACTGAGGATTGAGGATTGAGGATTGAGGACCGAGGATTGAGGATTGAAGATTGAATATTGAGGATATAAGATTGAGGATTGATGATTGAGGATTGAGGATGGAGGATGAGGGCTGAGGGTTGAGGATTGAGGTTTGAGGACAGAGGACTGAGGATTGAGGATTGAGAATTGAGGATTGAGGATTGAGGATTGAAGATTGAGGATTGGGTATTGAGGATTGAAGAATGAGGATTGAGGATTGAGGATTGAGGATTGAGGATTGAAGATTGATTATTGAGGATTGAAGATTGACGATTGAGGATTAAGGATTGAGGATTGAGGATTGAGGATTGAAGATTCAGTATTGAGGATTGAAGGTTGAGGATTGTGGATTGAGGATGGAGGATTGAGGATTGGGGACTGAGTGTTGAGGGTTGAGTGATGTGAATTGATGTTTGAGGATTGAGGATTGGGGACTGAGTGTTGAGGGTTGAGTGATGTGAATTGATGTTTGAGGATAGAGACTTGAAGACTGCAGATTGAGTATTGAGTATTGAAATCTGTGAATTGATGATATTCCGTTGAGGATTGAGGATTGAAGATTGAGTATTGAGGATTGAAGATTGACGATTGAGGATTCAGGATTGAGGTTTCAGGATTGATGTTTGAGGACTGAGTATTGAGGATTGAGGATTGAAGATTGAAGATTGAGGATTGGGTATTGAGGATTGAGGAATGAGGATTGAGGATTGAGGATTGAGGATTGAGGTTTGAGGATTGAGGATTGAGGATTGAGGATTGAGGATTGAGGATTGAGTATTGAAGATTGAGTATTGATCACTGAGGATTGAGGATTGAGGATTGAGGATTGAGGATTGAGGATTGAGGTTTGAGGATTGAGGATTGAGGATTGAGGATTGAGGATTGAGGATTGAAGATTGAATATTGATGATTGAAGATTGAGGATTGAGTATTGAGGGTTGTGGATTGAGGACGAGGACTGAGGGTTGAGAATTGATGTTTGAGGTCTGTGGATTGAGGATTGAGGATTGAGAATTAATGATTGAGGATTGAGGATTGAAGATTGAGGATTGGGTATTGAGGATGGAAGAATGAGGATTGAGGATTGAAGATTGAGCATTGAGGATTGCAGATTGAGTATTGAAGATTGAGGATTGGGTATTGAGGATGGAAGAATGAGGATTGAGGATTGAAGATTGAGGATTGAGGATTGCAGATTGAGTATTGAGGATTGAAGATTGAGGATTCAGGATTGAGGATTGAGTATTGAGGACTGAGGATTGAGAATTGAGGATTGAAGATTGTGTATTGAGGATTGATGATTGAGGATTAAGGATTGAGGATTGGGGATTGAGGATCTACGATTGGAGATTGATTATTGGGGATTGAAGATTGAGGATTGAGGATTGAGGATTGAGAATTGAGAATTGAGGATGAGGACTGAGGCTTGAGGATTGAGGTTTGAGGAACGAGGATTGAGGATTGAGGATTGAGGACTGAGGATTGACGATTGAGTATTGAAGATGGAGCATTTATGACAGAGGATTGAGGATTGAGGACTGAGGATTGAGGATTGAGGATTGAAGATTGCGTATAGAGGATTGAATATTGAGGATTGAGGATTGAGTATTGAGGATTGAGTATGAGGGCTGAGGGTTGAGGATTGAGGTTTGAGTATACAATCCTGAGAATTCAGGATATTCTATTCAGAATTGAGAATTGAGGATTGATGGTTGAGTATTGAGAATTGAGGTTTGAGGTTTGAGGATTGAGTATTGAAGATTGAGGATTAATGATTGAGGATTGAGGATTGAGGATTGAATATTGAAGATTGAGTATTGATGCCTGAGGATTGAGGATTGAGGATTGAGGATTGAGGATTGAGGATTGAGGATTGAGTATTGAAGATTGAGTATTGATCACTGAGGATTGAGGATTGAGGATTGAGGATCGAGGATTGAGGATTGAAGATTGAATATTGAGGATATAAGATTGAGGATTGATGATTGAGGATTGAGGATGGAGGATGAGGGCTGAGGGTTGAGGATTGAGGTTTGAGGACAGAGGACTGAGGATTGAGGATTGAGAATTGAGGATTGAGGATTGAGGATTGAAGATTGAGGATTGGGTATTGAGGATTGAAGAATGAGGATTGAGGATTCAGGATTGAGGATTGAGGATTGAATATTGATTATTGAGGATTGAAGATTGACGATTGAGGATTAAGGATTGAGGATTGAGGATTGAGGATTGAAGATTCAGTATTGAGGATTGAAGGTTGAGGATTGTGGATTGAGGATGTAGGATTGAAGAGAGAGGACTGAGTGTTGAGGATTGAGTGTTGAGAATTGATGCTTGAGGTTTGAGATTTGATTATTGAATATTGTGAATTTTGTATTGAACCATGAGAATTCAGGATGTTCTATTGAGTATTGAGAATTGAGCATTGATGGTTGAGTACTGAGGATTGATGGTTGAGGGTTGAGTGTTGAATATTGAGGATTGAGGTTTGAGGATTGAGGATTGATGATTGGGGATTGAAGATTGATTATTGATGATTGAAGATTGAGGATTGAGGATTGAGGGTTGAGGATTGAGGACTGAGGCTTGAGGATTGAGGATTGAGCATTGAGGATTGAAGATTGAGGACTGGCGATTGAGGATTGAAGATTGAGGATTAAGGATCGAGGATTGGGGATTCAGGATGTGGGATTGGAGATTGATTATTGAGGATTGAAGATAGAGTATTGATGATTGAGTATTGAGGATTGAGAATTGAGGATAGAGGATTGAGGATTGAGTATTGAGGATTGAAAATTGAGGATTGAGGATTGAGGATTGAGGATTGAGGATTGAGGTTTGAGGATTGAGGATTGAGGATTGAGGATTGAGGATTGAGGATTGAAGATTGAATATTGATGATTGAAGATTGAGGATTGAGTATTGAGGGTTGTGGATTGAGGACGAGGACTGAGGGTTGAGAATTGATGTTTGAGGTCTGAGGATTGAGGATTGAGGATTGAGAATTGATGATTGAGGATAGAGGATTGAAGATTGAGGATTGGGTATTGAGGGTGGAAGAATGAGGATTGAGGATTGAAGATTGAGGATTGAGGATTGCAGATTGAGTATTGAGGATTGATGATTGAGGATTCAGGATTGAGGATTGAGGATTGAGGACTGAGGATTGAGAATTGAGGATTGAAGATTGAGTATTGAGGATTGATGATTGAGGATTAAGGATTGAGGATTGGGGATTGAGGATCTAGGATTGGAGATTGATTATTGGGGATTGAAGATTGAGGATTGAGGATTGAGGATTGAGAATTGAGAATTGAGGATGAGGACTGCGGCTTGAGGATTGAGGTTTGAGGAACGAGGATTGAGGATTGAGGATTGAGGACTGAGGATTGAGGATTGAGGATTGAAGATTGCGTATAGAGGATTGAATATTGAGGATTGAGGATTGAGTATTGAGGATTGAGGATGAGGGCTGAGAGTTGAGGATTGAGGTTTGAGTATACAATCCTGAGAATTCAGGATATTCTATTGAGAATTGAGAATTGAGGATTGATGGTTGAGTATTGAGAATTGAGGTTTGAGGTTTGAGGATTGAGTATTGAAGATTGAGGATTAATGATTGAGGATTGAGTATTGAGGATTGAGGATTGAGGATTGAGGATTGAAGATTGAGTATTGAGTATTGAAGATTGAAGATTGAGGATTGAGGATTGAGGATTGAGTATTGAGGATTGACGCTTGAGGATTGAGGTTTGAGGATGTAGGATTGAAGAGAGAGGACTGAGTGATGAGGATTCAGTGTTGAGAATGGATGCTTGAGGTTTGAGATTTGATTATTGAATATTGTGTATTGCGTATTGAACCATGAGAATTCAGGATGTTCTATTGAGTATTGAGAATTGACGATTAATGGTTGAGTATTGAGGATTGATGGTTGAGGGTTGAGTGTTGAATATTGAGGATTCAGGATTGAGGATTGAAGATTGATGATTGAGGATTGAATATTGAGGACTGAGGATTGAGCGTAGAGGATTGAGGATTGAGGATTGAGGATTGAGGATTGAAGATTGAGTATTGAGGATTGAAGGTTGAGGATTGTGGATTGAGGATTGAGGATTGAGGATTGAAGATTGAGGACCGAGTGTTGAGAATTGAGGATTGCGGATTGAAGATTGAGTATTGAGGATTGAAGATTGAGGATTGAGGATTGAGGATTGAGGATTGAGGGTTGAAGACTGAGGATTGCGGATTGAGGATAGAGGATTGAGGATTGAGGACTGAGGATTAACGATTGAATATTGATGATTGAAGATTGATTATTGAGGATTGAGGGTTGTGGATTGAGGACGAGGACTGAGGGTTGAATATTGATGTTTGAGGCCTGAGGATTGAGGGTTGAGGATTGAGAATTGATGATTGAGGACTGAGGGTTGAAGATTGAGGATTGGGTATTGAGGATTGAAGAATGAGGATTGAGGATTGAGGATTGAGGATTGAGGATTGCAGATTGAGTATTGAGGATTGAAGATTGAGGATTCAGGATTGCGGATTGAGGATTGAGGATTGAGGATTGAGGATTGAGGATTGAAGACTGAGTATTGAGGATTGAAGACTGAGGATTGAGGATTGAGGATTGAGGATTGTGGATTGAGCATTGAAGATTGAGGATTGGGGATTGAGGATTGAGGGTTGAGGACTGAGGCTTGAGGATTGAGTATTGAGCATTGAGGATTGAAGATTGAGGACTGGCGATTGAGGATTGAAGATTGAGGATTAAGGATTGAGGATTGGGGATTGAGGATGTAGGATTGGAGATTGATTATTGATGTTTGAATATTGAGGATTGAGGATTGAGGATTGAGGATTGAGGATTGAGAACTGAGGATGAAGACTGAGGGTTGAGGATTGAGGTTTGAGGAACGAGGATTGAGGATTGAGGATTGAGGATTGAGGACTAAGAATTGACGATTGAGTATTGAAGAGTGATTATTGATGACTGAGGATTGACGACTGAGGATTGAGGATTGAGGATTGATGATTGAATAGAGAGTATTGAGGATTGAATATTGAGGATTGAGGATTGAGGATTGACGATTGAGGATTGAGGATTTAGGATTGAGGATTGAAGATTGAGTATTGAGTATTGAAGGTTGAGGATTGTGGATTGAGGATTGAGGATTGAGGACTGAGGATTAAATATTGAAGATTGAGTATTGATGCCTGAGGATTGAGGATTGAGGACTGAGGATTGATGATTGAGGATTGAAGATTGAGGATTAGGTATTGAGGTATGAAGAATGAGGATTTAGGATTGAGGATTGAGGATTGAGGATTGTGGATTGAGGATCTAGGATTGGAGATTGATTATTGAGGGTTGAAGATTGTGGATTGAGGATTGAGGATTGAGGATCTAGGATTGGAGATTGATTATTGAGGATGAAGGTTGAGAATTGAGGATTGAGGTTTGAGAATTGATAATTGAGGATGAGGACTGAGTGTTGAGGATTGAGGTTTGAGAAATGAGGATTGAGGATTGAGGATTGAGGATTGAGGATTGATTATTGAGCTTTGGGGATTGAAGATTGTGGACTGGGGATAGAGGATTGAATATTGAGGATTAAGGATAGAGTATAGGGGATTGAGGATCTAGGATACGAGATTGATTATTGAGGATTGAAGATTGTGTATTGATGATTGCCGATTGAGGACTGAGGATTGAGGATTGATTATTGAGCTTTGGGGATTGTAGATTGTGGCCTGTTGATAGAGGATTGAATATTGAGGATTAAGGGTAGAGTATTGGGGATTGAGGATCTAGGATAGGAGATTGATTATTGAGGATTGAAGATTTAGGATTGAGGTTTGAGGATTGAGAATTGAGAATTGAGGATGAGGACTGAGGGCTGAGGATTGAGGTTTGAGGAATGAGGATTGAGGATTGAGGATTGAGGATTGAGGATTGAGGATTGAGTATTGAAGATTGAGGATTGATGACTGAGTATTGAGGATTGAGGATTGAGGATTGAGGATTGAGGACTGAGGATTGCAGATTGAGTATTGAGGATTGAAGACTGACGATTGAGGATTGAGGATTGAGGATTGGGGACTGAGGATTGAGGATTGAAGATTGAGTATTGAGGATTGAAGTTTGAGTATTGAGGATTGAAGATTGAGGATTGAGGATTAAGGATTGAAGATTGGGGACTGATTGTTGAGGGTTGAGTGATGAGAATTGATGTTTGTGGATTGAGATTTGAAGATTGAAGAATGGAGATTGAGTATTGAAAACTGTGAATTCAGGATATTGTATTGAGGACTGAGGATTGAGGATTGATGGTTGAGTATTGAGGATTGATCGTTGAGGGTTTTGTGTTGAATATTGGGGATTGAGGATTGAGGATTCAGGATTGAAGATTGAGTGTTGAGGATTGGAGATAGAGGATTGAGGATTGATCATTTAGGATTGAGGATTGAGAATTGAGCATTGAAGGTTGAGTATTGAGGATTGGAGATTGAGGATTGAGGATTGAGGATTGAAGATGGAGGATTGATGATTTGGGGTTGAAGATTGAGGATTGAGGATTGAAGATTGAAGATTGAGGATTGAGGATTGAGGATTGAGGGTTGAGGATTGAGGATTGAAGATTGAGAATTGAGAATTGAGGATTAAACATTGAGGACTGAGTGTTGAGGGTTGAGTGATTAGAATTGATGTTTGTGGATAGAGATTTGAAGATTGCAGATTGAGCATTGAGTATTGAAAACAGTGAATTGAGGATATTCTGTCGAGGATTGAGGATTGACAAATGATTGTTGAGGACTGAGGGCTGAAGATTGATGATTCAGGATTGAGGGTTCGGGTTTGAGGTTTGACGGCTGAGTATTGATGTTTGAGGTCTGAGGATTGAGGATTGAGGATTGAGAATTGAGGATTGAGGATTTGGGATTGAAGATTGAGGATTGGTTGTTGAGGATAGGAGAATGAGGATTGAGGACTTAAGATTGAGGATTGAGGATTGAAGATTGAGTATTGAGGATTGAAGATTGAGGATTGAGGATTGAGGATTGAGGATTGAGGATTGAGGATTGAGGATTGAATATTGAGCATTGAGGATTGAAGATTGAGGATTGAGGATTGAGGATTGAGGATTGAGGATTTTAGGATTGAGGATTGAGTATTGAAGATTGAGGACTGAGGACTGAGGATTGAGTATTGAGGATTGAGGACTGAAGATTCAGGACTGAGTGTTGATAGTTGAGTGATGAGAATTGATGTTTGTGGAAGGAGACATGAAGATTGAAGATTGAGGATTGAGGATTGAGGGTTGAGGATTGAGTATTGAAGATTGAGTATTGATGATTGAAGATTCAGGATTGAGGATTGAGGGTTGAGGATTGAGGACGAGGACTGACGGTTGAGGATTGAAGATTGAGGATTGAGGATTGAGGATTGAGGATTGAGAATTGAAGATTGAGTATTGAGGATTGAAGATTGAGGATTGAGGACTGAGGACTGAGGTTTGAGGATTGAAGATTGAGGATAGGGGACTGAGGATTGACAATTGAGGATTGAGTATTGAGGATTGAGAATTGAGGATTGAGGATTGAAGATTGAGTATTGAGGATTGAGGACTGGGGATTGAGGATTGAAGATAGAGGATTAACGATTGAGGATTGGGGATTGAGGATCTAGGATTGGAGATTGATTATTGAGGATTGAAGATTGAGAATTGAGGATTGAGGATTGAGAATTGAGAATTGCGGATGAGAACTGAGGGTTGAGGATTGAGGTTTGAGGAACGAGGATTGAGGATTGAGGATTGAGGATTGAGGATTGAGGATTGAGGATTGAGTGCTGAAGATTGAGTATTCATGACTGAGGATTGAGGATTGAGGATTGAGGGTTGGGGATTGAGGATCGAAGATTGCGTACTGAGGATTGTAGATTGAGGATTGAGGATTGAGGATTGAGGATGGAGGATTAAGGATTGAAGATTGAGGACTGAGTGTTGAGGGTTGAGTGATGAGAATTGATGTCTGTGGATTGAGATTTGAAGATTGAAGATTGGGGATTGAGTATTGAAAACTGTGAATTGAGGATATTGTATTGAGGATTGAGGATTGACAATTGATTGTTGCGGACTGAGGGATGAAGATTGAGCATTCAGGATTGAGGATTCGGAATTGAGGTTTGAGGACTGAGGATTGAGTGTTGAGGATTGAGGATTGAGGATTGACGCTTGAGGATAGAGGATTGAGGATGGAGGATTGAAGAGAGAGGACAGAGTGTTGAGGATTGAGTGTTGAGAATTGATGTGTGAGGATTGAGATTTGATTATTGAATATTGTGGATTGAGTATTGAATCATGAGAATTCAGGATATTCTATTGAGTATTGAGAATTGAGGATTGATGGTTGAGTATTGAGAATTGATGGTTGATGGTTGTGTGTTGAATATTGAGGATTGAGGTTTGAGGATTGAGGATTGAGAATTGAGGATTGAAGATTGAGTATTGATGATTGAAGGTTGAGGATTGATGATTGAGGGTTGAGTATTAAGGACGAGGACTGACGGTTGAGGATTGATCATTGACGATTGAGGATTGAGGATTGAGGATTGAGGATTGAGGATTGATGGTTGAGTATTGAGGATTGACGGTAGAGGGTTTTGTGTTGAATATTGGGGATTGAGGATTGAGGATTGAGGACGAGGACTGGCGGTTGAGGATTGAGGTTTGAGGATTGAGGATTGAGGATTGAGGATTGAGGATTGGGGATTGAGGATTGAGGATTGAGCATTGAGGATTGAATATTGAGGGTTGAGGATTGAGGATTGAGGATTGAGGATGAGGGCTGAGGGTTGAGGACTGAGGTTTGAGTATTGGATACTGAGAATTCAGGATATTCTATTGAGTATTGAGAATAGAGGATTGATGGTTGAGTATTGAGGATTGAGGATTGAGTATTGAGGATTGAAGATTGATGATTGAGGATTGAGGATTGAGGGTTGAGGATTGAGGATTGAAAATTGAGAATTGAGAATTGAGGATTGAACATTGAGGACTGAGTGTTGAGGGTTGAGTGATTAGAATTGATGTTTGTGGATAGAGATTTGAAGATTGCAGATTGAGCATTGAGTATTGAAAACAGTGAATTGAGGATATTCTGTTGTGGATTGAGGATTGACAAATGATTGTTGAGGACTGAGGGCTGAAGATTGATGATTCAGGTTTGAGGATTCGGGATTGAGGTTTGAGGGCTGAGTATTGATGTTTGAGGTCTGAGGACTGAGGATTGAGGATTGAGGATTGAGGATTGAGGATTTGGGATTGAAGATTGAGGATTGGTTGTTGAGGATTGGAGAATGAGGATTGAGGACTTAAGATTGAGGATTGAGGATTGAAGATTGAGTATTGAGGATTGAAGATTGAGGATTGAGGATTGAGGATTGAGGATTGAGGATTGAGGATTGAGGATTGAAGATTGAGCATTGAGGATTGAAGATTGAGGATTGAGGATTGAGGATCGAGGATTGAGGATTGAAGATTGAGGATTGAGCATTGAGGATTGGGGATTGTGGATTGAGGATTGAATATTGAATATTGATGATTGAAGATTGAGGATTGAGGATTGAGGATTGAGGGTAGAGGATTGAGGATTGAAGATTGAGAATTGAGAATTGAGGATTGAACATTGAGGACTGAGTGTTGAGGGTTGAGTGATTAGAATTGATGTTTGTGGATAGAGATTTGAAGACTGCAGATTGAGCATTGAGTATTGAAAACAGTGAATTGAGGATATTCTATTGAGGATTGAGGATTGACTAATGATTGTTGAGGACTGAGGGCTGAAGATTGATGATTCAGGTTTGAGGAGCCGGGATTGCGGTTTGAGGACTGGGGATTGAGGGTTGAGGATTGAGGATTGAGGATTGACGCTTGAGGATTGAGGATTGAGGATGGAGGATTGAAGAGAGAGGACTGAGTGTTGAGGATTGAGTGTTGAGGATTGATGTTTGAGGATTGAGATTTGATTATTGAATAATGTGGATTGGGTATTGAGCCATGAGAATTCAGGATATTCTATTGAGTATTGAGAATTGAAGATTGATGGTTGAGTATTGAGGATTGATGGTTGAGGGCTGTATGTTGAATAGTGAGGATTGAGGATTGAGGATTGAGGATTGAAGATTGAGGATTGAAGATTGAGTATTGATGATTGAAGATTGAGGATTGAGGATTGAGGATTGAGTATTGAGGATTGAAGACTGAATATTGATGATTGAAGATTGAGGATTGAGGATTGAGGGTTGTGGATTGAGGACGAGGACTGAGGGCTGAGTATTTATGTTTGAGGTCTGAGGATTGATGATTGAGGATTGAGAATTGAGGATTGAGGATGGAGGGTTGAAGATTGAGGATTGGGTATTGAGGATTGTAGAATCAGGATTGAAGATTGAGTATTGAGGATTGAATATTGAGGATTGAGGGTTGAGTATTGAGGATTGAGAATGAGGGCTGAGGGTTGAGGATTGAGGTTTGAGGACTGAGGACTGAGGATTGAGGGTTGGGAATTGATGATTGAGGATTGAGGATTGAAGATTGAGGATTGGGTATTGAGGATTGAAGAATGAGGATTGAGGATTGAGGATTGAGGATTGAAGATTGACTATCGAGTATTGATGATAGAGTATTGAGGATTGATCATTTAGGATTGAGGATTGAGGATTGAGGATAGAAGGTTGAGTATTGAGGATTGAAGGTTGAGGATTGAGGATTGAGGATTGCAGATTGGGGACTGAGTGTTGAGGGTTGAGTGATGAGAATTGATGTTTGTGGATTGAGATTTGAAGATTGAAGAATGGAGATTGATAATTGAAAACTGTGAATTCAGGGTATTGTATTGAGGACTGAGGATTGAGGATTGATGGTTGAGTATTGAGGATTGATGGTAGAGGGTTTTGTGTTGAATATTGGGGATTGAGGATTGAGGATTGAGGACGAGGACTGACGGTTGAGGATCGAGGTTTGAGGATTGAGGATTGAGGATTGACGATTGAGGATTGGGGATTGAGGATTGAGGATTGAGCATTGAGGATTCAATATTGAGTTTTGAGGATTGAGGATTGAGGATTGAGGGTGAGGGCTGAGGGTTGAGGATTGAGGTTTGAGTATTGGATACTGAGAATTCAGGATATTCTATTGAGTATTGAGAATAGAGGATTGATGGTTGAGTATTGAGGATTGAGGATTGAGGATTGAGGATTGAGTATTGAAGATTGAGGATTGATGATTGAGGATTGAGGATTGGGGATTGAGTATTGAGGATTGACGCTTGAGGATAGAGGATTGAGGATGGAGGATTGAAGAGAGAGGACCGAGTGTTGAGGATTGAGTGTTAAGAATTGATGTTTGAGGATTGAGATTTGATTATTGAATATTGTGGATTGAGTATTGAATCATGAGAATTCAGGATATTCTATTGAGTATTGAGAATTGAGGATTGATGGTTGAGTATTGAGAATTGATGGTTGATGGTTGTGTGTTGAATATTGAGGATTGAGGGTTGAGGATTGAGGATTCAGAATTGAGGATTGAAGATTGGGTATTGATGATTGAAGATTGAGGATTGATGATTGAGGGTTGAGGATTAAGGACGAGGACTGACGGTTGAGGATTGATGATTGACGATTGAGGATTGAGGATTGAGGATTGAGGATTGAGGATTGAGGATTGAGGGTTGAAGATTGAGGATTGGGTATTGAGGATTGATGATTGAACATTGAGGATTGAGGAATGAGGATTGAGGATTGAGGATTGAGGATTGAGGATTGAAGACTGAATATTGATGATTGAAGATTGAGGCTTGAGGATTGAGTGTTGTGGATTGAGGACGAGGACTGAGGGCTGAGTATTTATGTTTGAGGTCTGAGGATTGATGATTGAGGATTGAGAATTGAGGATTGAGGATTGAGGGTTGAAGATTGAGGATTGGGTATTGAGGATTGTAGAATCAGGATTGAAGATTGAGTATTGAGGATTGAATATTGAGGATTGAGGGTTGAGTATTGAGGATTGAGAATGAGGGCTGAGGGTTGAGGATTGAGGTTTGAGGACTGAGGACTGAGGATTGAGGGTTGGGAATTGATGATTGAGGATTGAGGATTGAAGACTGAGGATTGGGTATTGAGGATTGAAGAATGAGGATTGAGGATTGAGGATTGAGGATTGAAGATTGACTATCGAGGATTGGTGATAGAGTATTGAGGATTGATTATTTAGGATTGAGGATTGAGGATTGAGGATAGAAGGTTGAGTATTGAGGATTGAAGATTGAGGATTGAGGATTGTGGATTGCAGATTGGGGACTGAGTGTTGAGGGTTGAGTGATGAGAATTGATGTTTGTGGATTGAGATTTGAAGATTGAAGAATGGAGATTGATAATTGAAAGCTGTGAATTCAGGGTATTGTATTGAGGACTCAGGATTGAGGATTGATGGTTGAGTATTGAGGATTGACGGTAGAGGGTTTTGTGTTGAATATTGGGGATTGAGGATTGAGGATTGAGGACGAGGACTGACGGTTGAGGATTGAGGTTTGAGGATTGGGGATCGAGGATTGAGGATTGAGGATTGGGGATTGAGGATTGAGGATTGAGGACTGAAGAATGAGGATTGGGTATTGAGGATTGAAGAATGAGGATTGAGGATTGAGGATTGAGGATTGAGGATTGATGATTGAGTATTGAGGATTGAAGACTGACGATTGAGGATTGAGGATTGAGGATTGAGGATTGAGGATTGAAGATTGAGTATTCAGGATTGAAGATTGAGGATTGAGGATCGAGGCTTGAGGATTGAGGATTGAAAATTGAGAATTGAGAATTGAGGATTGAACATTGAGGACTGAGTGTTGAGGGTTGAGTGATTTGAATTGATGTTTGTGGATAGAGATTTGAAGATTGCTGATTGAGCATTGAGTATTGAAAACAGTGAATTGAGGATATTCTGTTGAGGATTGAGGATTTACTAATGATTGTTGAGGACTGAGGGCTGAAGATTGATGATTCAGGTTTGAGGAGCCGGGATTGAGGTTTGAGGACTGGGGATTGAGGGTTGAGGATTGAGGATTGAGGATTGACGCTTGAGGATTGAGGATTGAGGATGGAGGATTGAAGAGAGAGGACTGAGTGTTGAGGATCGAGTGTTGAGGATTGATGTTTGAGGATTGAGATTTGATTATTGAATAATGTGGATTGGGTATTGAGCCATGAGAATTCAGGATATTCTATTGAGTATTGAGAATTGAAGATTGATGGTTGAGTATTGAGGATTGATGGTTGAGGGCTGTGTGTTGAATAGTGAGGATTGAGGATTGAGGATTGAGGATTGAAGATTGAGGATTGAAGATTGAGTATTGATGATTGAAGATTGAGGATTGAGGATTGAGGATTGAGTATTGAGGATTGAAGACTGAATATTGATGATTGAAGATTGAGGATTGAGGATTGAGGGTTGTGGATTGAGGACGAGGACTGAGGGCTGAGTATTTATGTTTGAGGTCTGAGGATTGATGATTGAGGATTGAGAATTGAGGATTGAGGATTGAGGGTTGAAGATTGAGGATTGGGTATTGAGGATTGTAGAATCAGGATTGAAGATTGAGTATTGAGGATTGAATATTGAGGATCGAGGGTTGAGTATTGAGGATTGAGAATGAGGGCTGAGGGTTGAGGATTGAGGTTTGAGGACTGAGGACTGAGGACTGAGGATTGAGGGTTGGGAATTGATGATTGAGGATTGAGGATTGAAGATTGAGGATTGGGTATTGAGGATTGAAGAATGAGGATTGAGGATTGAGGATTGAGGATTGAAGATTGACTATCGAGGATTGGTGATAGAGTATTGAGGATTGATCATTTAGGATTGAGGATTGGGGATTGAGGATAGAAGGTTGAGTATTGAGGATTGAAGATTGAGGATTGAGGATTGTGGATTGCAGATTGGGGACTGAGTGTTGAGGGTTGAGTGATGAGAATTGATGTTTGTGGATTGAGATTTGAAGATTGAAGAATGGAGATTGATAATTGAAAGCTGTGAATTCAGGGTATTGTATTGAGGACTCAGGATTGAGGATTGATGGTTGAATATTGAGGATTGACGGTAGAGGGTTTTGTGTTGAATATTGGGGATTGAGGATTGAGGATTGAGGACGAGGACTGACGGTTGAGGATTGAGGTTTGAGGATTGGGGATTGAGGATTGAGGATTGAGGATTGGGGATTGAGGATTGAGGATTGAGGACTGAAGAATGAGGATTGGGTATTGAGGATTGAAGAATGAGGATTGAGGATTGAGGATTGAGGATTGAGGATTGATGATTGAGTATTGAGGATTGAAGACTGACGATTGAGGATTGAGGATTGAGGATTGAGGATTGAGGATTGAAGATTGAGTATTCAGGATTGAAGATTGAGGATTGAGGATCGAGGCTTGAGGATTGAGGATTGGGGATTGAAGATTGAGGATTGGGGATTGAGGATTGAGGATTGAGGATTTTAGGATTGAGGATTGAAGATGGAGGATTGAGGATTTGGGGTTGAAGATTGAGGATTGAGGATTGAAGATTGAAGATTGAGGATTGAGGATTGAGGATTGAGGGTTGAGGATTGAGGATTGAAAATTGAGAATTGAGAATTGAGGATTGAACGTTGAGGACTGAGTGTTGAGGGTTGAGTGATTTGAATTGATGTTTGTGGATAGAGATTTGAAGATTGCTGATTGAGCATTGAGTATTGGAAACAGTGAATTGAGGATATTCTGTTGAGGATTGAGGATTGACAAATGATTGTTGAGGACTGAGGGCTGAAGATTGATGATTCAGGTTTGAGGACTCGGGATTGAGGTTTGAGGGCTGAGTATTGATGTTTGAGGTCTGAGGACTGAGGATTGAGGATTGAGGATTGAGGATTGAGGATTTTAGGATTGAGGATTGAGTATTGAAGATTGAGGACTGAGGACTGAGGATTGAGTATTGAGGATTGAGGACTGAAGATTCAGGACTGAGTGTTGATAGTTGAGTGATGAGAATTGATGTTTGTGGAAGGAGACATGAAGATTGAAGATTGAGGATTGAGGATTGAGGGTTGAGGATTGAGTATTGAAGATTGAGTATTGATGATTGAAGATTCAGGATTGAGGATTGAGGGTTGAGGATTGAGGACGAGGACTGACGGTTGAGGATTGAAGATTGAGGATTGAGGATTGAGGATTGAGGATTGAGAATTGAAGATTGTGTATTGAGGATTGAAGATTGAGGATTGAGGACTGAGGACTGAGGTTTGAGGATTGAAGATTGAGGATAGGGGACTGAGGATTGACAATTGAGGATTGAGTATTGAGGATTGAGAATTGAGGATTGAGGATTGAAGATTGAGTATTGAGGATTGAGGACTGGGGATTGAGGATTGAAGATAGAGGATTAATGATTGAGGATTGGGGATTGAGGATCTAGGATTGGAGATTGATTATTGAGGATTGAAGATTGAGAATTGAGGATTGAGGATTGAGAATTGAGAATTGCGGATGAGAACTGAGGGTTGAGGATTGAGGTTTGAGGAACGAGGATTGAGGATTGAGGATGATGATTGAGGATTGAGGATTGAGGATTGAGGATTGAGTATTGAGGATTGAAGATTGAGTATTGAGGATTGAAGATTGATGATTGAGGATTGAGGATTGAGGATTGAGTATTGAGGATTGACGCTTGAGGATTGAGGGTTGAGGATGTAGGATTGAAGAGAGAGGACTGAGTGTTGGAGATTGAGTGTTGAGAATTGATGCTTGAGGTTTGAGATTTGATTATTGAATATTCTGGATTGAGTATTGAACCATCAGAATTCAGGATGTTCTGTTGAGTATTGAGAATTGAGGATTGATGGTTGAGGGTTGATTGTTGAATATTGAGGATTGAGGATTAAGGATTGAGGATTGATGATTGAGGATTGAAGATTGATTATTGATGATTGAAGATTGAGGATTAAGGATTGAGGATTGGGGATTGAGGATGTAGTATTGGAGGTGATCATTGCTGATTGAAGATTGAGGATTGAGGATTGAGCATTGAGGATTGAGGATTGATGATTGAAGATTGAGTATTGAGGATTGAATATTGAGGATTGAGGATTGAGGATTGAGGATTGAGGATTGAGGATTGAGTATTGAAGATTGAGTATTGATCACTGAGGATTGAGGGTCGAGGATTGATGATTGAAGATTGAATATTGAGGATATAAGATTGAGGATTGATGATTGAGGGTTGAGGATGGAGGATGAGGGCTGATGGTTGAGGATTAAGGTTTGAGGACAGAGGACTGAGGATTGAGGATTGAGAATTGAGGATTGGGGATTGAGGATTGAAGATTGAGGATTGGGTATTGAGGATTGAAGAATGAGGATTGAGGATTGAGGATTGAGGATTGAGGATTGAAGATTGAGTATTGAGGATTGAAGATTGACGATTGAGGATTAAGGATTGAGGATTGAGGATTGAGGATTGAAGATTCAGTATTGAGGATTGAAGGTTGAGTATTGTGGATTGAGGATGGAGGATTGGGGATTGGGGACTGAGTGTTGAATGTTGAGTGATGTGAATTGATGTTTGAGGATAGAGACTTGAAGACTGCAGATTGAGTATTGAGTATTGAAATCTGTGAATTGATGATATTCCATTGAGGATTGAGGATTGACAACAGATTGTTGAGGACTGAGGGCTGAAGATTGAGGATTCAGGATTGAGGTTTCAGGATTGATGTTTGAGGACTGAGTATTGAGGATTGAGGATTGAAGATTGAAGATTGAGGATTGGGTATTGAGGATTGAAGAATGAGGATTGAGGATTGAGGATTGAGGATTGTGGATTGAAGATTGAGTATTGAGGATTGAAGATTGACGATTGAGAATTAAGGATTGAAGATTGAGGATTAAGGATTGAAGATTGGGGATTGAGGATCTAGGATTGGAGATTGATTATTGAGGATGGAACATTGAGGATTTAGGATTGAGGATTGAGAATTGAGAATTGAGGATGAGGACTGAGGGTTGAGGGTTGAGGTTTGAGGAATGAGGATTGAGGGTTGAGGATTGAGGATTGAGGATTAAGGATTGAGGATTGAGTATTGAAGATTGAGTATTGATGCCTGAGGATTGAGGATTGAGGATTGAGGATTGAGGATTGAGGATTGAGGATTGAAGATTGAGGATTGAGAATTGAGGGTTGAGGATTGAGGTTTGAGGACTGAGGATTGAGGATTGAGAATTGAGGCTTGAGGATTGAGGATAGGGGATTGAAGATTGAGGACTGAGGATTGAGGATGAGGGCTGAGAGTTGAGGATTGAGGTTTGAGGTCTGAGGACTGAGGATTGAGGTTTGAGAATTGAGGATTGAGGATTGAGGATTGAAGATTGAGGATTGGGGACTGAGTGTTGAGGGTTGAGTGATGAGAATTGATGTTTCTGGATAGAGATTTGAAGATTGCAGATTTAGTATTGAGTATTGAAAGGTGTGAATTGATGATATTCTATTGAGGATTGAGAATTGACGACTGATCGTTGAGGACTGAGGTCTGAAGATTGAGGATTCATGATTGTGGATTCATGATTGTGGTTTGAGGACTGAGAATTGAGGATTGAGTATTGAGAATTGAGGATTGAGGATTGAGGATTGAGGATTGAAGATTGAGGATTGGGTATTGCGGATTGAACATTGAGGATTGAGGATTGAGTATTGAGGGTTGTGGATTGAGGACGAGGACTGAAGTTCGAATATTGATGTTTGAGGTCTGAGGATTGAGGATTGAGGATTGAGAATTGTTGATTGAGGATTGAGGATTGAAGATAGAGGATTGGGTATTGAGGATGGAAGAATGAGGATTGAGGATTGAAGATTGAGGATTGAGGATTGCAGATTGAGTATTGAGGATTGAAGATTGCGGATTCAGGATTGAGGATTGAGGATTGAGGATTGAGGATTGAGGATTGAAGATTGAGTATTGAGGATTGAAGATTGAGGATTAAGGATTGAGGATTGTGGATTGAGGATCTAGGATTGGAGATTGATTATTGGGGATTGAAGATTGAGGATTGAGGATTGAGGATTGAGAATTGAGAATTGAGGGTGAGGACTGAGGGTTGAGGATTGAGGTTTGAGGAACGAGGATGAGGATTGAGGATTCAGGACTGAGGATTGACGATTGAGTATTGAAGATTGAGGATTTATGACTGAGGATTGAGGATTGAGGATTGAGGATTGAGGATTGAGGATTGAAGATTGCGTATAGAGGATTGAATATTGAGGACTGAGGATTGAGTATTGAGGATTGAGTATGAGGGCTGAGGGTTGACGATTGAGGTTTGAGTATACAATCCTGAGAATTCAGGATATTCTATTGAGAATTGAGAATTGAGGATTGATGGTTGAGTATTGAGAATTGAGGTTTGAGGTTTGAGGATTGAGTATTGAAGATTGAGGATTAATGATTGAGGATTGAGGATTGAGGATTGAATATTGAAGATTGAGTATTGATGCCTGAGGATTGAGGATTGAGGATTGAGGATTGAGGATTGAGGATTGAGGATTGAGTATTGAAGATTAAGTATTGATCACTGAGGATTGAGGATTGAGGATTGAGGATCGAGGATTGAGGATTGAAGATTGAATATTGAGGATATAAGATTGAGGATTGATGATTGAGGATTGAGGATGGAGGATGAGGGCTGAGGATTGAGGATTGAGGTTTGAGGACAGAGGACTGAGGATTGAGGATTGAGAATTGAGGATTGAGGATTGAGGATTGAAGATTGAGGATTGGGTATTGAGGATTGAAGAATGAGGATTGAGGATTGAGGATTGAGGATTGAGGATTGAGGATTGAAGATTGATTATAGAGGATTGAAGATTGACGATTGAGGATTAAGGATTGAGGATTGAGGATTGAGGATTGAAGATTCAGTATTGAGGATTGAAGGTTGAGTATTGTGGATTGAGGATGGAGGATTGAGGATTGGGGACTGAGTGTTGAGGGTTGAGTGATGTGAATTGATGTTTGAGGATAGAGACTTGAAGACTGCAGATTGAGTATTGAGTATTGAAATCTGTGAATTGATGATACTCCGTTGAGGATTGAGGATTGAAGATTGAGTATTGAGGATTGAAGATTGACGATTGAGGATTCAGGATTGAGGTTTCAGGATTGATGTTTGAGGACTGAGTATTGAGGATTGAGGATTGAAGATTGAAGATTGGGGATTGGGTATTGAGGATTGAGGAATGAGGATTGAGGATTCAGGATTGAGGATTGTGGATAGAAGATTGAGTATTGAGGATTGAAGATTGACGATTGAGAATTAAGGATTGAAGATTGAGGATTAAGGATTGAAGATTGGGGATTGAGGATCTAGGATTGGAGATTGATTATTGAGGATTGAAGATTGAGGATTGAGGATTGAGGATTGAGAATTGAGAATTGAGGATGAGGACTGACGGTTGAGGATTGAGGTTTGAGGAATGAGGATTGAGGGTTGAGGATTGAGGTCTGAGGATTGACGATTGAGTATTGAAGATTGAGGATTTATGACTGAGGATTGAGGATTGAGGATTGAGGATTGAGGACTGAGGATTGAAGATTGAGTATAGAGGATTGAATATTGAGGATTGAGGATTGAGTATTGAGGATTGAGGATGAGGGCTGAGGGTTGAGGATTGAGGTTTGAGTATAGAATCCTGAGAATTCAGGATATTATATGGAGCATTGAGAATTGAGGATTGATGGTTGAGTATTGAGAATTGAGGTTTGAGGGTTGAGGATTGAGTATTGAAGATTGAGGATTAATGATTGAGGATTGAGTATTGAGGATTGAGGATTGAGGATTGAGGATTGAAGATTGAGTATTGAGCATTGAAGGTTGAAGATTGAAGATAGAGGATTGAGGATTGAGGATTGAGGATTGAGTATTGAGGATTGACGCTTGAGGATTGAGGGTTGAGGATGTAGGATTGAAGAGAGAGGACTGAGTGTTGAGGATTGAGTGTTGAGAATTGATGCTTGAGGTTTGAGATTTGATTATTGAATATTGTGAATTTTGTATTGAACCATGAGAATTCAGGATGTTCTATTGAGTATTGAGCATTGAGCATTGATGGTTGAGTATTGAGGATTGATGGTTGAGGGTTGAGTGTTGAATATTGAGGATTGAGGTTTGAGGATTGAGGATTGAGGATTGTGGATTGAAGATTGAGTATTGATAATTGAAGATTGACGATTGAGAATTATGGATTGAAGATTGAGGATTAAGGACTGAAGATTGGGGATTGAGGATCTAGGATTGGAGATTGATTATTGAGGATGGAAGATTAAGGATTGAGGATTGAGGATTGAGAATTGAGAATTGAGGATGAGGACTGAGGGTTGAGGATTGAGGTTTGAGGAATGAGGATTGAGGGTTGAGGATTGAGGATTGAGGATTGAGGATTGAGGATTGAGTATTGAAGATTGAGTATTGATGCCTGAGGATTGAGGACTGAGGATTGAGGATTGAGGATTGAGGATTGAGGATTGAAGATTGAGGATTGAGAATTGAGGGTTGAGGATTGAGGTTTGAGGACTGAGGGCTGAGGTTTGAGAATTGAGGCTTGAGGATTGAGGATAGGGGATTGAGGATTGAGGACTGAGGATTCAGGATGAGGGCTGAGAATTGAGGATTGAAGTCTGAGGTCTGAGGACTGAGGATTGAGGATTGAGAATTGAGGATTGAGGATGAGGATTGAAGATTGAGGATTGGGGACTGAGTGTTGAGGGTTGAGTGATGAGAATTGATGTTTCTGGATAGAGATTTGAACATTGCAGATTTAGTATTGAGTATTGAAAGGTGTGAACTGATGAGATTCTATTGAGGATTGAGAATTGACGACTGACTGTTGAATACTCAGGTCTGAAGATTGAGGATTCATGATTGTGGATTCAGGATTGAGGTTTGAGGACTGAGAATTGAGGATTGAGTATTGAGAATTGAGGATTGAGGATTGAGGATTGAGGATTGAAGATTGAGGATTGGGTATTGCGGATTGAACATGGAGGATTGAGGATTGAGGATTGAGGATTGAGGATTGCAGATTGAGTATTGAGGATTGAAGATTGCGGATTCAGGATTGAGGATTGAGGATTGAGGATTGAGGATTGAGGATTGAAGATTGAGTATTGGGGATTGAATATTGAGGATTGAGGATTGAGGAATGAGAATGAGGGCTGAGGGTTGAGGATTGAGGTTTGAGTATAGAATCCTAAGAATTCAGGATATTCTATTGAGCATTGAGAGTTTAGGATTGATGGTTGAGTATTGACGATTGAGGATTGAGTATTGAAGATTGAGGATTGATGATTGAGGTTTGAGGATTGAGGATTGAGGATTGAGTATTGAGGATTGAAGATTGAGTATGGAGGATTGAAGATTGATGGTCGAGGATTGAGGATTGAGGATTGAGTATTGAGGATTGACGCTTGAGGGTTGAGGGTTGAGGATGTAGGATTGAAGAGAGAGGACTGAGTGTTGAGGATTGAGTGTTGAGAATTGATGCCTGAGGTTTGGGATTTGATTATTGAATATTGTGAATTGCGTATTGAACCATGAGAATTCAGGATGTTCTATTGAGTATTGAGAATTGAGCATTGATGGTTGAGTATTGAGGATGGATGGTTGAGGGTTGAGTGTTGAATATTGAGGATTGAGGTTTGAGGATTGGGGATTGATGATTGGGGATTGAAGATTGATTACTGATGATTGAAGATTGAGGATTGAGGATTGAGGGTTGAGGATTGAGGAAGAGGACTGACGGTTGAGGATTGAGGTTTGAGGATTGTGGATTGAGGATTGAGGATTGAGGATTGAATATTGAAGATTGAGTATTGATGCCTGAGGATTGAGGATTGAGGATTGAGGATTGAGGATTGAGGATTGAGGATTGAGGATTGAGTATTGAAGATAGAGTATTGATCACTGAGGATTGAGGATTGAGGATTGAGTATCGAGGATTGAGGATTGAAGATTGAATATTGAGGATATAAGATTGAGGATTGATGATTGAGGATTGAGGATGGAGGATGAGGGCTGAGGGTTGAGGATTGAGGTTTGAGGACAGAGGACTGAGGATTGAGGATTGAAGATTCAGTATTGAGGATTGAAGGTTGAGGATTGTGGATCGTGGATGGAGGATTGAGGATTGGGGACTGAGTGTTGAGGGTTGAGTGATGTGAATTGATGTTTGAGGATAGAGGCTTGAAGGCTGCAGATTGAGTATTGAGTATTGAAATCTGTGAATTGATGATATTCCGTTGAGGATTGAGGATTGAAGATTGAGTATTGAGGATTGAAGATTGACGATTGAGGATTCAGGATTGAGGTTTCAGGATTGATGTTTGAGGACTGAGTATTGAGGATTGAGGATTGAAGATTGAAGATTGAGGATTGGGTATTGAGGATTGAAGAATGAGGATTGAGGATTCAGGATTGAGGATTGTGGATAGAAGATTGAGTATTGAGGATTGAAGATTGACGATTGAGAATTAAGGATTGAAGATTGAGGATTAAGGATTGAAGATTGGGGACTGAGTATCTAGGATTGGAGAATGATTATTGAGGATTGAAGATTGAGGATTGAGGATTGAGGATTGAGAATTGAGAATTGAGGATGAGGACTGAGGGTTGAGGATTGAGGTTTGAGGAATGAGGATTGAGGGTTGAGGATTGAGGTCTGAGGATTGACGATTGAGTATTGAAGATTGAGGATTTATGACTGAGGATTGAGGATTGAGGATTGAGGATTGAGAATTGAGGATTGAAGATTGAGTATAGAGGATTGAATATTGAGGATTGAGGATTGAGTATTGAGGATTGAGGATGAGGGCTGAGGGTTGAGGATTGAGGTTTGAGTATAGAATCCTGAGAATTCAGGATATTATATGGAGCATTGAGAATTGAGGATTGATGGTTGAGTATTGAGAATTGAGGTTTGAGGGTTGAGGATTGAGTATTGATGATTGAGCATTAATGATTGAGGATTGAGTATTGAGGATTGAGGATTGAGGATTGAGGATTGAGGATTGAAGATTGAGTATTGAGCATTGAAGATTGAAGATCGAAGATTGAGGATTGAGGATTGAGGACTGAGTATTGAGGATTGACGCTTGAGGATTGAGGGTTGAGGATGTAGGATTGAAGAGAGAGGACTGAGTGTTGAGGATTGAGTGTTGAGAATTGATGCTTGAGGTTTGAGATTTGATTATTGAATATTGTGAATTTGGTATTGAACCATGAGAATTCAGGATGTTCTATTGAGTATTGAGAATTGAGCATTGATGGTTGAGTATTGAGGATTGATGGTTGAGGGTTGAGTGTTGAATATTGAGGATTGAGGTTTGAAGGATTGAGGATTGATGATTGGGGATTGAAGATTGATTATTGATGATTGAAGATTGAGGATTGAGGATTGAGGGTTGAGGATTGAGGAAGAGGACTGACGGTTGAGGATTGAGGTTTGAGGATTGAGGATTGAGGATTGAGGACTGAGGCTCGAGGATTGAGGATTGAGCATTGAGGATTGAAGATTGAGGACTGGCGATTGAGGATTGAAGATTGAGGATTAAGGATTGAGGATTGGGGATTCAGGATGTAGGATTGAAGATTGATTATTGAGGATTGAAGATAGAGTATTGATGATTGAGTATTGAGGATTGAGAAGTGAGGATAGAGGATAGAGGATTGAGGATTGAGTATTGAGGATTGAAGATTGAGGATTGAGGATTGTGGATTGAGGATTGAGGATTGAGGTTTGAGGATTGAGGATTGAGTGTTGTGGATTGAGGACGAGGACTGAGGGTTGTGTATTGATGTTTAAGGTCTGAGGATTGAGGATTGAGGATTGAGAATTGAGGATTGAGGATTGAGGATTGAAGATTGAGGTTTGGGTATTGAGGATTGAAGAATGAGGATTGAGGATTGAGTATTGATGATTGAAGATTGAGTATTGAGCATTGAAGATTGAGGATTGAGGATAGAGGATTGAAGATGGAGTATGAGGGCTGTGGGTTGATGTTTGAGGTTTGAGTATTGAATCCTGAGAATTCAGGATATTCTATTGAGTATTGAGAATTGAGAATTGATGGTTGAGTATTGAGCATTGGGGATTGAAGATTGAGTATTGAAGATAGAGGATTGATGATTGAGGATTGAGGATTGAGGATTGAGGATTGAGGATTGATGATAGAGTATTGAGGACTGAGCATTGAGGTTTGAGGACTGAGGACTGAGTATTGAGGATTGAGGATTGAGGATAGAGGACTGAGGATTGAAGATTGAGGATTGGGGACTGAGGATTGAATATTCAGGATTGACGATTGAGGATTGAGGATTGAGGATTGAAGATTCATTATTGAGGATTGAAGATTGAGGATTGAGGATTGAGGATTGAAGGGTGAATATTGATGAATGAAGATTCAGGATTGATGATTGAGGGTTGTGTATTGAGGACGAGGACTGAGGGTTGAGTATTGATACTTGAGGTCTGAGGATTGAGGATTGAGGATTGCGAATTGAGGATTGAGGATTGAAGATTGAGGATTGGGTATTGAGGATTGAAGAATGAGGATTGAGGATTGAGGATTGAGTATTGAGGATGAGGACTGAGGGTTGAGGATTGAGGTTTGAGGTTTGAGGAACGAGTATTGAGGATTGTGGATTGAGGACTGAGGATTGACGATTGTGTATTGAAGATTGAGGATTTATGACTGAGGATTGAGGATTGAGGATTGAGGATTGAGGATTGAGGATTGAAGATTGCGTATAGAGGATTGAATATTGAGGATAGAGGATTGAGTATTGAAGATTGAGGATTGATGATTGAGGTTTGAGGATTGAGGATTGAGGATTGAGTATTGAGGATTGAAGATTGAGTATGGAGTATTGAAGATTGATGTTTGAAGATTGAGGATTGAGGATTGAGTATTTGAGGATTGACGCTTGAGGGTTGAGGGTTGAGGATGTAGGATTGAAGAGAGAGGACTGAGTGTTGAGGATTGAGTGTAGAGAATTGATGCTTGAGGTTTGAGATTTGATTATTGAATATTGTGAATTTTGTATTGAACCATGAGAATTCAGGATGTTCTATTGAGTATTGAGAATTGAGCATTGGTGGTTGAGTATTGAGGATGGATGGTTGAGGGTTGAGTGTTGAATATTGAGGATTGAGGTTTGAGGATTGAGGATTGATGATTGGGGATTGAAGATTGATTATTGATGATTGAAGATTGAGGATTGAGGATTGAGGGTTGAGGATTGAGGAAGAGGACTGACGGTTGAGGATTGAGGTTTGAGGATTGAGGATTGAGGATTGAGGACTGAGGCTTGAGGATTGAGGATTGAGCATTGAGGATTGAAGATTGAGGACTGGCGATTGAGGATTGAAGATTGAGGATTAAGGGTTGAGGATTGGGGATTCAGGATGTAGGATTGGAGATTGATTATTGAGGATTGAAGACAGAGTATTGATGATTGAGTATTGAGGATTGAGAATTGAGGATAGAGGATTGAGGATTGAGTATTGAGGATTGAAGATTGAGGATTGAGGATTGAGGATGGAGGATTGAGGATTGAGGTTTGAGGATTGAGGATTGAGGATTGAGGATTGAGGATTGAGGATTGAAGATTGAATATTGATGATTGAAGATTGAGGATTGAGTATTGAGGGTTGTGGATTGAGGACGAGGACTGAGGGTTGAGAATTGATGTTTGAGGTCTGAGGATTGAGGATTGAGGATTGAGAATTGATGATTGAGGATTGAGGATTGAAGATTGAGGACTGGGTATTGAGGATGGAAGAATGAGGATTGAGGATTGAAGATTGAGGATTGAGGATTGCAGATTGAGTATTGAGGATTGAAGATTGAGGATTCAGGATTGAGGATTGAGGATTGAGGACTGACGATTGAGAATTGAGGATTGAAGATTGAGTATTGAGGATTGATGATTGAGGATTAAGGATTGAGGATTGAGTATTGAGGATGAGGACTGAGGGTTGAGGATTGAGGTTTGAGGTTTGAGGAACGAGGATTGAGGATTGAGGATTGAGGACTAAGGATTGACGATTGCGTATTGAAGATTGAGGATTTATGACTGAGGATTGAGGATTGAGGATTGAGGATTGAGGATTGAGGATTGAAGATTGCGTATAGAGGATTGAATATTGAGGAAAGAGGATTGAGTATTGAAGATTGAGGATTGATGATTGAGGTTTGAGGATTGAGGATTGAGGATTGGGTATTGAGGATTGAAGATTGAGTATGGAGGATTGAAGATTGATGGTTGAGGATTGAGGATTGACGATTGAGTATTGAGGATTGACGCTTGAGGGTTGAGGGTTGAGGATGTAGGATTGAAGAGAGAGGACTGAGTGTTGAGGATTGAGTGTTGAGAATTGATGCTTGAGGTTTGAGATTTGATTATTGAATATTGTGAATTGCGTATTGAACCATGAGAATTCAGGATGTTCTATTGAGCATTGAGAATTGAGCATTGATGGTTGAGTATTGAGGATGGATGGTTGAGGGTTGAGTGTTGAATATTGAGGATTGAGGTTTGAGGATTGAGGATTGATGATTGGGGATTGAAGATTGATTACTGATGATTGAAGATTGAGGATTGAGGATTGAGGGTTGAGGATTGAGGAAGAGGACTGACGGTTGAGGATTGAGGTTTGAGGATTGAGGATTGAGGATTGTAGATTGAGTATTGAGTATTGAAGGTTGAGGATTGTGGATTGAGGATTGAGGATTGAGGATTGAATATTGAAGATGGAGTATTGATGCCTGAGGATTGAGGATTGAGGATTGAGGATTGAGGATTGAGGATTGAGGATTGAGGATTGAGTATTGAAGATTGAGTAATGATCACTGAGGATTGAGGATTGAGGATTGAGGATCGAGGATTGAGGATTGAAGATTGAACATTGAGGATATAAGATTGAGGATTGATGATTGAGGATTGAGGATGGAGGATGAGGGCTGAGGGTTGAGGATTGAGGTTTGAGGACGGAGGACTGAGGATTGAGGATTGAGAATTGAGGATTGAGGATTGAGGATTGAAGATTGAGGATTGGGTATTGAGGATTGAAGAATGAGGATTGAGGATTGAGGATTGAGGGTTGAGGATTGAAGATTGATTATTGAGGATTGAAGATTGACGATTGAGGATTAAGGATTGAGGATTGAGGATTGAGGATTGATGATTCAGTATTGAGCATTGAAGGTTGAGGATTGTGGATTGAGGATGGAGGATTGAGGATTGGGGACTGAGTGTTGAGGGTTGAGTGATGTGAATTGATGTTTGAGGATAGAGACTTGAAGACTGCAGATTGGGTATTGAGTATTGAAATCTGTGAGTTGATGATATTCCGTTGAGGATTGAGGATTGAAGATTGAGTATTGAGGATTGAAGATTGACGATTGAGGGTTCAGGATTGAGGTTTCAGGATTGATGTTTGAGGCCTGAGTATTGAGGATTGAGGATTGAGGATTGAGGATGGAGGATGAGGGCTGAGGGTTGAGGATTGAGGTTTGAGGACGGAGGACTGAGGATTGAGGATTGAGAATTGAGGATTGAGGATTGAGGATTGAAGATTGAGGATTGGGTATTGAGGATTGAAGAATGAGGATTGAGGATTGAGGATTGAGGATTGAGGATTGAAGATTGATTATTGAGGATTGAAGATTGACGATTGAGGATTAAGGATTGAGGATTGAGGATTGAGGATTGAGGATTGGGGACTGAGTGTTGAGGGTTGAGTGATGTGAATTGATGTTTGAGGATAGAGACTTCAAGACTGCAGATTGAGTATTGAGTATTGAAATCTGTGAATTGATGATATTCCGTTGAGGATTGAGGATTGAAGATTGAGTATTGAGGATTGAAGATTGACGATTGAGGATTCAGGATTGAGTTTTCAGGATTGATGTTTGAGGACTGAGTATTGAGGATTGAGGATTGAAGATTGAAGATTCAGGATTGGGTATTGAGGATTGAAGAATGAGGATTGAGGATTCAGGATTGAGGATTGTGGATAGAAGATTGAGTATTGAGGATTGAAGATTGACGATTGAGAATTAAGGATTGAAGATTGAGGATTAAGGATTGAAGATTGGGGATTGAGGATCTAGGATTGGAGATTGATTATTGAGGATTGAAGATTGAGGATTGAGGATTGAGGATTGAGAATTGAGAATTGAGGATGAGGACTGACGGTTGAGGATTGAGGTTTGAGGAATGAGGATTGAGGGTTGAGGATTGAGGTCTGAGGATTGACGATTGAGTATTGAAGATTGAGGATTTATGACTGAGGATTGAGGATTGAGGATTGAGGATTGAGGATTGAGGATTGAAGATTGAATATTGATGATTGAAGATTGAGGATTGAGGATTGAGGATTGAGGATTGAGAATTGAGAATTGAGTATGAGGACTGAGGCTTGAGGATTGAGGTTTGAGGAACGAGGATTGAGGATTGAGGATTGAGGACTGAGGATTGACGATTGAGTATTGAAGATTGAGCATTTATGACAGAGGATTGAGGATTGAGGACTGAGGATTGAGGATTGAGGATTGAAGATTGAAGATTGAGGATTGAGGATTGAGGATTGAGTATTGAGGATTGACGCTTGAGTATTGAGGTTTGAGGATGTAGGATTGAAGAGAGAGGACTGAGTGATGAGGATTCAGTGTTGAGAATGGATGCTTGAGGTTTGAGATTTGATTATTGAATATTGTGTATTGCGTATTGAACCATGAGAATTCAGGATGTTCTATTGAGTATTGAGAATTGATGATTGATGGTTGAGTATTGAGGATTGATGGTTGAGGGTTGAGTGTTGAATATTGAGGATTCAGGATTGAGGATTGAAGATTGATGATTGAGGATTGAAGATTGATTATTGATGATTGAAGATTGAGGATTGAGGATTGAGGGTTGAGGATTGAGGAAGAGGACTGACGGTTGAGGATTGAGGTTTGAGGTTTGAGGATTGAGGATTGAGGACTGAGGCTTGAGGATTAAGGATTGAGCATTGAGGATTGAAGATTGAGGACTGGCGATTGAGGATTGAAGATTGAGTATTAAGGATTGAGGATTGGGGATTGAGGATGTAGGATTGGAGATTGATTATTGAGGATTGAAAATTGAGAATTGACGATTGAGTATTGAAGATTGAGGATTGATGACTGAGGATTGAGGACTGAGGATTGAGGATGGAGGATTGAAGATTGAGGACTGAGTGTTGAGAATTGAGAATTGGGGATTGAAGATTGAGTATTGAGGATTGAAGATTGAGGATTGAGGATTGAGGATTGAGTATTGAAGGTTGAGGATTGTGGATTGAGGATTGAGGATTGAGGATTCAATATTGAAGATTGAGTATTGATGCCTGAGGATTGAGGATTGAGGATTGAGGATTGAGGATTGAGGATTGAGGATTGAGTATTGAAGATTGAGTATTGATCACTGAGGATTGAGGATTGAGGATTGAGGACCGAGGATTGAGGATTGAAGATTGAATATTGAGGATATAAGATTGAGGATTGATGATTGAGGATTGAGGATGGAGGATGAGGGCTGAGGGTTGAGGATTGAGGTTTGAGGACAGAGGACTGAGGATTGAGGATTGAGAATTGAGGATTGAGGATTGAGGATTGAAGATTGAGGATTGGGTATTGAGGATTGAAGAATGAGGATTGAGGATTGAGGATTGAGGATTGAGGATTGAAGATTGATTATTGAGGATTGAAGATTGACGATTGAGGATTAAGGATTGAGGATTGAGGATTGAGGATTGAAGATTCAGTATTGAGGATTGAAGGTTGAGGATTGTGGATTGAGGATGGAGGATTGAGGATTGGGGACTGAGTGTTGAGGGTTGAGTGATGTGAATTGATGTTTGAGGATTGAGGATTGGGGACTGAGTGTTGAGGGTTGAGTGATGTGAATTGATGTTTGAGGATAGAGACTTGAAGACTGCAGATTGAGTATTGAGTATTGAAATCTGTGAATTGATGATATTCCGTTGAGGATTGAGGATTGAAGATTGAGTATTGAGGATTGAAGATTGACGATTGAGGATTCAGGATTGAGGTTTCAGGATTGATGTTTGAGGACTGAGTATTGAGGATTGAGGATTGAAGATTGAAGATTGAGGATTGGGTATTGAGGATTGAGGAATGAGGATTGAGGATTGAGGATTGAGGATTGAGGTTTGAGGATTGAGGATTGAGGATTGAGGATTGAGGATTGAGGATTGAGTATTGAAGATTGAGTATTGATCACTGAGGATTGAGGATTGAGGATTGAGGATTGAGGATTGAGGATTGAGGTTTGAGGATTGAGGATTGAGGATTGAGGATTGAGGATTGAGGATTGAAGATTGAATATTGATGATTGAAGATTGAGGATTGAGTATTGAGGGTTGTGGATTGAGGACGAGGACTGAGGGTTGAGAATTGATGTTTGAGGTCTGTGGATTGAGGATTGAGGATTGAGAATTAATGATTGAGGATTGAGGATTGAAGATTGAGGATTGGGTATTGAGGATGGAAGAATGAGGATTGAGGATTGAAGATTGAGCATTGAGGATTGCAGATTGAGTATTGAAGATTGAGGATTGGGTATTGAGGATGGAAGAATGAGGATTGAGGATTGAAGATTGAGGATTGAGGATTGCAGATTGAGTATTGAGGATTGAAGATTGAGGATTCAGGATTGAGGATTGAGTATTGAGGACTGAGGATTGAGAATTGAGGATTGAAGATTGTGTATTGAGGATTGATGATTGAGGATTAAGGATTGAGGATTGGGGATTGAGGATCTACGATTGGAGATTGATTATTGGGGATTGAAGATTGAGGATTGAGGATTGAGGATTGAGAATTGAGAATTGAGGATGAGGACTGAGGCTTGAGGATTGAGGTTTGAGGAACGAGGATTGAGGATTGAGGATTGAGGACTGAGGATTGACGATTGAGTATTGAAGATGGAGCATTTATGACAGAGGATTGAGGATTGAGGACTGAGGATTGAGGATTGAGGATTGAAGATTGCGTATAGAGGATTGAATATTGAGGATTGAGGATTGAGTATTGAGGATTGAGTATGAGGGCTGAGGGTTGAGGATTGAGGTTTGAGTATACAATCCTGAGAATTCAGGATATTCTATTCAGAATTGAGAATTGAGGATTGATGGTTGAGTATTGAGAATTGAGGTTTGAGGTTTGAGGATTGAGTATTGAAGATTGAGGATTAATGATTGAGGATTGAGGATTGAGGATTGAATATTGAAGATTGAGTATTGATGCCTGAGGATTGAGGATTGAGGATTGAGGATTGAGGATTGAGGATTGAGGATTGAGTATTGAAGATTGAGTATTGATCACTGAGGATTGAGGATTGAGGATTGAGGATCGAGGATTGAGGATTGAAGATTGAATATTGAGGATATAAGATTGAGGATTGATGATTGAGGATTGAGGATGGAGGATGAGGGCTGAGGGTTGAGGATTGAGGTTTGAGGACAGAGGACTGAGGATTGAGGATTGAGAATTGAGGATTGAGGATTGAGGATTGAAGATTGAGGATTGGGTATTGAGGATTGAAGAATGAGGATTGAGGATTCAGGATTGAGGATTGAGGATTGAATATTGATTATTGAGGATTGAAGATTGACGATTGAGGATTAAGGATTGAGGATTGAGGATTGAGGATTGAAGATTCAGTATTGAGGATTGAAGGTTGAGGATTGTGGATTGAGGATGTAGGATTGAAGAGAGAGGACTGAGTGTTGAGGATTGAGTGTTGAGAATTGATGCTTGAGGTTTGAGATTTGATTATTGAATATTGTGAATTTTGTATTGAACCATGAGAATTCAGGATGTTCTATTGAGTATTGAGAATTGAGCATTGATGGTTGAGTACTGAGGATTGATGGTTGAGGGTTGAGTGTTGAATATTGAGGATTGAGGTTTGAGGATTGAGGATTGATGATTGGGGATTGAAGATTGATTATTGATGATTGAAGATTGAGGATTGAGGATTGAGGGTTGAGGATTGAGGACTGAGGCTTGAGGATTGAGGATTGAGCATTGAGGATTGAAGATTGAGGACTGGCGATTGAGGATTGAAGATTGAGGATTAAGGATCGAGGATTGGGGATTCAGGATGTGGGATTGGAGATTGATTATTGAGGATTGAAGATAGAGTATTGATGATTGAGTATTGAGGATTGAGAATTGAGGATAGAGGATTGAGGATTGAGTATTGAGGATTGAAAATTGAGGATTGAGGATTGAGGATTGAGGATTGAGGATTGAGGTTTGAGGATTGAGGATTGAGGATTGAGGATTGAGGATTGAGGATTGAAGATTGAATATTGATGATTGAAGATTGAGGATTGAGTATTGAGGGTTGTGGATTGAGGACGAGGACTGAGGGTTGAGAATTGATGTTTGAGGTCTGAGGATTGAGGATTGAGGATTGAGAATTGATGATTGAGGATAGAGGATTGAAGATTGAGGATTGGGTATTGAGGGTGGAAGAATGAGGATTGAGGATTGAAGATTGAGGATTGAGGATTGCAGATTGAGTATTGAGGATTGAAGATTGAGGATTCAGGATTGAGGATTGAGGATTGAGGACTGAGGATTGAGAATTGAGGATTGAAGATTGAGTATTGAGGATTGATGATTGAGGATTAAGGATTGAGGATTGGGGATTGAGGATCTAGGATTGGAGATTGATTATTGGGGATTGAAGATTGAGGATTGAGGATTGAGGATTGAGAATTGAGAATTGAGGATGAGGACTGCGGCTTGAGGATTGAGGTTTGAGGAACGAGGATTGAGGATTGAGGATTGAGGACTGAGGATTGAGGATTGAGGATTGAAGATTGCGTATAGAGGATTGAATATTGAGGATTGAGGATTGAGTATTGAGGATTGAGGATGAGGGCTGAGAGTTGAGGATTGAGGTTTGAGTATACAATCCTGAGAATTCAGGATATTCTATTGAGAATTGAGAATTGAGGATTGATGGTTGAGTATTGAGAATTGAGGTTTGAGGTTTGAGGATTGAGTATTGAAGATTGAGGATTAATGATTGAGGATTGAGTATTGAGGATTGAGGATTGAGGATTGAGGATTGAAGATTGAGTATTGAGTATTGAAGATTGAAGATTGAGGATTGAGGATTGAGGATTGAGTATTGAGGATTGACGCTTGAGGATTGAGGTTTGAGGATGTAGGATTGAAGAGAGAGGACTGAGTGATGAGGATTCAGTGTTGAGAATGGATGCTTGAGGTTTGAGATTTGATTATTGAATATTGTGTATTGCGTATTGAACCATGAGAATTCAGGATGTTCTATTGAGTATTGAGAATTGACGATTAATGGTTGAGTATTGAGGATTGATGGTTGAGGGTTGAGTGTTGAATATTGAGGATTCAGGATTGAGGATTGAAGATTGATGATTGAGGATTGAATATTGAGGACTGAGGATTGAGCGTAGAGGATTGAGGATTGAGGATTGAGGATTGAGGATTGAAGATTGAGTATTGAGGATTGAAGGTTGAGGATTGTGGATTGAGGATTGAGGATTGAGGATTGAAGATTGAGGACCGAGTGTTGAGAATTGAGGATTGCGGATTGAAGATTGAGTATTGAGGATTGAAGATTGAGGATTGAGGATTGAGGATTGAGGATTGAGGGTTGAAGACTGAGGATTGCGGATTGAGGATAGAGGATTGAGGATTGAGGACTGAGGATTAACGATTGAATATTGATGATTGAAGATTGATTATTGAGGATTGAGGGTTGTGGATTGAGGACGAGGACTGAGGGTTGAATATTGATGTTTGAGGCCTGAGGATTGAGGGTTGAGGATTGAGAATTGATGATTGAGGACTGAGGGTTGAAGATTGAGGATTGGGTATTGAGGATTGAAGAATGAGGATTGAGGATTGAGGATTGAGGATTGAGGATTGCAGATTGAGTATTGAGGATTGAAGATTGAGGATTCAGGATTGCGGATTGAGGATTGAGGATTGAGGATTGAGGATTGAGGATTGAAGACTGAGTATTGAGGATTGAAGACTGAGGATTGAGGATTGAGGATTGAGGATTGTGGATTGAGCATTGAAGATTGAGGATTGGGGATTGAGGATTGAGGGTTGAGGACTGAGGCTTGAGGATTGAGTATTGAGCATTGAGGATTGAAGATTGAGGACTGGCGATTGAGGATTGAAGATTGAGGATTAAGGATTGAGGATTGGGGATTGAGGATGTAGGATTGGAGATTGATTATTGATGTTTGAATATTGAGGATTGAGGATTGAGGATTGAGGATTGAGGATTGAGAACTGAGGATGAAGACTGAGGGTTGAGGATTGAGGTTTGAGGAACGAGGATTGAGGATTGAGGATTGAGGATTGAGGACTAAGAATTGACGATTGAGTATTGAAGAGTGATTATTGATGACTGAGGATTGACGACTGAGGATTGAGGATTGAGGATTGATGATTGAATAGAGAGTATTGAGGATTGAATATTGAGGATTGAGGATTGAGGATTGACGATTGAGGATTGAGGATTTAGGATTGAGGATTGAAGATTGAGTATTGAGTATTGAAGGTTGAGGATTGTGGATTGAGGATTGAGGATTGAGGACTGAGGATTAAATATTGAAGATTGAGTATTGATGCCTGAGGATTGAGGATTGAGGACTGAGGATTGATGATTGAGGATTGAAGATTGAGGATTAGGTATTGAGGTATGAAGAATGAGGATTTAGGATTGAGGATTGAGGATTGAGGATTGTGGATTGAGGATCTAGGATTGGAGATTGATTATTGAGGGTTGAAGATTGTGGATTGAGGATTGAGGATTGAGGATCTAGGATTGGAGATTGATTATTGAGGATGAAGGTTGAGAATTGAGGATTGAGGTTTGAGAATTGATAATTGAGGATGAGGACTGAGTGTTGAGGATTGAGGTTTGAGAAATGAGGATTGAGGATTGAGGATTGAGGATTGAGGATTGATTATTGAGCTTTGGGGATTGAAGATTGTGGACTGGGGATAGAGGATTGAATATTGAGGATTAAGGATAGAGTATAGGGGATTGAGGATCTAGGATACGAGATTGATTATTGAGGATTGAAGATTGTGTATTGATGATTGCCGATTGAGGACTGAGGATTGAGGATTGATTATTGAGCTTTGGGGATTGTAGATTGTGGCCTGTTGATAGAGGATTGAATATTGAGGATTAAGGGTAGAGTATTGGGGATTGAGGATCTAGGATAGGAGATTGATTATTGAGGATTGAAGATTTAGGATTGAGGTTTGAGGATTGAGAATTGAGAATTGAGGATGAGGACTGAGGGCTGAGGATTGAGGTTTGAGGAATGAGGATTGAGGATTGAGGATTGAGGATTGAGGATTGAGGATTGAGTATTGAAGATTGAGGATTGATGACTGAGTATTGAGGATTGAGGATTGAGGATTGAGGATTGAGGACTGAGGATTGCAGATTGAGTATTGAGGATTGAAGACTGACGATTGAGGATTGAGGATTGAGGATTGGGGACTGAGGATTGAGGATTGAAGATTGAGTATTGAGGATTGAAGTTTGAGTATTGAGGATTGAAGATTGAGGATTGAGGATTAAGGATTGAAGATTGGGGACTGATTGTTGAGGGTTGAGTGATGAGAATTGATGTTTGTGGATTGAGATTTGAAGATTGAAGAATGGAGATTGAGTATTGAAAACTGTGAATTCAGGATATTGTATTGAGGACTGAGGATTGAGGATTGATGGTTGAGTATTGAGGATTGATCGTTGAGGGTTTTGTGTTGAATATTGGGGATTGAGGATTGAGGATTCAGGATTGAAGATTGAGTGTTGAGGATTGGAGATAGAGGATTGAGGATTGATCATTTAGGATTGAGGATTGAGAATTGAGCATTGAAGGTTGAGTATTGAGGATTGGAGATTGAGGATTGAGGATTGAGGATTGAAGATGGAGGATTGATGATTTGGGGTTGAAGATTGAGGATTGAGGATTGAAGATTGAAGATTGAGGATTGAGGATTGAGGATTGAGGGTTGAGGATTGAGGATTGAAGATTGAGAATTGAGAATTGAGGATTAAACATTGAGGACTGAGTGTTGAGGGTTGAGTGATTAGAATTGATGTTTGTGGATAGAGATTTGAAGATTGCAGATTGAGCATTGAGTATTGAAAACAGTGAATTGAGGATATTCTGTCGAGGATTGAGGATTGACAAATGATTGTTGAGGACTGAGGGCTGAAGATTGATGATTCAGGATTGAGGGTTCGGGTTTGAGGTTTGACGGCTGAGTATTGATGTTTGAGGTCTGAGGATTGAGGATTGAGGATTGAGAATTGAGGATTGAGGATTTGGGATTGAAGATTGAGGATTGGTTGTTGAGGATAGGAGAATGAGGATTGAGGACTTAAGATTGAGGATTGAGGATTGAAGATTGAGTATTGAGGATTGAAGATTGAGGATTGAGGATTGAGGATTGAGGATTGAGGATTGAGGATTGAGGATTGAATATTGAGCATTGAGGATTGAAGATTGAGGATTGAGGATTGAGGATTGAGGATTGAGGATTTTAGGATTGAGGATTGAGTATTGAAGATTGAGGACTGAGGACTGAGGATTGAGTATTGAGGATTGAGGACTGAAGATTCAGGACTGAGTGTTGATAGTTGAGTGATGAGAATTGATGTTTGTGGAAGGAGACATGAAGATTGAAGATTGAGGATTGAGGATTGAGGGTTGAGGATTGAGTATTGAAGATTGAGTATTGATGATTGAAGATTCAGGATTGAGGATTGAGGGTTGAGGATTGAGGACGAGGACTGACGGTTGAGGATTGAAGATTGAGGATTGAGGATTGAGGATTGAGGATTGAGAATTGAAGATTGAGTATTGAGGATTGAAGATTGAGGATTGAGGACTGAGGACTGAGGTTTGAGGATTGAAGATTGAGGATAGGGGACTGAGGATTGACAATTGAGGATTGAGTATTGAGGATTGAGAATTGAGGATTGAGGATTGAAGATTGAGTATTGAGGATTGAGGACTGGGGATTGAGGATTGAAGATAGAGGATTAACGATTGAGGATTGGGGATTGAGGATCTAGGATTGGAGATTGATTATTGAGGATTGAAGATTGAGAATTGAGGATTGAGGATTGAGAATTGAGAATTGCGGATGAGAACTGAGGGTTGAGGATTGAGGTTTGAGGAACGAGGATTGAGGATTGAGGATTGAGGATTGAGGATTGAGGATTGAGGATTGAGTGCTGAAGATTGAGTATTCATGACTGAGGATTGAGGATTGAGGATTGAGGGTTGGGGATTGAGGATCGAAGATTGCGTACTGAGGATTGTAGATTGAGGATTGAGGATTGAGGATTGAGGATGGAGGATTAAGGATTGAAGATTGAGGACTGAGTGTTGAGGGTTGAGTGATGAGAATTGATGTCTGTGGATTGAGATTTGAAGATTGAAGATTGGGGATTGAGTATTGAAAACTGTGAATTGAGGATATTGTATTGAGGATTGAGGATTGACAATTGATTGTTGCGGACTGAGGGATGAAGATTGAGCATTCAGGATTGAGGATTCGGAATTGAGGTTTGAGGACTGAGGATTGAGTGTTGAGGATTGAGGATTGAGGATTGACGCTTGAGGATAGAGGATTGAGGATGGAGGATTGAAGAGAGAGGACAGAGTGTTGAGGATTGAGTGTTGAGAATTGATGTGTGAGGATTGAGATTTGATTATTGAATATTGTGGATTGAGTATTGAATCATGAGAATTCAGGATATTCTATTGAGTATTGAGAATTGAGGATTGATGGTTGAGTATTGAGAATTGATGGTTGATGGTTGTGTGTTGAATATTGAGGATTGAGGTTTGAGGATTGAGGATTGAGAATTGAGGATTGAAGATTGAGTATTGATGATTGAAGGTTGAGGATTGATGATTGAGGGTTGAGTATTAAGGACGAGGACTGACGGTTGAGGATTGATCATTGACGATTGAGGATTGAGGATTGAGGATTGAGGATTGAGGATTGATGGTTGAGTATTGAGGATTGACGGTAGAGGGTTTTGTGTTGAATATTGGGGATTGAGGATTGAGGATTGAGGACGAGGACTGGCGGTTGAGGATTGAGGTTTGAGGATTGAGGATTGAGGATTGAGGATTGAGGATTGGGGATTGAGGATTGAGGATTGAGCATTGAGGATTGAATATTGAGGGTTGAGGATTGAGGATTGAGGATTGAGGATGAGGGCTGAGGGTTGAGGACTGAGGTTTGAGTATTGGATACTGAGAATTCAGGATATTCTATTGAGTATTGAGAATAGAGGATTGATGGTTGAGTATTGAGGATTGAGGATTGAGTATTGAGGATTGAAGATTGATGATTGAGGATTGAGGATTGAGGGTTGAGGATTGAGGATTGAAAATTGAGAATTGAGAATTGAGGATTGAACATTGAGGACTGAGTGTTGAGGGTTGAGTGATTAGAATTGATGTTTGTGGATAGAGATTTGAAGATTGCAGATTGAGCATTGAGTATTGAAAACAGTGAATTGAGGATATTCTGTTGTGGATTGAGGATTGACAAATGATTGTTGAGGACTGAGGGCTGAAGATTGATGATTCAGGTTTGAGGATTCGGGATTGAGGTTTGAGGGCTGAGTATTGATGTTTGAGGTCTGAGGACTGAGGATTGAGGATTGAGGATTGAGGATTGAGGATTTGGGATTGAAGATTGAGGATTGGTTGTTGAGGATTGGAGAATGAGGATTGAGGACTTAAGATTGAGGATTGAGGATTGAAGATTGAGTATTGAGGATTGAAGATTGAGGATTGAGGATTGAGGATTGAGGATTGAGGATTGAGGATTGAGGATTGAAGATTGAGCATTGAGGATTGAAGATTGAGGATTGAGGATTGAGGATCGAGGATTGAGGATTGAAGATTGAGGATTGAGCATTGAGGATTGGGGATTGTGGATTGAGGATTGAATATTGAATATTGATGATTGAAGATTGAGGATTGAGGATTGAGGATTGAGGGTAGAGGATTGAGGATTGAAGATTGAGAATTGAGAATTGAGGATTGAACATTGAGGACTGAGTGTTGAGGGTTGAGTGATTAGAATTGATGTTTGTGGATAGAGATTTGAAGACTGCAGATTGAGCATTGAGTATTGAAAACAGTGAATTGAGGATATTCTATTGAGGATTGAGGATTGACTAATGATTGTTGAGGACTGAGGGCTGAAGATTGATGATTCAGGTTTGAGGAGCCGGGATTGAGGTTTGAGGACTGGGGATTGAGGGTTGAGGATTGAGGATTGAGGATTGACGCTTGAGGATTGAGGATTGAGGATGGAGGATTGAAGAGAGAGGACTGAGTGTTGAGGATTGAGTGTTGAGGATTGATGTTTGAGGATTGAGATTTGATTATTGAATAATGTGGATTGGGTATTGAGCCATGAGAATTCAGGATATTCTATTGAGTATTGAGAATTGAAGATTGATGGTTGAGTATTGAGGATTGATGGTTGAGGGCTGTATGTTGAATAGTGAGGATTGAGGATTGAGGATTGAGGATTGAAGATTGAGGATTGAAGATTGAGTATTGATGATTGAAGATTGAGGATTGAGGATTGAGGATTGAGTATTGAGGATTGAAGACTGAATATTGATGATTGAAGATTGAGGATTGAGGATTGAGGGTTGTGGATTGAGGACGAGGACTGAGGGCTGAGTATTTATGTTTGAGGTCTGAGGATTGATGATTGAGGATTGAGAATTGAGGATTGAGGATGGAGGGTTGAAGATTGAGGATTGGGTATTGAGGATTGTAGAATCAGGATTGAAGATTGAGTATTGAGGATTGAATATTGAGGATTGAGGGTTGAGTATTGAGGATTGAGAATGAGGGCTGAGGGTTGAGGATTGAGGTTTGAGGACTGAGGACTGAGGATTGAGGGTTGGGAATTGATGATTGAGGATTGAGGATTGAAGATTGAGGATTGGGTATTGAGGATTGAAGAATGAGGATTGAGGATTGAGGATTGAGGATTGAAGATTGACTATCGAGTATTGATGATAGAGTATTGAGGATTGATCATTTAGGATTGAGGATTGAGGATTGAGGATAGAAGGTTGAGTATTGAGGATTGAAGGTTGAGGATTGAGGATTGAGGATTGCAGATTGGGGACTGAGTGTTGAGGGTTGAGTGATGAGAATTGATGTTTGTGGATTGAGATTTGAAGATTGAAGAATGGAGATTGATAATTGAAAACTGTGAATTCAGGGTATTGTATTGAGGACTGAGGATTGAGGATTGATGGTTGAGTATTGAGGATTGATGGTAGAGGGTTTTGTGTTGAATATTGGGGATTGAGGATTGAGGATTGAGGACGAGGACTGACGGTTGAGGATCGAGGTTTGAGGATTGAGGATTGAGGATTGACGATTGAGGATTGGGGATTGAGGATTGAGGATTGAGCATTGAGGATTCAATATTGAGTTTTGAGGATTGAGGATTGAGGATTGAGGGTGAGGGCTGAGGGTTGAGGATTGAGGTTTGAGTATTGGATACTGAGAATTCAGGATATTCTATTGAGTATTGAGAATAGAGGATTGATGGTTGAGTATTGAGGATTGAGGATTGAGGATTGAGGATTGAGTATTGAAGATTGAGGATTGATGATTGAGGATTGAGGATTGGGGATTGAGTATTGAGGATTGACGCTTGAGGATAGAGGATTGAGGATGGAGGATTGAAGAGAGAGGACCGAGTGTTGAGGATTGAGTGTTAAGAATTGATGTTTGAGGATTGAGATTTGATTATTGAATATTGTGGATTGAGTATTGAATCATGAGAATTCAGGATATTCTATTGAGTATTGAGAATTGAGGATTGATGGTTGAGTATTGAGAATTGATGGTTGATGGTTGTGTGTTGAATATTGAGGATTGAGGGTTGAGGATTGAGGATTCAGAATTGAGGATTGAAGATTGGGTATTGATGATTGAAGATTGAGGATTGATGATTGAGGGTTGAGGATTAAGGACGAGGACTGACGGTTGAGGATTGATGATTGACGATTGAGGATTGAGGATTGAGGATTGAGGATTGAGGATTGAGGATTGAGGGTTGAAGATTGAGGATTGGGTATTGAGGATTGATGATTGAACATTGAGGATTGAGGAATGAGGATTGAGGATTGAGGATTGAGGATTGAGGATTGAAGACTGAATATTGATGATTGAAGATTGAGGCTTGAGGATTGAGTGTTGTGGATTGAGGACGAGGACTGAGGGCTGAGTATTTATGTTTGAGGTCTGAGGATTGATGATTGAGGATTGAGAATTGAGGATTGAGGATTGAGGGTTGAAGATTGAGGATTGGGTATTGAGGATTGTAGAATCAGGATTGAAGATTGAGTATTGAGGATTGAATATTGAGGATTGAGGGTTGAGTATTGAGGATTGAGAATGAGGGCTGAGGGTTGAGGATTGAGGTTTGAGGACTGAGGACTGAGGATTGAGGGTTGGGAATTGATGATTGAGGATTGAGGATTGAAGACTGAGGATTGGGTATTGAGGATTGAAGAATGAGGATTGAGGATTGAGGATTGAGGATTGAAGATTGACTATCGAGGATTGGTGATAGAGTATTGAGGATTGATTATTTAGGATTGAGGATTGAGGATTGAGGATAGAAGGTTGAGTATTGAGGATTGAAGATTGAGGATTGAGGATTGTGGATTGCAGATTGGGGACTGAGTGTTGAGGGTTGAGTGATGAGAATTGATGTTTGTGGATTGAGATTTGAAGATTGAAGAATGGAGATTGATAATTGAAAGCTGTGAATTCAGGGTATTGTATTGAGGACTCAGGATTGAGGATTGATGGTTGAGTATTGAGGATTGACGGTAGAGGGTTTTGTGTTGAATATTGGGGATTGAGGATTGAGGATTGAGGACGAGGACTGACGGTTGAGGATTGAGGTTTGAGGATTGGGGATCGAGGATTGAGGATTGAGGATTGGGGATTGAGGATTGAGGATTGAGGACTGAAGAATGAGGATTGGGTATTGAGGATTGAAGAATGAGGATTGAGGATTGAGGATTGAGGATTGAGGATTGATGATTGAGTATTGAGGATTGAAGACTGACGATTGAGGATTGAGGATTGAGGATTGAGGATTGAGGATTGAAGATTGAGTATTCAGGATTGAAGATTGAGGATTGAGGATCGAGGCTTGAGGATTGAGGATTGAAAATTGAGAATTGAGAATTGAGGATTGAACATTGAGGACTGAGTGTTGAGGGTTGAGTGATTTGAATTGATGTTTGTGGATAGAGATTTGAAGATTGCTGATTGAGCATTGAGTATTGAAAACAGTGAATTGAGGATATTCTGTTGAGGATTGAGGATTTACTAATGATTGTTGAGGACTGAGGGCTGAAGATTGATGATTCAGGTTTGAGGAGCCGGGATTGAGGTTTGAGGACTGGGGATTGAGGGTTGAGGATTGAGGATTGAGGATTGACGCTTGAGGATTGAGGATTGAGGATGGAGGATTGAAGAGAGAGGACTGAGTGTTGAGGATCGAGTGTTGAGGATTGATGTTTGAGGATTGAGATTTGATTATTGAATAATGTGGATTGGGTATTGAGCCATGAGAATTCAGGATATTCTATTGAGTATTGAGAATTGAAGATTGATGGTTGAGTATTGAGGATTGATGGTTGAGGGCTGTGTGTTGAATAGTGAGGATTGAGGATTGAGGATTGAGGATTGAAGATTGAGGATTGAAGATTGAGTATTGATGATTGAAGATTGAGGATTGAGGATTGAGGATTGAGTATTGAGGATTGAAGACTGAATATTGATGATTGAAGATTGAGGATTGAGGATTGAGGGTTGTGGATTGAGGACGAGGACTGAGGGCTGAGTATTTATGTTTGAGGTCTGAGGATTGATGATTGAGGATTGAGAATTGAGGATTGAGGATTGAGGGTTGAAGATTGAGGATTGGGTATTGAGGATTGTAGAATCAGGATTGAAGATTGAGTATTGAGGATTGAATATTGAGGATCGAGGGTTGAGTATTGAGGATTGAGAATGAGGGCTGAGGGTTGAGGATTGAGGTTTGAGGACTGAGGACTGAGGACTGAGGATTGAGGGTTGGGAATTGATGATTGAGGATTGAGGATTGAAGATTGAGGATTGGGTATTGAGGATTGAAGAATGAGGATTGAGGATTGAGGATTGAGGATTGAAGATTGACTATCGAGGATTGGTGATAGAGTATTGAGGATTGATCATTTAGGATTGAGGATTGGGGATTGAGGATAGAAGGTTGAGTATTGAGGATTGAAGATTGAGGATTGAGGATTGTGGATTGCAGATTGGGGACTGAGTGTTGAGGGTTGAGTGATGAGAATTGATGTTTGTGGATTGAGATTTGAAGATTGAAGAATGGAGATTGATAATTGAAAGCTGTGAATTCAGGGTATTGTATTGAGGACTCAGGATTGAGGATTGATGGTTGAATATTGAGGATTGACGGTAGAGGGTTTTGTGTTGAATATTGGGGATTGAGGATTGAGGATTGAGGACGAGGACTGACGGTTGAGGATTGAGGTTTGAGGATTGGGGATTGAGGATTGAGGATTGAGGATTGGGGATTGAGGATTGAGGATTGAGGACTGAAGAATGAGGATTGGGTATTGAGGATTGAAGAATGAGGATTGAGGATTGAGGATTGAGGATTGAGGATTGATGATTGAGTATTGAGGATTGAAGACTGACGATTGAGGATTGAGGATTGAGGATTGAGGATTGAGGATTGAAGATTGAGTATTCAGGATTGAAGATTGAGGATTGAGGATCGAGGCTTGAGGATTGAGGATTGGGGATTGAAGATTGAGGATTGGGGATTGAGGATTGAGGATTGAGGATTTTAGGATTGAGGATTGAAGATGGAGGATTGAGGATTTGGGGTTGAAGATTGAGGATTGAGGATTGAAGATTGAAGATTGAGGATTGAGGATTGAGGATTGAGGGTTGAGGATTGAGGATTGAAAATTGAGAATTGAGAATTGAGGATTGAACGTTGAGGACTGAGTGTTGAGGGTTGAGTGATTTGAATTGATGTTTGTGGATAGAGATTTGAAGATTGCTGATTGAGCATTGAGTATTGGAAACAGTGAATTGAGGATATTCTGTTGAGGATTGAGGATTGACAAATGATTGTTGAGGACTGAGGGCTGAAGATTGATGATTCAGGTTTGAGGACTCGGGATTGAGGTTTGAGGGCTGAGTATTGATGTTTGAGGTCTGAGGACTGAGGATTGAGGATTGAGGATTGAGGATTGAGGATTTTAGGATTGAGGATTGAGTATTGAAGATTGAGGACTGAGGACTGAGGATTGAGTATTGAGGATTGAGGACTGAAGATTCAGGACTGAGTGTTGATAGTTGAGTGATGAGAATTGATGTTTGTGGAAGGAGACATGAAGATTGAAGATTGAGGATTGAGGATTGAGGGTTGAGGATTGAGTATTGAAGATTGAGTATTGATGATTGAAGATTCAGGATTGAGGATTGAGGGTTGAGGATTGAGGACGAGGACTGACGGTTGAGGATTGAAGATTGAGGATTGAGGATTGAGGATTGAGGATTGAGAATTGAAGATTGTGTATTGAGGATTGAAGATTGAGGATTGAGGACTGAGGACTGAGGTTTGAGGATTGAAGATTGAGGATAGGGGACTGAGGATTGACAATTGAGGATTGAGTATTGAGGATTGAGAATTGAGGATTGAGGATTGAAGATTGAGTATTGAGGATTGAGGACTGGGGATTGAGGATTGAAGATAGAGGATTAATGATTGAGGATTGGGGATTGAGGATCTAGGATTGGAGATTGATTATTGAGGATTGAAGATTGAGAATTGAGGATTGAGGATTGAGAATTGAGAATTGCGGATGAGAACTGAGGGTTGAGGATTGAGGTTTGAGGAACGAGGATTGAGGATTGAGGATTGAGGATTGAGGATTGAGGATTGAGGATTGAGTGCTGAAGATTGAGTATTCATGACTGAGGATTGAGGATTGAGGATTGAGGGTTGAGGATTGAGGATCGAAGATTGCGTACTGAGGATTGAAGATTGAGGATTGAGGATTGAGGATTGAGGATGGAGGATTAAGGATTGAAGATTGAGGACTGAGTGTTGAGGGTTGAGTGATGAGAATTGATGTCTGTGGATTGAGATTTGAAGATTGAAGATTGGGGATTGAGTATTGAAAACTGTGAATTGAGGATATTGTATTGAGGATTGAGGATTGACAATTGATTGTTGCGGACTGAGGGATGAAGATTGAGCATTCAGGATTGAGGATTCGGAATTGAGGTTTGAGGACTGAGGATTGAGGGTTGAGGATTGAAGATTGAGGATTGATGATTGAGGATTGAGGATTGAGGATTGAGGATTGAGGATTGAGGATTGAGTATTGAGGATTGAAGGTTGAGGATTGAGGATTGAGGATTGAAGATTGAGGATTGAGGATTGAGGGTTGAAGATTGAGTATTGAGGATTGAAGATTGAGGATTGAGGATTGAGGATTGAGGATTGAGAGTTGAATATTGAGGATTGGGGACTGAGGATTGAAGATAGAGGATTGAGGATTGAGTATTGAGGCTTGAGGATTGAAGGTTGAGTATTGAGGATTGAAGATTGTGTATTGAGGTTTGAGGATTGAGGATTGAGGATTAAGGATTGAGGATTGAAGATTGAGGATTGGGTATTGAGGATTGAAGAGTGAGGATTGAGGATTGAGGATTGAGGATTGAGGATTGAAGATTGAGTATTGAGGATTGAGGGTTGTGGATTGAGGACGAGGACTGAGGGTTGAGTATTGATGTTTGAGGTCTGAGGATTGAGGATTGAGGATTGAGAATTGAGGATTGATGATTTGGGATTGAAGATTGAGGATTGGGTGTTGAGGATTGGAGAATGAGGATTGAGGATTGAAGATTGAGGACTGACGATTGAAAATTGAGTATTGAGGATTGAAGATTGAGGATTGAGGATTGAGGATTGAGGATTGAGTATTGAAGATTGAGGATTGAGGATTGTGGGTTGAGGATTGAGGATTGAAGATTGATGATTGGGTATTGAGGATTGAACATTAAGGATTGAGGATTGAGGATTGAGGATTGAGGATAGTATTGAAGATTCAATATTGATGATTGAACATCGAGGATTGAGGATTGAGGGTTGTGGATTGAGGACGAGGACTGAGGGTTGAGTATTGATGTTTGAGGTCTGAGTATTGAGGATTGAGGATTGAGAATTGAGGATTGATGATTTGGGATTGAAGATTGAGGATTGGGTGTTGAGGATTGGAGAATGAGGATTGAGGATTGAAGATTGAGGACTGACGATTGAAAATTGAGTATTGAGGATTGAAGATTGAGGATTGAGGATTGAGGATTGAGGATTGAGGATTGAAGATTGAGGATTGAGGATTGAGTATTGAGGATTGAAGATAGAGGATTGAGGAATGAGGATCGAGGATTGAGGATTGAATATTGAGGATTGAGTATTGAGGATTGAGGATTGTGGATTGAGGATTGAAGATTGAATATTGATGATTGAAGATTGACGATTGAGGATTGAGAATTGAGGATTGAGCATTGAGGATTGAGGATTGACGATTGAGGATTGAAGATTGAGTATTGAGGATTGGAGATAGAGGATTGAGGATTGATCATTTAGGATTGAGGAATGAGGATTGAGGATTGAAGGTTAAGTATTGAGGATTGAAGGTTCAGGATTGAGGATTGAGGATTGAAGATTGAGGACTGAGTGTTGAGGGTTGAGGATTGAGGATTGAGGATTGAAGATAGAGTATCGATGATTGAAGGCTGAGGATTGAGGATTGAGGGTTGAGGATTGAGGACGAGGACTGACGGTTGAGGATTGAGGTTTGAAGGTTGAGGATTGAGGATTGAGGACAGGGGACTGAGGATTGAGGATTGAAGATTGTGTATTCAGGTTTGAGGATTGAGTATTGAGGATTAAGGATTGAGGATTGAGTATTGAAGATTGAGGATTGAGGATTCATGATAGAGAATTGATGATTGAGGATTGAGGATTGAAGATTGAGGATTGGGTATTGAGGATTGAAGAATGAGGATTGAGGATTTAGGATTGAGGATTGAAGATTGACTATCGAGTATTGATGATAGAGTATTGAGGATTGATCATTTAGGATTGAGGATTGAGGATTGAGGATAGAAGGTTGAGTATTGAGGATTGAAGATTCAGGATTGAGGATTGAGGATTGCAGATTGGGGACTGAGTGTTGAGGGTTGAGTGATGAGAATTGATGTTTGTGGATTGAGATTTGAAGATTGAAGAATGGAGATCGATAATTGAAAACTGTGAATTCAGGGTATTGTATTGAGGACTGAGGATTGAGGATTGATGGTTGAGTATTGAGGATTGATGGTAGAGGGTTTTGTGTTGAATATTGGGGATTGAGGATTGAGGATTTTGGACGAGGACTGACGGTTGAGGATCGAGGTTTGAGGATTGAGGATTGAGGATTGACGATTGAGGATTGGGGATTGAGGATTGAGGATTGAGCATTGAGGATTCAATATTGAGTTTTGAGGATTGAGGATTGAGGATTGAGGATGAGGGCTGAGGGTTGAGGATTGAGGTTTGAGTATTGGATACTGAGAACTCAGGATATTCTATTGAGTATTGAGAATAGAGGATTGATGGTTGAGTATTGAGGATTGAGGATTGAGGATTGAGGATTGAGTATTGAAGATTGAGGATTGATGATTGAGGATTGAGGATTGAGGATTGAGGATTGAGGATTGAGGATTGAGTATTGAGGATTGAAGGTTGAGGATTGAGGATTGAGGATTGAGGATTGAGGATTGAGGATTGAGGGTTGAAGATTGAGTATTGAGGATTGAAGATTGAGGATTGTGGATTGAGGATTGAGGATTGAGAGTTGAATATTGAGGATTGGGGACTGAGGATTGAAGATAGAGGATTGAGGATTGAGTATTGAGGCTTGAGGATTGAAGGTTGAGTATTGAGGATTGAAGATTGTGTACTGAGGTTTGAGGATTGAGGATTGAGGATTAAGGATTGAGGATTGAAGATTGGGGATTGGGTATTGAGGATTGAAGAGTGAGGATTGAGGATTGAGGATTGAGGATTCAGGATTGAAGATTGAGTATTGAGGATTGAGGGTTGTGGATTGAGGACGAGGACTGAGGGTTGATTATTGATGTTTGAGGTCTGAGGATTGAGGATTGAGGATTGAGAATTGAGGATTGATGATTTGGGATTGAAGATTGAGGATTGGGTTTTGAGGATTGGAGAATGAGGATTGAGGATTCAAGATTGAGGACTGACGATTGAAAATTGAGTATTGAGGATTGAAGATTGAGGATTGAGGATTGAGGATTGAGGATTGAGGATTGAAGATTGAGGATTGAGGATTGTGGGTTGAGGATTGAGGATTGAAGATTGATGATTGGGTATTGAGGATTGAACATTAAGGATTGAGGATTGAGGATTGAGGATTGAGGATAGTATTGAAGATTCAATATTGATGATTGAACATCGAGGATTGAGGATTGAGGGTTGTGGATTGAGGACGAGGACTGAGGGTTGAGTATTGATGTTTGAGGTCTGAGGATTGAGGATTGAGGATTGAGAATTGAGGATTGATGATTTGGGATTGAAGATTGAGGATTGGGTGTTGAGGATTGGAGAATGAGGATTGAGGATTGAAGATTGAGGACTGACGATTGAAAATTGAGTATTGAGGATTGAAGATTGAGGATTGAGGATTGAGGATTGAGGATTGAGGATTGAAGATTGAGGATTGAGGATTGAGTATTGAGGATTGAAGATAGAGGATTGAGGAATGAGGATCGAGGATTGAGGATTGAATATTGAGGATTGAGGATTGAGGATTGAGGATTGTGGATTGAGGATTGAAGATTGAATATTGATGATTGAAGATTGACGATTGAGGATTGAGAATTGAGGATTGAGCATTGAGGATTGAGGATTGAGGATTGAGGATTGAAGATTGAGTATTGAGGATTGGAGATAGAGGATTGAGGATTGATCATTTAGGATTGAGGATTGAGGATTGAGGATTGAAGGTTAAGTATTGAGGATTTAAGATTCAGGATTGAGGATTGAGGATTGAAGATTGAGGACTGAGTGTTGAGGGTTGAGGATTGAGGATTGAGGATTGAAGATTGAGTATCGATGATTGAAGGTTGAGGATTGAGGATTGAGGGTTGAGGATTGAGGACGAGGACTGACGGTTGAGGATTGAGGTTTGAAGGTTGAGGATTGAGGATTGAGGACAGGGGACTGAGGATTGAGGATTGAAGATTGTGTATTGAGGTTTGAGGATTGAGTATTGAGGATTAAGGATTGAGGATTGAGTATTGAAGATTGAGGATTGAGGATTCATGATAGAGAATTGATGATTGAGGATTGAGGATTGAAGATTGAGGATTGGGTATTGAGGATTGAAGAATGAGGATTGAGGATTGAGGATTGAGGATTGAAGATTGACTATCGAGTATTGATGATAGAGTATTGAGGATTGATCATTTAGGATTGAGGATTGAGGATTGAGGATAGAAGGTTGAGTATTGAGGATTGAAGATTGAGGATTGAGGATTGAGGATTGCAGATTGGGGACTGAGTGTTGAGGGTTGCGTGATGAGAATTGATGTTTGTGGATTGAGATTTGAAGATTGAAGAATGGAGATCGATAATTGAAAACTGTGAATTCAGGGTATTGTATTGAGGACTGAGGATTGAAGATTGAGGATTGGGTATTGAGGATTGAAGAATGAGGATTGAGGATTTAGGATTGAGGATTGAAGATTGACTATCGAGTATTGATGATAGAGTATTGAGGATTGATCATTTAGGATTGAGGATTGAGGATTGAGGATAGAAGGTTGAGTATTGAGGATTGAAGATTCAGGATTGAGGATTGAGGATTGCAGATTGGGGACTGAGTGTTGAGGGTTGAGTGATGAGAATTGATGTTTGTGGATTGAGATTTGAAGATTGAAGAATGGAGATCGATAATTGAAAACTGTGAATTCAGGGTATTGTATTGAGGACTGAGGATTGAGGATTGATGGTTGAGTATTGAGGATTGATGGTAGAGGGTTTTGTGTTGAATATTGGGGATTGAGGATTGAGGATTTTGGACGAGGACTGACGGTTGAGGATCGAGGTTTGAGGTCTGAGGATTGAGGATTGAGGATTGAGAATTGAGGATTGATGATTTGGGATTGAAGATTGAGGATTGGGTTTTGAGGATTGGAGAATGAGGATTGAGGATTCAAGATTGAGGACTGACGATTGAAAATTGAGTATTGAGGATTGAAGATTGAGGATTGAGGATTGAGGATTGAGGATTCAGGATTGAAGATTGAGGATTGAGGATTGTGGGTTGAGGATTGAGGATTGAAGATTGATGATTGGGTATTGAGGATTGAACATTAAGGATTGAGGATTGAGGATTGAGGATTGAGGATAGTATTGAAGATTCAATATTGATGATTGAACATCGAGGATTGAGGATTGAGGGTTGTGGATTGAGGACGAGGACTGAGGGTTGAGTATTGATGTTTGAGGTCTGAGGATTGAGGATTGAGGATTGAGAATTGAGGATTGATGATTTGGGATTGAAGATTGAGGATTGGGTGTTGAGGATTGGAGAATGAGGATTGAGGATTGAAGATTGAGGACTGACGATTGAAAATTGAGTATTGAGGATTGAAGATTGAGGATTGAGGATTGAGGATTGAGGATTGAGGATTGAAGATTGAGGATTGAGGATTGAGTATTGAGGATTGAAGATAGAGGATTGAGGAATGAGGATCGAGGATTGAGGATTGAATATTGAGGATTGAGGATTGAGGATTGAGGATTGTGGATTGAGGATTGAAGATTGAATATTGATGATTGAAGATTGACGATTGAGGATTGAGAATTGAGGATTGAGCATTGAGGATTGAGGATTGAGGATTGAGGATTGAAGATTGAGTATTGAGGATTGGAGATAGAGGATTGAGGATTGATCATTTAGGATTGAGGATTGAGGATTGAGGATTGAAGGTTAAGTATTGAGGATTTAAGATTCAGGATTGAGGATTGAGGATTGAAGATTGAGGACTGAGTGTTGAGGGTTGAGGATTGAGGATTGAGGATTGAAGATTGAGTATCGATGATTGAAGGTTGAGGATTGAGGATTGAGGGTTGAGGATTGAGGACGAGGACTGACGGTTGAGGATTGAGGTTTGAAGGTTGAGGATTGAGGATTGAGGACAGGGGACTGAGGATTGAGGATTGAAGATTGTGTATTGAGGTTTGAGGATTGAGTATTGAGGATTAAGGATTGAGGATTGAGTATTGAAGATTGAGGATTGAGGATTCATGATAGAGAATTGATGATTGAGGATTGAGGATTGAAGATTGAGGATTGGGTATTGAGGATTGAAGAATGAGGATTGAGGATTGAGGATTGAGGATTGAAGATTGACTATCGAGTATTGATGATAGAGTATTGAGGATTGATCATTTAGGATTGAGGATTGAGGATTGAGGATAGAAGGTTGAGTATTGAGGATTGAAGATTGAGGATTGAGGATTGAGGATTGCAGATTGGGGACTGAGTGTTGAGGGTTGCGTGATGAGAATTGATGTTTGTGGATTGAGATTTGAAGATTGAAGAATGGAGATCGATAATTGAAAACTGTGAATTCAGGGTATTGTATTGAGGACTGAGGATTGAGGATTGATGGTTGAGTATTGAGGATTGATGGTAGAGGGTTTTGTGTTGAATATTGGGGATTGAGGATTGAGGATTTTGGACGAGGACTGACGGTTGAGGATCGAGGTTTGAGGATTGAGGATTGAGGATTGACGATTGAGGATTGGGGATTGAGGATTGAGGATTGAGCATTGAGGATTCAATATTGAGTTTTGAGGATTGAGGATTGAGGATTGAGGATGAGGGCTGAGGGTTGAGGATTGAGGTTTGAGTATTGGATACTGAGAACTCAGGATATTCTATTGAGTATTGAGAATAGAGGATTGATGGATGAGTATTGAGGATTGAGGATTGAGGATTGAGGATTGAGTATTGAAGATTGAGGATTGATGATTGAGGATTGAGGATTGAGGATTGAGGATTGAGGATTGAGGATTGAGTATTGAGGATTGTAGGTTGAGGATTGAGGATTGAGGATTGAGGATTGACGATTGAGGATTGAGGGTTGAAGATTGAGTATTGAGGATTGAAGATTGAGGATTGTGGATTGAGGATTGAGGATTGAGAGTTGAATATTGAGGATTGGGGACTGAGGATTGAAGATAGAGGATTGAGGATTGAGTATTGAGGCTTGAGGATTGAAGGTTGAGTATTGAGGATTGAAGATTGTGTATTGAGGTTTGAGGATTGAGGATTGATCATTTAGGATTGAGGATTGAGGATTGAGGATTGAAGGTTAAGTATTGAGGATTGAAGATTCAGGATTGAGGATTGAGGATTGAAGATTGAGGACTGAGTGTTGAGGGTTGAGGATTGAGGATTGAGGATTGAAGATTGAGTATCGATGATTGAAGGTTGAGGATTGAGGATTGAGGGTTGAGGATTGAGGACGAGGACTGACGGTTGAGGATTGAGGTTTGAAGGTTGAGGATTGAGGATTGAGGACAGGGGACTGAGGATTGAGGATTGAAGATTGTGTATTGAGGTTTGAGGATTGAGTATTGAGGATTAAGGATTGAGGATTGAGTATTGAAGATTGAGGATTGAGGATTGATGATAGAGAATTGATGATTGAGGATTGAGGATTGAAGATTGAGGATTGGGTATTGAGGATTGAAGAATGAGGATTGAGGATTGAGGATTGAGGATTGAAGATTGACTATCGAGTATTGATGATAGAGTATTGAGGATTGACCATTTAGGATTGAGGATTGAGGATTGAGGATAGAAGGTTGAGTATTGAGGATTGAAGATTGAGGATTGAGGATTGAGGATTGCAGATTGGGGACTGCGTGTTGAGGGTTGAGTGATGAGTATTGATGTTTGTGGATTGAGATTTGAAGATTGAAGAATGGAGATTGATAATTGAAAACTGTGAATTCAGGGTATTGTATTGAGGACTGAGGATTGAGGATTGATGGTTGAGTATTGAGGATTGATGGTAGAGGGTTTTGTGTTGAATATTGGGGATTGAGGATTGAGGATTGAGGACGAGGACTGACGGTTGAGGATCGAGGTTTGAGGATTGAGGATTGAGGATTGAGGATTGAGGATTGGGGATTGAGGATTGAGGATTGAGCATTGAGGATTCAATATTGAGTTTTGAGGATTGAGGATTGAGGATTGAGGATGAGGGCTGAGGGTTGAGGATTGAGGTTTGAGTATTGGATACTGAGAATTCAGGATATTCTATTGAGTATTGAGAATAGAGGATTGATGGTTGAGTATTGAGGATTGAGGATGGAGGATTGAGGATTGAGTATTGAAGATTGAGGATTGATGATTGAGGATTGAGGATTGAGGATTGAGGATTGAGGATTGAGTAATGAGGATTGAAGGTTGAGGATTGAGGATTGAGGATTGAAGATTGAGGATTGAGGATTGAGGGTTGAAGATTGAGTATTGAGGATTGTAGATTGAGGATTGAGGATTGAGGATTGAGGATTGAGAGTTGAATATTGAGGATTGGGGACTGAGGATTGAAGATAGAGGATTGAGGATTGAGTATTGAGGCTTGAGGATTGAAGGTTGAGTATTGAGGATTGAAGATTGTGTATTGAGGTTTGAGGATTGAGGATTGAGGATTAAGGATTGAGGATTGAAGATTGAGGATTGGGTATTGAGGATTGAAGAGTGAGGATTGAGGATTGAGGATTGAGGATTGAGGATTGAAGATTGAGTATTGAGGATTGAGGGTTGTGGATTGAGGACGAGGACTGAGGGTTGAGTATTGATGTTTGAGGTCTGAGGATTGAGGATTGAGGATTGAGTATTGAGGATTGAAGGTTGAGGATTGAGGATTGAGGATTGAAGATTGAGGATTGAGGATTGAGGGTTGAAGATTGAGTATTGAGGATTGAAGATTGAGGATTGAGGATTGAGGATTGAGGATTGAGAGTTGAATATTGAGGATTGGGGACTGAGGATTGAAGATAGAGGATTGAGGATTGAGTATTGAGGCTTGAGGATTGAAGGTTGAGTATTGAGGATTGAAGATTGTGTATTGAGGTTTGAGGATTGAGGATTGAGGGTTAAGGATTGAGGATTGAAGATTGAGGATTGGGTATTGAGGATTGAAGAGTGAGGATTGAGGATTGAGGATTGAGGATTGAGGATTGAAGATTGAGTATTGAGGATTGAGGGTTGTGGATTGAGGACGAGGACTGAGGGTTGAGTATTGATGTCTGAGGTCTGAGGATTGAGGATTGAGGATTGAGAATTGAGGATTGATGATTTGGGATTGAAGATTGAGGATTGGGTGTTGAGGATTGGAGAATGAGGATTGAGGATTGAAGATTGAGGACTGACGATTGAAAATTGAGTATTGAGGATTGAAGATTGAGGATTGAGGATTGAGGATTGAGGACTGTGGATTGAAGATTGAGGATTGAGGACTGTGGGTTGAGGATTGAGGATTGAAGATTGATGATTGGGTATTGAGGATTGAACATTAAGGATTGAGGATTGAGGATTGAGGATTGAGGATAGTATTGAAGATTCAATATTGATGATTGAACATCGAGGATTGAGGATTGAGGGTTGTGGATTGAGGACGAGGACTGAGGGTTGAGTATTGATGTTTGAGGTCTGAGGATTGAGGATTGAGGATTGAGAATTGAGGATTGATGATTTGGGATTGAAGATTGAGGATTGGGTGTTGAGGATTGGAGAATGAGGATTGAGGATTGAAGATTGAGGACTGACGATTGAAAATTGAGTATTGAGGATTGAAGATTGAGGATTGAGGATTGAGGATTGAGGATTGAGGATTGAAGATTGAGGATTGAGGATTGAGTATTGAGGATTGAAGATAGAGGATTGAGGAATGAGGATCGAGGATTGAGGATTGAATATTGAGGATTGAGGATTGAGGATTGAGGATTGTGGATTGAGGATTGAAGATTGAATATTGATGATTGAAGATTGACGATTGAGGATTGAGAATTGAGGATTGAGCATTGAGGATTGAGGATTGAGGATTGAGGATTGAAGATTGAGTATTGAGGATTGGAGATAGAGGATTGAGGATTGATCATTTAGGATTGAGGATTGAGGATTGAGGATTGAAGGTTAAGTATTGAGGATTGAAGATTCAGGATTGAGGATTGAGGATTGAAGATTGAGGACTGAGTGTTGAGGGTTGAGGATTGAGGATTGAGGATTGAAGATTGAGTATCGATGATTGAAGGTTGAGGATTGAGGATTGAGGGTTGAGGATTGAGGACGAGGACTGACGGTTGAGGATTGAGGTTTGAAGGTTGAGGATTGAGGATTGAGGACAGGGGACTGAGGATTGAGGATTGAAGATTGTGTATTGAGGTTTGAGGATTGAGTATTGAGGATTAAGGATTGAGGATTGAGTATTGAAGATTGAGGATTGAGGATTCATGATAGAGAATTGATGATTGAGGATTGAGGATTGAAGATTGAGGATTGGGTATTGAGGATTGAAGAATGAGGATTGAGGATTGAGGATTGAGGATTGAAGATTGACTATCGAGTATTGATGATAGAGTATTGAGGATTGATCATTTAGGATTGAGGATTGAGGATTGAGGATAGAAGGTTGAGTATTGAGGATTGAAGATTGAGGATTGAGGATTGAGGATTGCAGATTGGGGACTGAGTGTTGAGGGTTGCGTGATGAGAATTGATGTTTGTGGATTGAGATTTGAAGATTGAAGAATGGAGATCGATAATTGAAAACTGTGAATTCAGGGTATTGTATTGAGGACTGAGGATTGAGGATTGATGGTTGAGTATTGAGGATTGATGGTAGAGGGTTTTGTGTTGAATATTGGGGATTGAGGATTGAGGATTTTGGACGAGGACTGACGGTTGAGGATCGAGGTTTGAGGATTGAGGATTGAGGATTGACGATTGAGGATTGGGGATTGAGGATTGAGGATTGAGCATTGAGGATTCAATATTGAGTTTTGAGGATTGAGGATTGAGGATTGCGGATGAGGGCTGAGGGTTGAGGATTGAGGTTTGAGTATTGGATACTGAGAACTCAGGATATTCTATTGAGTATTGAGAATAGAGGATTGATGGTTGAGTATTGAGGATTGAGGATTGAGGATTGAGGATTGAGTATTGAAGATTGAGGATTGATGATTGAGGATTGAGGATTGAGGATTGAGGATTGAGAATTGAGGATTGAGTATTGAGGATTGAAGGTTGAGGATTGAGGATTGAGGATTGAGGATTGACGATTGAGGATTGAGGGTTGAAGATTGAGTATTGAGGATTGAAGATTGAGGATTGTGGATTGAGGATTGAGGATTGAGAGTTGAATATTGAGGATTGGGGACTGAGGATTGAAGATAGAGGATTGAGGATTGAGTATTGAGGCTTGAGGATTGAAGGTTGAGTATTGAGGATTGAAGATTGTGTATTGAGGTTTGAGGATTGAGGATTGAGGATTAAGGATTGAGGATTGAAGATTGAGGATTGGGTATTGAGGATTGAAGAGTGAGGATTGAGGATTGAGGATTGAGGATTGAGGATTGAAGATTGAGTATTGAGGATTGAGGGTTGTGGATTGAGGACGAGGACTGAGGGTTGAGTATTGATGTTTGAGGTCTGAGGATTGAGGATTGAGGATTGAGAATTGAGGATTGATGATTTGGGATTGAAGATTGAGGATTGGGTTTTGAGGATTGGAGAATGAGGATTGAGGATTGAAGATTGAGGACTGACGATTGAAAATTGAGTATTGAGGATTGAAGATTGAGGATTGAGGATTGAGGATTGAGGATTGAAGATTGAAGATTGAGGATTGAGGATTGTGGGTTGAGGATTGAGGATTGACGATTGATGATTGGGTATTGAGGATTGAACATTAAGGATTGAGGATTGAGGATTGAGGATTGAGGATAGTATTGAAGATTCAATATTGATGATTGAACATCGAGGATTGAGGATTGAGGGCTGTGGATTGAGGACGAGGACTGAGGGTTGAGTATTGATGTTTGAGGTCTGAGGATTGAGGATTGAGGATTGAGAATTGAGGATTGATGATTTGGGATTGAAGATTGAGGATTGGGTGTTGAGGATTGGAGAATGAGGATTGAGGATTGAAGATTGAGGACTGACGATTGAAAATTGAGTATTGAGGATTGAAGATTGAGGATTGAGGATTGAGGATTGAGGATTGAGGATTGAAGATTGAGGATTGAGGATTGAGTATTGAGGATTGAAGATAGAGGATTGAGGAATGAGGATCGAGGATTGAGGATTGAATATTGAGGATTGAGGATTGAGGATTGAGGATTGTGGATTGAGGATTGAAGATTGAATATTGATGATTGAAGATTGACGATTGAGGATTGAGAATTGAGGATTGAGCATTGAGGATTGGGGATTGAGGATTGAGGATTGAAGATTGAGTATTGAGGATTGGAGATAGAGGATTGAGGATTGATCATTTAGGATTGAGGATTGAGGATTGAGGATTGAAGGTTAAGTATTGAGAATTGAAGATTCAGGATTGAGGATTGAGGATTGAAGATTGAGGACTGAGTGTTGAGGGTTGAGGATTGAGGATTGAGGATTGAAGATTGAGTATCGATGATTGAAGGTTGAGGATTGAGGATTGAGGGTTGAGGATTGAGGACGAGGACTGACGGTTGAGGATTGAGGTTTGAAGGTTGAGGATTGAGGATTGAGGACAGGGGACTGAGGATTGAGGATTGAAGATTGTGTATTGAGGTTTGAGGATTGAGTATTGAGGATTAAGGATTGAGGATTGAGTATTGAAGATTGAGGATTGAGGATTGATGATAGAGAATTGATGATTGAGGATTGAGGATTGAAGATTGAGGATTGGGTATTGAGGATTGAAGAATGAGGATTGAGGATTGAGGATTGAGGATTGAAGATTGACTATCGAGTATTGATGATAGAGTATTGAGGATTGACCATTTAGGATTGAGGATTGAGGATTGAGGATAGAAGGTTGAGTATTGAGGATTGAAGATTGAGGATTGAGGATTGAGGATTGCAGATTGGGGACTGAGTGTTGAGGGTTGAGTGATGAGTATTGATGTTTGTGGATTGAGATTTGAAGATTGAAGAATGGAGATTGATAATTGAAAACTGTGAATTCAGGGTATTGTATTGAGGACTGAGGATTGAGGATTGATGGTTGAGTATTGAGGATTGATGGTAGAGGGTTTTGTGTTGAATATTGGGGATTGAGGATTGAGGATTGAGGACGAGGACTGACGGTTGAGGATCGAGGTTTGAGCATTGAGGATTGAGGATTGAGGATTGAGGATTGGGGATTGAGGATTGAGGACTGAGCATTGAGGATTCAATATTGAGTTTTGAGGATTGAGGATTGAGGATTGAGGATGAGGGCTGAGGGTTGAGGATTGAGGTTTGAGTATTGGATACTGAGAATTCAGGATATTCTATTGAGTATTGAGAATAGAGGATTGATGGTTGAGTATTGAGGATTGAGGATTGAGGATTGAGGATTGAGTATTGAAGATTGAGGATTGATGATTGAGGATTGAGGATTGAGGATTGAGGATTGAGGATTGAGGATTGAGTAATGAGGATTGAAGGTTGAGGATTGAGGATTGAGGATTGAAGATTGAGGATTGAGGATTGAGGGTTGAAGATTTAGTATTGAGGATTGAAGATTGAGGATTGAGGATTGAGGATTGAGGATTGAGAGTTGAATATTGAGGATTGGGGACTGAGGATTGAAGATAGAGGATTGAGGATTGAGTTTTGAGGCTTGAGGATTGAAGGTTGAGTATTGAGGATTGAAGATTGTGTATTGAGGTTTGAGGATTGAGGATTGAGGATTAAGGATTGAGGATTGAAGATTGAGGATTGGGTATTGAGGATTGAAGAGTGAGGATTGAGGATTGAGGATTGAGGATTGAGGATTGAAGATTGAGTATTGAGGATTGAGGGTTGTGGATTGAGGACGAGGACTGAGGGTTGAGTATTGATGTTTGAGGTCTGAGGATTGAGGATTGAGGATTGAGAATTGAGGATTGATGATTTGGGATTGAAGATTGAGGATTGGGTGTTGAGGATTGGAGAATGAGGATTGAGGATTGAAGATTGAGGACTGACGATTGAAAATTGAGTATTGAGGATTGAAGATTGAGGTTTGAGGATTGAGGATTGAGGATTGAGGATTGAAGATTGAGGATTGAGGATTGTGGGTTGAGGATTGAGGATTGAAGATTGATGATTGGGTATTGAGGATTGAACATTAAGGATTGAGGATTGAGGATTGAGGATTGAGGATAGTATTGAAGATTCAATATTGATGATTGAACATCGAGGATTGAGGATTGAGGGTTGTGGATTGAGGACGAGGACTGAGGGTTGAGTATTGATGTTTGAGGTCTGAGGATTGAGGATTGAGGACTGAGAATTGAGGATTGATGATTTGGGATTGAAGATTGAGGATTGGGTGTTGAGGATTGGAGAATGAGGATTGAGGATTGAAGATTGAGGACTGACGATTGAAAATTGAGTATTGAGGATTGAAGATTGAGGAGTGAGGATTGAGGATTGAGGATTGAGGATTGAAGATTGAGGATTGAGGATTGAGTATTGAGGATTGAAGATAGAGGATTGAGGAATGAGGATCGAGGATTGAGGATTGAATATTGAGGATTGAGGATTGAGGATTGAGGATTGTGGATTGAGGATTGAAGATTGAATATTGATGATTGAAGATTGACGATTGAGGATTGGGTATTGAGGATTGAAGAATGAGGATTGAGGATTGAGGATTGAGGATTGAAGATTGACTATCGAGTATTGATGATAGAGTATTGAGGATTGACCATTTAGGATTGAGGATTGAGGATTGAGGATAGAAGGTTGAGTATTGAGGATTGAAGATTGAGGATTGAGGATTGAGGATTGCAGATTGGGGACTGAGTGTTGAGGGTTGAGTGATGAGTATTGATGTTTGTGGATTGAGATTTGAAGATTGAAGAATGGAGATTGATAATTGAAAACTGTGAATTCAGGGTATTGTATTGAGTACTGAGGATTGAGGATTGATGGTTGAGTATTGAGGATTGATGGTAGAGGGTTTTGTGTTGAATATTGGGGATTGAGGATTGAGGATTGAGGACGAGGACTGACGGTTGAGGATCGAGGTTTGAGGATTGAGGATTGAGGATTGAGGATTGAGGATTGGGGATTGAGGATTGAGGACTGAGCATTGAGGATTCAATATTGAGTTTTGAGGATTGAGGATTGAGGATTGAGGATGAGGGCTGAGGGTTGAGGATTGAGGTTTGAGTATTGGATACTGAGAATTCAGGATATTCTATTGAGTATTGAGAATAGAGGATTGATGGTTGAGTATTGAGGATTGAGGATTGAGGATTGAGGATTGAGTATTGAAGATTGAGGATTGATGATTGAGGATTGAGGATTGAGGATTGAGGATTGAGGATTGAGGATTGAGTAATGAGGATTGAAGGTTGAGGATTGAGGATTGAGGATTGAAGATTGAGGATTGAGGATTGAGGGTTGAAGATTGAGTATTGAGGATTGAAGATTGAGGATTGAGGATTGAGGATTGAGGATTGAGAGTTGAATATTGAGGATTGGGGACTGAGGATTGAAGATAGAGGATTGAGGATTGAGTATTGAGGCTTGAGGATTGAAGGTTGAGTATTGAGGATTGAAGATTGTGTATTGAGGTTTGAGGATTGAGGATTGAGGATTAAGGATTGAGGATTGAAGATTGAGGATTGGGTATTGAGGATTGAAGAGTGAGGATTGAGGATTGAGGATTGAGGATTGAGGATTGAAGATTGAGTATTGAGGATTGAGGGTTGTGGATTGAGGACGAGGACTGAGGGTTGAGTATTGATGTTTGAGGTCTGAGGATTGAGGATTGAGGATTGAGAATTGAGGATTGATGATTTGGGATTGAAGATTGAGGATTGGGTGTTGAGGATTGGAGAATGAGGATTGAGGATTGAAGATTGAGGACTGACGATTGAAAATTGAGTATTGAGGATTGAAGATTGAGGTTTGAGGATTGAGGATTGAGGATTGAGGATTGAAGATTGAGGATTGAGGATTGTGGGTTGAGGATTGAGGATTGAAGATTGATGATTGGGTATTGAGGATTGAACATTAAGGATTGAGGATTGAGGATTGAGGATTGAGGATAGTATTGAAGATTCAATATTGATGATTGAACATCGAGGATTGAGGATTGAGGGTTGTGGATTGAGGACGAGGACTGAGGGTTGAGTATTGATGTTTGAGGTCTGAGGATTGAGGATTGAGGACTGAGAATTGAGGATTGATGATTTGGGATTGAAGATTGAGGATTGGGTGTTGAGGATTGGAGAATGAGGATTGAGGATTGAAGATTGAGGACTGACGATTGAAAATTGAGTATTGAGGATTGAAGATTGAGGAGTGAGGATTGAGGATTGAGGATTGAGGATTGAAGATTGACGATTGAGGATTGAGAATTGAGGATTGAGCATTGAGGATTGAGAATTGAGGATTGAGGATTGAAGATTGAGTATTGAGGATTGGAGATAGAGGATTGAGGATTGATCATTTAGGATTGAGGATTGAGGATTGAGGATTGAAGGTTAAGTATTGAGGATTGAAGATTCAGGATTGAGGATTGAGGATTGAAGATTGAGGACTGAGTGTTGAGGGTTGAGGATTGAGGATTGAGGATTGAAGATTGAGTATCGATGATTGAAGGTTGAGGATTGAGGATTGAGGGTTGAGGATTGAGGACGAGGACTGACGGTTGAGGATTGAGGTTTGAAGGTTGAGGATTGAGGATTGAGGACAGGGGACTGAGGATTGAGGATTGAAGATTGTGTATTGAGGTTTGAGGATTGAGTATTGAGGATTAAGGATTGAGGATTGAGTATTGAAGATTGAGGATTGAGGATTGATGATAGAGAATTGATGATTGAGGATTGAGGATTGAAGATTGAGGATTGGGTATTGAGGATTGAAGAATGAGGATTGAGGATTGAGGATTGAGGATTGAAGATTGACTATCGAGTATTGATGATAGAGTATTGAGGATTGACCATTTAGGATTGAGGATTGAGGATTGAGGATAGAAGGTTGAGTATTGAGGATTGAAGATTGAGGATTGAGGATTGAGGATTGCAGATTGGGGACTGAGTGTTGAGGGTTGAGTGATGAGTATTGATGTTTGTGGATTGAGATTTGAAGATTGAAGAATGGAGATTGATAATTGAAAACTGTGAATTCAGGGAATTGTATTGAGGACTGAGGATTGAGGATTGATGGTTGAGTATTGAGGATTGATGGTAGAGGGTTTTGTGTTGAATATTGGGGATTGAGGATTGAGGATTGAGGACGAGGACTGACGGTTGAGGATCGAGGTTTGAGGATTGAGGATTGAGGATTGAGGATTGAGGATTGGGGATTGAGGATTGAGGATTGAGCATTGAGGATTCAATATTGAGTTTTGAGGATTGAGGATTGAGGATTGAGGATGAGGGCTGAGGGTTGAGGATTGAGGTTTGAGTATTGGATACTGAGAATTCAGGATATTCTATTGAGTATTGAGAATAGAGGATTGATGGTTGAGTATTGAGGATTGAGGATTGAGGATTGAGGATTGAGTATTGAAGATTGAGGATTGATGATTGAGGATTGAGGATTGAGGCTTGAGGATTGAGGAATGAGGATTGAGGATGAGGGCTGAGTGTCGAGGATTGAGGTTTGAGGACTGAGGACTGAGGATTGAGGATTGAGAATTGAGGATAGAGGATTGAGGATTGAAGATTGAGGATTGGGTATTTAGGATTGAAGAATGAGGATTGAGGATTGAGGATTGAGGATTCAGGATTGAAGATTGAGTATTGAGGATTGAAGACTGACGATTGAGGATTGAGAATTGAATATTGTAGATTGAGTATTGATGCCTGAGGATTGAGGATTGAGGATTGAGTATTGAGAATTGAGGATTGATGGTTGAGTATTGGGGATTGAGGATAGAAGGATTGAGTGTTGAAGATTGAGGATTGATGATTGAAGATTGAGGTTTCAGGATTGAGGATTCAGGATTAAGGTTTGAGGACTGAGGATTGAGGATTGAGGATTGAGTATCGAGGATTGAATGTTGAGGATTGAGGATGGAGGATGAGGGCTGACGGTTGAGGATTGGGGTTTGAGGACTGAGGACTGGGGATTGGGGATTGAGCATTGAGGATTGAATATTGAGGGTTGAGGATTGAGGATTGAGGATTGAGGATGAGGGCTGAGGGTTGAGGATCGAGGTTTGAGTATTGGATACTGAGAATTCAGGATATTCTATTGAGTATTGAGAATTGAGGATTGATGGTTGAGTATTGAGGATTGAGGATTGAGGATTGAGGATTGAGTATTGAAGATTGAGGATTGATGATTGAGGATTGAGGATTGAGGATTGAGGATTGAGGATTGAGTATTGAGGATTGAAGATTGAGGATTGAGGATTGAGGATTGAGGATTGAGGATTGAGGATTGAGGGTCGAAGATTGAGTATTGAGGATTGAAGATTGAGGATTGAGGATTGAGTATTGAGGATTGAGATTTGAATATTGAGGATTGGGGACTGAGGATTGAAGATTGAGGATTGAGGATTGAGTATTGAGGATTGAGTATTGAAGGTGGAGTATTGAGGATTGAAGATTGTGTATTGAGGTTTGAGGATTGAGGATTGAGGATTAAGGATTGAGGATTGAAGATTGAGGATTGGGTATTGAGGATTGAAGAATGAGGATTGAGGATTGAGGATTGAGGATTGAGGATTGAAGATTGAGTATTGAGGATTGAAGATTGACGATTGAGGATTGAGGATTGAGGATTCAGGATTGAGGATTGAGTATTGAATATTGAGTATTGAGGATTGAAGGTTGAGTATTGAGGATTAATGATTGAGGATTGAGGAATGAAGATTGAGGATTGGGGACTGAGTGTTGAGGGTTGAGTGATGAGAATTGATGTTTGTGGATAGAGAGTTGAAGATTGCAGATTGAGTATTGAGTATTGAAGACTGTGAATTGAGGATATTCTATTGATGGTTGAGTATTGACAACTGATTGTTGAGGACTCAGGGCTGAAGATTGAGGATTCAGGATTGTGAATTTTGGATTGAGGTTTGAGGACTGAGGATTGAGGATTGAGGATTGAGGATTGTGGGTTGAGGATTGAGGATTGAAGATTAATGATTGGGTATTGAGGTTGAACGTTAAGGATTGAGGATTGAGGATTGAGGATTGAGGATAGTATTGAAGATTGAGTATTGATGATTGAAGATCGAGGATTGAGGATTGAGGGTTGTGGATTGAGGACGAGGACTGAGGGTTGAGTATTGATGTTTGAGGTCTGAGGATTGGGGATTGAGGATTGAGAATTGAGGATTGATGATTTGGGATTGAAGATTGAGGATTGGGTCTTGAGGATTGGAGAACGAGGATTGAGGATTGAAGATTGAGGATTGAGGATTGAAAATTGAGTATTGAGGATTGAAGATTGAGGATTGAGGATTGAGGATTGAGGATTGAGGATTGAAGATTGAGGATTGAGGATTGAGTATTGAGGATTGAAGATTGAGCATTGAGGATTGAGGTTCGAGGATTGAGGATTGAATATTGAGGATTGAGGATTGAGGATTGAGGATTGTGGATTGAGGATTGAAGATTGAATATTGATGATTGAAGATTGAGGATTGAAGATTGAGTATTGATGATTGAAGATCGAGGATTGAGGATTGAGGGTTGTGGATTGAGGACGAGGACTGAGGGTTGAGTATTGATGTTTGAGGTCTGAGGATTGGGGATTGAGGATTGAGAATTGAGGATTGATGATTTGGGATTGAAGATTGAGGATTGGGTGTTGAGGATTGAAGATTGAGCATTGAGGATTGAGGTTCGAGGATTGAGGATTGAATATTGAGGATTGAGGATTGAGGATTGAGGATTGTGGATTGAGGATTGAATATTGAGGTTTGAGGATTGAGGATTGAGGATTGTGGATTGAGAATTGAAGATTGAATATTGATGATTGAAGATTGAGGTTTGAGGACTGAGGATTGAGGGTTGAGGATTGAGGGTTGAGTGTTGACGCTTGAGGATTGAGGACTGAGGATGGAGGATTGAAGAGAGAGGACTGAGTGTTGAGGATTGAGTGTTGAAGATTGATGTTTGAGGATTGAGATTTGGTTATTGAATAATGTGGATTGAGTATTGAATCATGAGAATTCAGGATATTCTATTGAGTATTGAGAATTGAGGATTGATGGTTGAGTATTGAGGATCGATGGTTGAGGGTTGTGTGTTGAATACTGAGGATTGAGGATCGAGAATTAAGGATTGAAGATTGAGGATTGAAGACTGAGTATTGATGATTGAAGATTGATGACTGTGGATTGAGGGTTGAGGATTGAGGACTGAGGATTGAGGATTGATGATTGAACATTGAGGATTGAGGAATGAAGATTGAGGATTGAGGATTGAGGATTGAGGATTGAAGACTGAATATTGATGATTGAAGATTGAGGATTGAGGGTTGTGGATTGAGGACGAGGACTGAGGGTTGAGCATTTATGTTTGAGGTCTGAGGATTGAGGATTGAGGATTGAGAATTCAGGATTGAGGATTGAGTGTTGAAGATTGAGGATTGGGTATTGAGGATTGAAGAATCAGGATTGAAGATTGAGTATTGAGGATTGAATATTGATGATTGAGTGTTGAGGATTGAGGTTTGAGAATGAGGGCTGAGGGTTGAGGATTGAGGTTTGAGGACTGAGGACGGAGGACTGAGGATTGAGGGTTGAGAATTGAGGATTGAGGTTTGAGGATTGAAGAGTGAGGATTGGGTATTGAGGATGGAAGATTGAGGATTGAGGATTAAAGATTGAGGATTGAAGATTGAGTATTGAGGATTGGAGATAGAGGATTGAGGATTGATCATTTAGGATTGAGGATTGAGGACTGAGGATTGAAGGTTGTGTATTGAGGATTGAAGATTGAGGATTGAGGATTGAGGATTGAAGATTGAGGACTGAGTGTTGAGGGTTGAGGATTGAGGATTGAGGATTGAAGATTGAGTATCGATGATTGAAGGTTGAGGATTGAGGATTGAGGGTTGAGGATTGAGGACGAGGACTGACGGTTGAGGATTGAGGTTTGAAGGTTGAGGATTGAGGATTGAGGACAGGGGACTGAGGATTGAGGATTGAGCATTGAGGATTGAAGATTGAGGACTGGGGATTGGGGATTGAAGATTGAGGATTAAGGATTGAGGATTGGGGATTGAGGATCTAGGAGTGGAGATTGATTATTGAGTATTGAAGATTGAGGATTGAGGATTGAGGATTGAAGATTGTGTATTGAGGTTTGAGGATTGAGTATTGAGGATTAAGGATTGAGGATTGAGGATTGAAGATTGAGGATTGAGGATTGATGATAGAGAATTGAGGGTTGAGGATTGAGGTTTGAGGATGAGGACTGAGGGTTGGGGACTGAGGATTGAGGATTGATGATTGAGTATTGAGGATTGAAGGTTGAGGATTGAGGATTGAGGATTGAGGATTGAGGATGAGGGCTGAGTGTCGAGGATTGAGGTTTGAGGACTGAGGACTGAGGATTGAGGATTGAGAATTGAGGATTGAGGATTGTGGATTGAAGATTGAGGATTGGGTATTTAGGATTGAAGAATGAGGATTGAGGATTGAGGATTGAGGATTCAGGAATGAAGATTGAGTATTGAGGATTGAAGACTGACGATTGACGATTGAGAATTGAGGATTGAGGATTGAGGATTGAAGATTTATTATTGAGGATTGAAAATTGAGGATTGGGTATTGAGGATTGAGTATTGAAGATTGAGGGTTGGGTAGTGCGGATTGAACATTGAGGATTGAGGATTGAGGATTGAGGATTGAGGATTGCGGACTGAAGATTGAACATTGATGATTGAAGATTGAGGATTGAGGATCGAGGGTTGTGGATTGAGGATTGAAGATTGAGCACTGGGTGTTGAGGATTGAAGAATGAGGATAGAGGATTGAGGATTGAGGATTGAGGGTTCAGGATGGAGGATTGAGGATTGACGATTGAGGATTGAAGATAGAGTATTGAGGATTGAAGATTGAGGATTGAGGATTGAGGATTGAGGATTGAGGATTGAGGATTGAGGATTGAAGATTGAGTATCGATGATTGAAGGTTGAGGATTGAGGATTGAGGGTTGAGGATTGAGAACGAGGACTGACGGTTGAGGATTGAGGTTTGAAGGTTGAGGATTGAGAATCGAGGACAGGGGACTGAGGATTGAGGATTGAGCATTGAGGATTGAAGATTGAGGACTGGGGATTGAGGATTGAAGATTGAGGATTAAGGATTGAGGATTGGGGATTGAGGATCTAGGAGTGGAGATTGATTATTGAGGATTGAAGATTGAGGATTGAGGATTGTGGATTGAAGATTGTGTATTGAGGTTTGAGGATTGAGTATTGAGGATTAAGGATTGAGGATTGAGGATTGAAGATTGAGGATTGAGGATTGATGATTGAGAATTGAGGGTTGAGGATTGAGGTTTGAGGATGAGGACTGAGGGTTGGGGACTGAGGATTGAGGATTGATGATTGAGTATTGAGGATTGAAGGTTGAGGATTGAGGATTGAGGAATGAGGATTGAGGATGAGGGCTGAGTGTCGAGGATTGAGGTTTGAGGACTGAGGACTGAGGATTGAGGATTGAGAATTGAGGATTGAGGATTGAGGATTGAAGATTGAGGATTGGGTATTTAGGATTGAAGAATGAGGATTGAGGATTGAGGATTGAGGATTCAGGTTTGAAGATTGAGTATTGAGGATTGAAGACTGACGATTGAGGATTGAGAATTGAATATTGATGATTGAGTATTGATGCCTGAGGATTGAGGATTGAGGATTGAGTATTGAGAATTGAGGATTGATGGTTGAGTATTGAGGATTGAGGATTGAGGATTGAGTGTTGAAGATTGAGGATTGATGATTGAAGATTGAGGTTTCAGGATTGAGGATTCAGGATTAAGGTTTGAGGACTGAGGATTGAGGATTGAGGATTGAGTATCGAGGATTGAATGTTGAGGATTGAGGATGGAGGATGAGGGCTGACGGTTGAGGATTGGGGTTTGAGGACTGAGGACTGAGGATTGGGAATTGAGCATTGAGGATTGAATATTGAGGGTTGAGGATTGAGGATTGAGGATTGAGGATGAGGGCTGAGGGTTGAGGATTGAGGTTTGAGTATTGGATACTGAGAATTCAGGATATTCTATTGAGTATTGAGAATTGAGTATTGATGGTTGAGTATTGAGGATTGAGGATTGAGGATTGAGGATTGAGTATTGAAGATTGAGGATTGATGATTGAGGATTGAGGATTGAGGATTGAGGATTGAGGATTGAGTATTGAGGATTGAAGATTGAAGATTGAGGATTGAGGATTGAGGATTGAGGATTGAGGATTGAGGGTTGAAGATTGAGTATTGAGGATTGAAGATTGAGGATTGAGGATTGAGGATTGAGGATTGAGATTTGAATATTGAGGATTGGGGACTGAGGATTGAAGATTGAGGATTGAGGATTGAGTATTGAGGATTGAGTATTGAAGGTGGAGTATTGAGGATTGAAGATTGTGTATTGAGGTTTGAGGATTGAGGATTGAGGATTAAGGATTGAGGATTGAAGATTGAGGATTGGGTATTGAGGATTGAAGAATGAGGATTGAGGATTGAGGATTGAGGATTGAGGATTGAAGATTGAGTATTGAGGATTGAAGATTGACGATTGAGGTTTGAGGATTGAGGATTCAGGATTGAGGATTGAGTATTGAATATTGAGTATTGAGGATTGAAGGTTGAGTATTGAGGATTAATGATTGAGGATTGAGGAATGAAGATTGAGGATTGGGGACTGAGTGTTGAGGGTTGAGTGATGAGAATTGATGTTTGTGGATAGAGAGTTGAAGATTGCAGATTGAGTATTGAGTATTGAAGACTGTGAATTGAGGATATTCTATTGATGGTTGAGGATTGACAACTGATTGTTGAGGACTCAGGGCTGAAGATTGAGGATTCAGGATTGTGAATTTTGGATTGAGGTTTGAGGACTGAGGATTGAGGATTGAGGATTGAGGATTGTGGGTTGAGGATTGAGGATTGAAGATTAATGATTGGGTATTGAGGTTGAACGTTAAGGATTGAGGATTGAGGATTGAGGATTGAGCATTGAGGATTGAGGTTCGAGGATTGAGGATTGAATATTGAGGGTTGAGGATTGAGGATTGAGGATTGAAGATTGAGGACTGAGTGTTGATGGTTGAGTGATGAGAATTGATGTTTGTGTATTGAGATTTGAAGATTGAAGAATGGGGATTGAGTATTGAAAACTGTGAATTCAGGATATTCTATTGAGGATTGAGGATTGACAATTGATTGTTGAGGACTGAGGGCTGAAGAATGAGGATTCAGGATTGAGGATTCGGGATTGAGTTTTGAGGACTGAGGATTGAGGGTTGAGTATTGAGGATTGAGGATTGACGCTTCAGGATTGAGGATTGAGGATGGAGGATTGAAGAGAGAGGACTGAGTGTTGTGGATTGAGTGTTGAGGACTGAGGATTGAGGATTGATGATTGAACATTGAGGATTGAGGAATGAGGATTGAGGATTGAGGATTGAGGGTTGTGGATTGAGGACGAGGACTGAGGGTTGAGTATTGATGTTTGAGGTCTGAGGATTGCGGATTGAGGATTGAGAATTGAGGATTGATGATTTGGGATTGAAGATTGAGGATTGGGTGTTGAGGATTGGAGAACGAGGATTGAGGATTGAAGATTGAGAATTGAGGATTGAAAATTGAGTATTGAGGATTGAAGATTGAGGATTGAGGATTGAGGATTGAGGATTGAGGATTGAAGATTGATGATTGAGGATTGAGTATTGAGGATTGAAGATTGAGCATTGAGGATTGAGGTTCGAGGATTGAGGATTGAATATTGAGGATTGAGGATTGAGGATTGAGGATTGTGGATTGAGGATTGAAGATTGAATATTGATGATTGAAGATTGAGGACTGAAGATTCAGTATTGATGATTGAAGATCGAGGATTGAGGATTGAGGGTTGTGGATTGAGGACGAGGACTGAGGGTTGAGTATTGATGTTTGAGGTCTGAGGATTGGGGATTGAGGATTGAGAATTGAGGATTGATGAATTGGGATTGAAGATTGAGGATTGGGTGTTGAGGATTGAAGATTGAGCATTGAGGATTGAGGTTCGAGGATTGAGGATTGAATATTGAGGATTGAGGATTGAGGATTGAGTATTGTGGATTGAGGATTGAATATTGAGGATTGAGGATTGAGGATTGAGGATTGTGGATTGAGGATTGAAGATTGAATATTGATGATTGAAGATTGAGGATTGTGGATTGAGGATTGAAGATTGAATATTGATGATTGAAGACTGAGGTTTGAGGACTGAGGATTGAGGGTTGAGGATTGAGGGTTGAGTGTTGACGCTTGAGGATTGAGGACTGAGGATGGAGGATTGAAGAGAGAGGACTGAGTGTTGAGGATTGAGTGTTGAAGATTGATGTTTGAGGATTGAGATTTGGTTATTGAATAATGTGGATTGAGTATTGAACCATGAGAATTCAGGATATTCTATTGAGTATTGAGAATTGAGGATTGATGGTTGAGTATTGAGGATCGATGGTTGAGGGTTGTGTGTTGAATACTGAGGATTGAGGATCGAGAATTAAGGATTGAAGATTGAGGATTGAAGACTGAGTATTGATGATTGAAGATTGATGACTGAGGATTGAGGGTTGAGGATTGAGAACTGAGGATTGAATATTGATGATTGAACATTGAGGATTGAGGAATGAGGATTGAGGATTGAGGATTGAGGATTGAGGATTGAAGACTGAATATTGATGATTGAAGATTGAGGATTGAGGGTTGTGGATTGAGGACGACGACTGAGGGTTGAGCCTTTATGTTTGAGGTCTGAGGATTGAGGATTGAGGATTGAGAATTCAGGATTGAGGATTGAGTGTTGAAGATAGAGGATTGGGTATTGAGGATTGAAGAATCAGGATTGAAGATTTAGTATTGAGGATTGAATAATGATGATTGAGTGTTGAGGAATGAGGTTTGAGAGTGAGGGCTGAGGGTTGAGGGTTGAGGATTGAGGTTTGAGGACTGAGGACGGAGGACTGAGGATTGAGGGTTGAGAATTGAGGATTGAGGTTTGAGGATTGAAGAGTGAGGATTGGGTATTGAGGATTGAAGATTGAGGATTGAGGATTAAAGATTGAGGATTGAAGATTGAGTATTGAGGATTGGAGATAGAGGATTGAGGATTGATCATTTAGGATTGAGGATTGAGGACTGAGGATTGAAGGTTGAGTATTGAGGATTGAAGATTGAGGATTGAGGATTGAGGATTGAAGATTGAGGACTGAGTGTTGATGGTTGAGTGATGAGAATTGATGTTTGTGTATTGAGATTTGAAGATTGAAGAATGGGGATTGAGTATTGAAAACTGTGAATTCAGGATATTCTATTGAGGATTGAGGATTGACAATTGATTGTTGAGGACTGAGGGCTGAAGAATGAGGATTCAGGATTGAGGATTCGGGATTGAGTTTTGAGGACTGAGGATTGAGGGTTGAGTATTGAGGATTGAGGATTGACGCTTCAGGATTGAGGATTGAGGATGGAGGCTTGAAGAGAGAGGACTGAGTGTTGTGGATTGAGTGTTGAGGACTGAGGATTGAGGATTGATGATTGAACATTGAGGATTGAGGAATGAGGATTGAGGATTGAGGATTGAGGATTGGGGATTGAGGATTGAAGATTGATTATTGAGGATTGAAAATTGAGGATTGAGGGTTGAGGATTGACGATGAGGGCTGAGGGCGGAGGATTGAGGTTTGAGGACTGAGGACCGAGGATTGAGGATTGAGAATTGAGGATTGAGGATTGGGGATTGAAGATTGAGGATTGGGTATTGAGGATTGAGTATTGAAGATTGAGGGTTGGTTATTGCGGATTGAACATTGAGGATTGAGGATTGAGGATTGAGGATTGAGGATTGCGGACTGAAGATTGAATATTGATGATTGAAGATTGAGGATTGAGGATCGAGGGTTGTGGATTGAGGATTGAAGATTGAGCACTGGGTGTTGAGGATTGAAGAACGAGGATAGAGGATTGAGGATTGAGGATTGAGGATTCAGGATGGAGGATTGAGGATTGACGATTGAGGATTGAAGATTGAGTATTGAGGATTGAAGATTGAGGACTGAGGATTGAGGATTGAGGATTGAGGATTGAAGATTGAGTATCGATGCTTGAAGGTTGAGGATTGAGGATTGAGGGTTGAGGATTGAGGACGAGAACTGACGGTTGAGGATTGAGGTTTGAAGGTTGAGGATTGAGGATTGAGGACAGGGGCTGAGGATTGAGGATTGAGCATTGAGGATTGAAGATTGAGGACTGGGGATTGAGGAGTGAAGATTGAGGATTAAGGATTGAGGATTGGGGATTGAGGATCTAGGAGTGGAGATTGATTATTGAGGATTGAAGATTGAGGATTGAGGATTGAGGATTGAAGATTGTGTATTGAGGTTTGAGGATTGAGTATTGAGGATTAAGGATTGAGGATTGAGGATTGAAGATTGAGGATTGAGGATTGATGATTGAGAATTGAGGGTTGAGGATTGAGGTTTGAGGATGAGGACTGAGGGTTGGGGACTGAGGATTGAGGATTGATGATTGAGTATTGAGGATTGAAGGTTGAGGATTGAGGATTGAGGAATGAGGATTGAGGATGAGGGCTGAGTGTCGAGGATTGAGGTTTGAGGACTGAGGACTGAGGATTGAGGATTGAGAATTGAGGATTGAGGATTGAGGATTGAAGATTGAGGATTGGGTATTTAGGATTGAAGAATGAGGATTGAGGATTGAGGATTGAGGATTCAGGATTGAAGATTGAGTATTGAGGATTGAAGACTGACGATTGAGGATTGAGAATTGAATATTGAAGATTGAGTATTGATGCCTGAGGATTGAGGATTGAGGATTGAGTATTGAGAATTGAGGATTGATGGTTGAGTATTGAGGATTGAGGATTGAGGATTGAGTGTTGAAGATTGAGGATTGATGATTGAAGATTGAGGTTTCAGGATTGAGGATTCAGGATTAAGGTTTGAGGACTGAGGATTGAGGATTGAGGATTGAGTATCGAGGATTGAATGTTGAGGATTGAGGATGGAGGATGAGGGCTGACGGTTGAGGATTGGGGTTTGAGGACTGAGGACTGAGGATTGGGGATTGAGCATTGAGGATTGAATATTGAGGGTTGAGGATTGAGGATTGAGGATTGAGGATGAGGGCTGAGGGTTGAGGATTGAGGTTTGAGTATTGGATACTGAGAATTCAGGATATTCCATTGAGTATTGAGAATTGAGGATTGATGGTTGAGTATTGAGGATTGAGGATTGAGGATTGAGGATTGAGGATTGAGTATTGAAGATTGAGGATTGATGATTGAGGATTGAGGATTGAGGACTGAGGATTGAGGATTGAGTATTGAGGATTGAAGATTGAGGATTGAGGATTGAGGATTGAGGATTGAGGATTGAGGATTGAGGGTTGAAGATTGAGTATTGAGGATTGAAGATTGAGGATTGAGGATTGAGGATTGAGGATTGAGATTTGAATATTGAGGATTGGGGACTGAGGATTGAAGATTGAGGATTGAGGATTGAGTATTGAGGATTGAGTATTGAAGGTGGAGTATTGAGGATTGAAGATTGTGTATTGAGGTTTGAGGATTGAGGATTGAGGATTAAGGATTGAGGATTGAAGATTGAGGATTGGGTATTGAGGATTGAAGAATGAGGATTGAGGATTGAGGATTGAGGATTGAGGATTGAAGATTGAGTATTGAGGATTGAAGATTGACGATTGAGGATTGAGGATTGAGGATTCAGGATTGAGGATTGAGTATTGAATATTGAGTATTGAGGATTGAAGGTTGAGTATTGAGGATTAATGATTGAGGATTGAGGAATGAAGATTGAGGATTGGGGACTGAGTGTTGAGGGTTGAGTGATGAGAATTGATGTTTGTGGATAGAGAGTTGAAGATTGCAGATTGAGTATTGAGTATTGAAGACTGTGAATTGAGGATATTCTATTGATGGTTGAGGATTGACAACTGATTGTTGAGGACTCAGGGCTGAAGATTGAGGATTCAGGATTGTGAATTTTGGATTGAGGTTTGAGGACTGAGGATTGAGGATTGAGGATTGAGGATTGTGGGTTGAGGATTGAGGATTGAAGATTAATGATTGGGTATTGAGGTTGAACGTTAAGGATTGAGGATTGAGGATTGAGGATTGAGCATTGAGGATTGAGGTTCGAGGATTGAGGATTGAATATTGAGGATTGAGGATTGAGGATTGAGGATTGTGGATTGAGGATTGAAGATTGAATATTGATGATTGAAGATTGAGGATTGAAGATTGAGTATTGATGATTGAAGATCGAGGATTGAGGATTGAGGGTTGTGGATTGAGGACGAGGACTGAGGGTTGAGTATTGATGTTTGAGGTCTGAGGATTGGGGATTGAGGATTGAGAATTGAGGATTGATGATTTGGGATTGAAGATTGAGGATTGGGTGTTGAGGATTGAAGATTGAGCATTGAGGATTGAGGTTCGAGGATTGAGGATTGAATATTGAGGATTGAGGATTGAGGATTGAGGATTGTGGATTGAGGATTGAATATTGAGGTTTGAGGATTGAGGATTGAGGATTGTGGATTGAGGATTGAAGATTGAATATTGATGATTGAAGATTGAGGATTGTGGATTGAGGATTGAAGATTGAATATTGATGATTGAAGATTGAGGTTTGAGGACTGAGGATTGAGGGTTGAGGATTGAGGGTTGAGTGTTGACGCTTGAGGATTGAGGACTGAGGATGGAGGATTGAAGAGAGAGGACTGAGTGTTGAGGATTGAGTGTTGAAGATTGATGTTTGAGGATTGAGATTTGGTTATTGAATAATGTGGGTTGAGTATTGAATCATGAGAATTCAGGATATTCTATTGAGTATTGAGAATTGAGGATTGATGGCTGAGTATTGAGGATCGATGGTTGAGGGTTGTGTGTTGAATACTGAGGATTGAGGATCGAGAATTAAGGATTGAAGATTGAGGATTGAAGACAGAGTATTGATGATTGAAGATTGATGACTGAGGATTGAGGGTTGAGGATTGAGGACTGAGGATTCAGGATTGATGATTGAACATTGAGGATTGAGGAATGAGGATTGAGGATTGAGGATTGAGGATTGAGGATTGAAGATTGAATATTGATGATTGAAGATTGAGGATTGAGGGTTGTGGATTGAGGACGAGGACTGAGGGTTGAGCATTTATGTTTGAGGTCTGAGGATTGAGGACTGAGGGTTGAGAATTCAGGATTGAGGATTGAGTGTTGAAGATTGAGGATTGGGTATTGAGGATTGAAGAATCAGGATTGAAGATTGAGTATTGAGGATTGAATATTGATGATTGAGTGTTGAGGATTGAGGTTTGAGAATGAGGGCTGAGGGTTGAGGATTGAGGTTTGAGGACTGAGGACGGAGGACTGAGGATTGAGGGTTGAGAATTGAGGATTGAGGTTTGAGGATTGAAGAGTGAGGATTGGGTATTGAGGATTGAAGATTGAGGATTGAGGATTAAAGATTGAGGATTGAAGATTGAGTATTGAGGATTGGAGATAGAGGATTGAGGATTGATCATTTAGGATTGAGGATTGAGGACTCAGGATTGAAGGTTGAGTATTGAGGATTGAAGATTGAGGATTGAGGATTGAGGATTGAAGATTGAGGACTGAGTGTTGATGGTTGAGTGATGAGAGTTGATGTTTGTGTATTGAGATTTGAAGATTGAAGAATGGGGATTGAGTATTGAAAACTGTGAATTCAGGATATTCTATTGAGGATTGAGGATTGACAATCGATTGTTGAGGACTGAGGGCTGAAGAATGAGGATTCAGGATTGAGGATTCGGGATTGAGTTTTGAGGACTGAGGATTGAGGGTTGAGTATTGAGGATTGAGGATTGACGCTTCAGGATTGAGGATTGAGGATGGAGGATTGAAGAGAGAGGACTGAGTGTTGTGGATTGAGTGTTGAGGACTGAGGATTGAGGATTGATGATTGAACATTGAGGATTGAGGAATGAGGATTGAGCATTGAGGATTGAGGGTTGTGGATTGAGGACGAGGACTGAGGGTTGAGTATTGATGTTTGATGTCTGAGGATTGGGGATTGAGGATCGAGAATTGAGGATTGATGATTTGGGATTGAAGATTGAGGATTGGGTGTTGAGGATTGGAGAACGAGGATTGAGGATTGAAGATTGAGGATTGAGGATTGAAAATTGAGTATTGAGGATTGAAGATTGAGGATTGAGGATTGAGGATTGAGGATTGAGGATTGAAGATTGAGGATTGAGGATTGAGTATTGAGGATTGAAGATTGAGCATTGAGGATTGAGGTTCGAGGATCGAGGATTGAATATTGAGGATTGAGGATTGAGGATTGAGTATTGTGGATTGAGGATTGAATATTGAGGATTGAGGATTGAGGATTGAGGATTGTGGATTGAGGATTGAAGATTGAATATTGATGATTGAAGATTGAGGATTGTGGATTGAATATTGAAGATTGAATACTGATGATTGAAGATTGAGGTTTGAGGACTGAGGATTGAGGGTTGAGGATTGAGGGTTGAGTGTTGACGCTTGAGGATTGAGGACTGAAGATGGAGGATTGAAGAGAGAGGACTGAGTGTTGAGGATTGAGTGTTGAAGATTGATGTTTGAGGATTGAGATTTGGTTATTGAATAATGTGGATTGAGTATTGAATCATGAGAATTCAGGATATTCTATTGAGTATTGAGAACTGAGGATTGATGGTTGAGTATTGAGGATCGATGGTTGAGGGTTGTGTGTTGAATACTGAGGATTGAGGATCGAGAAGTAAGGATTGAAGATTGAGGATTGAAGACTGAGTATTGATGATTGAAGATTGATGACTGAGGATTGAGGGTTGAGGATTGAGGACTGAGGATTGAGGATTGATGATTGAACATTGAGGATTGAGGAATGAGGATTGAGGATTGAGGATTGAGGATTGAGGATTGAAGACTGAATATTGATGATTGAAGATTGAGGATTGAGGGTTGTGGATTGAGGACGAGGACTGAGGGTTGAGCATTTATGTTTGAGGTCTGAGGATTGAGGATTGAGGATTGAGAATTCAGGATTGAGGATTGAGTGTTGAAGATTGAGGATTGGGTATTGAGGATTGAAGAATCAGGATTGAAGATTGAGTATTGAGGATTGAAGACTGACGATTGAGGATTGAGAATTGAATATTGAAGATTGAGTATTGATGCCTGAGGATTGAGGATTGAGGATTGAGTATTGAGAATTGAGGATTGATGGTTGAGTATTGAGGATTGAGGATTGAGGATTGAGTGTTGAAGATTGAGGATTGATGATTGAAGATTGAGGTTTCAGGATTGAGGATTCAGGATTAAGGTTTGAGGGCTGAGGATTGAGGATTGAGGATTGAGTATCGAGGATTGAATGTTGAGGATTGAGGATGGAGGATGAGGGCTGACGGTTGAGGATTGGGGTTTGAGGACTGAGGACTGAGGATTGGGGATTGAGCATTGAGGATTGAATATTGAGGGTTGAGGATTGAGGATTGAGGATTGAGGATGAGGGCTGAGGGTTGAGGATTGAGGTTTGAGTATTGGATACTGAGAATTCAGGATATTCCATTGAGTATTGAGAATTGAGGATTGATGGTTGAGTATTGAGGATTGAGGATTGAGGATTGAGGATTGAGTATTGAAGATTGAGGATTGATGATTGAGGATTGAGGATTGAGGACTGAGGATTGAGGATTGAGTATTGAGGATTGAAGATTGAGGATTGAGGATTGAGGATTGAGGATTGAGGATTGAGGATTGAGGGTTGAAGATTGAGTATTGAGGATTGAAGATTGAGGATTGAGGATTGAGGATTGAGGATTGAGATTTGAATATTGAGGATTGGGGACTGAGGATTGAAGATTGAGGATTGAGGATTGAGTATTGAGGATTGAGTATTGAAGGTGGAGTATTGAGGATTGAAGATTGTGTATTGAGGTTTGAGGATTGAGGATTGAGGATTAAGGATTGAGGATTGAAGATTGAGGATTGGGTATTGAGGATTGAAGAATGAGGATTGAGGATTGAGGATTGAGGATTGAGGATTGAAGATTGAGTATTGAGGATTGAAGATTGACGATTGAGGATTGAGGATTGAGGATTCAGGATTGAGGATTGAGTATTGAATATTGAGTATTGAGGATTGAAGGTTGAGTATTGAGGATTAATGATTGAGGATTGAGGAATGAAGATTGAGGATTGGGGACTGAGTGTTGAGGGTTGAGTGATGAGAATTGATGTTTGTGGATAGAGAGTTGAAGATTGCAGATTGAGTATTGAGTATTGAAGACTGTGAATTGAGGATATTCTATTGATGGTTGAGGATTGACAACTGATTGTTGAGGACTTAGGGCTGAAGATTGAGGATTCAGGATTGTGAATTTTGGATTGAGGTTTGAGGACTGAGGATTGAGGATTGAGGATTGAGGATTTTGGGTTGAGGATTGAGGATTGAAGATTAATGATTGGGTATTGAGGTTGAACGTTAAGGATTGAGGATTGAGGATTGAGGATTGAGCATTGAGGATTGAGGTTCGAGGATTGAGGATTGAATATTGAGGATTGAGGATTGAGGATTGAGGATTGTGGATTGAGGATTGAAGATTGAATATTGATGATTGAAGATTGAGGATTGAAGATTGAGTATTGATGATTGAAGATCGAGGATTGAGGATTGAGGGTTGTGGATTGAGGACGAGGACTGAGGGTTGAGTATTGATGTTTGAGGTCTGAGGATTGGGGATTGAGGATTGAGAATCGAGGATTGATGATTTGGGATTGAAGATTGAGGATTGGGTGTTGAGGATTGAAGATTGAGCATTGAGGATTGAGGTTCGAGGTTTGAGGATTGAATATTGAGGATTGAGCATTGAGGATTGAGGATTGTGGATTGAGGATTGAATATTGAGGTTTGAGGATTGAGGATTGAGGATTGTGGATTGAGGATTGAAGATTGAATATTGATGATTGAAGATTGAGGATTGTGGATTGAGGATTGAAGATTGAATATTGATGATTGAAGATTGAGGTTTGAGGACTGAGGATTGAGGGTTGAGGATTGAGGGTTGAGTGTTGACGCTTGAGGATTGAGGACTGAGGATGGAGGATTGAAGAGAGAGGACTGAGTGTTGAGGATTGAGTGTTGAAGATTGATGTTTGAGGATTGAGATTTGGTTATTGAATAATGTGGATTGAGTATTGAATCATGAGAATTCAGGATATTCTATTGAGTATTGAGAATTGAGGATTGATGGCTGAGTATTGAGGATCGATGGTTGAGGGTTGTGTGTTGAATACTGAGGATTGAGGATCGAGAATTAAGGATTGAAGATTGAGGATTGAAGACAGAGTATTGATGATTGAAGATTGATGACTGAGGATTGAGGGTTGAGGATTGAGGACTGAGGATTCAGGATTGATGATTGAACATTGAGGATTGAGGAATGAGGATTGAGGATTGAGGATTGAGGATTGAGGATTGAAGATTGAATATTGATGATTGAAGATTGAGGATTGAGGGTTGTGGATTGAGGACGAGGACTGAGGGTTGAGCATTTATGTTTGAGGTCTGAGGATTGAGGACTGAGGATTGAGAATTCAGGATTGAGGATTGAGTGTTGAAGATTGAGGATTGGGTATTGAGGATTGAAGAATCAGGATTGAAGATTGAGTATTGAGGATTGCATAATGATGATTGAGTGTTGAGGATTGAGGTTTGAGAATGAGGGCTGAGGGTTGAGGGTTGAGGATTGAGGTTTGAGGACTGAGGACGGAGGACTGAGGATTGAGGGTTGAGAATTGAGGATTGAGGTTTGAGGATTGAAGAGTGAGGATTGGGTATTGAGGATTGAAGATTGAGGATTGAGGATTAAAGATTGAGGATTGAAGATTGAGTATTGAGGATTGGAGATTGAGGATTGAGGATTGAGGATTGAGGATTGAGGATTGAAGATTGAGGATTGAGGATTGAGTATTGAGGATTGAAGATTGAGCATTGAGGATTGAGGTTCGAGGATTGAGGATTGAATATTGAGGATTGAGGATTGAGGATTGAGGATTGTGGATTGAGGATTGAAGATTGAATATTGATGATTGAAGATTGAGGATTGAAGATTGAGTATTGATGATTGAAGATCGAGGATTGAGGATTGAGGGTTGTGGATTGAGGACGAGGTCTGAGGGTTGAGTATTGATGTTTGAGGTCTGAGGATTGGGGATTGAGGATTGAGAATTGAGTATTGATGATTTGGGATTGAAGATTGAGGATTGGGTGTTGAGGATTGAAGATTGAGCATTGAGGATTGAGGTTCGAGGATTGAGGATTGAATATTGAGGATTGAGGATTGAGGATTGAGTATTGTGGATTGAGGATTGAATATTGAGGATTGAGGATTGAGGATTGAGGATTGTGGATTGAGGATTGAAGATTGAATATTGATGATTGAAGATTGAGGATTGTGGATTGAGGATTGAAGATTGAATACTGATGATTGAAGATTGAGGTTTGAGGACTGAGGATTGAGGGTTGAGGATTGAGGGTTGAGTGTTGACGCTTGAGGATTGAGGACTGAGGATGGAGGATTGAAGAGAGAGGACTGAGTGTTGAGGATTGAGTGTTGAAGATTGATGTTTGAGGATTGAGATTTGGTTATTGAATAATGTGGATTGAGTATTGAATCATGAGAATTCAGGATATTCTATTGAGTATTGAGAATTGAGGGTTGATGGTTGAGTATTGAGGATCGATGGTTGAGGGTTGTGTGTTGAATACTGAGGATTGAGGATCGAGAATTAAGGATTGAAGATTGAGGATTGAAGACTGAGTATTGATGATTGAAGATTGATGACTGAGGATTGAGGGTTGAGGATTGAGGACTGAGGATTGAGGATTGATGATTGAACATTGAGGATTGAGGAATGAGGATTGAGGATTGAGGATTGAGGATTGAGGATTGAAGACTGAATATTGGTGATTGAAGATTGAGGATTGAGGGTTGTGGATTGAGGACGAGGACTGAGGGTTGAGCATTTATGTTTGAGGTCTGAGGATTGAGGATTGAGGATTGAGAATTCAGGATTGAGGATTGAGTGTTGAAGATTGAGGATTGGGTATTGAGGATTGAAGAATCAGGATTGAAGATTGAGTATTGAGGATTGAATAATGATGATTGAGTGTTGTGGATTGAGGTTTGAGAATGAGGGCTGAGGGTTGAGGGTTGAGGATTGAGGTTTGAGGACTGAGGACGGAGGACTGAGGATTGAGGGTTGAGAATTGAGGATTGAGGTTTGAGGATTGAAGAGTGAGGATTGGGTATTGAGGATTGAAGATTGAGGATTGAGGATTAAAGATTGAGGATTGAAGATTGAGTATTGAGGATTGGAGATAGAGGATTGAGGATTGATCATTTAGGATTGAGGATTGAGGACTGAGGATTGAAGGTTGAGTATTGAGGATTGAAGATTGAGGATTGAGTATGGAGGATTGAAGAGAGAGGACTGAGTGTTGTGGATTGAGTGTTGAGGACTGAGGATTGAGGATTGATGATTGAACATTGAGGATTGAGGAATGAGGATTGAGGATTGAGGATTGAGGATTGGGGATTGAGGATTGAAGATTGATTATTGAGGATTGAAAATTGAGGATTGAGGATTGAGGATTGACGATGAGGGCTGAGGGCGGAGGATTGAGGTTTGAGGACTGAGGACTGAGGATTGAGGATTGAGAATTGAGGATTGAGGATTGGGGATTGAAGATTGAGGATTGGGTATTGAGGATTGAGTATTGAAGATTGAGGGTTGGGTATTGCGGATTGAACATTGAGGATTGAGGATTGAGGATTGAGGATTGAGGATTGCGGACTGAAGATTGAATATTGATGATTGAAGATTGAGGATTGAGGATCGAGGGTTGTGGATTGAGGATTGAAGATTGATGGTAGAGTATTGAGGACTGAGGATTGAGGATTGAAGATTGAGTATTCAGGATTCAGAATTGAGGTTTGAGGACTGAGGATTGAGGATTGAAGATTGAGTATTGAGTATTGAAGATTGAGGATTGAGGATTGAGGATTGAGTATTGAGGATGAGGTCTGAGGGCTGAGGTTTGATGATTGAGGATGAGGACTGAGGGTTGAGTTTTGATGTTAGAGGTCTGAGGATTGAGTATTGAGGACACAGAATTGAGGATTGAGGATTGAGGGTTGGAGATTGAGGATTGAGGATTGAAGATTGAGTATTGAGGATTGAATATTGAGGATTGAGGATTGAGGATTGAGTATTGAGGATTCAGGATTGAGGATTGAGGATTGAGGATTGAGGATTGAGAATTGAGCATTGAGAATTGAGAATGAGGACTGAGGGTTGAGGATTGAGGTTTGAGGAACGAGGATTGAGGATTGAGGATAGAGGATTGAGGATTGAGGAGTGAGGATTCACGATTGAGAATTGAAGATTGAGAATTGATGACTGAGGATTGAGGATTGAGGATTGAAGATTGAGTATTGAGGAATGAATATTGAGGGTTGAGAATTGGGGATTGAGAATTGAGCATTGAGGATTCAGGATTGAAGATTGAGGATTGGGTATTGAGGATTGAAGAATGAGGATTGAGTATTGAGCATTGAGGATTGAGGATTGAAGATTGATGATAGAGTATTGACGACTGAGGATTGAGGATTGAAGATTGAGTATTCAGGATTCAGAATTGAGGTTTGAGGACTGAGGATTGAGGATTGAAGATTGAGTATTGAGGATTGAAGATGGAGGATTGAGGATTGAGGATTGAGTATTGAGGATGAGGTCTGAGGGCTGAGGTTTGAGGTTTGAGGTCGGAGGACTGAGGGATGAGGATTGAGGAATGAGGATGTGGGCTGAGGGTTGAGGATTGTGGTTTGAGGACTGAGGACTGAGGATTGAGGATTGAGAATTGAGGATTGAGGATTGAGGATTGAAGGTTGAGGATTGGGTATTGAGGATTGAAGAATGAGGATTGAGGATTGAGGATTGAGGATTCAGGATTGAAGATTGAGTATTGTGGATTGAAGACTGACGATTGAGGATTGAGAATTGAGGATTGAGGATTGAGGATTGAGGATTGAAGATTGACGATGAGGGCTGAGGGCGGAGGAATGAGGTTTGAGGACTGAGGACTGATGATTGAGGATTGAGAATTGTGGATAGAGGATTGGGGATTGAAGATTGAGGATTGGGTATTGAGGATTGAGTATTGAAGATTGAGGGTTGGGTATTGCGGATTGAACATTGAGGATTGAGGATTGAGAATTGAGGATTGAGGATTGCGGACCGAAGATTGAATATTGATGATTGAAGATTGAGGATTGAGGATCGAGGGCCGTGGATTGAGGATAGAAGATTGAGGACTGGGTGTTGAGGATTGAAGAATGAGGATAGAGGATTGAGGATTGAGGATTGAGGATTGAGGATTGAAGATTGAGTATTGAGGATTGAAGATTGAGGATTGAGGATGGAGGATTGAAGAGAGAGGAGTGAGTGTTGAGGACTGAGTTTTGAGAATTAATGTTTGAGGATTGAGATTTGATTATTGTATATTTTGGATTGAGTATTCAACCATGAGAATTCAGTATAATCTATTGAGTGTTGAGAATTGAGGATTGATTGTTGAGTATTGAGGATGGATGTCTGAGGGTTGTGTGTTGAATATTGAGGATTGAGGATTGAGGATTGAGGATTGAGGATTGAGGATTGAAGATTGAGTATTGAGGATTGAGGATTGAAAATTGGGGATTGAGGATTGAGGATTGACGATTGAGGATTGGAAATTGAGGATTGGGGACGGAGTGTTGAGGGTTGAGTTATGAGAATTGATGTTTGTGGATTGAGGTTTGAAGACTGCAGATTGAGTATTGAGTATTGAAAACTGTGAATTGATGATATTCTATTGAGGATTGAGGATTGACAACTGATTGTTGAGGACTGAGGGCTGAAGATTGAGGATTCAGTATTGAGGATTCAGGATTAAGGTTTGAGGACTGAGGATTGAGGATTGATGATTGAGTATCGAGGATTGAATGTTGAGGATTGAGGTTGGAGGATGAGGGCTGACGGTTGAGGATTGGTGTTTGAGGACTGAGGACTGAGGATTGAGGATTGAGAATTGAGGATTGAGGACTGAGGATTGAAGATTGAGGATTGGGTATTGAGGATTGAAGAATGAGGATTGAGTATTGAGGATTGAAGATTGACAATCGAGTATTGAGAATTGAGGCTTGAGGATTGAGGATTGAGAAGTGAAGATTGAGTATTGAAGATTGAATGTTGAGGATTGTCGATTGAGGACTGAGGATTGAGGATTGAATATTGAGGATTGGGGACTGAGTGTTGAGGGTTGAGTGATGAGAATTGATGTTTGTGGACAGAGATTTGAACATTGCAGATTGAAAACTGAGTATTGATCACTGTGAATTGATGATATTCTATTGAGGATTGAGGATTGACAACTGATTGTTGAGGACTGTGGGCTGAAGATTGAGGATTCAGGATTGAGGATACAGGATTGAGGTTTGAGGACAGAGGATTGAGGATTGAAGATTGAGGATTGAGGATTGTGTGTTGTGGATTGAGGACGAGGACTGAGGGTTGAGTATTGATGTTTGAGGTCTGAGGATTGAGGATTGAGGATTGTGAATTGTGGATTGAGGATTGAGGATTGAAGATTGAGGATTGAGGATTGAGGATTGAGGACTGAGTGTTGAGGATTGAGGATTGAAGATTGAGTATTGAGGATTGAAGATTAAGGATTGAGGATTGAGGATTGAGGATTGAGGATTGAAGATTGAGGTTTGGGGACTGAGCGTTGAGGGTTGAGTGATGAGAATTGATGATTGTGGATAGAGATTTGAAGATTGCAGATTGAGTATTGAGTATTGAAAGCTTTGAATTGATGATATTCTATTGAGGATTGAGGATTGACAGCTGATTGTTGAGGACTGAGGGCTGAAGACTGAGGATTCAGGATTGAGGAATCAGGATTGAGGTTTGAGGATTGAGGATTGATGATTGAGGATTGTGGATTGAGGATTGAGAATTGAAGATTGAGGATTGAGGATTGAGGGTTGTGGATTGAGGACGAGGACTGAGGGTTGAGTATTGATGTTTGAGGTCTGAGGATTGAGGATTGAGGATTGAGAATTGAGGATTGAGGATTGAGGATGGAAGATTGAGGATTGGGTATTGAGGATTGAAGAATGAGGATTGAGGATTGAGGACTGAGGATTGAGGATTGAAGATTGAGTATTGAGGATTGAAGTCTGAGGATTGAGGATTGAGTATTCAAGATTGAGTATTTGGCACTGAGGGTTGAAGATTGAGGATTGAGTATTGAGGATTGAGGATTGAGGATTGAGGATTGAGGATTGAAGATTGAGGATAGGGTATTGAGGATTGAAGAATGAGGATTGAGGATTGAGGATTGAGGATTGAGGATTGAAGATTGAGGATTGGGTATTGATGATTGAAGAATGAGGATTGAGGATTGAGGATTGAGGATTGAGGATTGAAGATTGAGTATTGAGGATTGAAGTTTGAGGATTGAGGATTGAGTATTCAAGATTGAGGATTTGGCACTGAGAGTTGAAGATTGAGGATTGACCATTGAGGATTGAGGATTGAGGATTGAGGATTGAGGATTGAAGATTGAGGATTGAGTATTGAGGATTGAAGAATGAGGATTGAGGGTTGAGGGTTGAGGATTGAGGATTGAGGATTGGAGATTGAGTATTGAGGATGGAAGATTGACGATTGAGGATTGAGGATTGAGGATTGAGGATTGAGGGTTGAGGATAGAGGATTGAGGATTGAAGATTGAGTATTGAGGATTGAAGGTTGAGGATTGAGGATTGAGGAATGAGGATTGAGGATTGAAGATTGAGTATTGAGGATGGAAGATTGACGATTGAGGATTGAGGATTGAGGATTGAGGATTGAGGATTGAGGATTGAGGATTGAGGATTGAAGGTTGAGTATTGAGGATTGAAGATTGAGGATTGAGTGTTCAGGATTGAGGATTGAGGATTGAGGGTTGAAGATTGAGTATTGAGGATTGAAGATTAAGATTGAGGATTGAGGATTGAGGATTGAAGATTGAGTATTGAGGATTGAAGATTAAGATTGAGGATTGAGGATGGAGGATTGACGATTGAAGGTTGAGGATTGTGGACTGAGTATTGAGGGTTGAGTGATGAGAATTGATGTTTGTGTATAGAAATCTGAAGATTGCAGATTGAGTATTGAGTATTGAAAACTGTGAATTGAGGACGTTCTATTGAGGATTGAGGATTGAGAAATGATTGTTGAGGACTCAGGGCTGAAGATTGAGGATTCAGGTTTGAGGATTCAGGATTGAGGTTTGAGGACTGAGGATTGAGGATTGAGGATTGAGGATTGAGGATTGAGGATTGAGGATTGAAGACTGAGGATTGGGTATTGAGGATTGGACGTTGAGGATTGAGGGTTGAGGATTGAGGATTGAGGATTGAGGATTGTGGATTGAAGATTGAATATTAATGATTGAAGATTGAGGATTGAGGATTGAGGATTGAGAATTGAGGATTGAGGATTGAGGATTGAGGATTGAAGATTGAGGATTCGGTATACATAATTGAAGAATGAGATTGAGGACTCAGGACTGAGGATTGAGGATTGCAGATTGAGTATTGAGGATTGTAGATTGAGGATTGAGGATTGAGGATTGAAGATTGAGGATTGAGGATTGAGGATTGAGGATTGAGGATTGAAGATTGAGTATTGAGGATTGAAGATTAAGATTGAGGATTGAGGACTGAGGATTGGGGATTGAAGATTGAGGATTGGGGACAGCGTACTGAGGGTTGAGTGATGAGAATTGATGTTTGTGGATAGACATCTGAAGTTTGCAGATTGAGTATTGAGTATTGAAAGCTGTGAATTGAGGACATTCTATTGAGGATTGAGGATTGACAACTGATTGCGTAGGACTCAGGGCTGAAGATTGAGGATTCATGATTGAAAGATTCAGGATTGAGGTTTGAGGACTGAGGATTGAGGAGTGAGTATTGAGGATTCAGGATTGTGGATTGAAGACTGCGGATTGGGTATTGAGTATTGAAGATTGAGGATTGAGGATTGAGAATTGAGGATTGAGGATTGAAGATTGAGTATTGAGGATTGAAGTTTGAGGATTGAGGATTGAGTATTCAAGATTGAGTATTTGGCACTGAGGGTTGAAGATTGAGGATTGACTATTGAGGATTGAGGATTGAGGATTGAGGTTTGAGGATTGAAGATTGAGGATAGGGTATTGAGGATTGCAGAATGAGGATTGAGGATTGAGGATTGAGCATTGAGGATTGAAGATTGAGGATTGGGTATTAATGGTTAAAGAATGAGGATTTAGGATTGAGGATTGAGGATTGAGGATTGAAGATTGAGGATTGAAGATTGAGTATTGAGGATGGAAGATTGACGATTGAGGATTGAGGATTGAGGATTGAGGGTTGAGGATAGAGGATTGAGGATTGAAGATTGAGTATTGAGGATTGAAGATTGAGGATTGAGGATTGAGGAATGAGGATTGAGGATTGAAGATTGAGTATTGAGGATGGAAGATTGACGATTGAGGATTGAGGATTGAGGATTGAGGATTGAGGATTGAGGATTGAGTATTGAAGATTGAGTATTCAGGATTGAAGATTGAGGATTGAGGGTTGAGGATAGAGGATTGAGGATTGAAGATTGAGTATTGAGGATTGAAGATTGAGGATTGAGGATTGAGGGTTGATGATTGAGGATTGAGGATTGAAGATTGAGGATTGGGGACTGAGCATTGAGGGTTGAGTGATGAGAATTGATGTTTGTGGATAGAGATCTGAAGGTTGCAGGTTGAGTATTGAGTATTGAAAACTGTGAATTGAGGACATTCTATTGAGGATTGAGGATTGACAACTGATTGTGTAGGACTGAGGGCTGAAGATTGAGGATTCAGGATTGAGGATTCAGAATTGACGTTTGAGGACAGGGGATTGAGGATTGAAGATTGAGTATTGAGGATGGAAGATTCAGGATTTAGGATTGAGGATTGAGGATTGAGGATGAGGGCTGAGGGTTGAGGATTGAGGATGAGGGCTGAGGGTTGAGGATTGAGGTTTGAGGACTGAGGACTGAGGATTGAGGATAGATGATTGAGGATTGTAGATTGAAGATTGAATATTAATGATTGAAGATTGAGGATTGAGGATTGAGGGTTGTGGATTGAGGACGAGGACTGAGGGTTGAGTATTGATGTCTGAAGTCTGAGGATTGAGGATTGAGGATTGAGAATTGAGGATTGGGGATTGAGGATTGAAGATTGAGAATTGGGTATTGAGGATTGAAGAATGACGATTGAGGATTGAGGATTGAGGATTGAGGATTGAAGATTGAGGACTGACGATTGAAAATTGAGTATTGAGGATTGAAGATTGAGGATTGAGGATTGAGGATTGAGGATTGAGGATTGAAGATTGAGGATTGAGGATTGAGTATTCAGTATTGAGTATTGAAGATTGAGGATTGAGGATTGAGGATCGAGGATTGACGATTGAATATTGAGGATTGAGGATTGAGGATTGAGGATTGTGGATTGAGGATTGAAGATTCAATATTGATGACTGAAGATTGAGGATTGAGGATTGAGGATTGAGGATTGAGGATTGAGGATTGAGGATTGAGGATTGACGATTGAGGATTGAGGATTGAGAATTGAGTATTGAAGATTGAGGATTGGGTATTGCGTACTGAACATTGAGGATTGAGGATTGAGGATTGAGGACTGAAGATTGAATATTGATGATTGAAGATTGAGGATTGATGATTGAGTGTTGTGGATTGAGGACGAGGACTGAGGGTTGAGTATTGATGGTTGAGTATTGAGGATTGATGATTGAGGATTGAGGATTGAGTATTGAAGATTGAGGTGGATGATTGAGGATTGAGGATTGAGGATTGAGGATTGAGGATTGAGGATTGAGAATTGAGGATTGAGGATTGAGGATTGAGGATTGAGGATTGAGGATTGGGTATTGAGGTTTGAGGATGAGGACTGAGGGTTGGGGACTGAGGATTGAGGATTGATGATTGAGTATTGAGGATTGAAGGTTGAGGATTGAGGATTGAGGATTGAGGATTGAGGATGAGGGCTGAGTGTCGAGGATTGAGGTTTGAGGACTGAGGACTGAGGATTGCGGATTGAGGATTGAGGATTGAGGATTGAGGATTGAAGATTGAGGATTGGGTATTTAGGATTGAAGAATGAGGATTGAGGATTGAGGATTGAGGATTCAGGATTGAAGATTGAGTATTGAGGATTGAAGACTGACGATTGAGGATTGAGAATTGAGGATTGAGGATTGAGGATTGAAGATTGATTATTGAGGATTGAAAATTGAGGATTGAGGATTGAGGATTGACGATGACGACTGAGGGCGGAGGATTGAGGTTTGAGGACTGAGGACTGAGGATTGAGGATTGAGAATTGAGGATTGAGGATTGGGGATTGAAGCTTGAGGATTGAGGATTGAGGATTGAAGATTGAGGACTGAGTGTTGATTGTTGAGTGATGAGAATTGATGTTTGTGGATTGAGATTTGAAGATTGAAGAATTGGGATTGAGTATTGAAATCTGTGAATTGAGAATATTCTGTTGAGGATTGAGAATTGACAATTGATTTTTGAGGACTGAGTGCTGAAGATTGAGGATTCAGGGTTGAGGATTCGGGATTGAGGTTTGAGGACTGAGGATTGAGTGTTGAGAATTGAGGATTGAGGATTGACCCTTGAGGATTGAGGGCTGAGCATGGAGGATTGAGGATTGAGGATTGCAGATTGAGTATTGAGGATTGAGGATTGAAAATTGGGGATTGAGGATTGAGGATTGAGGTTTCTGGATTGAGGACGAGGACTGAGGGTTGCACATTGATGTTTGAGGTCTGAGGATTGAGGATTGAGGATTGAGGATTGAGAACTGATGATTGAGGTTTGAGGATTGAAGATTGAGAATTGGGTATTGAGGATTGAAGAATGAGGATTGAGGATTGAGGATTGAGGATTGAAGATTGAGGACTGACGATTGAAAATTGAGTATTGAGGATTGAAGATTGAGGATTGAGGATTGAGGATTGAGGATTGAGGATTGAAGATTGAGGATTGAGGATTGAGTATTGAGTATTGAGGATTGAAGATTGAGGATTGAGGATTGAGGATCGAGGATTGAGGATTGAATATTGAGGATTGAGGATTGAGGATTGAGGATTGTGGATTGAGGATTGAAGATTCAATATTGATGACTGAAGATTGAGGATTGAGGATTGAGGATTGAGGATTGAGGATTGAGGATTGAGGATTGAGGATTGAGGATAGAAGATTGAGTATTGAGGATTCTCGATAGAGGATTGAGGATTGATCATTTAGGATTGAGGATTGAGGACTGAGGATTGAAGGTTAAGTATTGAGGATTGAAGATTGAGGATTGAGGATTGAGGATTGAGGATTGAGGATTGAGGATTGAGGATTGAGGATTGAGAATTGAGGATTGAGGATTGAGGATTGAGGATTGAGGATTGGGTATTGAGGATTGAGGAATGAGGATTGAGGATTGAGGATCGAGGATTGAGGATTGAAGATTGAGTATTGAGGAATGAAGATTGAGGATTGAGTATTGAGGATTCAGGATAGATGATTGAGGATTGAGGATTGAGGATTGAAGATTGAGTATTGAGGATTGAAGATTGAGGATTGAGGATTGGGGATTGAGTATTGAGGATTCAGGATCGAGGATTGAGGATTGACGATCGAGGATTGAAGATTGAGTATTGAGGATTGAAGATTGAGGATTGAGGATTGAGGATTGAGGATTGAGGATTGAGGATTGAGGATTGAAGATTGAGTATCGATGATTGAAGGTTGAGGATTGAGGATTGAGGGTTGAGGATTGAGGACGAGGACTGACGGTTGAGGATTGAGGTTTGAAGGTTGAGGATTGACGATTGAGGACAGGGGACTGGGGATTGAGGATTGAGCATTGAGGATTGAAGATTGAGGACTGGGGATTGAGGATTGAAGATTGAGGATTAAGGATTGAGGATTGGGGATTGAGGATCTAGGATTGGAGATTGATTATTGAGGATTGAAGATTGAGGATTGAGGATTGAGGATTGAAGATTGTGTATTGAGGTTTGAGGATTGAGTATTGAGGATTAAGGATTGAGGATTGAGGATTGAAGATTGAGTATTGAGGATTGAGGGGTGAGGATTGAGGTTTGAGGATGAGGGCTGAGTGTTGGGGACTGAGGATTGAGGATTGATGATTGAGTATTGAGGATTGAGGGGTGAGGATTGAGGATTGAGGATTGAGGATTGAGGATTGAGGATGAGGGCTGAGGGTTGAGGATTGAGGTTTGAGTATTGGATACTGAGAATTCAGGATATTCTATTGAGTATTGAGAATTGAGTATTGATGGCTGAGTATTGAGGATTGAGGATTGAGGATTGAGTATTGAAGATTGAGGATTGATGATTGAGGATTGAGGATTGAGGATTGAGGATTGAGGATTGCGTATTGAGGATTGAAGATTGAGGATTGAGGATTGAGGATTGAGGATTGAGGATTGAGGATTGAGGGTTGAAGATTGAGTATTGAGGATTGAAGATTGAGGATTGAGGATTGAAGATTGAGGATTGATGATTTGGGATTGAAGATTGAGGATAGGGTGTGAAGGATTGGAGAATGAGGATTGAGGATTGAAGATTGAGGATTGAGGATTGAAAATTGAGTATTGAGGATTGAAGATTGAGGATTGAGGATTGAGGATTGAGGATTGAGTATTGAAGATTGAGGATTGAGGATTGAGTATTGAGGATTGAAGATTGAGCATTGAGGATTGAGGTTCGAGGATTGAGGATTGAATATTGAGGATTGAGGATTGAGGATTGAGGATTGTGGATTGAGGATTGAAGATTGAATATTGGTGATTGAAGATTGAGGATTGAGGATTGAGGATTGAGGATTGAGGATTGAGGATTGAAGATTGAGAATTGAGAATTGAGGATTGAACATTGAGGACTGAGTGTTGAGGGTTGAGTGATGATAATTGATGTTTGTGGATAGAGGTTTGAAGATTGCAGGTTGAGCATTGAGTATTGAAAGCAGTGAATTGAGGATATTCTATTGAGGATTGAGGTTTGACAAATGATTGTTGAGGACTGAGGGCTGAAGATTGAGGATTCAGGATTGAGGATTCGGGATTGAGGTTTGAGGACTGAGGATTGAGGGTTGAGGATTGAGGATTGAGTGTTGACGCTTGAGGATTGAGGACTGAGGATGGAGGATTGAAGAGAGAGGACTGAGTGTTGAGGATTGAGTGTTGAAGATTGATGTTTGAGGATTGAGATTTGGTTATTGAATAATGTGGATTGAGTATCGAATCATGAGAATTCAGGATATTCTATTGAGTATTGAGAATTGAGGATTGATGGTTGAGTATTGAGGATCGATGGTTGAGGGTTGTGTGTTGAATACTGAGGATTGAGGATCGAGAATTGAGGATTGAAGATTGAGGATTGAGGACTGAGTATTGATGATTGAATATTGATGACTGAGGATTGAGGGTTGAGGATTGAGGACTGAGGATTGAGGATTGATGGTTGAACATTGAGGATAGAGGAATGAGGATTGAGGATTGAGGATTGAGCATTGAGGATTGAAGACTGAATATTGATGATTGAAGATTGAGGATTGCGGGTTGTGGATTGAGGACGAGGACTGAGGGTTGATCATTTATGTTTGAGGTCTGAGGATTGAGGATTGAGGATTGAGAATTCAGGATTGAGGATTGAGTGTTGAAGATTGAGGATTGGGTATTGAGGATTGAAGAATCAGGATTGAAGATAGAGCATTGAGGATTGAATATTGATGATTGAGTGTTGAGGACTGAGGTTTGAGAATGAGGGCTGAGGGTTGAGGATTGAGGTTTGAGGACTGAGGACGGAGGACTGAGGATTGAGGGTTGAGAATTTAGGATTGAGGTTTGAGGATTGAAGAGTGAGGATTGGGTATTGAGGATTGAAGACTGAGGATTGAGGATTGAGGATTGAAGATTGAGTATTGAGGATTGGAGATGGAGGAGTGAGGATTGATCATTTAGAATTGAGGATTGAGGATTGAGGATTGAAGGTTGAGTATAGAGGATTGAAGATTGAGGATTGAGGATTGAGGATTGAAGATTGAGGACTGAGTGTTGAGGTTTGAGTGATGAGAATTGACGTTTGTGTATTGAGATTTGAAGATTGAAGAATGGGGATTGAGTATTGAATACTGTGAATTCAGGATATTCTATTGAGGATTGAGGATTGACAATTGATTGTTGAGGACTGAGGGCTGAAGAATGAGGATTCAGGATTGAGGATTCGGGATTGAGTTTTGAGGACAGAGGATTGAGGTTTGAGTATTGAGGATTGAGGATTGACGCTTCAGGATTGAGGATTGAGGATGGAGGATTGAAGAGAGAGGACTGAGTGTTGAGGATTGAGTGTTGAGGATTGATGTTTGAGGATTGAGATTTGATTATTGAATAATGTGGATTGAGTATTAAACCATGAGAATTCAGGATATTCTATTGAGTGTTGTTAATTGAGGATTGATGGTTGGGTATTGAGAATTGATGGTTGAGGGTTGTGTGTTGAATATTGAGGATTGAGGATTGAGAATTGAGGATTGATGGTTGAGTATTGAGGATTGAGGAATGAGGATTGAGGATTGAGTATTGAAGATTGAGGTGGATGATTGAGGATTGAGGATTGAGGATTGAGGATTGAGGATTGAGGATGGAGGATTGAGAATTGAGGACTGAGGATTGAGGATTGAGGATTGAGGATTGAGGATTGGGTATTGAGGATTGAGGAATGAGGATTGAGGATTGAGGATCGAGGATTTAGGATTGAAGATTGAGTATTGAGGATTGAAGTTTGAGGATTGAATATTGAGGATTCAGGATGGAGGATTGAGGATTGAGCATTGAGGATTGAAGATTGAGTATTGAGGATTGAATATTGAGGATTGATGATTGAGGATTGAGTATTGAGCATTCAGGATGGAGGATTGAGGATTGACGATTGAGGATTGAAGATTGAGTATTGAGGATTGAAGATTGAGGATTGAGGATTGAGGATTGAGGACTGAGGATTGAGGATTGAAGATTGAGTATTGAGGATTGAAAATTGAGGTTTGAGGATTGAGGATCGAGGATTGAGGGTTGAAGATTGAGGATTGAGGATCGAGGATTGAGGATTGAGGATTGAGGATTGAGGATTGAAGATTGAGTATTGATGATTGAAGATTGAGGATGGAGGATTGAGGGTTGAGGTTTGAGGACGAGGACTGATGGTTGAGGTTTGAGGTTTGAGGATTGAGGATTGAGGATTGAGGACTGAGGATTGAGGATTGAGGATTGAGCATTGAGCATTGAAGATTGAGGACTGGGTATCGAGGATTCAAGATTGAGGATTAAGGATTGATGATTGGGGATTGAGGATCTAGGATTGGAGATTGATTATTGAGGATTGAAGATTGAGGATTGAGGATTGAGGATTGAGGATTGAGAATTGAGCATTGAGAATTGAGAATGAGGACTGAGGGTTGAGGGTTGAGGTTTGAATAACGAGGATTGAGGATTGAGGAATGAGGATTGAGGATTCACGATTGAGAATTGAAGATTGAGAATTGATGACTGAGGATTGAGGATTGAGGATTGAAGATTGAGTATTGAGGATTGAATATTGAGGGTTGAGGATTGAGGATTGAGAATTGAGCATTGAGGATTCAGGATTGAAGATTGAGGATTGGGTATTGAGGATTGAAGAATGAGGATTGAGTATTGAGCATTGAGGATTGAAGGTTGATGGTAGAGTATTGAGGACTGAGGATTGAAGATTGAAGATTGAGTATTCAGGATTCAGAATTGAGGTTTGAGGACTGAGGATTGAGGATTGAAGATTGAGTATTGAGGATTGAAGATTGAGGATTGAGGATTGAGGATTGAGTATTGAGGATGAGGTCTGAGGGCTGAGGTTTGAGGTTTGAGGACGGAGGACTGAGGGTTGAGGATTGAGGAATGAGGATGAGGGCTGAGGGTTGAGGACTGTGGTTTGAGGACTGAGGACTGAGGATTGAGGGTTGAGGATTGAGGATTGAGGATTGAGAATTGAGCATTGAGAATTGAGAATGAGGACTGAGGGTTGAGGATTGAGGTTTGAGGAACGAGGATTGAGGATTGAGGATTGGGGAGTGAGGATTCACGATTGAGAATTGAAGATTGAGAATTGATGACTGAGGATTGAGGATTGAGGATTGAAGATTGAGTATTGAGGATTGAATATTGAGGGTTGAGGATTGGGGATTGAGAATTGAGCATTGAGGATTCAGGATTGAAGATTGAGGTTTGGGCATTGAGGATTGAAGAATGAGGTTTGAGTATTGAGCATTGAGGATTGAGGATTGAAGATTGATGGTAGAGCATTGACGACTGAGGATTGAGGATTGAAGATTGAGTATTCAGGATTCAGAATTGGGGTTTGAGGACTGAGGATTGAGGATTGAAGATTGAGTATTGAGGATTGAAGATTGAGGATTGGGGATTGAGGATTGAGTATTGAGGATGAGGTCTGAGGGCTGAGGTTTGAGGTTTGAGGACGGAGGACTGAGGGTTGAGGATTGAGGAATGAGGATGAGGGCTGAGGGTTGAGGATTGTGGTTTGAGGACTGAGGACTGAGGATTGAGGATTGGGTATTGAGGATTGAGCATTGAGGATTGAAGACTGACGATTGAGGATTGAGAATTGAGGATTGAGGATTGAGGATTGAAGATTGATTATTGAGGATTGAAAATTGAGGATTGAGGATTGAGGATTGACGATGAGGGCTGAGGGCGGAGGATTGAGGTTTGAGGACTGAGGACTGAGGGTTGAGGATTGAGAATTGTGGATAGAGGATTGGGGATTGAAGATTGAGGATTGGGTATTGAGGATTGAGTATTGAAGATTGAGGGTTGGGTATTGCGGATTGAACATTGAGGATTGAGGATTGAGGATTGAGGATTGAGGATTGCGGACCGAAGATTGAATATTGATGATTGAAGATTGAGGATTGACGATCGAGGGTTGTGGATTGAGGATAGAAGATTGAGGACTGGGTGTTGAGGATTGAAGAATGAGGATAGAGGATTGAGGATTGAGGATTGAGGATTGAGGATTGAAGATTGAGTATTGAGGATTGAAGATTGAGGATTGAGGATGGAGGATTGAAGAGAGAGGACTGAGTGTTGAGGACTGAGTTTTGAGAATTAATGTTTGAGGATTGAGATTTGATTATTGTATATTTTGGATTGAGTATTCAACCATGAGAATTCAGTATGATCTATTGAGTGTTGAGAATTGAGGATTGATGGTTGAGTATTGAGGATGCATGGCTGAGGGTTGTGTGTTGAATATTGAGGATTGAGGATTGAGGATTGAGGATTGAGGATTGAGGATTGAAGATTGAGTATTGAGGATTGAGGATTGAAAATTGGGGATTGAGGATTGAGGATTGACGATTGAGGATTGGAAATTGAGGATTGGGGACGGAGTGTTGAGGGTTGAGTTATGAGAATTGATGTTTGTGGATTGAGATTTGAAGATTGCAGATTGAGTATTGAGTATTGAAAACTGTGAATTGATGATATTCTATTGAGGATTGAGGATTGACAACTGATTGTTGAGGACTGAGGGCTGAAGATTGAGGATTCACGATTGAGGATTCGGGATTGAGGTTTGAGGACTGAGGATTGAGGATTGAGGATTGAGGATTGAGTATTGAGGATTGAGGATTGAGAATTGAAGATTGAGGATTGAGGATTGAGGGTTGTGGATTGAGGACGAGGACTGAGGGTTGAGTTTTGATGTTAGAGGTCTGAGGATTGAGGATTGAGGACACAGAATTGAGGATTGAGGATTGAGGATTGAAGATTGAGGATTGGGTATTGAGGATTGAAGAATGAGGATTGAGGATTGAGGATTGAGCATTGAGGATTGAAGATTCAGTATTGAGGATTGAAGCTTGAGGATTGAGGATTGAGTATTGAAGATTGACGATTGAGGATTGAGGATTGAGGATTGAGGGTTGAGGATAGAGGATTGAGGATTGAGTATTGAGGATTGAAGATTGACGATTGAGGATTGAGGATTGAGGATTGAGGGTTGAGGATTGAGGATTCAGGATTGAAGACTGAGTATTGAGTATTGAAGGTTGAGGATTGAGGATAGGGCATTGAGGATTGAGGATTGAAGTTTGAGTATTGAGGATTGAAGATTAAGATAGAGGATTGAGGACTGAGGATTGAGGATTGAAGATTGAGGATTGGGGACAGAGCATTGAGGGTTGAGTGATGAGAATTGATGTTTGTGGATAGAGATCTGAACATTGCAGATTGAGTATTGAGTATTGAAAACTGTGAATTGAGGATACTCTACTGAGGGTTGAGGATTGACAACTGATTGTTGAGGACTCAGGGCTGAAGATTGAGGATTCAGAATTGAGGGTTCAGTATTGAGGTTTGAGGGCTGAGGATTGAGGATTGAGGATTGAGGATTGACGATTGAGGATTGAAGACTGAGGATTGGGTATTGAGGATTGAACGTAGAGGATTGTGGGTTGAGGATTGAGGATTGAGGATTGTGGATTGAAGATTGAATATTAATGGTTGAAGATTGAGGATTGAGGATTGAGGGTTGTGGATTGAGGACGAGGACTGTGGGTTGAGTATTGATGTCTGAAGTCTGAGGATTGAGGATTGAGGATTGAAGATTGAGTATTGATGATTGAAGATTGAGGATGGAGGATTGAGTGTTGAGGTTTGAGGACGAGGACTGACGGTTGAGGTTTGAGGTTTGAGGATTGAGGATTGAGGATTGAGGACTGAGGGTTGAGAACTGAGGATTGAGGATTGAGGATTGAAGATTGAGGATTGGGTATTGAGGATTGAAGAATGAGGATTGTGTATTGAGGATTGAGGATTGAGGATTGAAGATTGAGTATTGAGGATTGAAGTTTGAGGTTTGAGGATTGAGTATTGAAGATTGAGGATTTGGGACTGAGGATTGAAGATTGAGGATTGAGGACTGAGGATTGACGATTGCGGATTGAGGATTGAGGATTGAAGATTGAGGATAGGGAATTGAGGATTGAAGAATGTGGATTGAGGACTGAGGATTGAGGATTGAAGATTGAGTATTGAGGAGTGAAGATTGACGATTCAGGATTGAGGGTTGAGGATTGAGGGTTGAGGATTCAGGATTGAGGATTGAAGATTGAGTATTGAGGATTGAAGATTGAGGATTGAGGATTGAGGATTGAGGATTGAGGATTGAAGATTGAGTATTGAGGATTGAACATTAAGATTGAGGATTGAGGATTGAGGATTGAGGATTGAGTATTGAAGATTGAGGATTTGGGACTGAGGATTGAAGATTGAGGATTGAGGATTGAGGATTGAGGATTGAGGATTGAGGATTGAGGATTGAGGATTGAGGATTGAGGATTGAGGATAGGGAATTGAGGATTGAAGAATGTGGATTGAGGACTGAGGATTGAGGATTGAAGATTGAGTATTGAGGAGTGAAGATTGACGATTCAGGATTGAGGGTTGAGGATTGAGGGTTGAGGATTCAGGATTGAGGATTGAAGGTTGAGTATTGAGGATTGAAGATTGAGGATTGAGGATTGAGGATTGAAGATTGAGGACTGAGTGTTGAGGTTTGAGTGATGAGAATTGACGTTTGTGTATTGAGATTTGAAGATTGAAGAATGGGGATTGAGTATTGAAAACTGTGAATTCAGGATATTCTATTGAGGATTGAGGATTGACAATTGATTGTTGAGGACTGAGGGCTGAAGAATGAGGATTCAGGATTGAGGATTCGGGAATGAGTTTTGAGGACAGAGGATTGAGGGTTGAGTATTGAGGATTGAGGATTGACGCTTCAGGATTGAGGATTGAGGATGGAGGATTGAAGAGAGAGGACTGAGTGTTGAGGATTGAGTGTTGAGGATTGATGTTTGAGGATTGAGATTTGATTATTGAATAATGTGGATTGAGTATTAAACCATGAGAATTCAGGATATTCTATTGAGTGTTGATAATTGAGGATTGATGGTTGGGTATTGAGAATTGATGGTTGAGGGTTGTGTGTTGAATATTGAGGATTGAGGATTGAGAATTGAGGATTGATGGTTGAGTATTGAGGATTGAGGAATGAGGATTGAGGATTGAGTATTGAAGATTGAGGTGGATGATTGAGGATTGAGGATTGAGGATTGAGGATTGAGGATTGAGGATTGAGGATGGAGAATTGAGGACTGAGGATTGAGGATTGAGGATTGAGGATTGGGTATTGAGGATTGAGGAATGAGGATTGAGGATTGAGGATCGAGGATTTAGGATTGAAGATTGAGTATTGAGGATTGAAGATTGAGGATTGAGTATTGAGGATTCAGGATGGAGGATTGAGGGTTGAGGTTTGAGGACGAGGACTGATGGTTGAGGTTTGAGGTTTGAGGATTGAGGATTGAGGATTGAGGACAGAGGATTGAGGATTGATGATTGAGCATTGAGCATTGAAGATTGAGGACTGGGTATCGAGGATTCAAGATTGAGGATTAAGGATTGATGATTGGGGATTGAGGATCTAGGATTGGAGATTGATTATTGAGGATTGAAGATTGAGGATTGAGGATTGAGGATTGAGGATTGAGAATTGAGCATTGAGAATTGAGAATGAGGACTGAGGGTTGAGGGTTGAGGTTTGAGGAACGAGGATTGAGGATTGAGGATTGAGGATTGAGGATTCACGATTGAGAATTGAAGATTGAGAATTGATGACTGAGGATTGAGGATTGAGGATTGAAGATTGAGTATTGAGGATTGAATATTGAGGGTTGAGGATTGAGGATTGAGAATTGAGCATTGAGGATTCAGGGTTGAAGATTGAGGATTGGGTATTGAGGATTGAAGAATGAGGATTGAGTATTGAGCATTGAGGATTGAAGATTGATGGTAGAGTATTGAGGACTGAGGATTGAAGATTGAAGATTGAGTATTCAGGATTCAGAATTGAGGTTTGAGGACTGAGGATTGAGGATTGAAGATTGAGTATTGAGGATTGAAGATTGAGGATTGAGGATTGAGGATTGAGTATTGAGGATGAGGTCTGAGGGCTGAGGTTTGAGGTTTGATGACGGAGGACTGAGGGTTGAGGATTGCGGAATGAGGATGAGGGCTGAGGGTTGAGGATTGTGGTTTGAGGACTGAGGACTGAGGATTGAGGGTTGAGGATTGAGGATTGAGGATTGAGAATTGAGCATTGAGAATTGAGAATGAGGACTGAGGGTTGAGGATTGAGGTTTGAGGAACGAGGATTGAGGATTGAGGATTGAGGAGTGAGGATTCACGATTGAGAATTGAAGATTGAGAATTGATGACTGAGGATTGAGGATTGAGGATTGAAGATTGAGTATTGAGGATTGAATATTGAGGGTTGAGGATTGGGGATTGAGAATTGAGCATTGAGGATTCAGGATTGAAGATTGAGGTTTGGGTATTGAGGATTGAAGAATGAGGATTGAGTATTGAGCATTGAGGATTGAGGATTGAAGATTGATGGTAGAGCATTGACGACTGAGGATTGAGGATTGAAGATTGAGTATTCAGGATTCAGAATTGAGGTTTGAGGACTGAGGATTGAGGATTGAAGATTGAGTATTGAGGATTGAAGATTGAGGATTGAGGATTGGGGATTGAGTATTGAGGATGAGGTCTGAGGGCTGAGGTTTGAGGTTTGAGGACGGAGGACTGAGGGTTGAGGATTGAGGAATGAGGATGAGGGCTGAGGGTTGAGGATTGTGGTTTGAGGACTGAGGACTGAGGATTGAGGATTGGGTATTGAGGATTGAGTATTGAAGATTGAGGGTTGGGTATTGCGGATTGAACATTGAGGATTGAGAATTGGGTATTGAGGATTGAAGAATGAGGATTGAGGATTGAGGATTGAGGATTCAGGATTGAAGATTGAGTATTGAGGATTGAAGACTGACGATTGAGGATTGAGAATTGAGGATTGAGGATTGAGGATTGAAGATTGATTATTGAGGATTGAAAATTGAGGATTGAGGATTGAGGATTGACGATGAGGGCTGAGGGCGGAGGATTGATGTTTGAGGGCTGAGGACTGAGGGTTGAGGATTGAGAATTGTGGATAGAGGATTGGGGATTGAAGATTGAGGATTGGGTATTGAGGATTGAGTATTGAAGATTGAGGGTTGGGTATTGCGGATTGAACATTGAGGATTGAGGATTGAGGATTGAGGATTGAGGATTGCGGACGGAAGATTGAATATTGATGATTGAAGATTGAGGATTGAGGATCGAGGGTTGTGGATTGAGGATAGAAGATTGAGGACTGGGTGATGAGGATTGAAGAATGAGGATAGAGGATTGAGGATTGAGGATTGAGGATTGAAGATTGAGTATTGAGGATTGAAGATTGAGGATTGAGGATGGAGGATTGAAGAGAGAGGACTGAGTGTTGAGGACTGAGTTTTGAGAATTAATGTTTGAGGATTGAGATTTGAAGATTGCAGATTGAGTATTGAGTATTGAAAACTGTGAATTGATGATATTCTATTGAGGATTGAGGATTGACAAATGATTGTTGAGGACTGAGGGCTGAAGATTGAGGATTCACGATTGAGGATTCGGGATTGAGGTTTGAGGACTGAGGATTGAGGATTGAGGATTGAGGATTGAGTATTGAGGATTGAGGATTGAGAATTGAAGATTGAGGATTGAGGATTGAGGGTTGTGGATTGAGGACGAGGACTGAGGGTTGAGTTTTGATGTTAGAGGTCTGAGGATTGAGGATTGAGGACACAGAATTGAGGATTGAGGATTGAGGATTGAAGATTGAGGATTGGGTATTGAGGATTGAAGAATGAGGATTGAGGATTGAGGATTGAGCATTGAGGATTGAAGATTCAGTATTGAGGATTGAAGCTTGAGGATTGAGGATTGAGTATTGAAGATTGACGATTGAGGATTGAGGATTGAGGATTGAGGGTTGAGGATTGAGGATTGAGGATTGAGTATTGAGGATTGAAGATTGACGATTGAGGATTGAGGATTGAGGATTGAGGGTTGAGGATTGAGGATTCAGGATTGAAGATTGAGTATTGAGGATTGAAGGGTGAGGATTGAGGATAGGGCATTGAGGATTGAGGATTGAAGTTTGAGTATTGAGGATTGAAGATTAAGATAGAGGATTGAGGACTGAGGATTGAGGATTGAAGATTGAGGATTGGGGACAGAGCATTGAGGGTTGAGTGATGAGAATTGATGTTTGTGGATAGAGATCTGAACATTGCAGATTGAGTATTGAGTATTGAAAACTGTGAATTGAGGATACTCTACTGAGGGTTGAGGATTGACAACTGATTGTTGAGGACTCAGGGCTGAAGATTGAGGATTCAGAATTGAGGGTTCAGTATTGAGGTTTGAGGGCTGAGGATTGAGGATTGAGGATTGAGGATTGACGATTGAGGATTGAAGACTGAGGATTGGGTATTGAGGATTGAACGTAGAGGATTGTGGGTTGAGGATTGAGGATTGAGGATTGTGGATTGAAGATTGAATATTAATGGTTGAAGATTGAGGATTGAGGATTGAGGGTTGTGGATTGAGGACGAGGACTGTGGGTTGAGTATTGATGTCTGAAGTCTGAGGATTGAGGATTGAGGATTGAAGATTGAGTATTGATGATTGAAGATTGAGGATGGAGGATTGAGTGTTGAGGTTTGAGGACGAGGACTGACGGTTGAGGTTTGAGGTTTGAGAATTGAGGATTGAGGATTGAGGACTGAGGGTTGAGAACTGAGGATTGAGGATTGAGGATTGAAGATTGAGGATTGGGTATTGAGGATTGAAGAATGAGGATTGTGTATTGAGGATTGAGGATTGAGGATTGAAGATTGAGTATTGAGGATTGAAGTTTGAGGTTTGAGGATTGAGTATTGAAGATTGAGGATTTGGGACTGAGCATTGAAGATTGAGGATTGAGGACTGAGGATTGACGATTGCGGATTGAGGATTGAGGATAGAAGATTGAGGATTGGGTGTTGAGGATTGAAGAATGAGGATAGAGGATTGAGGATTGAGGATTGAGGATTGAGGATTGAAGATTGAGTATTGAGGATTGAAGATTGAGGATTGAGGATGGAGGATTGAAGAGAGAGGACTGAGTGTTGAGGACTGAGTTTTGAGAATTAATGTTTGAGGATTGAGATTTGATTATTGTATATTTTGGATTGAGTATTCAACCATGAGAATTCAGTATAATCTATTGAGTGTTGAGAATTGAGGATTGATGGTTGAGTATTGAGGATGCATGGCTGAGGGTTGTGTGTTGAATATTGAGGATTGAGGATTGAGGATTGAGGATTGAGGATTGAGGATTGAAGATTGAGTATTGAGGATTGAGGATTGAAAATTGGGGATTGAGGATTGAGGATTGACGATTGAGGATTGGAAATTGAGGATTGGGGACGGAGTGTTGAGGGTTGAGTTATGAGAATTGATGTTTGTGGATTGAGATTTGAAGATTGCAGATTGAGTATTGAGTATTGAAAACTGTGAATTGATGATATTCTATTGAGGATTGAGGATTGACAACTGATTGTTGAGGACTGAGGGCTGAAGATTGAGGATTCACGATTGAGGATTCGGGATTGAGGTTTGAGGACTGAGGATTGAGGATTGAGGATTGAGGATTGAGTATTCAGGATTGAGGATTGAGAATTGAAGATTGAGGATTGAGGATTGAGGGTTGTGGATTGAGGACGAGGACTGAGGGTTGAGTTTTGATGTTAGAGGTCTGAGGATTGAGGATTGAGGACACAGAATTGAGGATTGAGGATTGAGGATTGAAGATTGAGGATTGGGTATTGAGGATTGAAGAATGAGGATTGAGGATTGAGGATTGAGCATTGAGGATTGAAGATTCAGTATTGAGGATTGAAGCTTGAGGATTGAGGATTGAGTATTGAAGATTGACGATTGAGGATTGAGGATTGAGGATTGAGGGTTGAGGATAGAGGATTGAGGATTGAGTATTGAGGATTGAAGATTGACGATTGAGGATTGAGGATTGAGGATTGAGGGTTGAGGATTGAGGATTCAGGATTGAAGACTGAGTATTGAGTATTGAAGGTTGAGGATTGAGGATAGGGCATTGAGGATTGAGGATTGAAGTTTGAGTATTGAGGATTGAAGGTTAAGATAGAGGATTGAGGACTGAGGATTGAGGATTGAAGATTGAGGATTGGGGACAGAGCATTGAGGGTTGAGTGATGAGAATTGATGTTTGTGGATAGAGATCTGAACATTGCAGATTGAGTATTGAGTATTGAAAACTGTGAATTGAGGATACTCTACTGAGGGTTGAGGATTGACAACTGATTGTTGAGGACTCAGGGCTGAAGATTGAGGATTCAGAATTGAGGGTTCAGTATTGAGGTTTGAGGGCTGAGGATTGAGGATTGAGGATTGAGGATTGACGATTGAGGATTGAAGACTGAGGATTGGGTATTGAGGATTGAACGTAGAGGATTGTGGGTTGAGGATTGAGGATTGAGGATTGTGGATTGAAGATTGAATATTAATGGTTGAAGATTGAGGATTGAGGATTGAGGGTTGTGGATTGAGGACGAGGACTGTGGGTTGAGTATTGATGTCTGAAGTCTGAGGATTGAGGATTGAGGATTGAAGATTGAGTATTGATGATTGAAGATTGAGGATGGAGGATTGAGTGTTGAGGTTTGAGGACGAGGACTGACGGTTGAGGTTTGAGGTTTGAGGATTGAGGATTGAGGATTGAGGACTGAGGGTTGAGAACTGAGGATTGAGGATTGAGGATTGAAGATTGAGGATTGGGTATTGAGGATTGAAGAATGAGGATTGTGTATTGAGGATTGAGGATTGAGGATTGAAGATTGAGTATTGAGGATTGAAGTTTGAGGTTTGAGGATTGAGTATTGAAGATTGAGGATTTGGGACTGAGGATTGAAGATTGAGGATTGAGGACTGAGGATTGACGATTGCGGATTGAGGATTGAGGATTGAAGATTGAGGATAGGGAATTGAGGATTGAAGAATGTGGATTGAGGACTGAGGATTGAGGATTGAAGATTGAGTATTGAGGAGTGAAGATTGACGATTCAGGATTGAGGGTTGAGGATTGAGGGTTGAGGATTCAGGATTGAGGATTGAAGATTGAGTATTGAGGATTGAAGATTGAGGATTGAGGATTGAGGATTGAGGATTGAGGATTGAAGATTGAGTATTGAGGATTGAACATTAAGATTGAGGATTGAGGATTGAGGATTGAGGATTGAGTATTGAAGATTGAGGATTTGGGACTGAGGATTGAAGATTGAGGATTGAGGATTGAGGATTGAGGATTGAGGATTGAGGATTGAGGATTGAGGATTGAGGATTGAGGATTGAGGATAGGGAATTGAGGATTGAAGAATGTGGATTGAGGACTGAGGATTGAGGATTGAAGATTGAGTATTGAGGAGTGAAGATTGACGATTCAGGATTGAGGGTTGAGGATTGAGGGTTGAGGATTCAGGATTGAGGATTGAAGGTTGAGTATTGAGGATTGAAGATTGAGGATTGAGGATTGAGGATTGAAGATTGAGGACTGAGTGTTGAGGTTTGAGTGATGAGAATTGACGTTTGTGTATTGAGATTTGAAGATTGAAGAATGGGGATTGAGTATTGAAAACTGTGAATTCAGGATATTCTATTGAGGATTGAGGATTGACAATTGATTGTTGAGGACTGAGGGCTGAAGAATGAGGATTCAGGATTGAGGATTCGGGAATGAGTTTTGAGGACAGAGGATTGAGGGTTGAGTATTGAGGATTGAGGATTGACGCTTCAGGATTGAGGATTGAGGATGGAGGATTGAAGAGAGAGGACTGAGTGTTGAGGATTGAGTGTTGAGGATTGATGTTTGAGGATTGAGATTTGATTATTGAATAATGTGGATTGAGTATTAAACCATGAGAATTCAGGATATTCTATTGAGTGTTGATAATTGAGGATTGATGGTTGGGTATTGAGAATTGATGGTTGAGGGTTGTGTGTTGAATATTGAGGATTGAGGATTGAGAATTGAGGATTGATGGTTGAGTATTGAGGATTGAGGAATGAGGATTGAGGATTGAGTATTGAAGATTGAGGTGGATGATTGAGGATTGAGGATTGAGGATTGAGGATTGAGGATTGAGGATTGAGGATGGAGAATTGAGGACTGAGGATTGAGGATTGAGGATTGAGGATTGGGTATTGAGGATTGAGGAATGAGGATTGAGGATTGAGGATCGAGGATTTAGGATTGAAGATTGAGTATTGAGGATTGAAGATTGAGGATTGAGTATTGAGGATTCAGGATGGAGGATTGAGGGTTGAGGTTTGAGGACGAGGACTGATGGTTGAGGTTTGAGGTTTGAGGATTGAGGATTGAGGATTGAGGACTGAGGATTGAGGATTGATTATTGAGGATTGAAGATTGAGGATTGAGGATTGAGGATTGAGGATTGAGCATTGAGAATTGAGAATGAGGACTGAGGGTTGAGGGTTGAGGTTTGAGGAACGAGGATTGAGGATTGAGGATTGAGGATTGAGGATTCACGATTGAGAATTGAAGATTGAGAATTGATGACTGAGGATTGAGGATTGAGGATTGAAGATTGAGTATTGAGGATTGAATATTGAGGGTTGAGGATTGAGGATTGAGAATTGAGCATTGAGGATTCAGGGTTGAAGATTGAGGATTGGGTATTGAGGATTGAAGAATGAGGATTGAGTATTGAGCATTGAGGATTGAAGATTGATGGTAGAGTATTGAGGACTGAGGATTGAAGATTGAAGATTGAGTATTCAGGATTCAGAATTGAGGTTTGAGGACTGAGGATTGAGGATTGAAGATTGAGTATTGAGGATTGAAGATTGAGGATTGAGGATTGAGGATTGAGTATTGAGGATGAGGTCTGAGGGCTGAGGTTTGAGGTTTGATGACGGAGGACTGAGGGTTGAGGATTGCGGAATGAGGATGAGGGCTGAGGGTTGAGGATTGTGGTTTGAGGACTGAGGACTGAGGATTGAGGGTTGAGGATTGAGGATTGAGGATTGAGAATTGAGCATTGAGAATTGAGAATGAGGACTGAGGGTTGAGGATTGAGGTTTGAGGAACGAGGATTGAGGATTGAGGATTGAGGAGTGAGGATTCACGATTGAGAATTGAAGATTGAGAATTGATGACTGAGGATTGAGGATTGAGGATTGAAGATTGAGTATTGAGGATTGAATATTGAGGGTTGAGGATTGAGGATTGAGAATTGAGCATTGAGGATTCAGGATTGAAGATTGAGGATTGGGTATTGAGGATTGAAGAATGAGGATTGAGTATTGAGCATTGAGGATTGAGGATTGAAGATTGATGGTAGAGTATTGAGGACTGAGGACTGAGGATTGAAGATTGAGTATTCAGGATTCAGAATTGAGGTTTGAGGACTGAGGATTGAGGATTGAAGATTGAGTATTGAGGATTGAAGATTGAGGATTGAGGATTGAGGATTGAGTATTGAGGATGAGGTCTGAGGGCTGAGGTTTGAGGTTTGAGGACGGAGGACTGAGGGTTGAGGATTGAGGAATGAGGATGAGGGCTGAGGGTTGAGGATTGTGGTTTGAGGACTGAGGACTGAGGATTGAGGGTTGAGGATTGAGGATTGAGGATTGAGAATTGAGGATTGAGGATTGAGGATTGAAGACTGAGGATTGGGTATTGACGACTGAAGATTGAGGATTGAAGATTGAGGATTGAGTGTTGAGAATTGATGTTTGAGGATTGAGATTTGATTATGGAATATTGCTGGTTGAGTATTGAACCATGAGGATTCAGGATATTCTATTGAGTATTGAGAACTGAGGATTGATGGTTGAGTATTGAGGATTGATGGTTGAGGGTTGTGCGTTGAATGTTGAGGATTGAGGATTGAGGATTGAGGATTGAGGATTGAGGATTGAGGATTGAAGATTGAGTATTGATGATTGAAGATTGAGGATGGAGGATTGAGGGTTGAGGTTTGAGGACGAGGACTTACGGTTGAGGTTCGAGGTTTGAGGATTGAGGATTGAGGATTGAGGACTGAGGATTGAGGATTGCGGATTGATCATTGAGGATTGAAGATTGAGGACTGGGGATTGAGGATTCAAGATTGAGGATTAAGGATTGAGGATTGGGGATTGAGGATGCAGGATTGGAGATTGATTATTGAGGATTGAAGATTGAGGATTGAGGGTTGAGGATTGAGGATTGAGAATTGAGAATTTAGAATTGAGGATGAGGACTGAGGGTTGAGGATTGAGGTTTGAGGAACGAGGATTGAGGGTTGAGGATCGAGGAGTGAGGATTCACGATTGAGAATTGAAGTTTGTGGATTGATGACAGAGGATTGAGGATTGAGGATTGAAGATTGAGTATTGAGGATTGAATATTGAGGGTTGAGGATTGAGGATTGAGAATTGAGCATTGAGGATTCAGGATTGAAGATTGAGGATTGGGTATTGAGGATTGAAGAATGAGGATTGAGTATTGAGCATTGAGGATTGAGGATTGAAGATTGATGGTAGAGTATTGAGGACTGAGGACTGAGGATTGAAGATTGAGTATTCAGGATTCAGAATTGAGGTTTGAGGACTGAGGATTGAGGATTGAAGATTGAGTATTGAGGATTGAAGATTGAGGATTGAGGATTGAGGATTGAGTATTGAGGATGAGGTCTGAGGGCTGAGGTTTGAGGTTTGAGGACGGAGGACTGAGGGTTGAGGATTGAGGAATGAGGATGAGGGCTGAGGGTTGAGGATTGTGGTTTGAGGACTGAGGACTGAGGATTGAGGGTTGAGGATTGAGGATTGAGGATTGAGAATTGAGGATTGAGGATTGAGGATTGAAGACTGAGGATTGGGTATTGACGACTGAAGATTGAGGATTGAAGATTGAGGATTGAGTGTTGAGAATTGATGTTTGAGGATTGAGATTTGATTATGGAATATTGCTGGTTGAGTATTGAACCATGAGGATTCAGGATATTCTATTGAGTATTGAGAACTGAGGATTGATGGTTGAGTATTGAGGATTGATGGTTGAGGGTTGTGCGTTGAATGTTGAGGATTGAGGATTGAGGATTGAGGATTGAGGATTGAGGATTGAAGATTGAGTATTGATGATTGAAGATTGAGGATGGAGGATTGAGGGTTGAGGTTTGAGGACGAGGACTTACGGTTGAGGTTCGAGGTTTGAGGATTGAGGATTGAGGATTGAGGACTGAGGATTGAGGATTGCGGATTGATCATTGAGGATTGAAGATTGAGGACTGGGGATTGAGGATTCAAGATTGAGGATTAAGGATTGAGGATTGGGGATTGAGGATGCAGGATTGGAGATTGATTATTGAGGATTGAAGATTGAGGATTGAGGGTTGAGGATTGAGGATTGAGAATTGAGAATTTAGAATTGAGGATGAGGACTGAGGGTTGAGGATTGAGGTTTGAGGAACGAGGATTGAGGGTTGAGGATCGAGGAGTGAGGATTCACGATTGAGAATTGAAGTTTGTGGATTGATGACAGAGGATTGAGGATTGAGGATTGAAGATTGAGTATTGAGGATTGAATATTGAGGGTTGAGGATTGAGGATTGAGAATTGAGCATTGAGGATTCAGGATTGAAGATTGAGGATTGGGTATTGAGGATTGAAGAATGAGGATTGAGTATTGAGCATTGAGGATTGAGGATTGAAGATTGATGGTAGAGTATTGAGGACTGAGGACTGAGGATTGAAGATTGAGTATTCAGGATTCAGAATTGAGGTTTGAGGACTGAGGATTGAGGATTGAAGATTGAGTATTGAGGATTGAAGATTGAGGATTGAGGATTGAGGATTGAGTATTGAGGATGAGGTCTGAGGGCTGAGGTTTGAGGTTTGAGGACGGAGGACTGAGGGTTGAGGATTGAGGAATGAGGATGAGGGCTGAGGGTTGAGGATTGTGGTTTGAGGACTGAGGACTGAGGATTGAGGGTTGAGGATTGAGGATTGAGGATTGAGAATTGAGGATTGAGGATTGAGGATTGAAGACTGAGGATTGGGTATTGACGACTGAAGATTGAGGATTGAAGATTGAGGATTGAGTGTTGAGAATTGATGTTTGAGGATTGAGATTTGATTATGGAATATTGCTGGTTGAGTATTGAACCATGAGGATTCAGGATATTCTATTGAGTATTGAGAACTGAGGATTGATGGTTGAGTATTGAGGATTGATGGTTGAGGGTTGTGCGTTGAATGTTGAGGATTGAGGATTGAGGATTGAGGATTGAGGATTGAGGATTGAAGATTGAGTATTGATGATTGAAGATTGAGGATGGAGGATTGAGGGTTGAGGTTTGAGGACGAGGACTTACGGTTGAGGTTCGAGGTTTGAGGATTGAGGATTGAGGATTGAGGACTGAGGATTGAGGATTGCGGATTGATCATTGAGGATTGAAGATTGAGGACTGGGGATTGAGGATTCAAGATTGAGGATTAAGGATTGAGGATTGGGGATTGAGGATGCAGGATTGGAGATTGATTATTGAGGATTGAAGATTGAGGATTGAGGGTTGAGGATTGAGGATTGAGAATTGAGAATTTAGAATTGAGGATGAGGACTGAGGGTTGAGGATTGAGGTTTGAGGAACGAGGATTGAGGGTTGAGGATCGAGGAGTGAGGATTCACGATTGAGAATTGAAGTTTGTGGATTGATGACAGAGGATTGAGGATTGAGGATTGAAGATTGAGTATTGAGGATTGAAGGTTGAGGTTTGAGGATTGAGGATTGAGAATTGAACATTGAGGATTGAGGATTGACGATTGAGGATTGGGTATTGAGGATTGAGGAATGAGGATTGAGGATTGAGCATTGGGGATTGAGGATTGAAGATTGATGGTAGAGCATTCAGGACTGAGGATTGAGGATTGAAGATTGAGTGTTCAGGATACAGAATTGAGGTTTGAGGACTGAGGATTGAGGATTGAAGATTGAGTATTGAGGATTGAAGATTGAGGATTGAGGATTGAGGATTGAGGATTGAGGATGAGATCTATGGGCTGAGGTTTGATGTTTGAGGACGGAGGACTGAGGGTTGAGGGTTGAGGATTGAGGATGAGGGCTGAGGGTTGAGGATTGTGGTTTGAGGACTGAGGACAGAGGATTGAGGATTGAGAATTGAGGATTGAGGATTGAGGATTGAAGATTGAGGATTGAGGATTGAGGGTTGAGTATTGAGGATTGAGGAATGAAGATTGAGGATTGGGGACGGAGTGTCGAGGGTTGAGTGATGAGAATTGATGTTTGTGAATAGAGATTTGAAGATTGCAGATTGAGTATTGAGTATTGAAAACTGTGAATTGATGATATTCTATTGACGATTGAGGATTGAGGATTGATGATTGAGGATTAGGGCTGAGGGTTGAGGATTGAGGTTTGAGGACTGAGGACTGAGGAATGAGGATTGAGAATTGAGGATTGAAGAGTGAGGATTGGGTATTGAGGATTGAAGATTGAGGATTGAGGATTGAGGATTGAAGATTGAGTATTGAGGATTGGAGATGGAGGATTGAGGATTGATCATTTAGGATTGAGGATTGAGGATTGAGGATTGAAGGTTGAGTATTGAGGATTGAAGATTGAGGATTGAGGATTGAGGATTGTAGATTGAGGACTGAGTGTTGAGGTTTGAATGATGAGAATTGACGGTTGTGTATTGAGATTTGAAGATTGAAGAATGCGGATTGAGTATTGAAAACTGTGAATTCAGGATATTCTATTGAGGATTGAGGATTGACAATTGATTGTTGAGGACTGAGGGCTGAAGAATGAGGATTCAGGGTTGAGGATTCGTGATTGAGTTTTGAGGACTGAGGATTGAGGGTTGAGTATTGAGGATTGAGGATTGACGCTTCAGGATTGAGGATTGAGGATGGAGGATTGAAGAGAGAGGACTGAGTGTTGAGGATTGAGTGTTGAGGATTGATGTTTGGGGATTGAGATTTGATTATTGAATAATGTGGATTGAGTATTAAACCATGAGAATTCAGGATATTCTATTGAGTGTTGATAATTGAGGATTGATGGTTGGGTATTGAGAATTGATGGTTGAGGGTTGTGTGTTGAATATTGAGGATTGAGGATTGAGAATTGAGGATTGATGGTTGAGTATTGAGGATTGAGGAATGAGGATTGAGGATTGAGTATTGAAGATTGAGGTGGATGATTGAGGATTGAGGATTGAGGATTGAGGATTGAGGATTGAGGATTGAGGATTGAGAATTGAGGACTGAGGATTGAGGATTGAGGATTGAGGATTGGGTATTGAGGATTGAGGAATGAGGATTGAGGATTGAGGATCCAGGATTGAGGATTGAAGATTGAGTATTGAGGATTGAAGATTGAGGATTGAGTATTGAGGATTCAGGATGAAGGATTGAGGATTGAGGATTGAGGATTGAAGATTGAGTATTGAGGATTGAATATTGAGGATTGAGGATTGAGGATTGAGTACTGAGGATTCAGGATGGAGGATTGAGGATTGACGATTGGGGAATGAAGATTGAGTATTGAGGATTGAAGATTGAGGATTGAGGATTGAGGATTGAGGATTGAGGATTGAGGATTGAAGATTGAGTATTGAGGTTTGAAGATTGAGGTTTGAGGATTGAGGATCGAGGATTGAGGGTTGACGATTGAGGATTGAGGATCGAGGATTGAGGATTGAGGATTGAGGATTGAGGATTGAGGATTGATGATTGGGGATTGAGGATCTAGGATTGGAGATTGATTATTGAGGATTGAAGATTGAGGATTGAGGATTGAGGATTGAGGATTGAGAATTGAGCATTGAGAATTGAGAATGAAGACTGAGGGTTGAGGGTTGAGGTTTGAGGAACGAGGATTGAGGATTGAGGATTGAGGAGTGAGGATTCACGATTGAGAATTGAAGATTGAGAATTGATGACTGAGGATTGAGGATTGAGGATTGAAGATTGAGTATTGAGGATTGAATATTGAGGGTTGAGGATTGAGGATTGAGAATTGAGCATTGAGGATTCAGGATTGAAGATTGAGGATTGTGTATTGAGGATTGAAGAATGAGGATTGAGTATTGAGCATTGAGGATTGAGGATTGAAGATTGATTATTGAGGATTGAAAATTGTGGATTGAGGATTGAGGATTGACAATGAGGGCTGAGGGCGGAGGATTGAGGTTTGAGGACTGAGGACTGAGGATTGAGGATTGAGAATTGTGGATAGAGGATTGGGGATTGAAGATTGAGGATTGGGTATTGAGGATTGAGTATTGAAGATTGAGGGTTGGGTATTGCGGATTGAACATTGAGGATTGAGGATTGAGGATTGAGGATTGAGGATTGCGGACCGAAGATTGAATATTGATGATTGAAGATTGAGGATTGAGGATCGAGGGTTGTGGATTGAGGATAGAAGATTGAGGACTGGGTGTTGAGGATTGAGGAATGAGGATAGAGGATTGAGGATTGAGGATTGAGGATTGAGGACTGAAGATTGAGTATTCAGGATTGAAGATTGAGGATTGAGGATGGAGGATTGAAGAGAGAGGACTGAGTGTTGAGGACTGAGTTTTGAGAATTAATGTTTGAGGATTGAGATTTGATTATTGTATATTTTGGATTGAGTTTTCAACCATGAGAGTTCAGTATAATCTATTGAGTGTTGAGAATTGAGGATTGATGGTTGAGTATTGAGGATGGATGGCTGAGGGTTGTGTGTTGAATATTGAGGATTGAGGATTGAGGATTGAGGATTGAGGATTGAGGATTGAAGATTGAGTATTGAGCATTGAGGATTGAAAATTGGGGATTGAGAATTGAGAATGAGGACTGAGGGTTGAGGATTGAGGTTTGAGGAACGAGGATTGAGGATTGAGGATTGAGGAGTGAGGATTCACGATTGAGAATTGAAGATTGAGAATTGATGACTGAGGATTGAGGATTGAGGATTGAAGATTGAGTATTGAGGATTGAATGTTGAGGGTTGAGGATTGGGGATTGAGAATTGAGCATTGAGGATTCAGGATTGGAGATTGAGGATTGGGTATTGAGGATTGAAGAATGAGGATTGAGTATTGAGCATTGAGGATTGAGGATTGAAGATTGATGGTAGAGTATTGACGACTGAGGATTGAGGATTGAAGATTGAGTATTCAGGATTCAGAATTGAGGTTTGAGGACTGAGGATTGAGGATTGAAGATTGAGTATTGAGGATTGAAGATTGAGGATTGAGGATTGAGGATTGAGTATTGAGGATGAGGTCTGAGGGCTGAGGTTTGAGGTTTGAGGACGGAGGACTGAGGGTTGAGGATTGAGGAATGAGGATGAGGGCTGAGGTTTGAGGATTGTGGTTTGAGGACTGAGGACTGAGGATTGAGGATTGAGAATTGAGGATTGAGGATTGAGGATTGAAGATTGAGGATTGGGTATTGAGGATTGAAGAATGAGGATTGAGGATTGAGGATTGAGGATTCAGGATTGAAGATTGAGTATTGAGGATTGAAGACTGACGATTGAGGATTGAGAATTGAGGATTGAGGATTGAGGATTGAAGATTGATTATTGAGGATTGAAAATTGTGGATTGAGGATTGAGGATTGACGATGAGGGCTGAGGGCGGAGGATTGAGGTTTGAGGACTGAGGACTGAGGATTGAGGATTGAGAATTGTGGATAGAGGATTGGGGATTGAAGATTGAGGATTGGGTATTGAGGATTGAGTATTGAAGATTGAGGGTTGGGTATTGCGGATTGAACATTGAGGATTGAGGATTGAGGATTGAGGATTGAGGATTGCGGACCGAAGATTGAATATTGATGATTGAAGATTGAGGATTGAGGATCGAGGGTTGTGGATTGAGGATAGAAGATTGAGGACTGGGTGTTGAGGATTGAGGAATGAGGATAGAGGATTGAGGATTGAGGATTGAGGATTGAGGATTGAAGATTGAGTACTGAGGATTGAAGATTGAGGATTGAGGATGGAGGATTGAAGAGAGAGGACTGAGTGTTGAGGACTGAGTTTTGAGAATTAATGTTTGAGGATTGAGATTTGATTATTGTATATTTTGGATTGAGTTTTCAACCATGAGAATTCAGTATAATCTATTGAGTGTTGAGAATTGAGGATTGATGGTTGAGTATTGAGGATGGATGGCTGAGGGTTGTGTGTTGAATATTGAGGATTGAGGATTGAGGATTGAGGATTGAGGATTGAGGATTGAAGATTGAGTATTGAGGATTGAGGATTGAGGAATGAAGATTGAGGATTGGGGACGGAGTGTCGAGGGTTGAGTGATGAGAATTGATGTTTGTGAATAGAGATTTGAAGATTGCAGATTGAGTATTGAGTATTGAAAACTGTGAATTGATGATATTCTATTGACGATTGAGGATTGAGGATTGATGATTGAGGATTAGGGCTGAGGGTTGAGGATTGAGGTTTGAGGACTGAGGACTGAGGAATGAGGATTGAGAATTGAGGATTGAAGAGTGAGGATTGGGTATTGAGGATTGAAGATTGAGGATTGAGGATTGAGGATTGAAGATTGAGTATTGAGGATTGGAGATGGAGGATTGAGGATTGATCATTTAGGATTGAGGATTGAGGATTGAGGATTGAAGGTTGAGTATTGAGGATTGAAGATTGAGGATTGAGGATTGAGGATTGTAGATTGAGGACTGAGTGTTGAGGTTTGAGTGATGAGAATTGACGGTTGTGTATTGAGATTTGAAGATTGAAGAATGCGGATTGAGTATTGAAAACTGTGAATTCAGGATATTCTATTGAGGATTGAGGATTGACAATTGATTGTTGAGGACTGAGGGCTGAAGAATGAGGATTCAGGGTTGAGGATTCGTGATTGAGTTTTGAGGACTGAGGATTGAGGGTTGAGTATTGAGGATTGAGGATTGACGCTTCAGGATTGAGGATTGAGGATGGAGGATTGAAGAGAGAGGACTGAGTGTTGAGGATTGAGTGTTGAGGATTGATGTTTGGGGATTGAGATTTGATTATTGAATAATGTGGATTGAGTATTAAACCATGAGAATTCAGGATATTCTATTGAGTGTTGATAATTGAGGATTGATGGTTGGGTATTGAGAATTGATGGTTGAGGGTTGTGTGTTGAATATTGAGGATTGAGGATTGAGAATTGAGGATTGATGGTTGAGTATTGAGGATTGAGGAATGAGGATTGAGGATTGAGTATTGAAGATTGAGGTGGATGATTGAGGATTGAGGATTGAGGATTGAGGATTGAGGATTGAGGATTGAGGATTGAGATTTGAGGACTGAGGATTGAGGATTGAGGATTGAGGATTGGGTATTGAGGATTGAGGAATGAGGATTGAGGATTGAGGATCGAGGATTGAGGATTGAAGATTGAGTATTGAGGATTGAAGATTGAGGATTGAGTATTGAGGATTGAGGATTGAGGATTGAGGATTGAGGATTGAGGATTGAAGATTGAGTATTGAGGTTTGAAGATTGAGGTTTGAGGATTGAGGATCGAGGATTGAGGGTTGACGATTGAGGATTGAGGATCGAGGATTGAGGATTGAGGATTGAGGATTGAGGATTGAGGATTGATGATTGGGGATTGAGGATCTAGGATTGGAGATTGATTATTGAGGATTGAAGATTGAGGATTGAGGATTGAGGATTGAGGATTGAGAATTGAGCATTGAGAATTGAGAATGAAGACTGAGGGTTGAGGGTTGAGGTTTGAGGAACGAGGATTGAGGATTGAGGATTGAGGAGTGAGGATTCACGATTGAGAATTGAAGATTGAGAATTGATGACTGAGGATTGAGGATTGAGGATTGAAGATTGAGTATTGAGGATTGAATATTGAGGGTTGAGGATTGAGGATTGAGAATTGAGCATTGAGGATTCAGGATTGAAGATTGAGGATTGTGTATTGAGGATTGAAGAATGAGGATTGAGTATTGAGCATTGAGGATTGAGGATTGAAGATTGATGGTAGAGTATTGAGGACTGAGGATTGAGGATTGAAGATTGAGTATTCAGGATTCAGAATTGAGGTTTGAGGACTGAGGATTGAGGATTGAAGATTGAGTATTGAGGATTGAAGATTGAGGATTGAGGATTGAGGATTGAGTATTGAGGATGAGGTCTGAGGGCTGAGGTTTGAGGTTTGAGGACGGAGGACTGAGGGTTGAGGATTGAGGAATGAGGATGAGGGCTGAGAGTTGAGGATTGTGGTTTGTGGACTGAGGACTGAGGATTGAGGATTGAGGATTGAGGATTGAGGATTGAGAATTGGGCATTGAGAATTGAGAATGAGGACTGAGGGTTGAGGATTGAGGTTTGAGGAACGAGGATTGAGGATTGAGGATTGAGGAGTGAGGATTCACGATTGAGAATTGAAGATTGAGAATTGATGACTGAGGATTGAGGATTGAGGATTGAAGATTGAGTATTGAGGATTGAATATTGAGGGTTGAGGATTGGGGATTGAGAATTGAGCATTGAGGATTCAGGATTGATGATTGATTTTTGGGTATTGAGGATTGAAGAATGAGGATTGAGTATTGAGCATTGAGGATTGAGGATTGAAGATTGATGGTAGAGTATTGACGACTGAGGATTGAGGATTGAAGATTGAGTATTCAGGATTCAGAATTGAGGTTTGAGGACTGAGGACTGAGGATTGAGGATTGAGTATTGAGGATTGAAGATTGAGGATTGTGGATTGAGGGTTGAGTATTGAGGATGAGGTCTGAGGGCTGAGGTTTGAGGTTTAAGGACGGAGGACTGAGGGTTGAGGATTGAGGAATGAGGATGAGGGCTGAGGGTTGAGGATTGTGGTTTGAGGACTGAGGACTGAGGATTGAGGTTTGAGAATTGAGGATTGAGGATTGAGGATTGAAGATTGTGGATTGGGTATTGAGGACTGAAGAATGAGGATTGAGGATTGAGGATTGAGGATTCAGGATTGAAGATTGAGTATTGAGGATTGAAGACTGACGATTGAGGATTGAGAATTGAGGATTGAGGATTGAGGATTGAAGATTGATTATTGAGGATTGAAAATTGTGGATTGAGGATTGAGGATTGACAATGAGGGCTGAGGGCGGAGGATTGAGGTTTGAGGACTGAGGACTGAGGATTGAGGATTGAGAATTGTGGATAGAGGATTGGGGATTGAAGATTGAGGATTGGGTATTGAGGATTGAGTATTGAAGATTGAGGGTTGGGTATTGCGGATTGAACATTGAGGATTGAGGATTGAGGATTGAGGATTGAGGATTGCGGACCGAAGATTGAATATTGATGATTGAAGATTGAGGATTGAGGATCGAGGGTTGTGGATTGAGGATAGAAGATTGAGGACTGGGTGTTGAGGATTGAGGAATGAGGATAGAGGATTGAGGATTGAGGATTGAGGATTGAGGACTGAAGATTGAGTATTGAGGATTGAAGATTGAGGATTGAGGATGGAGGATTGAAGAGAGAGGACTGAGTGTTGAGGACTGAGTTTTGAGAATTAATGTTTGAGGATTGAGATTTGATTATTGTATATTTTGGATTGAGTTTTCAACCATGAGAGTTCAGTATAATCTATTGAGTGTTGAGAATTGAGGATTGATGGTTGAGTATTGAGGATGGATGGCTGAGGGTTGTGTGTTGAATATTGAGGATTGAGGATTGAGGATTGAGGATTGAGGATTGAGGATTGAAGATTGAGTATTGAGGATTGAGGATTGAAAATTGGGGATTGAGAATTGAGAATGAGGACTGAGGGTTGAGGATTGAGGTTTGAGGAACGAGGATTGAGGATTGAGGATTGAGGAGTGAGGATTCACGATTGAGAATTGAAGATTGAGAATTGATGACTGAGGATTGAGGATTGAGGATTGAAGATTGAGTATTGAGGATTGAATGTTGAGGGTTGAGGATTGGGGATTGAGAATTGAGCATTGAGGATTCAGGATTGGAGATTGAGGATTGGGTATTGAGGATTGAAGAATGAGGATTGAGTATTGAGCATTGAGGATTGAGGATTGAAGATTGATGGTAGAGTATTGACGACTGAGGATTGAGGATTGAAGACTGAGTATTCAGGATTCAGAATTGAGGTTTGAGGACTGAGGATTGAGGATTGAAGATTGAGTATTGAGGATTGAAGATTGAGGATTGAGGATTGAGGATTGAGTATTGAGGATGAGGTCTGAGGGCTGAGGTTTGAGGTTTGAGGACGGAGGACTGAGGGTTGAGGATTGAGGAATGAGGATGAGGGCTGAGGTTTGAGGATTGTGGTTTGAGGACTGAGGACTGAGGATTGAGGATTGAGAATTGAGGATTGAGGATTGAGGATTGAAGATTGAGGATTGGGTATTGAGGATTGAAGAATGAGGATTGAGGATTGAGGATTGAGGATTCAGGATTGAAGATTGAGTATTGAGGATTGAAGACTGACGATTGAGGATTGAGAATTGAGGATTGAGGATTGAGGATTGAAGATTGATTATTGAGGATTGAAAATTGTGGATTGAGGATTGAGGATTGACGATGAGGGCTGAGGGCGGAGGATTGAGGTTTGAGGACTGAGGACTGAGGATTGAGGATTGAGAATTGTGGATAGAGGATTGGGGATTGAAGATTGAGGATTGGGTATTGAGGATTGAGTATTGAAGATTGAGGGTTGGGTATTGCGGATTGAACATTGAGGATTGAGGATTGAGGATTGAGGATTGAGGATTGCGGACCGAAGATTGAATATTGATGATTGAAGATTGAGGATTGAGGATCGAGGGTTGTGGATTGAGGATAGAAGATTGAGGACTGGGTGTTGAGGATTGAGGAATGAGAATAGAGGATTGAGGATTGAGGATTGAGGATTGAGGATTGAAGATTGAGTATTGAGGATTGAAGATTGAGGATTGAGGATGGAGGATTGAAGAGAGTGGACTGAGTGTTGAGGACTGTGTTTTGAGAATTAATGTTTGAGGATTGAGATTTGATTATTGTATATTTTGGATTGAGTTTTCAACCATGAGAATTCAGTATAATCTATTGAGTGTTGAGAATTGAGGATTGATGGTTGAGTATTGAGAATGGATGGCTGAGGGTTGTGTGTTGAATATTGAGGATTGAGGATTGAGGATTGAGGATTGAGGATTGAGGATTGAGGATTGAAGATTGAGTATTGAGGATTGAAGATTGAGGATTGAGGATTGAGGATTGAGGATTGAGAATTGAGCATTGAGAATTGAGAATGAAGACTGAGGGTTGAGGGTTGAGGTTTGAGGAACGAGGATTGAGGATTGAGGATTGAGGAGTGAGGATTCACGATTGAGAATTGAAGATTGAGAATTGATGACTGAGGATTGAGGATTGAGGATTGAAGATTGAGTATTGAGGATTGAATATTGAGGGTTGAGGATTGAGGATTGAGAATTGAGCATTGAGGATTCAGGATTGAAGATTGAGGATTGTGTATTGAGGATTGAAGAATGAGGATTGAGTATTGAGCATTGAGGATTGAGGATTGAAGATTGATTATTGAGGATTGAAAATTGTGGATTGAGGATTGAGGATTGACAATGAGGGCTGAGGGCGGAGGATTGAGGTTTGAGGACTGAGGACTGAGGATTGAGGATTGAGAATTGTGGATAGAGGATTGGGGATTGAAGATTGAGGATTGGGTATTGAGGATTGAGTATTGAAGATTGAGGGTTGGGTATTGCGGATTGAACATTGAGGATTGAGGATTGAGGATTGAGGATTGAGGATTGCGGACCGAAGATTGAATATTGATGATTGAAGATTGAGGATTGAGGATCGAGGGTTGTGGATTGAGGATAGAAGATTGAGGACTGGGTGTTGAGGATTGAGGAATGAGGATAGAGGATTGAGGATTGAGGATTGAGGATTGAGGACTGAAGATTGAGTATTGAGGATTGAAGATTGAGGATTGAGGATGGAGGATTGAAGAGAGAGGACTGAGTGTTGAGGACTGAGTTTTGAGAATTAATGTTTGAGGATTGAGATTTGATTATTGTATATTTTGGATTGAGTTTTCAACCATGAGAGTTCAGTATAATCTATTGAGTGTTGAGAATTGAGGATTGATGGTTGAGTATTGAGGATGGATGGCTGAGGGTTGTGTGTTGAATATTGAGGATTGAGGATTGAGGATTGAGGATTGAGGATTGAGGATTGAAGATTGAGTATTGAGGATTGAGGATTGAAAATTGGGGATTGAGAATTGAGAATGAGGACTGAGGGTTGAGGATTGAGGTTTGAGGAACGAGGATTGAGGATGAGGATTGAGGAGTGAGGATTCACGATTGAGAATTGAAGATTGAGAATTGATGACTGAGGATTGAGGATTGAGGATTGAAGATTGAGTATTGAGGATTGAATGTTGAGGGTTGAGGATCGGGGATTGAGAATTGAGCATTGAGGATTCAGGATTGGAGATTGAGGATTGGGTATTGAGGATTGAAGAATGAGGATTGAGTATTGAGCATTGAGGATTGAGGATTGAAGATTGATGGTAGAGTATTGACGACTGAGGATTGAGGATTGAAGATTGAGTATTCAGGATTCAGAATTGAGGTTTGAGGACTGAGGATTGAGGATTGAAGATTGAGTATTGAGGATTGAAGATTGAGGATTGAGGATTGAGGATTGAGTATTGAGGATGAGGTCTGAGGGCTGAGGTTTGAGGTTTGAGGACGGAGGACTGAGGGTTGAGGATTGAGGAATGAGGATGAGGGCTGAGGTTTGAGGATTGTGGTTTGAGGACTGAGGACTGAGGATTGAGGATTGAGAATTGAGGATTGAGGATTGAGGATTGAAGATTGAGGATTGGGTATTGAGGATTGAAGAATGAGGATTGAGGATTGAGGATTGAGGATTCAGGATTGAAGATTGAGTATTGAGGATTGAAGACTGACGATTGAGGATTGAGAATTGAGGATTGAGGATTGAGGATTGAAGATTGATTATTGAGGATTGAAAATTGTGGATTGAGGATTGAGGATTGACGATGAGGGCTGAGGGCGGAGGATTGAGGTTTGAGGACTGAGGACTGAGGATTGAGGATTGAGAATTGTGGATAGAGGATTGGGGATTGAAGATTGAGGATTGGGTATTGAGGATTGAGTATTGAAGATTGAGGGTTGGGTATTGCGGATTGAACATTGAGGATTGAGGATTGAGGATTGAGGATTGAGGATTGCGGACCGGAGATTGAATATTGATGATTGAAGATTGAGGATTGAGGATCGAGGGTTGTGGATTGAGGATAGAAGATTGAGGACTGGGTGTTGAGGATTGAGGAATGAGGATAGAGGATTGAGGATTGAGGATTGAGGATTGAGGATTGAAGATTGAGTACTGAGGATTGAAGATTGAGGATTGAGGATGGAGGATTGAAGAGAGAGGACTGAGTGTTGAGGACTGAGTTTTGAGAATTAATGTTTGAGGATTGAGATTTGATTATTGTATATTTTGGATTGAGTTTTCAACCATGAGAATTCAGTATAATCTATTGAGTGTTGAGAATTGAGGATTGATGGTTGAGTATTGAGGATGGATGGCTGAGGGTTGTGTGTTGAATATTGAGGATTGAGGATTGAGGATTGAGGATTGAGGATTGAGGATTGAAGATTGAGTATTGAGGATTGAGGATTGAGGAATGAAGATTGAGGATTGGGGACGGAGTGTCGAGGGTTGAGTGATGAGAATTGATGTTTGTGAATAGAGATTTGAAGATTGCAGATTGAGTATTGAGTATTGAAAACTGTGAATTGATGATATTCTATTGACGATTGAGGATTGAGGATTGATGATTGAGGATTAGGGCTGAGGGTTGAGGATTGAGGTTTGAGGACTGAGGACTGAGGAATGAGGATTGAGAATTGAGGATTGAAGAGTGAGGATTGGGTATTGAGGATTGAAGATTGAGGATTGAGGATTGAGGATTGAAGATTGAGTATTGAGGATTGGAGATGGAGGATTGAGGATTGATCATTTAGGATTGAGGATTGAGGATTGAGGATTGAAGGTTGAGTATTGAGGATTGAAGATTGAGGATTGAGGATTGAGGATTGTAGATTGAGGACTGAGTGTTGAGGTTTGAGTGATGAGAATTGACGGTTGTGTATTGAGATTTGAAGATTGAAGAATGCGGATTGAGTATTGAAAACTGTGAATTCAGGATATTCTATTGAGGATTGAGGATTGACAATTGATTGTTGAGGTCTGAGGGCTGAAGAATGAGGATTCAGGGTTGAGGATTCGTGATTGAGTTTTGAGGACTGAGGATTGAGGTTTGAGTATTGAGGATTGAGGATTGACGCTTCAGGATTGAGGATTGAGGATGGAGGATTGAAGAGAGAGGACTGAGTGTTGAGGATTGAGTGTTGAGGATTGATGTTTGGGGATTGAGATTTGATTATTGAATAATGTGGATTGAGTATTAAACCATGAGAATTCAGGATATTCTATTGAGTGTTGATAATTGAGGATTGATGGTTGGGTATTGAGAATTGATGGTTGAGGGTTGTGTGTTGAATATTGAGGATTGAGGATTGAGAATTGAGGATTGATGGTTGAGTATTGAGGATTGAGGAATGAGGATTGAGGATTGAGTATTGAAGATTGAGGTGGATGATTGAGGATTGAGGATTGAGGATTGAGGATTGAGGATTGAGGATTGAGGATTGAGATTTGAGGACTGAGGATTGAGGATTGAGGATTGAGGATTGGGTATTGAGGATTGAGGAATGAGGATTGAGGATTGAGGATCGAGGATTGAGGATTGAAGATTGAGTATTGAGGATTGAAGATTGAGGATTGAAGATTGAGGTTTGAGGATTGAGGATCGAGGATTGAGGGTTGACGATTGAGGATTGAGGATCGAGGATTGAGGATTGAGGATTGAGGATTGAGGATTGAGGATTGATGATTGGGGATTGAGGATCTAGGATTGGAGATTGATTATTGAGGATTGAAGATTGAGGATTGAGGATTGAGGATTGAGGATTGAGAATTGAGCATTGAGAATTGAGAATGAAGACTGAGGGTTGAGGGTTGAGGTTTGAGGAACGAGGATTGAGGATTGAGGATTGAGGAGTGAGGATTCACGATTGAGAATTGAAGATTGAGAATTGATGACTGAGGATTGAGGATTGAGGATTGAAGATTGAGTATTGAGGATTGAATATTGAGGGTTGAGGATTGAGGATTGAGAATTGAGCATTGAGGATTCAGGATTGAAGATTGAGGATTGTGTATTGAGGATTGAAGAATGAGGATTGAGTATTGAGCATTGAGGATTGAGGATTGAAGATTGATGGTAGAGTATTGAGGATTGAGGATTGAGGATTGAAGATTGAGTATTCAGGATTCAGAATTGAGGTTTGAGGACTGAGGATTGAGGATTGAAGATTGAGTATTGAGGATTGAAGATTGAGGATTGAGGATTGAGGATTGAGTATTGAGGATGAGGTCTGAGGGCTGAGGTTTGAGGTTTGAGGACGGAGGACTGAGGGTTGAGGATTGAGGAATGAGGATGAGGGCTGAGAGTTGAGGATTGTGGTTTGTGGACTGAGGACTGAGGATTGAGGATTGAGGATTGAGGATTGAGGATTGAGAATTGGGCATTGAGAATTGAGAATGAGGACTGAGGGTTGAGGATTGAGGTTTGAGGAACGAGGACTGAGGATTGAGGATTGAGGAGTGAGGATTCACGATTGAGAATTGAAGATTGAGAATTGATGACTGAGGATTGAGGATTGAGGATTGAAGATTGAGTATTGAGGATTGAATATTGAGGGTTGAGGATTGGGGATTGAGAATTGAGCATTGAGGATTCAGGATTGATGATTGATTTTTGGGTATTGAGGATTGAAGAATGAGGATTGAGTATTGAGCATTGAGGATTGAGGATTGAAGATTGATGGTAGAGTATTGACGACTGAGGATTGAGGATTGAAGATTGAGTATTCAGGATTCAGAATTGAGGTTTGAGGACTGAGGACTGAGGATTGAGGATTGAGTATTGAGGATTGAAGATTGAGGATTGTGGATTGAGGGTTGAGTATTGAGGATGAGGTCTGAGGGCTGAGGTTTGAGGTTTGAGGACGGAGGACTGAGGGTTGAGGATTGAGGAATGAGGATGAGGGCTGAGGGTTGAGGATTGTGGTTTGAGGACTGAGGACTGAGGATTGAGGTTTGAGAATTGAGGATTGAGGATTGAGGATTGAAGATTGTGGATTGGGTATTGAGGACTGAAGAATGAGGATTGAGGATTGAGGATTGAGGATTCAGGATTGAAGATTGAGTATTGAGGATTGAAGACTGACGATTGAGGATTGAGAATTGAGGATTGAGGATTGAGGATTGAAGATTGATTATTGAGGATTGAAAATTGTGGATTGAGGATTGAGGATTGACAATGAGGGCTGAGGGCGGAGGATTGAGGTTTGAGGACTGAGGACTGAGGATTGAGGATTGAGAATTGTGGATAGAGGATTGGGGATTGAAGATTGAGGATTGGGTATTGAGGATTGAGTATTGAAGATTGAGGGTTGGGTATTGCGGATTGAACATTGAGGATTGAGGATTGAGGATTGAGGATTGAGGATTGCGGACCGAAGATTGAATATTGATGATTGAAGATTGAGGATTGAGGATCGAGGGTTGTGGATTGAGGATAGAAGATTGAGGACTGGGTGTTGAGGATTGAGGAATGAGGATAGAGGATTGAGGATTGAGGATTGAGGATTGAGGACTGAAGATTGAGTATTGAGGATTGAAGATTGAGGATTGAGGATGGAGGATTGAAGAGAGAGGACTGAGTGTTGAGGACTGAGTTTTGAGAATTAATGTTTGAGGATTGAGATTTGATTATTGTATATTTTGGATTGAGTTTTCAACCATGAGAGTTCAGTATAATCTATTGAGTGTTGAGAATTGAGGATTGATGGTTGAGTATTGAGGATGGATGGCTGAGGGTTGTGTGTTGAATATTGAGGATTGAGGATTGAGGATTGAGGATTGAGGATTGAGGATTGAAGATTGAGTATTGAGGATTGAGGATTGAAAATTGGGGATTGAGAATTGAGAATGAGGACTGAGGGTTGAGGATTGAGGTTTGAGGAACGAGGATTGAGGATTGAGGATTGAGGAGTGAGGATTCACGATTGAGAATTGAAGATTGAGAATTGATGACTGAGGATTGAGGATTGAGGATTGAAGATTGAGTATTGAGGATTGAATGTTGAGGGTTGAGGATTGGGGATTGAGAATTGAGCATTGAGGATTCAGGATTGGAGATTGAGGATTGGGTATTGAGGATTGAAGAATGAGGATTGAGTATTGAGCATTGAGGATTGAGGATTGAAGATTGATGGTAGAGTATTGACGACTGAGGATTGAGGATTGAAGACTGAGTATTCAGGATTCAGAATTGAGGTTTGAGGACTGAGGATTGAGGATTGAAGATTGAGTATTGAGGATTGAAGATTGAGGATTGAGGATTGAGGATTGAGTATTGAGGATGAGGTCTGAGGGCTGAGGTTTGAGGTTTGAGGACGGAGGACTGAGGGTTGAGGATTGAGGAATGAGGATGAGGGCTGAGGTTTGAGGATTGTGGTTTGAGGACTGAGGACTGAGGATTGAGGATTGAGAATTGAGGATTGAGGATTGAGGATTGAAGATTGAGGATTGGGTATTGAGGATTGAAGAATGAGGATTGAGGATTGAGGATTGAGGATTCAGGATTGAAGATTGAGTATTGAGGATTGAAGACTGACGATTGAGGATTGAGAATTGAGGATTGAGGATTGAGGATTGAAGATTGATTATTGAGGATTGAAAATTGTGGATTGAGGATTGAGGATTGACGATGAGGGCTGAGGGCGGAGGATTGAGGTTTGAGGACTGAGGACTGAGGATTGAGGATTGAGAATTGTGGATAGAGGATTGGGGATTGAAGATTGAGGATTGGGTATTGAGGATTGAGTATTGAAGATTGAGGGTTGGGTATTGCGGATTGAACATTGAGGATTGAGGATTGAGGATTGAGGATTGAGGATTGCGGACCGAAGATTGAATATTGATGATTGAAGATTGAGGATTGAGGATCGAGGGTTGTGGATTGAGGATAGAAGATTGAGGACTGGGTGTTGAGGATTGAGGAATGAGGATAGAGGATTGAGGATTGAGGATTGAGGATTGAGGATTGAAGATTGAGTATTGAGGATTGAAGATTGAGGATTGAGGATGGAGGATTGAAGAGAGTGGACTGAGTGTTGAGGACTGTGTTTTGAGAATTAATGTTTGAGGATTGAGATTTGATTATTGTATATTTTGGATTGAGTTTTCAACCATGAGAATTCAGTATAATCTATTGAGTGTTGAGAATTGAGGATTGATGGTTGAGTATTGAGAATGGATGGCTGAGGGTTGTGTGTTGAATATTGAGGATTGAGGATTGAGGATTGAGGATTGAGGATTGAGGATTGAGGATTGAAGATTGAGTATTGAGGATTGAGGATTGAAAATTGGGGATTGAGAATTGAGAATGAGGACTGAGGGTTGAGGATTGAGGTTTGAGGAACGAGGATTGAGGATTGAGGATTGAGGAGTGAGGATTCACGATTGAGAATTGAAGATTGAGAATTGATGACTGAGGATTGAGGATTGAGGATTGAAGATTGAGTATTGAGGATTGAATATTGAGGGTTGAGGATTGGGGATTGAGAATTGAGCATTGAGGATTCAGGATTGAGTATTGAGCATTGAGGATTGAGGATTGAAGATTGATGGTAGAGTATTGACGACTGAGGATTGAGGATTGAAGATTGAGTATTCAGGATTCAGAATTGAGGTTTGAGGACTGAGGATTGAGGATTGAAGATTGAGTATTGAGGATTGAAGATGGAGGATTGAGGATTGAGGATTGAGTATTGAGGATGAGGTCTGAGGGCTGAGGTTTGAGGTTTGAGGTCGGAGGACTGAGGGATGAGGATTGAGGAATGAGGATGAGGGCTGAGGGTTGAGGATTGTGGTTTGAGGACTGAGGACTGAGGATTGAGGATTGAGAATTGAGGATTGAGGATTGAGGATTGAAGATTGAGGATTGGGTATTGAGGATTGAAGAATGAGGATTGAGGATTGAGGATTGAGGATTCAGGATTGAAGATTGAGTATTGTGGATTGAAGACTGACGATTGAGGATTGAGAATTGAGGATTGAGGATTGAGGATTGAGGATTGGAGATTGATTATTGAGGATTGAAAATTGAGGATTGAGGATTGAGGATTGACGATGAGGGCTGAGGGCGGAGGAATGAGGTTTGAGGACTGAGGACTGATGATTGAGGATTGAGAATTGTGGATAGAGGATTGGGGATTGAAGATTGAGGATTGGGTATTGAGGATTGAGTATTGAAGATTGAGGGTTGGGTATTGCGGATTGAACATTGAGGATTGAGGATTGAGAATTGAGGATTGAGGATTGCGGACCGAAGATTGAATATTGATGATTGAAGATTGAGGATTGAGGATCGAGGGCCGTGGATTGAGGATAGAAGATTGAGGACTGGGTGTTGAGGATTGAAGAATGAGGATAGAGGATTGAGGATTGAGGATTGAGGATTGAGGATTGAAGATTGAGTATTGAGGATTGAAGATTGAGGATTGAGGATGGAGGATTGAAGAGAGAGGAGTGAGTGTTGAGGACTGAGTTTTGAGAATTAATGTTTGAGGATTGAGATTTGATTATTGTATATTTTGGATTGAGTATTCAACCATGAGAATTCAGTATAATCTATTGAGTGTTGAGAATTGAGGATTGATTGTTGAGTATTGAGGATGGATGTCTGAGGGTTGTGTGTTGAATATTGAGGATTGAGGATTGAGGATTGAGGATTGAGGATTGAGGATTGAAGATTGAGTATTGAGGATTGAGGATTGAAAATTGGGGATTGAGGATTGAGGATTGACGATTGAGGATTGGAAATTGAGGATTGGGGACGGAGTGTTGAGGGTTGAGTTATGAGAATTGATGTTTGTGGATTGAGGTTTGAAGACTGCAGATTGAGTATTGAGTATTGAAAACTGTGAATTGATGATATTCTATTGAGGATTGAGGATTGACAACTGATTGTTGAGGACTGAGGGCTGAAGACTGAGGATTCAGTATTGAGGATTCAGGATTAAGGTTTGAGGACTGAGGATTGAGGATTGATGATTGAGTATCGAGGATTGAATGTTGAGGATTGAGGTTGGAGGATGAGGGCTGACGGTTGAGGATTGGTGTTTGAGGACTGAGGACTGAGGATTGAGGATTGAGAATTGAGGATTGAGGACTGAGGATTGAAGATTGAGGATTGGGTATTGAGGATTGAAGAATGAGGATTGAGTATTGAGGATTGAAGATTGACAATCGAGGATTGAGAATTGAGGCTTGAGGATTGAGGATTGAGAAGTGAAGATTGAGTATTGAAGATTGAATGTTGAGGATTGTCGATTGAGGACTGAGGATTGAGGATTGAATATTGAGGATTGGGGACTGAGTGTTGAGGGTTGAGTGATGAGAATTGATGTTTGTGGACAGAGATTTGAACATTGCAGATTGAAAACTGAGTATTGATCACTGTGAATTGATGATATTCTATTGAGGATTGAGGATTGACAACTGATTGTTGAGGACTGTGGGCTGAAGATTGAGGATTCAGGATTGAGGATACAGGATTGAGGTTTGAGGACAGAGGATTGAGGATTGAAAATTGAGGATTGAGGATTGTGTGTTGTGGATTGAGGACGAGGACTGAGGGTTGAGTATTGATGTTTGAGGTCTGAGGATTGAGGATTGAGGATTGTGAATTGTGGATTGAGGATTGAGGATTGAAGATTGAGGACTGGGTGTTGAGGATTGAAGAATGAGGATTGAGGATTGAGGATTGAGGATTGAGGATTGAAGATTGAGTATTGAGGATTGAAGATTGAGGATTGAGGATTGAGGATTGAGGACTGAATGTTGAGGATTGAGGATTGAAGATTGAGTATTGAGGATTGAAGATTAAGGATTGAGGATTGAGGATTGAGGATTGAGGATTGAAGATTGAGGTTTGGGGACTGAGCGTTGAGGGTTGAGTGATGAGAATTGATGATTGTGGATAGAGATTTGAAGATTGCAGATTGAGTATTGAGTATTGAAAGCTTTGAATTGATGATATTCTATTGAGGATTGAGGATTGACAGCTGATTGTTGAGGACTGAGGGCTGAAGACTGAGGATTCAGGATTGAGGAATCAGGATTGAGGTTTGAGGATTGAGGATTGATGATTGAGGATTGTGGATTGAGGATTGAGAATTGAAGATTGAGGATTGAGGATTGAGGGTTGTGGATTGAGGACGAGGACTGAGGGTTGAGTATTGATGTTTGAGGTCTGAGGATTGAGGATTGAGGATTGAGAATTGAGGATTGAGGATTGAGGATGGAAGATTGAGGATTGAGAATTGAGCATTGAGAATTGAGAATGAAGACTGAGGGTTGAGGGTTGAGGTTTGAGGAACGAGGATTGAGGATTGAGGATTGAGGAGTGAGGATTCACGATTGAGAATTGAAGATTGAGAATTGATGACTGAGGATTGAGGATTGAGGATTGAAGATTGAGTATTGAGGATTGAATATTGAGGGTTGAGGATTGAGGATTGAGAATTGAGCATTGAGGATTCAGGATTGAAGATTGAGGATTGTGTATTGAGGATTGAAGAATGAGGATTGAGTATTGAGCATTGAGGATTGAGGATTGAAGATTGATGGTAGAGTATTGAGGACTGAGGATTGAGGATTGAAGATTGAGTATTCAGGATTCAGAATTGAGGTTTGAGGACTGAGGATTGAGGATTGAAGATTGAGTATTGAGGATTGAAGATTGAGGATTGAGGATTGAGGATTGAGTATTGAGGATGAGGTCTGAGGGCTGAGGTTTGAGGTTTGAGGACGGAGGACTGAGGGTTGAGGATTGAGGAATGAGGATGAGGGCTGAGAGTTGAGGATTGTGGTTTGTGGACTGAGGACTGAGGATTGAGGATTGAGGATTGAGGATTGAGGATTGAGAATTGGGCATTGAGAATTGAGAATGAGGACTGAGGGTTGAGGATTGAGGTTTGAGGAACGAGGACTGAGGATTGAGGATTGAGGAGTGAGGATTCACGATTGAGAATTGAAGATTGAGAATTGATGACTGAGGATTGAGGATTGAGGATTGAAGATTGAGTATTGAGGATTGAATATTGAGGGTTGAGGATTGGGGATTGAGAATTGAGCATTGAGGATTCAGGATTGATGATTGAGGTTTGGGTATTGAGGATTGAAGAATGAGGATTGAGTATTGAGCATTGAGGATTGAGGATTGAAGATTGATGGTAGAGTATTGACGACTGAGGATTGAGGATTGAAGATTGAGTATTCAGGATTCAGAATTGAGGTTTGAGGACTGAGGACTGAGGATTGAGGATTGAGTATTGAGGATTGAAGATTGAGGATTGAGGATTGAGGGTTGAGTATTGAGGATGAGGTCTGAGGGCTGAGGTTTGAGGTTTGAGGACGGAGGACTGAGGGTTGAGGATTGAGGAATGAGGATGAGGGCTGAGGGTTGAGGATTGTGGTTTGAGGACTGAGGACTGAGGATTGAGGTTTGAGAATTGAGGATTGAGGATTGAGGATTGAAGATTGTGGATTGGGTATTGAGGACTGAAGAATGAGGATTGAGGATTGAGGATTGAGGATTCAGGATTGAAGATTGAGTATTGAGGATTGAAGACTGACGATTGAGGATTGAGAATTGAGGATTGAGTATTGAGGATTGAAGATTGATTATTGAGGATTGAAAATTGTGGATTGAGGATTGAGGATTGACAATGAGGGCTGAGGGCGGAGGATTGAGGTTTGAGGACTGAGGACTGAGGATTGAGGATTGAGAATTGTGGATAGAGGATTGGGGATTGAAGATTGAGGATTGGGTATTGAGGATTGAGTATTGAAGATTGAGGGTTGGGTATTGCGGATTGAACATTGAGGATTGAGGATTGAGGATTGAGGATTGAGGATTGCGGACCGAAGATTGAATATTGATGATTGAAGATTGAGGATTGAGGATCGAGGGTTGTGGATTGAGGACAGAAGATTGAGGACTGGGTGTTGAGGATTGAGGAATGAGGATAGAGGATTGAGGATTGAGGATTGAGGATTGAGGACTGAAGATTGAGTATTGAGGATTGAAGATTGAGAATTGAGGATGGAGGATTGAAGAGAGAGGACTGAGTGTTGAGGACTGAGTTTTGAGAATTAATGTTTGAGGATTGAGATTTGATTATTGTATATTTTGGATTGAGTTTTCAACCATGAGAATTCAGTATAATCTATTGAGTGTTGAGAATTGAGGATTGATGGTTGAGTATTGAGGATGGATGGCTGAGGGTTGTGTGTTGAATATTGAGGATTGAGGATTGAGGATTGAGGATTGAGGATTGAGGATTGAAGATTGAGTATTGAGGATTGAGGATTGAGGAATGAAGATTGAGGATTGGGGACGGAGTGTCGAGGGTTGAGTGATGAGAATTGATGTTTGTGAATAGAGATTTGAAGATTGCAGATTGAGTATTGAGTATTGAAAACTGTGAATTGATGATATTCTATTGACGATTGAGGATTGAGGATTGATGATTGAGGATTAGGGCTGAGGGTTGAGGATTGAGGTTTGAGGACTGAGGACTGAGGAATGAGGATTGAGAATTGAGGATTGAAGAGTGAGGATTGGGTATTGAGGATTGAAGATTGAGGATTGAGGATTGAGGATTGAAGATTGAGTATTGAGGATTGGAGATGGAGGATTGAGGATTGATCATTTAGGATTGAGGATTGAGGATTGAGGATTGAAGGTTGAGTATTGAGGATTGAAGATTGAGGATTGAGGATTGAGGATTGTAGATTGACGACTGAGTGTTGAGGTTTGAGTGATGAGAATTGACGGTTGTGTATTGAGATTTGAAGATTGAAGAATGCGGATTGAGTATTGAAAACTGTGAATTCAGGATATTCTATTGAGGATTGAGGATTGACAATTGATTGTTGAGGACTGAGGGCTGAAGAATGAGGATTCAGGGTTGAGGATTCGTGATTGAGTTTTGAGGACTGAGGATTGAGGGTTGAGTATTGAGGATTGAGGATTGACGCTTCAGGATTGAGGATTGAGGATGGAGGATTGAAGAGAGAGGACTGAGTGTTGAGGATTGAGTGTTGAGGATTGATGTTTGGGGATTGAGATTTGATTATTGAATAATGTGGATTGAGTATTAAACCATGAGAATTCAGGATATTCTATTGAGTGTTGATAATTGAGGATTGATGGTTGGGTATTGAGAATTGATGGTTGAGGGTTGTGTGTTGAATATTGAGGATTGAGGATTGAGAATTGAGGATTGATGGTTGAGTATTGAGGATTGAGGAATGAGGATTGAGGATTGAGTATTGAAGATTGAGGTGGATGATTGAGGATTGAGGATTGAGGATTGAGGATTGAGGATTGAGGATTGAGGATTGAGATTTGAGGACTGAGGATTGAGGATTGAGGATTGAGGATTGGGTATTGAGGATTGAGGAATGAGGATTGAGGATTGAGGATCGAGGATTGAGGATTGAAGATTGAGTATTGAGGATTGAAGATTGAGGATTGAGTATTGAGGATTCAGGATGAAGGATTGAGGATTGAGGATTGAGGATTGAAGATTGAGTATTGAGGATTGAATATTGAGGATTGAGGATTGAGGATTGAGTACTGAGGATTCAGGATGGAGGATTGAGGATTGACGATTGGGGAATGAAGATTGAGTATTGAGGATTGATGGTTGAGTATTGAGGATTGAGGAATGAGGATTGAGGATTGAGTATTGAAGATTGAGGTGGATGATTGAGGATTGAGGATTGAGGATTGAGGATTGAGGATTGAGGATTGAGGATTGAGAATTGAGGACTGAGGATTGAGGATTGAGGATTGAGGATTGGGTATTGAGGATTGAGGAATGAGGATTGAGGATTGAGGATCGAGGATTGAGGATTGAAGATTGAGTATTGAGGATTGAAGATTGAGGATTGAGTATTGAGGATTCAGGATGAAGGATTGAGGATTGAGGATTGAGGATTGAAGATTGAGTATTGAGGATTGAATATTGAGGATTGAGGATTGAGGATTGAGTACTGAGGATTCAGGATGGAGGATTGAGGATTGACGATTGGGGAATGAAGATTGAGTATTGAGGATTGAAGATTGAGGATTGAGGATTGAGGATTGAGGATTGAGGATTGAGGATTGAAGATTGAGTATTGAGGTTTGAAGATTGAGGTTTGAGGATTGAGGATCGAGGATTGAGGGTTGACAATTGAGGATTGAGGATCGAGGATTGAGGATTGAGGATTGAGGATTGAGGATTGAGGATTGATGATTGGGGATTGAGGATCTAGGATTGGAGATTGATTATTGAGGATTGAAGATTGAGGATTGAGGATTGAGGATTGAGGATTGAGAATTGAGCATTGAGAATTGAGAATGAAGACTGAGGGTTGAGGGTTGAGGTTTGAGGAACGAGGATTGAGGATTGAGGATTGAGGAGTGAGGATTCACGATTGAGAATTGAAGATTGAGAATTGATGACTGAGGATTGAGGATTGAGGATTGAAGATTGAGTATTGAGGATTGAATATTGAGGGTTGAGGATTGAGGATTGAGAATTGAGCATTGAGGATTCAGGATTGAAGATTGAGGATTGTGTATTGAGGATTGAAGAATGAGGATTGAGTATTGAGGATTGAAGATTGAGTATTGAGGATTGAATGTTGAGAATTGAGGATTGAGGATTGAGGATTGAAGATTGTGGATTGGGTATTGAGGACTGAAGAATGAGGATTGAGGATTGAGGATTGAGGATTCAGGATTGAAGATTGAGTATTGAGGATTGAGGATTGAAAATTGGGGATTGAGAATTGAGAATGAGGACTGAGGGTTGAGGATTGAGGTTTGAGGAACGAGGATTGAGGATTGAGGATTGAGGAGTGAGGATTCACGATTGAGAATTGAAGATTGAGAATTGATGACTGAGGATTGAGGATTGAGGATTGAAGATTGAGTATTGAGGATTGAATGTTGAGGGTTGAGGATTGGGGATTGAGAATTGAGCATTGAGGATTCAGGATTGGAGATTGAGGATTGGGTATTGAGGATTGAAGAATGAGGATTGAGTATTGAGCATTGAGGATTGAGGATTGAAGATTGATGGTAGAGTATTGACGACTGAGGATTGAGGATTGAAGATTGAGTATTCAGGATTCAGAATTGAGGTTTGAGGACTGAGGATTGAGGATTGAAGATTGAGTATTGAGGATTGAAGATTGAGGATTGAGGATTGAGGATTGAGTATTGAGGATGAGGTCTGAGGGCTGAGGTTTGAGGTTTGAGGACGGAGGACTGAGGGTTGAGGATTGAGGAATGAGGATGAGGGCTGAGGTTTGAGGATTGTGGTTTGAGGACTGAGGACTGAGGATTGAGGATTGAGAATTGAGGATTGAGGATTGAGGATTGAAGATTGAGGATTGGGTATTGAGGATTGAAGAATGAGGATTGAGGATTGAGGATTGAGGATTCAGGATTGAAGATTGAGTATTGAGGATTGAAGACTGACGATTGAGGATTGAGAATTGAGGATTGAGGATTGAGGATTGAAGATTGATTATTGAGGATTGAAAATTGTGGATTGAGGATTGAGGATTGACGATGAGGGCTGAGGGCGGAGAATTGAGGTTTGAGGACTGAGGACTGAGGATTGAGGATTGAGAATTGTGGATAGAGGATTGGGGATTGAAGATTGAGGATTGGGTATTGAGGATTGAGTATTGAAGATTGAGGGTTGGGTATTGCGGATTGAACATTGAGGATTGAGGATTGAGGATTGAGGATTGAGGATTGCGGACCGAAGATTGAATATTGATGATTGAAGATTGAGGATTGAGGATCGAGGGTTGTGGATTGAGGATAGAAGATTGAGGACTGGGTGTTGAGGATTGAAGAATGAGGATTGAGGATTGAGGATTGAGGATTGAGGATTGAAGATTGAGTATTGAGGATTGAAGATTAAGGATTGAGGATTGAGGATTGAGGACTGAGTGTTGAGGATTGAGGATTGAAGATTGAGTATTGAGGATTGAAGATTAAGGATTGAGGATTGAGGATTGAGGATTGAGGATTGAAGATTGAGGTTTGGGGACTGAGCGTTGAGGGTTGAGTGATGAGAATTGATGATTGTGGATAGAGATTTGAAGATTGCAGATTGAGTATTGAGTATTGAAAGCTTTGAATTGATGATATTCTATTGAGGATTGAGGATTGACAGCTGATTGTTGAGGACTGAGGGCTGAAGACTGAGGATTCAGGATTGAGGAATCAGGATTGAGGTTTGAGGATTGAGGATTGATGATTGAGGATTGTGGATTGAGGATTGAGACTGAGGACTGAGGATTGAGGATTGAAGATTGAGTATTGAGGATTGAAGTCTGAGGATTGAGGATTGAGTATTCAAGATTGAGTATTTGGCACTGAGGGTTGAAGATTGAGGATTGACTATTGAGGATTGAGGATTGAGGATTGAGGATTGAGGATTGAAGATTGAGGATAGGGTATTGAGGATTGAAGAATGAGGATTGAGGATTGAGGATTGAGGATTGAGGATTGAAGATTGAGGATTGGGTATTGATGATTGAAGAATGAGGATTGAGGATTGAGGATTGAGGATTGAGGATTGAAGATTGAGTATTGAGGATTGAAGTTTGAGGATTGAGGATTGAGTATTCAAGATTGAGGATTTGGCACTGAGAGTTGAAGATTGAGGATTGACCATTGAGGATTGAGGATTGAGGATTGGGGATTGAGGATTGAAGATTGAGGATTGAGTATTGAGGATTGAAGAATGAGGATTGAGGGTTGAGGGTTGAGGATTGAGGATTGAGGATTGGAGATTGAGTATTGAGGACGGAAGATTGACGATTGAGGATTGAGGATTGAGGATTGAGGGTTGAGGATATAGGATTGAGGATTGAAGATTGAGTATTGAGGATTGAAGGTTGAGGATTGAGGATTGAGGAATGAGGATTGAGGATTGAAGATTGAGTATTGAGGATGGAAGATTGACGATTGAGGATTGAGGATTGAGGATTGAGGATTGAGGATTGAGGATTGAGGATTGAAGGTTGAGTATTGAGGATTGAAGATTGAGGATTGAGTGTTCAGGATTGAGGATTGAGGATTGAGGGTTGAAGATTGAGTATTGAGGATTGAAGATTAAGATTGAGGATTGAGGATTGAGGATTGAAGATTGAGTATTGAGGATTGAAGATTAAGATTGAGGATTGAGGATGGAGGATTGACGATTGAAGGTTGAGGATTGTGGACTGAGTATTGAGGGTTGAGTGATGAGAATTGATGTTTGTGTATAGAAATCTGAAGATTGCAGATTGAGTATTGAGTATTGAAAACTGTGAATTGAGGACGTTCTATTGAGGATTGAGGATTGAGAAATGATTGTTGAGGACTCAGGGCTGAAGGTTGAGGATTCAGGTTTGAGGATTCAGGATTGAGGTTTGAGGACTGAGGATTGAGGATTGAGGATTGAGGATTGAGGATTGAGGATTGAGGATTGAAGACTGAGGATTGGGTATTGAGGATTGGACGTTGAGGATTGAGGGTTGAGGATTGAGGATTGAGGATTGAGGATAGTGGATTGAAGATTGAATATTAATGATTGAAGATTGAGGATTGAGGATTGAGGATTGAGAATTGAGGATTGAGGATTGAGGATTGAGGATTGAAGATTGAGGATTCGGTATTGATAATTGAAGAATGAGATTGAGGACTCAGGACTGAGGATTGAGGATTGCAGATTGAGTATTGAGGATTGTAGATTGAGGATTGAGGATTGAGGATTGAAAATTGAGGATTGAGGATTGAGGATTGAGGATTGAGGATTGAAGATTGAGTATTGAGGATTGAAGATTAAGATTGAGGATTGAGGACTGAGGATTGGGGATTGAAGATTGAGGATTGGGGACAGCGTACTGAGGGTTGAGTGATGAGAATTGATGTTTGTGGATAGAGATCTGAAGTTTGCAGATTGAGTATTGAGTATTGAAAGCTGTGAATTGAGGACATTCTATTGAGGATTGAGGATTGACAACTGATTGCGTAGGACTCAGGGCTGAAGATTGAGGATTCATGATTGAAAGATTCAGGATTGAGGTTTGAGGACTGAGGATTGAGGAGTGAGTATTGAGGATTCAGGATTGTGGATTGAAGACTGCGGATTGGGTATTGAGTATTGAAGATTGAGGATTGAGGATTGAGAATTGAGGATTGAGGATTGAAGATTGAGTATTGAGGATTGAAGTTTGAGGATTGAGGATTGAGTATTCAAGATTGAGTATTTGGCACTGAGGGTTGAAGATTGAGGATTGACTATTGAGGATTGAGGATTGAGGATTGAGGTTTGAGGATTGAAGATTGAGGATAGGGTATTGAGGATTGAAGAATGAGGATTGAGGATTGAGGATTGAGCATTGAGGATTGAAGATTGAGGATTGGGTATTAATGGTTAAAGAATGAGGATTTAGGATTGAGGATTGAGGATTGAGGATTGAAGATTGAGGATTGAAGATTGAGTATTGAGGATGGAAGATTGACGATTGAGGATTGAGGATTGAGGATTGAGGGTTGAGGATAGAGGATTGAGGATTGAAGATTGAGTATTGAGGATTGAAGATTGAGGATTGAGGATTGAGGAATGAGGATTGAGGATTGAAGATTGAGTATTGAGGATGGAAGATTGACGATTGAGGATTGAGGATTGAGGATTGAGGATTGAGGATTGAGGATTGAGTATTGAAGATTGAGTATTCAGGATTGAAGATTGAGGATTGAGGGTTGAGGATAGAGGATTGAGGATTGAAGATTGAGTATTGAGGATTGAAGATTGAGGATTGAGGATTGAGGGTTGATGATTGAGGATTGAGGATTGAAGATTGAGGATTGGGGACTGAGCATTGAGGGTTGAGTGATGAGAATTGATGTTTGTGGATAGAGATCTGAAGGTTGCAGGTTGAGTATTGAGTATTGAAAACTGTGAATTGAGGACATTCTATTGAGGATTGAGGATTGACAACTGATTGTGTAGGACTGAGGGCTGAAGATTGAGGATTCAGGATTGAGGATTCAGAATTGACGTTTGAGGACAGGGGATTGAGGATTGAAGATTGAGTATCGAGGATGGAAGATTCAGGATTTAGGATTGAGGATTGAGGATTGAGGATGAGGGCTGAGGGTTGAGGATTGAGGATGAGGGCTGAGGGTTGAGGATTGAGGTTTGAGGACTGAGGACTGAGGATTGAGGAGAGATGATTGAGGATTGTGGATTGAAGATTGAATATTAATGATTGAAGATTGAGGATTGAGGATTGAGGGTTGTGGATTGAGGACGAGGACTGAGGGTTGTGTATTGATGTCTGAAGTCTGAGGATTGAGGATTGAGGATTGAGAATTGAGGATTGGGGATTGAGGATTGAAGATTGAGAATTGGGTATTGAGGATTGAAGAATGAGGATTGAGGATTGAGGATTGAGGATTGAGGATTGAAGATTGGGAACTGACGATTGAAAATTGAGTATTGAGGATTGAAGATTGAGGATTGAGGATTGAGGATTGAGGATTGAGGATTGAAGATTGAGGATTGAGGATGGAGGATTGAAGAGAGAGGAGTGAGTGTTGAGGACTGAGTTTTGAGAATTAATGTTTGAGGATTGAGATTTGATTATTGTATATTTTGGATTGAGTATTCAACCATGAGAATTCAGTATAATCTATTGAGTGTTGAGAATTGAGGATTGATTGTTGAGTATTGAGGATGGATGTCCGAGGGTTGTGTGTTGAATATTGAGGATTGAGGATTGAGGATTGAGGATTGAGGATTGAGGATTGAAGATTGAGTATTGAGGATTGAGGATTGAAAATTGGGGATTGAGGATTGAGGATTGACGATTGAGGATTGGAAATTGAGGATTGGGGACGGAGTGTTGAGGGTTGAGTTATGAGAATTGATGTTTGTGGATTGAGGTTTGAAGACTGCAGATTGAGTATTGAGTATTGAAAACTGTGAATTGATGATATTCTATTGAGGATTGAGGATTGACAACTGATTGTTGTGGACTGAGGGCTGAAGATTGAGGATTCACTATTGAGGATTCAGGATTAAGGTTTGAGGACTGAGGATTGAGGATTGATGATTGAGTATCGAGGATTGAATGTTGAGGATTGAGGTTGGAGGATGAGGGCTGACGGTTGAGGATTGGTGTTTGAGGACTGAGGACTGAGGATTGAGGATTGAGAATTGAGGATTGAGGACTGAGGATTGAAGATTGAGGATTGGGTATTGAGGATTGAAGAATGAGGATTGAGTATTGAGGATTGAAGATTGACAATCGAGGATTGAGAATTGAGGCTTGAGGATTGAGGATTGAGAAGTGAAGATTGAGTATTGAAGATTGAATGTTGAGGATTGTCGATTGAGGACTGAGGATTGAGGATTGAATATTGAGGATTGGGGACTGAGTGTTGAGGGTTGAGTGATGAGAATTGATGTTTGTGGACAGAGATTTGAACATTGCAGATTGAAAACTGAGTATTGATCACTGTGAATTGATGATATTCTATTGAGGATTGAGGATTGACAACTGATTGTTGAGGACTGTGGGCTGAAGATTGAGGATTCAGGATTGAGGATACAGGATTGAGGTTTGAGGACAGACGATTGAGGATTGAAGATTGAGGATTGAGGATTGTGTGTTGTGGATTGAGGACGAGGACTGAGGGTTGAGTATTGATGTTTGAGGTCTGAGGATTGAGGATTGAGGATTGTGAATTGTGGATTGAGGATTGAGGATTGAAGATTGAGGACTGGGTGTTGAGGATTGAAGAATGAGGATTGAGGATTGAGGATTGAGGATTGAGGATTGAAGATTGAGTATTGAGGATTGAAGATTGAGGATTGAGGATTGAGGATTGAGGACTGAGTGTTGAGGATTGAGGATTGAAGATTGAGTATTGAGGATTGAAGATTAAGGATTGAGGATTGAGGATTGAGGATTGAGGATTGAGGATTGAGGATTGAGGATTGAGGATTGAAGATTGAGGATTGGGTATTGAGGATTGAAGAATGAGGATTGAGGATTGAGGACTGAGGATTGAGGATTGAAGATTGAGTATTGAGGATTGAAGTCTGAGGATTGAGGATTGAGTATTCAAGATTGAGTATTTGGCACTGAGGGTTGAAGATTGAGGATTGACTATTGAGGATTGAGGATTGAGGATTGAGGATTGAGGATTGAAGATTGAGGATAGGGTATTGAGGATTGAAGAATGAGGATTGAGGATTGAGGATTGAGGATTGAGGATTGAAGATTGAGGATTGGGTATTGATGATTGAAGAATGAGGATTGAGGATTGAGGATTGAGTATTGAGGATTGAAGATTGAGTATTGAGGATTGAAGTTTGAGGATTGAGGATTGAGTATTCAAGATTGAGGATTTGGCACTGAGAGTTGAAGATTGAGGATTGACCATTGAGGATTGAGGATTGAGGATTGAGGATTGAGGATTGAAGATTGAGGATTGAGTATTGAGGATTGAAGAATGAGGATTGAGGGTTGAGGGTTGAGGATTGAGGATTGAGGATTGGAGATTGAGTATTGAGGATGGAAGATTGACGATTGAGGATTGAGGATTGAGGATTGAGGGTTGAGGATAGAGGATTGAGGATTGAAGATTGAGTATTGAGGATTGAAGGTTGAGGATTGAGGATTGAGGAATGAGGATTGAGGATTGAAGATTGAGTATTGAGGATGGAAGATTGACGATTGAGGATTGAGGATTGAGGATTGAGGATTGAGGATTGAGGATTGAGGATTGAAGGTTGAGTATTGAGGATTGAAGATTGAGGATTGAGTGTTCAGGATTGAGGATTGAGGATTGAGGGTTGAAGATTGAGTATTGAGGATTGAAGATTAAGATTGAGGATTGAGGATTGAGGATTGAAGATTGAGTATTGAGGATTGAAGATTAAGATTGAGGATTGAGGATGGAGGATTGACGATTGAAGGTTGAGGATTGTGGACTGAGTATTGAGGGTTGAGTGATGAGAATTGATGTTTGTGTTTAGAAATCTGAAGATTGCAGATTGAGTATTGAGTATTGAAAACTGTGAATTGAGGACGTTCTATTGAGGATTGAGGATTGAGAAATGATTGTTGAGGACTCAGGGCTGAAGATTGAGGATTCAGGTTTGAGGATTCAGGATTGAGGTTTGAGGACTGAGGATTGAGGATTGAGGATTGAGGATTGAGGATTGAGGATTGAGGATTGAAGACTGAGGATTGGGTATTGAGGATTGGACGTTGAGGATTGAGGGTTGAGGATTGAGGATTGAGGATTGAGGATTGTGGATTGAAGATTGAATATTAATGATTGAAGATTGAGTATTGAGGATTGAGGATTGAGAATTGAGGATTGAGGATTGAGGATTGAGGATTGAAGATTGAGGATTCGGTATTGATAATTGAAGAATGAGATTGAGGACTCAGGACTGAGGATTGAGGATTGCAGATTGAGTATTGAGGATTGTAGATTGAGGATTGAGGATTGAGGATTGAAGATTGAGGATTGAGGATTGAGGATTGAGGATTGAGGATTGAAGATTGAGTATTGAGGATTGAAGATTAAGATTGAGGATTGAGGACTGAGGATTGGGGATTGAGGATTGAGGATTGAGGATTGAAGGTTGAGTATTGAGGATTGAAGATTGAGGATTGAGTGTTCAGGATTGAGGATTGAGGATTGAGGGTTGAAGATTGAGTATTGAGGATTGAAGTCTGAGGATTGAGGATTGAGTATTCAAGATTGAGTATTTGGCACTGAGGGTTGAAGATTGAGGATTGACTATTGAGGATTGAGGATTGAGGATTGAGGATTGAGGATTGAAGATTGAGGATAGGGTATTGAGGATTGAAGAATGAGGATTGAGGATTGAGGATTGAGGATTGAGGATTGAAGATTGAGGATTGGGTATTGATGATTGAAGAATGAGGATTGAGGATTGAGGATTGAGGATTGAGGATTGAAGATTGAGTATTGAGGATTGAAGTTTGAGGATTGAGGATTGAGTATTCAAGATTGAGGATTTGGCACTGAGAGTTGAAGATTGAGGATTGACCATTGAGGATTGAGGATTGAGGATTGAGGATTGAGGATTGAAGATTGAGGATTGAGTATTGAGGATTGAAGAATGAGGATTGAGGGTTGAGGGTTGAGGATTGAGGATTGAGGATTGGAGATTGAGTATTGAGGATGGAAGATTGACGATTGAGGATTGAGGATTGAGGATTGAGGGTTGAGGATAGAGGATTGAGGATTGAGGATTGAAGATTGAGTATTGAGGATTGAAGGTTGAGGATTGAGGATTGAGGAATGAGGATTGAGGATTGAAGATTGAGTATTGAGGATGGAAGATTGACGATTGAGGACTGAGGATTGAGGATTGAGGATTGAGGATTGAGGATTGAGGATTGAAGGTTGAGTATTGAGGATTGAAGATTGAGGATTGAGTGTTCAGGATTGAGGATTGAGGATTGAGGGTTGAAGATTGAGTATTGAGGATTGAAGGTTAAGATTGAGGATTGAGGATTGAGGATTGAAGATTGAGTATTGAGGATTGAAGATTAAGATTGAGGATTGAGGATGGAGGATTGACGATTGAAGGTTGAGGATTGTGGACTGAGTATTGAGGGTTGAGTGATGAGAATTGATGTTTGTGTATAGAAATCTGAAGATTGCAGATTGAGTATTGAGTATTGAAAACTGTGAATTGAGGACGTTCTATTGAGGATTGAGGATTGAGAAATGATTGTTGAGGACTCAGGGCTGAAGATTGAGGATTCAGGTTTGAGGATTCAGGATTGAGGTTTGAGGACTGAGGATTGAGGATTGAGGATTGAGGATTGAGGATTGAGGATTGAGGATTGAAGACTGAGGATTGGGTATTGAGGATTGGACGTTGAGGATTGAGGGTTGAGGATTGAGGATTGAGGATTGAGGATTGTGGATTGAAGATTGAATATTAATGATTGAAGATTGAGTATTGAGGATTGAGGATTGAGAATTGAGGATTGAGGATTGAGGATTGAGGATTGAAGATTGTAGATTGAGGATTGAGGATTGAGGATTGAAGATTGAGGATTGAGGATTGAGGATTGAGGATTGAGGATTGAAGATTGAGTATTGAGGATTGAAGATTAAGATTGAGGATTGAGGACTGAGGATTGGGGATTGAAGATTGAGGATTGGGGACAGCGTACTGAGGGTTGAGTGATGAGAATTGATGTTTGTGGATAGAGATCTGAAGTTTGCAGATTGAGTATTGAGTATTGAAAGCTGTGAATTGAGGACATTCTATTGAGGATTGAGGATTGACAACTGATTGCGTAGGACTCAGGGCTGAAGATTGAGGATTCATGATTGAAAGATTCAGGATTGAGGTTTGAGGACTGAGGATTGAGGAGTGAGTATTGAGGATTCAGGATTGTGGATTGAAGACTGCGGATTGGGTATTGAGTATTGAAGATTGAGGATTGAGGATTGAGAATTGAGGATTGAGGATTGAAGATTGAGTATTGAGGATTGAAGTTTGAGGATTGAGGATTGAGTATTCAAGATTGAGTATTTGGCACTGAGGGTTGAAGATTGAGGATTGACTATTGAGGATTGAGGATTGAGGATTGAGGTTTGAGGATTGAAGATTGAGGATAGGGTATTGAGGATTGAAGAATGAGGATTGAGGATTGAGGATTGAGCATTGAGGATTGAAGATTGAGGATTGGGTATTAATGGTTAAAGAATGAGGATTTAGGATTGAGGATTGAGGATTGAGGATTGAGGATTGAAGATTGAGGATTGAAGATTGAGTATTGAGGATGGAAGATTGACGATTGAGGATTGAGGATTGAGGATTGAGGGTTGTGGATTGAGGACGAGGACTGAGGGTTGAGTATTGAAGATTGAGGATTGAGGATTGAGAATTGAGGATTGAGGATTGAGGATTGAGAATTGAGGATTGAGGATTGAGGATGGAAGATTGAGGATTGGGTATTGAGGATTGAAGAATGAGGATTGAGGATTGAGGACTGAGGATTGAGGATTGAAGATTGAGTATTGAGGATTGAAGTCTGAGGATTGAGGATTGAGTATTCAAGATTGAGTATTTGGCACTGAGGGTTGAAGATTGAGGATTGACTATTGAGGATTGAGGATTGAGGATTGAGGATTGAGGATTGAAGATTGAGGATAGGGTATTGAGGATTGAAGAATGAGGATTGAGGATTGAGGATTGAGGATTGAGGATTGAAGATTGAGGATTGGGTATTGATGATTGAAGAATGAGGATTGAGGATTGAGGATTGAGGATTGAGGATTGAAGATTGAGTATTGAGGATTGAAGTTTGAGGATTGAGGATTGAGTATTCAAGATTGAGGATTTGGCACTGAGAGTTGAAGATTGAGGATTGACCATTGAGGATTGAGGATTGAGGATTGGGGATTGAGGATTGAAGATTGAGGATTGAGTATTGAGGATTGAAGAATGAGGATTGAGGGTTGAGGGTTGAGGATTGAGGATGGAGGATTGACGATTGAAGGTTGAGGATTGTGGACTGAGTATTGAGGGTTGAGTGATGAGAATTGATGTTTGTGTATAGAAATCTGAAGATTGCAGATTGAGTATTGAGTATTGAAAACTGTGAATTGAGGACGTTCTATTGAGGATTGAGGATTGAGAAATGATTGTTGAGGACTCAGGGCTGAAGATTGAGGATTCAGGTTTGAGGATTCAGGATTGAGGTTTGAGGACTGAGGATTGAGGATTGAGGATTGAGGATTGAGGATTGAGGATTGAGGATTGAAGACTGAGGATTGGGTATTGAGGATTGGACGTTGAGGATTGAGGGTTGATGATTGAGGATTGAGGATTGAGGATTGTGGATTGAAGATTGAATATTAATGATTGAAGATTGAGGATTGAGGATTGAGGATTGAGAATTGAGGATTGAGGATTGAGGATTGAGGATTGAAGATTGAGGATTCGGTATTGATAATTGAAGAATGAGATTGAGGACTCAGGACTGAGGATTGAGGATTGCAGATTGAGTATTGAGGATTGTAGATTGAGGATTGAGGATTGAGGATTGAAAATTGAGGATTGAGGATTGAGGATTGAGGATTGAGGATTGAAGATTGAGTATTGAGGATTGAAGATTAAGACTGAGGATTGAGGACTGAGGATTGGGGATTGAAGATTGAGGATTGGGGACAGCGTACTGAGGGTTGAGTGATGAGAATTGATGTTTGTGGATAGAGATCTGAAGTTTGCAGATTGAGTATTGAGTATTGAAAGCTGTGAATCGAGGACATTCTATTGAGGATTGAGGATTGACAACTGATTGCGTAGGACTCAGGGCTGAAGATTGAGGATTCATGATTGAAAGATTCCGGATTGAGGTTTGAGGACTGAGGATTGAGGAGTGAGTATTGAGGATTCAGGATTGTGGATTGAAGACTGCGGATTGGGTATTGAGTATTGAAGATTGAGGATTGAGGATTGAGAATTGAGGATTGAGGATTGAAGATTGAGTATTGAGGATTGAAGTTTGAGGATTGAGGATTGAGTATTCAAGATTGAGTATTTGGCACTGAGGGTTGAAGATTGAGGATTGACTATTGAGGATTGAGGATTGAGGATTGAGGTTTGAGGATTGAAGATTGAGGATAGGGTATTGAGGATTGAAGAATGAGGATTGAGGATTGAGGATTGAGCATTGAGGATTGAAGATTGAGGATTGGGTATTAATGGTTAAAGAATGAGGATTTAGGATTGAGGATTGAGGATTGAGGATTGAAGATTGAGGATTGAAGATTGAGTATTGAGGATGGAAGATTGACGATTGAGGATTGAGGATTGAGGATTGAGGGTTGAGGATAGAGGATTGAGGATTGAAGATTGAGTATTGAGGATTGAAGATTGAGGATTGAGGATTGAGGAATGAGGATTGAGGATTGAAGATTGAGTATTGAGGATGGAAGATTGACGATTGAGGATTGAGGATTGAGGATTGAGGATTGAGGATTGAGGATTGAGTATTGAAGATTGAGTATTCAGGATTGAAGATTGAGGATTGAGGGTTGAGGATAGAGGATTGAGGATTGAAGATTGAGTATTGAGGATTGAAGATTGAGGATTGAGGATTGAGGGTTGATGATTGAGGATTGAGGATTGAAGATTGAGGATTGGGGACTGAGCATTGAGGGTTGAGTGATGAGAATTGATGTTTGTGGATAGAGATCTGAAGGTTGCAGGTTGAGTATTGAGTATTGAAGACTGTGAATTGAGGACATTCTATTGAGGATTGAGGATTGACAACTGATTGTGTAGGACTGAGGGCTGAAGATTGAGGATTCAGGATTGAGGATTCAGAATTGACGTTTGAGGACAGGGGATTGAGGATTGAAGATTGAGTATCGAGGATGGAAGATTCAGGATTTAGGATTGAGGATTGAGGATTGAGGATGAGGGCTGAGGGTTGAGGATTGAGGATGAGGGCTGAGGGTTGAGGATTGAGGTTTGCGGACTGAGGACTGAGGATTGAGGATAGATGATTGAGGATTGTAGATTGAAGATTGAATATTAATGATTGAAGATTGAGGATTGAGGATTGAGGGTTGTGGATTGAGGACGAGGACTGAGGGTTGAGTATTGATGTCTGAAGTCTGAGGATTGAGGACTGAGGATTGAGAATTGAGGATTGGGGATTGAGGATTGAAGATTGAGAATTGGGTATTGAGGATTGAAGAATGAGGATTGAGGATTGAGGATTGAGGATTGAGGATTGAAGATTGGGAACTGACGATTGAAAATTGAGTATTGAGGATTGAAGATTGAGGATTGAGGATTGAGGATTGAGGATTGAGGATTGAAGATTGAGGATTGAGGATGGAGGATTGAAGAGAGAGGAGTGAGTGTTGAGGACTGAGTTTTGAGAATTAATGTTTGAGGATTGAGATTTGATTATTGTATATTTTGGATTGAGTTTTCAACCGTGAGAATTCAGTATAATCTATTGAGTGTTGAGAATTGAGGATTGATGGTTGAGTATTGAGGATGGATGGCTGAGGGTTGTGTGTTGAATATTGAGGATTGAGGATTGAGGATTGAGGATTGAGGATTGAGGATTGAAGATTGAGTATTGAGGATTGAGGATTGAGGAATGAAGATTGAGGATTGGGGACGGAGTGTCGAGGGTTGAGTGATGAGAATTGATGTTTGTGAATAGAGATTTGAAGATTGCAGATTGAGTATTGAGTATTGAAAACTGTGAATTGATGATATTCTATTGACGATTGAGGATTGAGGATTGATGATTGAGGATTAGGGCTGAGGGTTGAGGATTGAGGTTTGAGGACTGAGGACTGAGGAATGAGGATTGAGAATTGAGGATTGAAGAGTGAGGATTGGGTATTGAGGATTGAAGATTGAGGATTGAGGATTGAGGATTGAAGATTGAGTATTGAGGATTGGAGATGGAGGATTGAGGATTGATCATTTAGGATTGAGGATTGAGGATTGAGGATTGAAGGTTGAGTATTGAGGATTGAAGATTGAGGATTGAGGATTGAGGATTGTAGATTGACGACTGAGTGTTGAGGTTTGAGTGATGAGAATTGACGGTTGTGTATTGAGATTTGAAGATTGAAGAATGCGGATTGAGTATTGAAAACTGTGAATTCAGGATATTCTATTGAGGATTGAGGATTGACAATTGATTGTTGAGGACTGAGGGCTGAAGAATGAGGATTCAGGGTTGAGGATTCGTGATTGAGTTTTGAGGACTGAGGATTGAGGGTTGAGTATTGAGGATTGAGGATTGACGCTTCAGGATTGAGGATTGAGGATGGAGGATTGAAGAGAGAGGACTGAGTGTTGAGGATTGAGTGTTGAGGATTGATGTTTGGGGATTGAGATTTGATTATTGAATAATGTGGATTGAGTATTAAACCATGAGAATTCAGGATATTCTATTGAGTGTTGATAATTGAGGATTGATGGTTGGGTATTGAGAATTGATGGTTGAGGGTTGTGTGTTGAATATTGAGGATTGAGGATTGAGAATTGAGGATTGATGGTTGAGTATTGAGGATTGAGGAATGAGGATTGAGGATTGAGTATTGAAGATTGAGGTGGATGATTGAGGATTGAGGATTGAGGATTGAGGATTGAGGATTGAGGATTGAGGATTGAGATTTGAGGACTGAGGATTGAGGATTGAGGATTGAGGATTGGGTATTGAGGATTGAGGAATGAGGATTGAGGATTGAGGATCGAGGATTGAGGATTGAAGATTGAGTATTGAGGATTGAAGATTGAGGATTGAGTATTGAGGATTCAGGATGAAGGATTGAGGATTGAGGATTGAGGATTGAAGATTGAGTATTGAGGATTGAATATTGAGGATTGAGGATTGAGGATTGAGTACTGAGGATTCAGGATGGTGGATTGAGGATTGACGATTGGGGAATGAAGGTTGAGTATTGAGGATTGATGGTTGAGTATTGAGGATTGAGGAATGAGGATTGAGGACTGAGGATTGAGGATTGAGAATTGAGGATTGAGGATTGAGGATTGAAGATTGAGGATTGGGTATTGAGGATTGAAGAATGAGGATTGAGGATTGAGGATTGAGGATTCAGGATTGAAGATTGAGTATTGAGGATTGAAGACTGACGATTGAGGATTGAGAATTGAGGATTGAGGATTGAGGATTGAAGATTGATTATTGAGGATTGAAAATTGTGGATTGAGGATTGAGGATTGACGATGAGGGCTGAGGGCGGAGAATTGAGGTTTGAGGACTGAGGACTGAGGATTGAGGATTGAGAATTGTGGATAGAGGATTGGGGATTGAAGATTGAGGATTGGGTATTGAGGATTGAGTATTGAAGATTGAGGGTTGGGTATTGCGGATTGAACATTGAGGATTGAGGATTGAGGATTGAGGATTGAGGATTGCGGACCGAAGATTGAATATTGATGATTGAAGATTGAGGATTGAGGATCGAGGGTTGTGGATTGAGGATAGAAGATTGAGGACTGGGTGTTGAGGATTGAAGAATGAGGATTGAGGATTGAGGATTGAGGATTGAGGATTGAAGATTGAGTATTGAGGATTGAAGATTAAGGATTGAGGATTGAGGATTGAGGACTGAGTGTTGAGGATTGAGGATTGAAGATTGAGTATTGAGGATTGAAGATTAAGGATTGAGGATTGAGGATTGAGGATTGAGGATTGAAGATTGAGGTTTGGGGACTGAGCGTTGAGGGTTGAGTGATGAGAATTGATGATTGTGGATAGAGATTTGAAGATTGCAGATTGAGTATTGAGTATTGAAAGCTTTGAATTGATGATATTCTATTGAGGATTGAGGATTGACAGCTGATTGTTGAGGACTGAGGGCTGAAGACTGAGGATTCAGGATTGAGGAATCAGGATTGAGGTTTGAGGATTGAGGATTGATGATTGAGGATTGTGGATTGAGGATTGAGAATTGAAGATTGAGGATTGAGGATTGAGGGTTGTGGATTGAGGACGAGGAATGAGGGTTGAGTATTGATGTTTGAGGTCTGAGGATTGAGGATTGAGGATTGAGAATTGAGGATTGAGGATTGAGGATGGAAGATTGAGGATTGGGTATTGAGGATTGAAGAATGAGGATTGAGGATTGAGGACTGAGGATTGAGGATTGAAGATTGAGTATTGAGGATTGAAGTCTGAGGATTGAGGATTGAGTATTCAAGATTGAGTATTTGGCACTGAGGGTTGAAGATTGAGGATTGACTATTGAGGATTGAGGATTGAGGATTGAGGATTGAGGATTGAAGATTGAGGATAGGGTATTGAGGATTGAAGAATGAGGATTGAGGATTGAGGATTGAGGATTGAGGATTGAAGATCGAGGATTGGGTATTGATGATTGAAGAATGAGGATTGAGGATTGAGGATTGAGGATTGAGGATTGAAGATTGAGTATTGAGGATTGAAGTTTGAGGATTGAGGATTGAGTATTCAAGATTGAGGATTTGGCACTGAGAGTTGAAGATTGAGGATTGACCATTGAGGATTGAGGATTGAGGATTGGGGATTGAGGATTGAAGATTGAGGATTGAGTATTGAGGATTGAAGAATGAGGATTGAGGGTTGAGGGTTGAGGATTGAGGATTGAGGATTGGAGATTGAGTATTGAGGACGGAAGATTGACGATTGAGGATTGAGGATTGAGGATTGAGGGTTGAGGATAGAGGATTGAGGATTGAAGATTGAGTATTGAGGATTGAAGGTTGAGGATTGAGGATTGAGGAATGAGGATTGAGGATTGAAGATTGAGTATTGAGGATGGAAGATTGACGATTGAGGATTGAGGATTGAGGATTGAGGATTGAGGATTGAGGATTGAGGATTGAAGGTTGAGTATTGAGGATTGAAGATTGAGGATTGAGTGTTCAGGATTGAGGATTGAGGATTGAGGGTTGAAGATTGAGTATTGAGGATTGAAGATTAAGATTGAGGATTGAGGATTGAGGATTGAAGATTGAGTATTGAGGATTGAAGATTAAGATTGAGGATTGAGGATGGAGGATTGACGATTGAAGGTTGAGGATTGTGGACTGAGTATTGAGGGTTGAGTGATGAGAATTGATGTTTGTGTATAGAAATCTGAAGATTGCAGATTGAGTATTGAGTATTGAAAACTGTGAATTGAGGACGTTCTATTGAGGATTGAGGATTGAGAAATGATTGTTGAGGACTCAGGGCTGAAGATTGAGGATTCAGGTTTGAGGATTCAGGATTGAGGTTTGAGGACTGAGGATTGAGGATTGAGGATTGAGGATTGAGGATTGAGGATTGAGGATTGAAGACTGAGGATTGGGTATTGAGGATTGGACGTTGAGGATTGAGGGTTGAGGATTGAGGATTGAGGATTGAGGATAGTGGATTGAAGATTGAATATTAATGATTGAAGATTGAGGATTGAGGATTGAGGATTGAGAATTGAGGATTGAGGATTGAGGATTGAGGATTGAAGATTGAGGATTCGGTATTGATAATTGAAGAATGAGATTGAGGACTCAGGACAGAGGATTGAGGATTGCAGATTGAGTATTGAGGATTGTAGATTGAGGATTGAGGATTGAGGATTGAAAATTGAGGATTGAGGATTGAGGATTGAGGATTGAGGATTGAAGATTGAGTATTGAGGATTGAAGATTAAGATTGAGGATTGAGGACTGAGGATTGGGGATTGAAGATTGAGGATTGGGGACAGCGTACTGAGGGTTGAGTGATGAGAATTGATGTTTGTGGATAGAGATCTGAAGTTTGCAGATTGAGTATTGAGTATTGAAAGCTGTGAATTGAGGACATTCTATTGAGGATTGAGGATTGACAACTGATTGCGTAGGACTCAGGGCTGAAGATTGAGGATTCATGATTGAAAGATTCAGGATTGAGGTTTGAGGACTGAGGATTGAGGAGTGAGTATTGAGGATTCAGGATTGTGGATTGAAGACTGCGGATTGGGTATTGAGTATTGAAGATTGAGGATTGAGGATTGAGAATTGAGGATTGAGGATTGAAGATTGAGTATTGAGGATTGAAGTTTGAGGATTGAGGATTGAGTATTCAAGATTGAGTATTTGGCACTGAGGGTTGAAGATTGAGGATTGACTATTGAGGATTGAGGATTGAGGATTGAGGTTTGAGGATTGAAGATTGAGGATAGGGTATTGAGGATTGAAGAATGAGGATTGAGGATTGAGGATTGAGCATTGAGGATTGAAGATTGAGGATTGGGTATTAATGGTTAAAGAATGAGGATTTAGGATTGAGGATTGAGGATTGAGGATTGAAGATTGAGGATTGAAGATTGAGTATTGAGGATGGAAGATTGACGATTGAGGATTGAGGATTGAGGATTGAGGGTTGAGGATAGAGGATTGAGGATTGAAGATTGAGTATTGAGGATTGAAGATTGAGGATTGAGGATTGAGGAATGAGGATTGAGGATTGAAGATTGAGTATTGAGGATGGAAGATTGACGATTGAGGATTGAGGATTGAGGATTGAGGATTGAGGATTGAGGATTGAGTATTGAAGATTGAGTATTCAGGATTGAAGATTGAGGATTGAGGGTTGAGGATAGAGGATTGAGGATTGAAGATTGAGTATTGAGGATTGAAGATTGAGGATTGAGGATTGAGGGTTGATGATTGAGGATTGAGGATTGAAGATTGAGGATTGGGGACTGAGCATTGAGGGTTGAGTGATGAGAATTGATGTTTGTGGATAGAGATCTGAAGGTTGCAGGTTGAGTATTGAGTATTGAAAACTGTGAATTGAGGACATTCTATTGAGGATTGAGGATTGACAACTGATTGTGTAGGACTGAGGGCTGAAGATTGAGGATTCAGGATTGAGGATTCAGAATTGACGTTTGAGGACAGGGGATTGAGGATTGAAGATTGAGTATCGAGGATGGAAGATTCAGGATTTAGGATTGAGGATTGAGGATTGAGGATGAGGGCTGAGGGTTGAGGATTGAGGATGAGGGCTGAGGGTTGAGGATTGAGGTTTGAGGACTGAGGACTGAGGATTGAGGATAGATGATTGAGGATTGTAGATTGAAGATTGAATATTAATGATTGAAGATTGAGGATTGAGGATTGAGGGTTGTGGATTGAGGACGAGGACTGAGGGTTGTGTATTGATGTCTGAAGTCTGAGGATTGAGGATTGAGGATTGAGAATTGAGGATTGGGGATTGAGGATTGAAGATTGAGAATTGGGTATTGAGGATTGAAGAATGAGGATTGAGGATTGAGGATTGAGGATTGAGGATTGAAGATTGGGAACTGACGATTGAAAATTGAGTATTGAGGATTGAAGATTGAGGATTGAGGATTGAGGATTGAGGATTGAGGATTGAAGATTGAGGATTGAGGATGGAGGATTGAAGAGAGAGGAGTGAGTGTTGAGGACTGAGTTTTGAGAATTAATGTTTGAGGATTGAGATTTGATTATTGTATATTTTGGATTGAGTATTCAACCATGAGAATTCAGTATAATCTATTGAGTGTTGAGAATTGAGGATTGATTGTTGAGTATTGAGGATGGATGTCTGAGGGTTGTGTGTTGAATATTGAGGATTGAGGATTGAGGATTGAGGATTGAGGATTGAGGATTGAAGATTGAGTATTGAGGATTGAGGATTGAAAATTGGGGATTGAGGATTGAGGATTGACGATTGAGGATTGGAAATTGAGGATTGGGGACGGAGTGTTGAGGGTTGAGTTATGAGAATTGATGTTTGTGGATTGAGGTTTGAAGACTGCAGATTGAGTATTGAGTATTGAAAACTGTGAATTGATGATATTCTATTGAGGATTGAGGATTGACAACTGATTGTTGTGGACTGAGGGCTGAAGATTGAGGATTCACTATTGAGGATTCAGGATTAAGGTTTGAGGACTGAGGATTGAGGATTGATGATTGAGTATCGAGGATTGAATGTTGAGGATTGAGGTTGGAGGATGAGGGCTGACGGTTGAGGATTGGTGTTTGAGGACTGAGGACTGAGGATTGAGGATTGAGAATTGAGGATTGAGGACTGAGGATTGAAGATTGAGGATTGGGTATTGAGGATTGAAGAATGAGGATTGAGTATTGAGGATTGAAGATTGACAATCGAGGATTGAGAATTGAGGCTTGAGGATTGAGGATTGAGAAGTGAAGATTGAGTATTGAAGATTGAATGTTGAGGATTGTCGATTGAGGACTGAGGATTGAGGATTGAATATTGAGGATTGGGGACTGAGTGTTGAGGGTTGAGTGATGAGAATTGATGTTTGTGGACAGAGATTTGAACATTGCAGATTGAAAACTGAGTATTGATCACTGTGAATTGATGATATCCTATTGAGGATTGAGGATTGACAACTGATTGTTGAGGACTGTGGGCTGAAGATTGAGGATTCAGGATTGAGGATACAGGATTGAGGTTTGAGGACAGACGATTGAGGATTGAAGATTGAGGATTGAGGATTGTGTGTTGTGGATTGAGGACGAGGACTGAGGGTTGAGTATTGATGTTTGAGGTCTGAGGATTGAGGATTGAGGATTGTGAATTGTGGATTGAGGATTGAGGATTGAAGATTGAGGACTGGGTGTTGAGGATTGAAGAATGAGGATTGAGGATTGAGGATTGAGGATTGAGGATTGAAGATTGAGTATTGAGGATTGAAGATTGAGGATTGAGGATTGAGGATTGAGGACTGAGTGTTGAGGATTGAGGATTGAAGATTGAGTATTGAGGATTGAAGATTAAGGATTGAGGATTGAGGATTGAGGATTGAGGATTGAGGATTGAGGATTGAGGATTGAGGATTGAAGATTGAGGATTGGGTATTGAGGATTGAAGAATGAGGATTGAGGATTGAGGACTGAGGATTGAGGATTGAAGATTGAGTATTGAGGATTGAAGTCTGAGGATTGAGGATTGAGTATTCAAGATTGAGTATTTGGCACTGAGGGTTGAAGATTGAGGATTGACTATTGAGGATTGAGGATTGAGGATTGAGGATTGAGGATTGAAGATTGAGGATAGGGTATTGAGGATTGAAGAATGAGGATTGAGGATTGAGGATTGAGGATTGAGGATTGAAGATTGAGGATTGGGTATTGATGATTGAAGAATGAGGATTGAGGATTGAGGATTGAGTATTGAGGATTGAAGATTGAGTATTGAGGATTGAAGTTTGAGGATTGAGGATTGAGTATTCAAGATTGAGGATTTGGCACTGAGAGTTGAAGATTGAGGATTGACCATTGAGGACTGAGGATTGGGGATTGAGGATTGAGGATTGAGGATTGAAGGTTGAGTATTGAGGATTGAAGATTGAGGATTGAGTGTTCAGGATTGAGGATTGAGGATTGAGGGTTGAAGATTGAGTATTGAGGATTGAAGTCTGAGGATTGAGGATTGAGTATTCAAGATTGAGTATTTGGCACTGAGGGTTGAAGATTGAGGATTGACTATTGAGGATTGAGGATTGAGGATTGAGGATTGAGGATTGAAGATTGAGGATAGGGTATTGAGGATTGAAGAATGAGGATTGAGGATTGAGGATTGAGGATTGAGGATTGAAGATTGAGGATTGGGTATTGATGATTGAAGAATGAGGATTGAGGATTGAGGATTGAGGATTGAGGATTGAAGATTGAGTATTGAGGATTGAAGTTTGAGGATTGAGGATTGAGTATTCAAGATTGAGGATTTGGCACTGAGAGTTGAAGATTGAGGATTGACCATTGAGGATTGAGGATTGAGGATTGAGGATTGAGGATTGAAGATTGAGGATTGAGTATTGAGGATTGAAGAATGAGGATTGAGGGTTGAGGGTTGAGGATTGAGGATTGAGGATTGGAGATTGAGTATTGAGGATGGAAGATTGACGATTGAGGATTGAGGATTGAGGATTGAGGGTTGAGGATAGAGGATTGAGGATTGAAGATTGAGTATTGAGGATTGAAGGTTGAGGATTGAGGATTGAGGAATGAGGATTGAGGATTGAAGATTGAGTATTGAGGATGGAAGATTGACGATTGAGGACTGAGGATTGAGGATTGAGGATTGAGGATTGAGGATTGAGGATTGAAGGTTGAGTATTGAGGATTGAAGATTGAGGATTGAGTGTTCAGGATTGAGGATTGAGGATTGAGGGTTGAAGATTGAGTATTGAGGATTGAAGGTTAAGATTGAGGATTGAGGATTGAGGATTGAAGATTGAGTATTGAGGATTGAAGATTAAGATTGAGGATTGAGGATGGAGGATTGACGATTGAAGGTTGAGGATTGTGGACTGAGTATTGAGGGTTGAGTGATGAGAATTGATGTTTGTGTATAGAAATCTGAAGATTGCAGATTGAGTATTGAGTATTGAAAACTGTGAATTGAGGACGTTCTATTGAGGATTGAGGATTGAGAAATGATTGTTGAGGACTCAGGGCTGAAGATTGAGGATTCAGGTTTGAGGATTCAGGATTGAGGTTTGAGGACTGAGGATTGAGGATTGAGGATTGAGGATTGAGGATTGAGGATTGAGGATTGAAGACTGAGGATTGGGTATTGAGGATTGGACGTTGAGGATTGAGGGTTGAGGATTGAGGATTGAGGATTGAGGATTGTGGATTGAAGATTGAATATTAATGATTGAAGATTGAGTATTGAGGATTGAGGATTGAGAATTGAGGATTGAGGATTGAGGATTGAGGATTGAAGATTGAGGATTCGGTATTGATAATTGAAGAATGAGATTGAGGACTCAGGACTGAGGATTGAGGATTGCAGATTGAGTATTGAGGATTGTAGATTGAGGATTGAGGATTGAGGATTGAAGATTGAGGATTGAGGATTGAGGATTGAGGATTGAGGATTGAAGATTGAGTATTGAGGATTGAAGATTAAGATTGAGGATTGAGGACTGAGGATTGGGGATTGAAGATTGAGGATTGGGGACAGCGTACTGAGGGTTGAGTGATGAGAATTGATGTTTGTGGATAGAGATCTGAAGTTTGCAGATTGAGTATTGAGTATTGAAAGCTGTGAATTGAGGACATTCTATTGAGGATTGAGGATTGACAACTGATTGCGTAGGACTCAGGGCTGAAGATTGAGGATTCATGATTGAAAGATTCAGGATTGAGGTTTGAGGACTGAGGATTGAGGAGTGAGTATTGAGGATTCAGGATTGTGGATTGAAGACTGCGGATTGGGTATTGAGTATTGAAGATTGAGGATTGAGGATTGAGAATTGAGGATTGAGGATTGAAGATTGAGTATTGAGGATTGAAGTTTGAGGATTGAGGATTGAGTATTCAAGATTGAGTATTTGGCACTGAGGGTTGAAGATTGAGGATTGACTATTGAGGATTGAGGATTGAGGATTGAGGTTTGAGGATTGAAGATTGAGGATAGGGTATTGAGGATTGAAGAATGAGGATTGAGGATTGAGGATTGAGCATTGAGGATTGAAGATTGAGGATTGGGTATTAATGGTTAAAGAATGAGGATTTAGGATTGAGGATTGAGGATTGAGGATTGAGGATTGAAGATTGAGGATTGAAGATTGAGTATTGAGGATGGAAGATTGACGATTGAGGATTGAGGATTGAGGATTGAGGGTTGTGGATTGAGGACGAGGACTGAGGGTTGAGTATTGATGTTTGAGGTCTGAGGATTGAGGATTGAGGATTGAGAATTGAGGATTGAGGATTGAGGATTGAGAATTGAGGATTGAGGATTGAGGATGGAAGATTGAGGATTGGGTATTGAGGATTGAAGAATGAGGATTGAGGATTGAGGATTGAAAATTGAGGATTGAGGATTGAGGATTGAAGATTGAGTATTGAGGATGGAAGATTGACGATTGAGGATTGAGGATTGAGGATTGAGGATTGAGGATTGAGGATTGAGTATTGAAGATTGAGTATTCAGGATTGAAGATTGAGGATTGAGGGTTGAGGATAGAGGATTGAGGATTGAAGATTGAGTATTGAGGATTGAAGATTGAGGATTGAGGATTGAGGGTTGATGATTGAGGATTGAGGATTGAAGATTGAGGATTGGGGACTGAGCATTGAGGGTTGAGTGATGAGAATTGATGTTTGTGGATAGAGATCTGAAGGTTGCAGGTTGAGTATTGAGTATTGAAGACTGTGAATTGAGGACATTCTATTGAGGATTGAGGATTGACAACTGATTGTGTAGGACTGAGGGCTGAAGATTGAGGATTCAGGATTGAGGATTCAGAATTGACGTTTGAGGACAGGGGATTGAGGATTGAAGATTGAGTATCGAGGATGGAAGATTCAGGATTTAGGATTGAGGATTGAGGATTGAGGATGAGGGCTGAGGGTTGAGGATTGAGGATGAGGGCTGAGGGTTGAGGATTGAGGTTTGAGGACTGAGGACTGAGGATTGAGGATAGATGATTGAGGATTGTAGATTGAAGATTGAATATTAATGATTGAAGATTGAGGATTGAGGATTGAGGGTTGTGGATTGAGGACGAGGACTGAGGGTTGAGTATTGATGTCTGAAGTCTGAGGATTGAGGATTGAGGATTGAGAATTGAGGATTGGGGATTGAGGATTGAAGATTGAGAATTGGGTATTGAGGATTGAAGAATGAGGATTGAGGATTGAGGATTGAGGATTGAGGATTGAAGATTGGGAACTGACGATTGAAAATTGAGTATTGAGGATTGAAGATTGAGGATTGAGGATTGAGGATTGAGGATTGAGGATTGAAGATTGAGGATTGAGGATGGAGGATTGAAGAGAGAGGAGTGAGTGTTGAGGACTGAGTTTTGAGAATTAATGTTTGAGGATTGAGATTTGATTATTGTATATTTTGGATTGAGTTTTCAACCGTGAGAATTCAGTATAATCTATTGAGTGTTGAGAATTGAGGATTGATGGTTGAGTATTGAGGATGGATGGCTGAGGGTTGTGTGTTGAATATTGAGGATTGAGGATTGAGGATTGAGGATTGAGGATTGAGGATTGAAGATTGAGTATTGAGGATTGAGGATTGAGGAATGAAGATTGAGGATTGGGGACGGAGTGTCGAGGGTTGAGTGATGAGAATTGATGTTTGTGAATAGAGATTTGAAGATTGCAGATTGAGTATTGAGTATTGAAAACTGTGAATTGATGATATTCTATTGACGATTGAGGATTGAGGATTGATGATTGAGGATTAGGGCTGAGGGTTGAGGATTGAGGTTTGAGGACTGAGGACTGAGGAATGAGGATTGAGAATTGAGGATTGAAGAGTGAGGATTGGGTATTGAGGATTGAAGATTGAGGATTGAGGATTGAGGATTGAAGATTGAGTATTGAGGATTGGAGATGGAGGATTGAGGATTGATCATTTAGGATTGAGGATTGAGGATTGAGGATTGAAGGTTGAGTATTGAGGATTGAAGATTGAGGATTGAGGATTGAGGATTGTAGATTGACGACTGAGTGTTGAGGTTTGAGTGATGAGAATTGACGGTTGTGTATTGAGATTTGAAGATTGAAGAATGCGGATTGAGTATTGAAAACTGTGAATTCAGGATATTCTATTGAGGATTGAGGATTGACAATTGATTGTTGAGGACTGAGGGCTGAAGAATGAGGATTCAGGGTTGAGGATTCGTGATTGAGTTTTGAGGACTGAGGATTGAGGGTTGAGTATTGAGGATTGAGGATTGACGCTTCAGGATTGAGGATTGAGGATGGAGGATTGAAGAGAGAGGACTGAGTGTTGAGGATTGAGTGTTGAGGATTGATGTTTGGGGATTGAGATTTGATTATTGAATAATGTGGATTGAGTATTAAACCATGAGAATTCAGGATATTCTATTGAGTGTTGATAATTGAGGATTGATGGTTGGGTATTGAGAATTGATGGTTGAGGGTTGTGTGTTGAATATTGAGGATTGAGGATTGAGAATTGAGGATTGATGGTTGAGTATTGAGGATTGAGGAATGAGGATTGAGGATTGAGTATTGAAGATTGAGGTGGATGATTGAGGATTGAGGATTGAGGATTGAGGATTGAGGATTGAGGATTGAGGATTGAGATTTGAGGACTGAGGATTGAGGATTGAGGATTGAGGATTGGGTATTGAGGATTGAGGAATGAGGATTGAGGATTGAGGATCGAGGATTGAGGATTGAAGATTGAGTATTGAGGATTGAAGATTGAGGATTGAGTATTGAGGATTCAGGATGAAGGATTGAGGATTGAGGATTGAGGATTGAAGATTGAGTATTGAGGATTGAATATTGAGGATTGAGGATTGAGGATTGAGAATTGAGCATTGAGGATTCAGGATTGAAGATTGAGGATTGTGTATTGAGGATTGAAGAATGAGGATTGAGTATTGAGCATTGAGGATTGAGGATTGAAGATTGATGGTAGAGTATTGAGGACTGAGGATTGAGGATTGAAGATTGAGTATTCAGGATTCAGAATTGAGGTTTGAGGACTGAGGATTGAGGATTGAAGATTGAGTATTGAGGATTGAAGATTGAGGATTGAGGATTGAGGATTGAGTATTGAGGATGAGGTCTGAGGGCTGAGGTTTGAGGTTTGAGGACGGAGGACTGAGGGTTGAGGATTGAGGAATGAGGATGAGGGCTGAGAGTTGAGGATTGTGGTTTGTGGACTGAGGACTGAGCATTGAGGATTGAGGATTGAGGATTGAGGATTGAGAATTGGGCATTGAGAATTGAGAATGAGGACTGAGGGTTGAGGATTGAGGTTTGAGGAACGAGGATTGAGGATTGAGGATTGAGGAGTGAGGATTCACGATTGAGAATTGAAGATTGAGAATTGATGACTGAGGATTGAGGATTGAGGATTGAAGATTGAGTATTGAGGATTGAATATTGAGGGTTGAGGATTGGGGATTGAGAATTGAGCATTGAGGGTTCAGGATTGATGATTGAGGTTTGGGTATTGAGGATTGAAGAATGAGGATTGAGTATTGAGCATTGAGGATTGAGGATTGAAGATTGATGGTAGAGTATTGACGACTGAGGATTGAGGATTGAAGATTGAGTATTCAGGATTCAGAATTGAGGTTTGAGGACTGAGGATTGAGGATTGAAGATTGAGTATTGAGGATTGAAGATTGAGGATTGAGGATTGAGGATTGAGTATTGAGGATGAGGTCTGAGGGCTGAGGTTTGAGGTTTGAGGACGGAGGACTGAGGGTTGAGGATTGAGGAATGAGGATGAGGGCTGAGGTTTGAGGATTGTGGTTTGAGGACTGAGGACTGAGGATTGAGGATTGAGAATTGAGGATTGAGGATTGAGGATTGAAGATTGAGGATTGGGTATTGAGGATTGAAGAATGAGGATTGAGGATTGAGGATTGAGGATTCAGGATTGAAGATTGAGTATTGAGGATTGAAGACTGACGATTGAGGATTGAGAATTGAGGATTGAGGATTGAGGATTGAAGATTGATTATTGAGGATTGAAAATTGTGGATTGAGGATTGAGGATTGACGATGAGGGCTGAGGGCGGAGAATTGAGGTTTGAGGACTGAGGACTGAGGATTGAGGATTGAGAATTGTGGATAGAGGATTGGGGATTGAAGATTGAGGATTGGGTATTGAGGATTGAGTATTGAAGATTGAGGGTTGGGTATTGCGGATTGAACATTGAGGATTGAGGATTGAGGATTGAGGATTGAGGATTGCGGACCGAAGATTGAATATTGATGATTGAAGATTGAGGATTGAGGATCGAGGGTTGTGGATTGAGGATAGAAGATTGAGGACTGGGTGTTGAGGATTGAAGAATGAGGATTGAGGATTGAGGATTGAGGATTGAGGATTGAAGATTGAGTATTGAGGATTGAAGATTAAGGATTGAGGATTGAGGATTGAGGACTGAGTGTTGAGGATTGAGGATTGAAGATTGAGTATTGAGGATTGAAGATTAAGGATTGAGGATTGAGGATTGAGGATTGAGGATTGAAGATTGAGGTTTGGGGACTGAGCGTTGAGGGTTGAGTGATGAGAATTGATGATTGTGGATAGAGATTTGAAGATTGCAGATTGAGTATTGAGTATTGAAAGCTTTGAATTGATGATATTCTATTGAGGATTGAGGATTGACAGCTGATTGTTGAGGACTGAGGGCTGAAGACTGAGGATTCAGGATTGAGGAATCAGGATTGAGGTTTGAGGATTGAGGATTGATGATTGAGGATTGTGGATTGAGGATTGAGAATTGAAGATTGAGGATTGAGGATTGAGGGTTGTGGATTGAGGACGAGGAATGAGGGTTGAGTATTGATGTTTGAGGTCTGAGGATTGAGGATTGAGGATTGAGAATTGAGGATTGAGGATTGAGGATTGAGGATTGAAGATTGAGTATTGAGGATTGAAGTCTGAGGATTGAGGATTGAGTATTCAAGATTGAGTATTTGGCACTGAGGGTTGAAGATTGAGGATTGACTATTGAGGATTGAGGATTGAGGATTGAGGATTGAGGATTGAAGATTGAGGATAGGGTATTGAGGATTGAAGAATGAGGATTGAGGATTGAGGATTGAGGATTGAGGATTGAAGATTGAGGATTGGGTATTGATGATTGAAGAATGAGGATTGAGGATTGAGGATTGAGGATTGAGGATTGAAGATTGAGTATTGAGGATTGAAGTTTGAGGATTGAGGATTGAGTATTCAAGATTGAGGATTTGGCACTGAGAGTTGAAGATTGAGGATTGACCATTGAGGATTGAGGATTGAGGATTGGGGATTGAGGATTGAAGATTGAGGATTGAGTATTGAGGATTGAAGAATGAGGATTGAGGGTTGAGGGTTGAGGATTGAGGATTGAGGATTGGAGATTGAGTATTGAGGACGGAAGATTGACGATTGAGGATTGAGGATTGAGGATTGAGGGTTGAGGATAGAGGATTGAGGATTGAAGATTGAGTATTGAGGATTGAAGGTTGAGGATTGAGGATTGAGGAATGAGGATTGAGGATTGAAGATTGAGTATTGAGGATGGAAGATTGACGATTGAGGATTGAGGATTGAGGATTGAGGATTGAGGATTGAGGATTGAGGATTGAAGGTTGAGTATTGAGGATTGAAGATTGAGGATTGAGTGTTCAGGATTGAGGATTGAGGATTGAGGGTTGAAGATTGAGTATTGAGGATTGAAGATTAAGATTGAGGATTGAGGATTGAGGATTGAAGATTGAGTATTGAGGATTGAAGATTAAGATTGAGGATTGAGGATGGAGGATTGACGATTGAAGGTTGAGGATTGTGGACTGAGTATTGAGGGTTGAGTGATGAGAATTGATGTTTGTGTATAGAAATCTGAAGATTGCAGATTGAGTATTGAGTATTGAAAACTGTGAATTGAGGACGTTCTATTGAGGATTGAGGATTGAGAAATGATTGTTGAGGACTCAGGGCTGAAGATTGAGGATTCAGGTTTGAGGATTCAGGATTGAGGTTTGAGGACTGAGGATTGAGGATTGAGGATTGAGGATTGAGGATTGAGGATTGAGGATTGAAGACTGAGGATTGGGTATTGAGGATTGGACGTTGAGGATTGAGGGTTGAGGATTGAGGATTGAGGATTGAGGATAGTGGATTGAAGATTGAATATTAATGATTGAAGATTGAGGATTGAGGATTGAGGATTGAGAATTGAGGATTGAGGATTGAGGATTGAGGATTGAAGATTGAGGATTCGGTATTGATAATTGAAGAATGAGAATGAGGACTCAGGACTGAGGATTGAGGATTGCAGATTGAGTATTGAGGATTGTAGATTGAGGATTGAGGATTGAGGATTGAAAATTGAGGATTGAGGATTGAGGATTGAGGATTGAGGATTGAAGATTGAGTATTGAGGATTGAAGATTAAGATTGAGGATTGAGGACTGAGGATTGGGGATTGAAGATTGAGGATTGGGGACAGCGTACTGAGGGTTGAGTGATGAGAATTGATGTTTGTGGATAGAGATCTGAAGTTTGCAGATTGAGTATTGAGTATTGAAAGCTGTGAATTGAGGACATTCTATTGAGGATTGAGGATTGACAACTGATTGCGTAGGACTCAGGGCTGAAGATTGAGGATTCATGATTGAAAGATTCAGGATTGAGGTTTGAGGACTGAGGATTGAGGAGTGAGTATTGAGGATTCAGGATTGTGGATTGAAGACTGCGGATTGGGTATTGAGTATTGAAGATTGAGGATTGAGGATTGAGAATTGAGGATTGAGGATTGAAGATTGAGTATTGAGGATTGAAGTTTGAGGATTGAGGATTGAGTATTCAAGATTGAGTATTTGGCACTGAGGGTTGAAGATTGAGGATTGACTATTGAGGATTGAGGATTGAGGATTGAGGTTTGAGGATTGAAGATTGAGGATAGGGTATTGAGGATTGAAGAATGAGGATTGAGGATTGAGGATTGAGCATTGAGGATTGAAGATTGAGGATTGGGTATTAATGGTTAAAGAATGAGGATTTAGGATTGAGGATTGAGGATTGAGGATTGAAGATTGAGGATTGAAGATTGAGTATTGAGGATGGAAGATTGACGATTGAGGATTGAGGATTGAGGATTGAGGGTTGAGGATAGAGGATTGAGGATTGAAGATTGAGTATTGAGGATTGAAGATTGAGGATTGAGGATTGAGGAATGAGGATTGAGGATTGAAGATTGAGTATTGAGGATGGAAGATTGACGATTGAGGATTGAGGATTGAGGATTGAGGATTGAGGATTGAGGATTGAGTATTGAAGATTGAGTATTCAGGATTGAAGATTGAGGATTGAGGGTTGAGGATAGAGGATTGAGGATTGAAGATTGAGTATTGAGGATTGAAGATTGAGGATTGAGGATTGAGGGTTGATGATTGAGGATTGAGGATTGAAGATTGAGGATTGGGGACTGAGCATTGAGGGTTGAGTGATGAGAATTGATGTTTGTGGATAGAGATCTGAAGGTTGCAGGTTGAGTATTGAGTATTGAAAACTGTGAATTGAGGACATTCTATTGAGGATTGAGGATTGACAACTGATTGTGTAGGACTGAGGGCTGAAGATTGAGGATTCAGGATTGAGGATTCAGAATTGACGTTTGAGGACAGGGGATTGAGGATTGAAGATTGAGTATCGAGGATGGAAGATTCAGGATTTAGGATTGAGGATTGAGGATTGAGGATGAGGGCTGAGGGTTGAGGATTGAGGATGAGGGCTGAGGGTTGAGGATTGAGGTTTGAGGACTGAGGACTGAGGATTGAGGATAGATGATTGAGGATTGTAGATTGAAGATTGAATATTAATGATTGAAGATTGAGGATTGAGGATTGAGGGTTGTGGATTGAGGACGAGGACTGAGGGTTGTGTATTGATGTCTGAAGTCTGAGGATTGAGGATTGAGGATTGAGAATTGAGGATTGGGGATTGAGGATTGAAGATTGAGAATTGGGTATTGAGGATTGAAGAATGAGGATTGAGGATTGAGGATTGAGGATTGAGGATTGAAGATTGGGAACTGACGATTGAAAATTGAGTATTGAGGATTGAAGATTGAGGATTGAGGATTGAGGATTGAGGATTGAGGATTGAAGATTGAGGATTGAGGATGGAGGATTGAAGAGAGAGGAGTGAGTGTTGAGGACTGAGTTTTGAGAATTAATGTTTGAGGATTGAGATTTGATTATTGTATATTTTGGATTGAGTATTCAACCATGAGAATTCAGTATAATCTATTGAGTGTTGAGAATTGAGGATTGATTGTTGAGTATTGAGGATGGATGTCTGAGGGTTGTGTGTTGAATATTGAGGATTGAGGATTGAGGATTGAGGATTGAGGATTGAGGATTGAAGATTGAGTATTGAGGATTGAGGATTGAAAATTGGGGATTGAGGATTGAGGATTGACGATTGAGGATTGGAAATTGAGGATTGGGGACGGAGTGTTGAGGGTTGAGTTATGAGAATTGATGTTTGTGGATTGAGGTTTGAAGACTGCAGATTGAGTATTGAGTATTGAAAACTGTGAATTGATGATATTCTATTGAGGATTGAGGATTGACAACTGATTGTTGTGGACTGAGGGCTGAAGATTGAGGATTCACTATTGAGGATTCAGGATTAAGGTTTGAGGACTGAGGATTGAGGATTGATGATTGAGTATCGAGGATTGAATGTTGAGGATTGAGGTTGGAGGATGAGGGCTGACGGTTGAGGATTGGTGTTTGAGGACTGAGGACTGAGGATTGAGGATTGAGAATTGAGGATTGAGGACTGAGGATTGAAGATTGAGGATTGGGTATTGAGGATTGAAGAATGAGGATTGAGTATTGAGGATTGAAGATTGACAATCGAGGATTGAGAATTGAGGCTTGAGGATTGAGGATTGAGAAGTGAAGATTGAGTATTGAAGATTGAATGTTGAGGATTGTCGATTGAGGACTGAGGATTGAGGATTGAATATTGAGGATTGGGGACTGAGTGTTGAGGGTTGAGTGATGAGAATTGATGTTTGTGGACAGAGATTTGAACATTGCAGATTGAAAACTGAGTATTGATCACTGTGAATTGATGATATTCTATTGAGGATTGAGGATTGACAACTGATTGTTGAGGACTGTGGGCTGAAGATTGAGGATTCAGGATTGAGGATACAGGATTGAGGTTTGAGGACAGACGATTGAGGATTGAAGATTGAGGATTGAGGATTGTGTGTTGTGGATTGAGGACGAGGACTGAGGGTTGAGTATTGATGTTTGAGGTCTGAGGATTGAGGATTGAGGATTGTGAATTGTGGATTGAGGATTGAGGATTGAAGATTGAGGACTGGGTGTTGAGGATTGAAGAATGAGGATTGAGGATTGAGGATTGAGGATTGAGGATTGAAGATTGAGTATTGAGGATTGAAGATTGAGGATTGAGGATTGAGGATTGAGGACTGAGTGTTGAGGATTGAGGATTGAAGATTGAGTATTGAGGATTGAAGATTAAGGATTGAGGATTGAGGATTGAGGATTGAGGATTGAGGATTGAGGATTGAGGATTGAGGATTGAAGATTGAGGATTGGGTATTGAGGATTGAAGAATGAGGATTGAGGATTGAGGACTGAGGATTGAGGATTGAAGATTGAGTATTGAGGATTGAAGTCTGAGGATTGAGGATTGAGTATTCAAGATTGAGTATTTGGCACTGAGGGTTGAAGATTGAGGATTGACTATTGAGGATTGAGGATTGAGGATTGAGGATTGAGGATTGAAGATTGAGGATAGGGTATTGAGGATTGAAGAATGAGTATTGAGGATTGAGGATTGAGGATTGAGGATTGAAGATTGAGGATTGGGTATTGATGATTGAAGAATGAGGATTGAGGATTGAGGATTGAGTATTGAGGATTGAAGGTTGAGTATTGAGGATTGAAGTTTGAGGATTGAGGATTGAGTATTCAAGATTGAGGATTTGGCACTGAGAGTTGAAGATTGAGGATTGACCATTGAGGATTGAGGATTGAGGATTGAGGATTGAGGATTGAAGATTGAGGATTGAGTATTGAGGATTGAAGAATGAGGATTGAGGGTTGAGGGTTGAGGATTGAGGATTGAGGATTGGAGATTGAGTATTGAGGATGGAAGATTGACGATTGAGGATTGAGGATTGAGGATTGAGGGTTGAGGATAGAGGATTGAGGATTGAAGATTGAGTATTGAGGATTGAAGGTTGAGGATTGAGGATTGAGGAATGAGGATTGAGGATTGAAGATTGAGTATTGAGGATGGAAGATTGACGATTGAGGATTGAGGATTGAGGATTGAGGATTGAGGATTGAGGATTGAGGATTGAAGGTTGAGTATTGAGGATTGAAGATTGAGGATTGAGTGTTCAGGATTGAGGATTGAGGATTGAGGGTTGAAGATTGAGTATTGAGGATTGAAGATTAAGATTGAGGATTGAGGATTGAGGATTGAAGATTGAGTATTGAGGATTGAAGATTAAGATTGAGGATTGAGGATGGAGGATTGACGATTGAAGGTTGAGGATTGTGGACTGAGTATTGAGGGTTGAGTGATGAGAATTGATGTTTGTGTTTAGAAATCTGAAGATTGCAGATTGAGTATTGAGTATTGAAAACTGTGAATTGAGGACGTTCTATTGAGGATTGAGGATAGAGAAATGATTGTTGAGGACTCAGGGCTGAAGATTGAGGATTCAGGTTTGAGGATTCAGGATTGAGGTTTGAGGACTGAGGATTGAGGATTGAGGATTGAGGATTGAGGATTGAGGATTGAGGATTGAAGACTGAGGATTGGGTATTGAGGATTGGACGTTGAGGATTGAGGGTTGAGGATTGAGGATTGAGGATTGAGGATTGTGGATTGAAGATTGAATATTAATGATTGAAGATTGAGTATTGAGGATTGAGGATTGAGAATTGAGGATTGAGGATTGAGGATTGAGGATTGAAGATTGAGGATTCGGTATTGATAATTGAAGAATGAGATTGAGGACTCAGGACTGAGGATTGAGGATTGCAGATTGAGTATTGAGGATTGTAGATTGAGGATTGAGGATTGAGGATTGAAGATTGAGGATTGAGGATTGAGGATTGAGGATTGAGGATTGAAGATTGAGTATTGAGGATTGAAGATTAAGATTGAGGATTGAGGACTGAGGATTGGGGATTGAGGATTGAGGATTGAGGATTGAAGGTTGAGTATTGAGGATTGAAGATTGAGGATTGAGTGTTCAGGATTGAGGATTGAGGATTGAGGGTTGAAGATTGAGTATTGAGGATTGAAGTCTGAGGATTGAGGATTGAGTATTCAAGATTGAGTATTTGGCACTGAGGGTTGAAGATTGAGGATTGACTATTGAGGATTGAGGATTGAGGATTGAGGATTGAGGATTGAAGATTGAGGATAGGGTATTGAGGATTGAAGAATGAGGATTGAGGATTGAGGATTGAGGATTGAGGATTGAAGATTGAGGATTGGGTATTGATGATTGAAGAATGAGGATTGAGGATTGAGGATTGAGGATTGAGGATTGAAGATTGAGTATTGAGGATTGAAGTTTGAGGATTGAGGATTGAGTATTCAAGATTGAGGATTTGGCACTGAGAGTTGAAGATTGAGGATTGACCATTGAGGATTGAGGATTGAGGATTGAGGATTGAGGATTGAAGATTGAGGATTGAGTATTGAGGATTGAAGAATGAGGATTGAGGGTTGAGGGTTGAGGATTGAGGATTGAGGATTGGAGATTGAGTATTGAGGATGGAAGATTGACGATTGAGGATTGAGGATTGAGGATTGAGGGTTGAGGATAGAGGATTGAGGATTGAAGATTGAGTATTGAGGATTGAAGGTTGAGGATTGAGGATTGAGGAATGAGGATTGAGGATTGAAGATTGAGTATTGAGGATGGAAGATTGACGATTGAGGACTGAGGATTGAGGATTGAGGATTGAGGATTGAGGATTGAGGATTGAAGGTTGAGTATTGAGGATTGAAGATTGAGGATTGAGTGTTCAGGATTGAGGATTGAGGATTGAGGGTTGAAGATTGAGTATTGAGGATTGAAGGTTAAGATTGAGGATTGAGGATTGAGGATTGAAGATTGAGTATTGAGGATTGAAGATTAAGATTGAGGATTGAGGATGGAGGATTGACGATTGAAGGTTGAGGATTGTGGACTGAGTATTGAGGGTTGAGTGATGAGAATTGATGTTTGTGTATAGAAATCTGAAGATTGCAGATTGAGTATTGAGTATTGAAAACTGTGAATTGAGGACGTTCTATTGAGGATTGAGGATTGAGAAATGATTGTTGAGGACTCAGGGCTGAAGATTGAGGATTCAGGTTTGAGGATTCAGGATTGAGGTTTGAGGACTGAGGATTGAGGATTGAGGATTGAGGATTGAGGATTGAGGATTGAGGATTGAAGACTGAGGATTGGGTATTGAGGATTGGACGTTGAGGATTGAGGGTTGAGGATTGAGGATTGAGGATTGTGGATTGAAGATTGAATATTAATGATTGAAGATTGAGTATTGAGGATTGAGGATTGAGAATTGAGGATTGAGGATTGAGGATTGAGGATTGAAGATTGAGGATTCGGTATTGATAATTGAAGAATGAGATTGAGGACTCAGGACTGAGGATTGAGGATTGCAGATTGAGTATTGAGGATTGTAGATTGAGGATTGAGGATTGAGGATTGAAGATTGAGGATTGAGGATTGAGGATTGAGGATTGAGGATTGAAGATTGAGTATTGAGGATTGAAGATTAAGATTGAGGATTGAGGACTGAGGATTGGGGATTGAAGATTGAGGATTGGGGACAGCGTACTGAGGGTTGAGTGATGAGAATTGATGTTTGTGGATAGAGATCTGAAGTTTGCAGATTGAGTATTGAGTATTGAAAGCTGTGAATTGAGGACATTCTATTGAGGATTGAGGATTGACAACTGATTGCGTAGGACTCAGGGCTGAAGATTGAGGATTCATGATTGAAAGATTCAGGATTGAGGTTTGAGGACTGAGGATTGAGGAGTGAGTATTGAGGATTCAGGATTGTGGATTGAAGACTGCGGATTGGGTATTGAGTATTGAAGATTGAGGATTGAGGATTGAGAATTGAGGATTGAGGATTGAAGATTGAGTATTGAGGATTGAAGTTTGAGGATTGAGGATTGAGTATTCAAGATTGAGTATTTGGCACTGAGGGTTGAAGATTGAGGATTGACTATTGAGGATTGAGGATTGAGGATTGAGGTTTGAGGATTGAAGATTGAGGATAGGGTATTGAGGATTGAAGAATGAGGATTGAGGATTGAGGATTGAGCATTGAGGATTGAAGATTGAGGATTGGGTATTAATGGTTAAAGAATGAGGATTTAGGATTGAGGATTGAGGATTGAGGATTGAGGATTGAAGATTGAGGATTGAAGATTGAGTATTGAGGATGGAAGATTGACGATTGAGGATTGAGGATTGAGGATTGAGGGTTGAGGATAGAGGATTGAGGATTGAAGATTGAGTATTGAGGATTGAAGATTGAGGATTGAGGATTGAGGAATGAGGATTGAGGATTGAAGATTGAGTATTGAGGATGGAAGATTGACGATTGAGGATTGAGGATTGAGGATTGAGGATTGAGGATTGAGGATTGAGGATTGAGTATTGAAGATTGAGTATTCAGGATTGAAGATTGAGGATTGAGGGTTGAGGATAGAGGATTGAGGATTGAAGATTGAGTATTGAGGATTGAAGATTGAGTATTGAGGATTGAGGGTTGATGATTGAGGATTGAGGATTGAAGATTGAGGATTGGGGACTGAGCATTGAGGGTTGAGTGATGAGAATTGATGTTTGTGGATAGAGATCTGAAGGTTGCAGGTTGAGTATTGAGTATTGAAAACTGTGAATTGAGGACATTCTATTGAGGATTGAGGATTGACAACTGATTGTGTAGGACTGAGGGCTGAAGATTGAGGATTCAGGATTGAGGATTCAGAATTGACGTTTGAGGACAGGGGATTGAGGATTGAAGATTGAGTATTGAGGATGGAAGATTCAGGATTTAGGATTGAGGATTGAGGATTGAAGGTTGTGGATTGAGGACGAGGACTGAGGGTTGAGTATTGATGTCTGAAGTCTGAGGATTGAGGATTGAGGATTGAGAATTGAGGATTGGGGATTGAGGATTGAAGACTGAGAATTGGGTATTGAGGATTGAAGAATGAGGACTGAGGATTGAGGATTGAGGATTGAGGATTGAAGATTGAGGACTGACGATTGAAAATTGAGTATTGAGGATTGAAGATTGAGGATTGAGGATTGAGGATTGAGGATTGAGGATTGAAGATTGAGGATTGAGGATTGAGTATTTAGTATTGAGTATTGAAGATTGAGGATTGAGGATTGAGGATCGAGGATTGACGATTGAATATTGAGGATTGAGGATTGAGGATTGAGGATTGTGGATTGAGGATTGAAGATTCAATATTGATGACTGAAGATTGAGGATTGAGGATTGAGGATTGAGGATTGAGGATTGAGGATTGAGGATTGAGGATTGAGGATTGAGGATTGAGGATTGAGAATTGAGTATTGAAGATTGAGGATTGGGTATTGCGTACTGAACATTGAGGATTGAGGATTGAGGATTAAGGACTGAAGATTGAATATTGATGATTGAAGATTGAGGATTGATGATTAAGTGTTGTGGATTGAGGACGAGGACTGAGGGTTGAGTATTGATGGTTGAGTATTGAGGATTGATGATTGAGGATTGAGGATTGAGTATTGAAGATTGAGGTGGATGATTGAGGATTGAGGATTGAGGATTGAGGATTGAGGATTGAGGATTGAGAATTGAGGATTGAGGATTGAGGATTGAGGATTGAGGATTGGGTATTGAGGTTTGAGGATGAGGACTGAGGGTTGGGGACTGAGGATTGAGGATTGATGATTGAGTATTGAGGATTGAAGGTTGAGGATTGAGGATTGAGGATTGAGGATTGAGGATGAGGGCTGAGTGTCGAGGATTGAGGTTTGAGGACTGAGGACTGAGGATTGAGGATTGAGGATTGAGGATTGAGGATTGAGGATTGAAGATTGAGGATTGGGTATTTAGGATTGAAGAATGAGGATTGAGGATTGAGGATTGAGGATTCAGGATTGAAGATTGAGTATTGAGGATTGAAGACTGACGATTGAGGATTGAGAATTGAGGATTGAGGATTGAGGATTGAAGATTGATTATTGAGGATTGAAAATTGAGGATTGAGGATTGAGGATTGACGATGACGACTGAGGGCGGAGGATTGAGGTTTGAGGACTGAGGACTGAGGATTGAGGATTGAGAATTGAGGATTGAGGATTGGGGATTGAAGCTTGAGGATTGAGGATTGAGGATTGAGGATTGAGGACTGAGTGTTGATTGTTGAGTGATGAGAATTGATGTTTGTGGATTGAGATTTGAAGATTGAAGAATTGGGATTGAGTATTGAAATCTGTGAATTGAGAATATTCTGTTGAGGATTTGAGAATTGACAATTGATTTTTGAGGACTGAGTGCTGAAGATTGAGGATTCAGGGTTGAGGATTCGGGATTGAGGTTTGAGGACTGAGGATTGAGTGTTGAGAATTGAGGATTGAGGATTGACCCTTGAGGATTGAGGGCTGAGCATGGAGGATTGAGGATTGAGGATTGCAGATTGAGTATTGAGGATTGAGGATTGAAAATTGGGGATTGAGGATTGAGGATTGAGGTTTCTGGATTGAGGACGAGGACTGAGGGTTGCACATTGATGTTTGAGGTCTGAGGATTGAGGACTGAGGATTGAGGATTGAGAACTGATGATTGAGGTTTGAGGATTGAAGATTGAGAAATGGGTATTGAGGATTGAAGAATGAGGATTGAGGATTGAGGATTGAGGATTGAAGATTGAGGACTGACGATTGAAAATTGAGTATTGAGGATTGAAGATTGAGGATTGAGGATTGAGGATTGAGGATTGAGGATTGAAGATTGAGGATTGAGGATTGAGTATTGAGTATTGAGGATTGAAGATTGAGGATTGAGGATTGAGGATCGAGGATTGAGGATTGAATATTGAGGATTGAGGATTGAGGATTGAGGATTGTGGATTGAGGATTGAAGATTCAATATTGATGACTGAAGATTGAGGATTGAGGATTGAGGATTGAGGATTGAGGATTGAGGATTGAGGATTGAGGATTGAGGATTGAAGTTTGAGTATTGAGGATTCTCGATAGAGGATTGAGGATTGATCATTTAGGATTGAGGATTGAGGATTGAGGATTGAAGGTTAAGTATTGAGGATTGAAGATTGAGGATTGAGGATTGAGGATTGAAGATTGAGGACTGAGTGTTGAGGGTTGAGTGCTGAGAATTGATGTTTTTGTATTGAGATTTGAAAATTGAAGAATGGGGATTGAGTATTGAAGACTGTGAATTCAGGATATTCTATTGAGGATTGAGGATTGACAATTGATTGTTGAGGACTGAGGGCTGAAGAATGAGGATTCAGGATTGAGGATTCGGGATTGAGTTTTGAGGACTGAGGATTGAGGGTTGAGTATTGAGGATTGAGGATTGAAGCCTCAGGATTGATGATTGAGGATGGAGGATTGAAGAGAGAGGACTGAGTGTTGAGGATTGAGTGTTGAGGATTGATGGTTGAGGATTGAGATTTGATTATTGAATAATGTGGATTGAGTATTGAACCATGAGAATTCAGGATATTCTATTGAGTGTTGATAATTGAGGATTGATGGTTGGGTATTGACAATTGATGGTTGAGGGTTGTGTGTTGAATATTGAGGATTGAGGATTGAGAATTGAGGATTGATGGTTGAGTATTGAGGATTGAGGATTGAGGATTGAGGATTGAGTATTGAAGATTGGGGTGGATGATTGAGGATTGAGGATTGAGGATTGAGGGTTGAGGATTGAGGATTGAGGATTGAGAATTGAGGATTGAGGATTGAGGATTGAGGATTGAGGATTGGGTATTGAGGATTGAGGAATGAGGATTGAGGATTGAGGATCGAGGATTGAGGATTGAAGATTGAGTACTGAGGAATGAAGATTGAGGATTGAGTATTGAGGATTCAGGATAGAGGATTGAGGATTGAGGATTGAGGATTGAAGATTGAGTATTGAGGATTGAAGATTGAGGATTGAGGGTTGGGGATTGAGTATTGAGGATTCAGGATCGAGGATTGAGGATTGACGATCGAGGATTGAAGATTGAGTATTGAGGATTGAAGATTGAGGATTGAGGATTGAGGATTGAGGATTGAGGATTGAGGATTGAAGATTGAGTATCGATGATTGAAGGTTGAGGATTGAGGATTGAGGGTTGAGGATTGAGGACGAGGACTGACGGTTGAGGATTGAGGTTTGAAGGTTGAGGATTGACGATTGAGGACAGGGGACTGGGGATTGAGGATTGAGCATTGAGGATTGAAGATTGAGGACTGGGGATTGAGGATTGAAGATTGAGGATTAAGGATTGAGGATTGGCGATTGAGGATCTAGGATTGGAGATTGATTATTGAGGATTGAAGATTGAGGATTGAGGATTGAGGATTGAAGATTGTGTATTGAGGTTTGAGGATTGAGTATTGAGGATTAAGGATTGAGGATTGAGGATTGAAGATTGAGTATTGAGGATTGAGGGGTGAGGATTGAGGATTGAGGATGAGGGCTGAGTGTTGGGGACTGAGGATTGAGGATTGATGACTGAGTATTGAGGATTGAGGGGTGAGGATTGAGGATTGAGGATTGAGGATTGAGGATGAGGGCTGAGGGTTGAGGATTGAGGTTTGAGTATTGGATACTGAGAATTCAGGATATTCTATTGAGTATTGAGAATTGAGTATTGATGGCTGAGTATTGAGGATTGAGGATTGAGGATTGAGTATTGAAGATTGAGGATTGATGATTGAGGATTGAGGATTGTGGATTGAGGATTGAAGATTGAATATTGATGATTGAAGATTGAGGATTGAGGATTGAGGATTGAGGATTGAGGATTGAGGATTGAAGATTGAGAATTGAGAATTGAGGATTGAACATTGAGGACTGAGTGTTGAGGGTTGAGTGATGATAATTGATGTTTGTGGATAGAGGTTTGAAGATTGCAGGTTGAGCATTGAGTATTGAAAGCAGTGAATTGAGGATATTCTATTGAGGATTGAGGTTTGACAAATGATTGTTGAGGACTGAGGGCTGAAGATTGAGGATTCAGGATTGAGGATTCGGGATTGAGGTTTGAGGACTGAGGATTGAGGGTTGAGGATTGAGGATTGAGTGTTGACGCTTGAGGATTGAGGACTGAGGATGGAGGATTGAAGAGAGAGGACTGAGTGTTGAGGATTGAGTGTTGAAGATTGATGTTTGAGGATTGAGATTTGGTTATTGAATAATGTGGATTGAGTATTGAATCATGAGAATTCAGGATATTCTATTGAGTATTGAGAATTGAGGATTGATGGTTGAGTATTGAGGATCGATGGTTGAGGGTTGTGTGTTGAATACTGAGGATTGAGGATCGAGAATTGAGGATTGAAGATTGAGGATTGAGGACTGAGTATTGATGATTGAATACTGATGACTGAGGATTGAGGGTTGAGGATTGAGGACTGAGGATTGAGGATTGATGGTTGAACATTGAGGATAGAGGAATGAGGATTGAGGATTGAGGATTGAGCATTGAGGATTGAAGACTGAATATTGATGATTGAAGATTGAGGATTGCGGGTTGTGGATTGAGGACGAGGACTGAGGGTTGAGCATTTATGTTTGAGGTCTGAGGATTGAGGATTGAGGATTGAGAATTCAGGATTGAGGATTGAGTGTTGAAGATTGAGGATTGGGTATTGAGGATTGAAGAATCAGGATTGAAGATTGAGCATTGAGGATTGAATATTGATGATTGAGTGTTGAGGACTGAGGTTTGAGAATGAGGGCTGAGGGTTGAGGATTGAGGTTTGAGGACTGAGGACGGAGGACTGAGGATTGAGGGTTGAGAATTTAGGATTGAGGTTTTAGGATTGAAGAGTGAGGATTGGGTATTGAGGATTGAAGATTGAGGATTGAGGATTGAGGATTGAAGATTGAGTATTGAGGATTGGAGATGGAGGAGTGAGGATTGATCATTTAGAATTGAGGATTGAGGATTGAGGACTGAAGGTTGAGTATAGAGGATTGAAGATTGAGGATTGAGGATTGAGGATTGAAGATTGAGGACTGAGTGTTGAGGTTTGAGTGATGAGAATTGACGTTTGTGTATTGAGATTTGAAGATTGAAGAATGGGGATTGAGTATTGAAAACTGTGAATTCAGGATATTCTATTGAGGATTGAGGATTGACAATTGATTGTTGAGGACTGAGGGCTGAAGAATGAGGATTCAGGATTGAGGATTCGGGATTGAGTTTTGAGGACAGAGGATTGAGGGTTGAGTATTGAGGATTGAGGATTGACGCTTGAGGATTGAGGATTGAGGATGGAGGATTGAAGAGAGAGGACTGAGTGTTGAGGATTGAGTGTTGAGGATTGATGTTTGAGGATTGAGATTTGATTATTGAATAATGTGGATTGAGTATTAAACCATGAGAATTCAGGATATTCTATTGAGTGTTGATAATTGAGGATTGATGGTTGGGTATTGAGAATTGATGGTTGAGGGTTGTGTGTTGAATATTGAGGATTGAGGATTGAGAATTGAGGATTGATGGTTGAGTATTGAGGATTGAGGAATGAGGATTGAGGATTGAGTATTGAAGATTGAGGTGGATGATTGAGGATTGAGGATTGAGGATTGAGGATTGAGGATTGAGGATTGAGGATGGAGAATTGAGGACTGAGGATTGAGGATTGAGGATTGAGGATTGGGTATTGAGGATTGAGGAATGAGGATTGAGGATTGAGGATCGAGGATTTAGGATTGAAGATTGAGTATTGAGGATTGAAGTTTGAGGATTGAGTATTGAGGATTCAGGATGGAGGATTGAGGGTTGAGGTTTGAGGACGAGGACTGATGGTTGAGGTTTGAGGTTTGAGGATTGAGGATTGAGGATTGAGGACTGAGGGTTGAGGATTGAGGATTGAGCATTGAGCATTGAAGATTGAGGACTGGGTATCGAGGATTCAAGATTGATGATTAAGGATTGATGATTGGGGATTGAGGATCTAGGATTGGAGATTGATTATTGAGGATTGAAGATTGAGGATTGAGGATTGAGGATTGAGGATTGAGAATTGAGCATTGAGAATTGAGAATGAGGACTGAGGGTTGAGGGTTGAGGTTTGAGGAACGAGGATTGAGGATTGAGGATTGAGGATTGAGGATTCACGATTGAGAATTGAAGATTGAGAATTGATGACTGAGGATTGAGGATTGAGGATTGAAGATTGAGTATTGAGGATTGAATATTGAGGGTTGAGGATTGAGGATTGAGAATTGAGCATTGAGGATTCAGGGTTGAAGATTGAGGATTGGGTATTGAGGATTGAAGAATGAGGATTGAGTATTGAGCATTGAGGATTGAAGATTGATGGTAGAGTATTGAGGACTGAGGATTGAAGATTGAAGATTGAGTATTCAGGATTCAGAATTGAGGTTTGAGGACTGAGGATTGAGGATTGAAGATTGAGTATTGAGGATTGAAGATTGAGGATTGAGGATTGAGGATTGAGTATTGAGGATGAGGTCTGAGGGCTGAGGTTTGAGGTTTGAGGACGGAGGACTGAGGGTTGAGGATTGAGGAATGAGGATGAGGGCTGAGGGTTGAGGATTGTGGTTTGAGGACTGAGGACTGAGGATTGAGGGTTGAGGATTGAGGATTGAGGATTGAGAATTGAGCATTGAGAATTGAGAATGAGGACTGAGGGTTGAGGATTGAGGTTTGAGGAACGAGGATTGAGGATTGAGGATTGAGGAGTGAGGATTCACGATTGAGAATTGAAGATTGAGAATTGATGACTGAGGATTGAGGATAGATGATTGAGGATTGTAGATTGAAGATTGAATATTAATGATTGAAGATTGAGGATTGAGGATTGAGGGTTGTGGATTGAGGACGAGGACTGAGGGTTGAGTATTGATGTCTGAAGTCTGAGGATTGAGGATTGAGGATTGAGAATTGAGGATTGGGGATTGAGGATTGAAGATTGAGAATTGGGTATTGAGGATTGAAGAATGAGGATTGAGGATTGAGGATTGAGGATTGAGGATTGAAGATTGGGAACTGACGATTGAAAATTGAGTATTGAGGATTGAAGATTGAGGATTGAGGATTGAGGAGTGAGGATTGAGGATTGAAGATTGAGGATTGAGGATGGAGGATTGAAGAGAGAGGAGTGAGTGTTGAGGACTGAGTTTTGAGAATTAATGTTTGAGGATTGAGATTTGATTATTGTATATTTTGGATTGAGTATTCAACCATGAGAATTCAGTATAATCTATTGAGTGTTGAGAATTGAGGATTGATTGTTGAGTATTGAGGATGGATGTCTGAGGGTTGTGTGTTGAATATTGAGGATTGAGGATTGAGGATTGAGGATTGAGGATTGAGGATTGAAGATTGAGTATTGAGGATTGAGGATTGAAAATTGGGGATTGAGGATTGAGGATTGACGATTGAGGATTGGAAATTGAGGATTGGGGACGGAGTGTTGAGGGTTGAGTTATGAGAATTGATGTTTGTGGATTGAGGTTTGAAGACTGCAGATTGAGTACTGAGTATTGAAAACTGTGAATTGATGATATTCTATTGAGGATTGAGGATTGACAACTGATTGTTGTGGACTGAGGGCTGAAGATTGAGGATTCAGTATTGAGGATTCAGGATTAAGGTTTGAGGACTGAGGATTGAGGATTGATGATTGAGTATCGAGGATTGAATGTTGAGGATTGAGGTTGGAGGATGAGGGCTGACGGTTGAGGATTGGTGTTTGAGGACTGAGGACTGAGGATTGAGGATTGAGAATTGAGGATTGAGGACTGAGGATTGAAGATTGAGGATTGGGTATTGAGGATTGAAGAATGAGGATTGAGTATTGAGGATTGAAGATTGACAATCGAGGATTGAGAATTGAGGCTTGAGGATTGAGGATTGAGAAGTGAAGATTGAGTATTGAAGATTGAATGTTGAGGATTGTCGATTGAGGACTGAGGATTGAGGATTGAATATTGAGGATTGGGGACTGAGTGTTGAGGGTTGAGTGATGAGAATTGATGTTTGTGGACAGAGATTTGAACATTGCAGATTGAAAACTGAGTATTGATCACTGTGAATTGATGATATTCTATTGAGGATTGAGGATTGACAACTGATTGTTGAGGACTGTGGGCTGAAGATTGAGGATTCAGGATTGAGGATACAGGATTGAGGTTTGAGGACAGACGATTGAGGATTGAAGATTGAGGATTGAGGATTGTGTGTTGTGGATTGAGGACGAGGACTGAGGGTTGAGTATTGATGTTTGAGGTCTGAGGATTGAGGATTGAGGATTGTGAATTGTGGATTGAGGATTGAGGATTGAAGATTGAGGACTGGGTGTTGAGGATTGAAGAATGAGGATTGAGGATTGAGGATTGAGGATTGAGGATTGAAGATTGAGTATTGAGGATTGAAGATTGAGGATTGAGGATTGAGGATTGAGGACTGAGTGTTGAGGATTGAGGATTGAAGATTGAGTATTGAGGATTGAAGATTAAGGATTGAGGATTGAGGATTGAGGATTGAGGATTGAGGATTGAGGATTGAGGATTGAGGATTGAAGATTGAGGATTGGGTATTGAGGATTGAAGAATGAGGATTGAGGATTGAGGACTGAGGATTGAGGATTGAAGATTGAGTATTGAGGATTGAAGTCTGAGGATTGAGGATTGAGTATTCAAGATTGAGTATTTGGCACTGAGGGTTGAAGATTGAGGATTGACTATTGAGGATTGAGGATTGAGGATTGAGGATTGAGGATTGAAGATTGAGGATAGGGTATTGAGGATTGAAGAATGAGGATTGAGGATTGAGGATTGAGGATTGAGGATTGAAGATTGAGGATTGGGTATTGATGATTGAAGAATGAGGATTGAGGATTGAGGATTGAGTATTGAGGATTGAAGATTGAGTATTGAGGATTGAAGTTTGAGGATTGAGGATTGAGTATTCAAGATTGAGGATTTGGCACTGAGAGTTGAAGATTGAGGATTGACCATTGAGGATTGAGGATTGAGGATTGAGGATTGAGGATTGAAGATTGAGGATTGAGTATTGAGGATTGAAGAATGAGGATTGAGGGTTGAGGGTTGAGGATTGAGGATTGAGGATTGGAGATTGAGTATTGAGGATGGAAGATTGACGATTGAGGATTGAGGATTGAGGATTGAGGGTTGAGGATAGAGGATTGAGGATTGAAGATTGAGTATTGAGGATTGAAGGTTGAGGATTGAGGATTGAGGAATGAGGATTGAGGATTGAAGATTGAGTATTGAGGATGGAAGATTGACGATTGAGGATTGAGGATTGAGGATTGAGGATTGAGGATTGAGGATTGAGGATTGAAGGTTGAGTATTGAGGATTGAAGATTGAGGATTGAGTGTTCAGGATTGAGGATTGAGGATTGAGGGTTGAAGATTGAGTATTGAGGATTGAAGATTAAGATTGAGGATTGAGGATTGAGGATTGAAGATTGAGTATTGAGGATTGAAGATTAAGATTGAGGATTGAGGATGGAGGATTGACGATTGAAGGTTGAGGATTGTGGACTGAGTATTGAGGGTTGAGTGATGAGAATTGATGTTTGTGTATAGAAATCTGAAGATTGCAGATTGAGTATTGAGTATTGAAAACTGTGAATTGAGGACGTTCTATTGAGGATTGAGGATTGAGAAATGATTGTTGAGGACTCAGGGCTGAAGATTGAGGATTCAGGTTTGAGGATTCAGGATTGAGGTTTGAGGACTGAGGATTGAGGATTGAGGATTGAGGATTGAGGATTGAGGATTGAGGATTGAAGACTGAGGATTGGGTATTGAGGATTGGACGTTGAGGATTGAGGGTTGAGGATTGAGGATTGAGGATTGAGGATTGTGGATTGAAGATTGAATATTAATGATTGAAGATTGAGTATTGAGGATTGAGGATTGAGAATTGAGGATTGAGGATTGAGGATTGAGGATTGAAGATTGAGGATTCGGTATTGATAATTGAAGAATGAGATTGAGGACTCAGGACTGAGGATTGAGGATTGCAGATTGAGTATTGAGGATTGTAGATTGAGGATTGAGGATTGAGGATTGAAGATTGAGGATTGAGGATTGAGGATTGAGGATTGAGGATTGAAGATTGAGTATTGAGGATTGAAGATTAAGATTGAGGATTGAGGACTGAGGATTGGGGATTGAGGATTGAGGATTGAGGATTGAAGGTTGAGTATTGAGGATTGAAGATTGAGGATTGAGTGTTCAGGATTGAGGATTGAGGATTGAGGGTTGAAGATTGAGTATTGAGGATTGAAGTCTGAGGATTGAGGATTGAGTATTCAAGATTGAGTATTTGGCACTGAGGGTTGAAGATTGAGGATTGACTATTGAGGATTGAGGATTGAGGATTGAGGATTGAGGATTGAAGATTGAGGATAGGGTATTGAGGATTGAAGAATGAGGATTGAGGATTGAGGATTGAGGATTGAGGATTGAAGATTGAGGATTGGGTATTGATGATTGAAGAATGAGGATTGAGGATTGAGGATTGAGGATTGAGGATTGAAGATTGAGTATTGAGGATTGAAGTTTGAGGATTGAGGATTGAGTATTCAAGATTGAGGATTTGGCACTGAGAGTTGAAGATTGAGGATTGACCATTGAGGATTGAGGATTGAGGATTGAGGATTGAGGATTGAAGATTGAGGATTGAGTATTGAGGATTGAAGAATGAGGATTGAGGGTTGAGGGTTGAGGATTGAGGATTGAGGATTGGAGATTGAGTATTGAGGATGGAAGATTGACGATTGAGGATTGAGGATTGAGGATTGAGGGTTGAGGATAGAGGATTGAGGATTGAAGATTGAGTATTGAGGATTGAAGGTTGAGGATTGAGGATTGAGGAATGAGGATTGAGGATTGAAGATTGAGTATTGAGGATGGAAGATTGACGATTGAGGACTGAGGATTGAGGATTGAGGATTGAGGATTGAGGATTGAGGATTGAAGGTTGAGTATTGAGGATTGAAGATTGAGGATTGAGTGTTCAGGACTGAGGATTGAGGATTGAGGGTTGAAGATTGAGTATTGAGGATTGAAGGTTAAGATTGAGGATTGAGGATTGAGGATTGAAGATTGAGTATTGAGGATTGAAGATTAAGATTGAGGATTGAGGATGGAGGATTGACGATTGAAGGTTGAGGATTGTGGACTGAGTATTGAGTGTTGTGTGATGAGAATTGATGTTTGTGTATAGAAATCTGAAGATTGCAGATTGAGTATTGAGTATTGAAAACTGTGAATTGAGGACGTTCTATTGAGGATTGAGGATTGAGAAATGATTGTTGAGGACTCAGGGCTGAAGATTGAGGATTCAGGTTTGAGGATTCAGGATTGAGGTTTGAGGACTGAGGATTGAGGATTGAGGATTGAGGATTGAGGATTGAGGATTGAGGATTGAAGACTGAGGATTGGGTATTGAGGATTGGACGTTGAGGATTGAGGGTTGAGGATTGAGGATTGAGGATTGAGGATTGTGGATTGAAGATTGAATATTAATGATTGAAGATTGAGTATTGAGGATTGAGGATTGAGAATTGAGGATTGAGGATTGAGGATTGAGGACTGAAGATTGAGGATTCGGTATTGATAATTGAAGAATGAGATTGAGGACTCAGGACTGAGGATTGAGGATTGCAGATTGAGTATTGAGGATTGAGGATTGAGGTTTGAGGATTGAAGATTGAGGATAGGGTATTGAGGATTGAAGAATGAGGATTGAGGATTGAGGATTGAGCATTGAGGATTGAAGATTGAGGATTGGGTATTAATGGTTAAAGAATGAGGATTTAGGATTGAGGATTGAGGATTGAGGATTGAGGATTGAAGATTGAGGATTGAAGATTGAGTATTGAGGATGGAAGATTGACGATTGAGGATTGAGGATTGAGGATTGAGGGTTGAGGATAGAGGATTGAGGATTGAAGATTGAGTATTGAGGATTGAAGATTGAGGATTGAGGATTGAGGAATGAGGATTGAGGATTGAAGATTGAGTATTGAGGATGGAAGATTGACGATTGAGGATTGAGGATTGAGGATTGAGGATTGAGGATTGAGGATTGAGGATTGAGTATTGAAGATTGAGTATTCAGGATTGAAGATTGAGGATTGAGGGTTGAGGATAGAGGATTGAGGATTGAAGATTGAGTATTGAGGATTGAAGATTGAGGATTGAGGATTGAGGGTTGATGATTGAGGATTGAGGATTGAAGATTGAGGATTGGGGACTGAGCATTGAGGGTTGAGTGATGAGAATTGATGTTTGTGGATAGAGATCTGAAGGTTGCAGGTTGAGTATTGAGTATTGAAAACTGTGAATTGAGGACATTCTATTGAGGATTGAGGATTGACAACTGATTGTGTAGGACTGAGGGCTGAAGATTGAGGATTCAGGATTGAGGATTCAGAATTGACGTTTGAGGACAGGGGATTGAGGATTGAAGATTGAGTATTGAGGATGGAAGATTCAGGATTTAGGATTGAGGATTGAGGATTGAGGGTTGTGGATTGAGGACGAGGACTGAGGGTTGAGTATTGATGTCTGAAGTCTGAGGATTGAGGATTGAGGATTGAGAATTGAGGATTGGGGATTGAGGATTGAAGATTGAGAATTGGGTATTGAGGATTGAAGAATGAGGACTGAGGATTGAGGATTGAGGATTGAGGATTGAAGATTGAGGACTGACGATTGAAAATTGAGTATTGAGGATTGAAGATTGAGGATTGAGGATTGAGGATTGAGGATTGAGGATTGAAGATTGAGGATTGAGGATTGAGTATTTAGTATTGAGTATTGAAGATTGAGGATTGAGGATTGAGGATCGAGGATTGACGATTGAATATTGAGGATTGAGGATTGAGGATTGAGGATTGTGGATTGAGGATTGAAGATTCAATATTGATGACTGAAGATTGAGGATTGAGGATTGAGGATTGAGGATTGAGGATTGAGGATTGAGGATTGAGGATTGAGGATTGAGGATTGAGGATTGAGAATTGAGTATTGAAGATTGAGGATTGGGTATTGCGTACTGAACATTGAGGATTGAGGATTGAGGATTAAGGACTGAAGATTGAATATTGATGATTGAAGATTGAGGATTGATGATTAAGTGTTGTGGATTGAGGACGAGGACTGAGGGTTGAGTATTGATGGTTGAGTATTGAGGATTGATGATTGAGGATTGAGGATTGAGTATTGAAGATTGAGGTGGATGATTGAGGATTGAGGATTGAGGATTGAGGATTGAGGATTGAGGATTGAGAATTGAGGATTGAGGATTGAGGATTGAGGATTGAGGATTGGGTATTGAGGTTTGAGGATGAGGACTGAGGGTTGGGGACTGAGGATTGAGGATTGATGATTGAGTATTGAGGATTGAAGGTTGAGGATTGAGGATTGAGGATTGAGGATTGAGGATGAGGGCTGAGTGTCGAGGATTGAGGTTTGAGGACTGAGGACTGAGGATTGAGGATTGAGGATTGAGGATTGAGGATTGAGGATTGAAGATTGAGGATTGGGTATTTAGGATTGAAGAATGAGGATTGAGGATTGAGGATTGAGGATTCAGGATTGAAGATTGAGTATTGAGGATTGAAGACTGACGATTGAAGATTGAGAATTGAGGATTGAGGATTGAGGATTGAAGATTGATTATTGAGGATTGAAAATTGAGGATTGAGGATTGAGGATTGACGATGACGACTGAGGGCGGAGGATTGAGGTTTGAGGACTGAGGACTGAGGATTGAGGATTGAGAATTGAGGATTGAGGATTGGGGATTGAAGCTTGAGGATTGAGGATTGAGGATTGAGGATTGAGGACTGAGTGTTGATTGTTGAGTGATGAGAATTGATGTTTGTGGATTGAGATTTGAAGATTGAAGAATTGGGATTGAGTATTGAAATCTGTGAATTGAGAATATTCTGTTGAGGATTTGAGAATTGACAATTGATTTTTGAGGACTGAGTACTGAAGATTGAGGATTCAGGGTTGAGGATTCGGGATTGAGGTTTGAGGACTGAGGATTGAGTGTTGAGAATTGAGGATTGAGGATTGACCCTTGAGGATTGAGGGCTGAGCATGGAGGATTGAGGATTGAGGATTGCAGATTGAGTATTGAGGATTGAGGATTGAAAATTGGGGATTGAGGATTGAGGATTGAGGTTTCTGGATTGAGGACGAGGACTGAGGGTTGCACATTGATGTTTGAGGTCTGAGGATTGAGGACTGAGGATTGAGGATTGAGAACTGATGATTGAGGTTTGAGGATTGAAGATTGAGAAATGGGTATTGAGGATTGAAGAATGGGGATTGAGGATTGAGGATTGAGGATTGAAGATTGAGGACTGACGATTGAAAATTGAGTATTGAGGATTGAAGATTGAGGATTGAGGATTGAGGATTGAGGATTGAGGATTGAAGATTGAGGATTGAGGATTGAGTATTGAGTATTGAGGATTGAAGATTGAGGATTGAGGATTGAGGATCGAGGATTGAGGATTGAATATTGAGGATTGAGGATTGAGGATTGAGGATTGTGGATTGAGGATTGAAGATTCAATATTGATGACTGAAGATTGAGGATTGAGGATTGAGGATTGAGGATTGAGGATTGAGGATTGAGGATTGAAGATTGAGTATTGAGGATTCTCGATAGAGGATTGAGGATTGATCATTTAGGATTGAGGATTGAGGATTGAGGATTGAAGGTTAAGTATTGAGGATTGAAGATTGAGGATTGAGGATTGAGGATTGAAGATTGAGGACTGAGTGTTGAGGGTTGAGTGATGAGAATTGATGTTTTTGTATTGAGATTTGAAAATTGAAGAATGGGGATTGAGTATTGAAGACTGTGAATTCAGGATATTCTATTGAGGATTGAGGATTGACAATTGATTGTTGAGGACTGAGGGCTGAAGAATGAGGATTCAGGATTGAGGATTCGGGATTGAGTTTTGAGGACTGAGGATTGAGGGTTGAGTATTGAGGATTGAGGATTGAAGCCTCAGGATTGAGGATTGAGGATGGAGGATTGAAGAGAGAGGACTGAGTGTTGAGGATTGAGTGTTGAGGATTGATGGTTGAGGATTGAGATTTGATTATTGAATAATGTGGATTGAGTATTGAACCATGAGAATTCAGGATATTCTATTGAGTGTTGATAATTGAGGATTGATGGTTGGGTATTGACAATTGATGGTTGAGGGTTGTGTGTTGAATATTGAGGATTGAGGATTGAGAATTGAGGATTGATGGTTGAGTATTGAGGATTGAGGATTGAGGATTGAGGATTGAGTATTGAAGATTGGGGTGGATGATTGAGGATTGAGGATTGAGGATTGAGGGTTGAGGATTGAGGATTCAGGATTGAGAATTGAGGATTGAGGATTGAGGATTGAGGATTGAGGATTGGGTATTGAGGATTGAGGAATGAGGATTGAGGATTGAGGATCGAGGATTGAGGATTGAAGATTGAGTACTGAGGAATGAAGATTGAGGATTGAGTATTGAGGATTCAGGATAGAGGATTGAGGATTGAGGATTGAGGATTGAAGATTGAGTATTGAGGATTGAAGATTGAGGATTGAGGATTGGGGATTGAGTATTGAGGATTCAGGATCGAGGATTGAGGATTGACGATCGAGGATTGAAGATTGAGTATTGAGGATTGAAGATTGAGGATTGAGGATTGAGGATTGAGGATTGAGGATTGAGGATTGAAGATTGAGTATCGATGATTGAAGGTTGAGGATTGAGGATTGAGGGTTGAGGATTGAGGACGAGGACTGACGGTTGAGGATTGAGGTTTGAAGGTTGAGGATTGACGATTGAGGACAGGGGACTGGGGATTGAGGATTGAGCATTGAGGATTGAAGATTGAGGACTGGGGATTGAGGATTGAAGATTGAGGATTAAGGATTGAGGATTGGGGATTGAGGATCTAGGATTGGAGATTGATTATTGAGGATTGAAGATTGAGGATTGAGGATTGAGGATTGAAGATTGTGTATTGAGGTTTGAGGATTGAGTATTGAGGATTAAGGATTGAGGATTGAGGATTGAAGATTGAGTATTGAGGATTGAGGGGTGAGGATTGAGGTTTGAGGATGAGGGCTGAGTGTTGGGGACTGAGGATTGAGGATTGATGATTGAGTATTGAGGATTGAGGGGTGAGGATTGAGGATTGAGGATTGAGGATTGAGGATGAGGGCTGAGGGTTGAGGATTGAGGTTTGAGTATTGGATACTGAGAATTCAGGATATTCTATTGAGTATTGAGAATTGAGTATTGATGGCTGAGTATTGAGGATTGAGGATTGAGGATTGAGTATTGAAGATTGAGGATTGATGATTGAGGATTGAGGATTGTGGATTGAGGATTGAAGATTGAATATTGATGATTGAAGATTGAGGATTGAGGATTGAGGATTGAGGATTGAGGATTGAGGATTGAAGATTGAGAATTGAGAATTGAGGATTGAACATTGAGGACTGAGTGTTGAGGGTTGAGTGATGATAATTGATGTTTGTGGATAGAGGTTTGAAGATTGCAGGTTGAGCATTGAGTATTGAAAGCAGTGAATTGAGGATATTCTATTGAGGATTGAGGTTTGACAAATGATTGTTGAGGACTGAGGGCTGAAGATTGAGGATTCAGGATTGAGGATTCGGGATTGAGGTTTGAGGACTGAGGATTGAGGGTTGAGGATTGAGGATTGAGTGTTGACGCTTGAGGATTGAGGACTGAGGATGGAGGATTGAAGAGAGAGGACTGAGTGTTGAGGATTGAGTGTTGAAGATTGATGTTTGAGGATTGAGATTTGGTTATTGAATAATGTGGATTGAGTATTGAATCATGAGAATTCAGGATATTCTATTGAGTATTGAGAATTGAGGATTGATGGTTGAGTATTGAGGATCGATGGTTGAGGGTTGTGTGTTGAATACTGAGGATTGAGGATCGAGAATTGAGGATTGAAGATTGAGGATTGAGGACTGAGTATTGATGATTGAATACTGATGACTGAGGATTGAGGGTTGAGGATTGAGGACTGAGGATTGAGGATTGATGGTTGAACATTGAGGATAGAGGAATGAGGATTGAGGATTGAGGATTGAGCATTGAGGATTGAAGACTGAATATTGATTATTGAAGATTGAGGATTGCGGGTTGTGGATTGAGGACGAGGACTGAGGGTTGAGCATTTATGTTTGAGGTCTGAGGATTGAGGATTGAGGATTGAGAATTCAGGATTGAGGATTGAGTGTTGAAGATTGAGGATTGGGTATTGAGGATTGAAGAATCAGGATTGAAGATTGAGCATTGAGGATTGAATATTGATGATTGAGTGTTGAGGACTGAGGTTTGAGAATGAGGGCTGAGGGTTGAGGATTGAGGTTTGAGGACTGAGGACGGAGGACTGAGGATTGAGGGTTGAGAATTTAGGATTGAGGTTTGAGGATTGAAGAGTGAGGATTGGGTATTGAGGATTGAAGATTGAGGATTGAGGATTGAGGATTGAAGATTGAGTATTGAGGATTGGAGATGGAGGAGTGAGGATTGATCATTTAGAATTGAGGATTGAGGATTGAGGACTGAAGGTTGAGTATAGAGGATTGAAGATTGAGGATTGAGGATTGAGGATTGAAGATTGAGGACTGAGTGTTGAGGTTTGAGTGATGAGAATTGACGTTTGTGTATTGAGATTTGAAGATTGAAGAATGGGGATTGAGTATTGAAAACTGTGAATTCAGGATATTCTATTGAGGATTGAGGATTGACAATTGATTGTTGAGGACTGAGGGCTGAAGAATGAGGATTCAGGATTGAGGATTCGGGATTGAGTTTTGAGGACAGAGGATTGAGGGTTGAGTATTGAGGATTGAGGATTGACGCTTCAGGATTGAGGATTGAGGATGGAGGATTGAAGAGAGAGGACTGAGTGTTGAGGATTGAGTGTTGAGGATTGATGTTTGAGGATTGAGATTTGATTATTGAATAATGTGGATTGAGTATTAAACCATGAGAATTCAGGATATTCTATTGAGTGTTGATAATTGAGGATTGATGGTTGGGTATTGAGAATTGATGGTTGAGGGTTGTGTGTTGAATATTGAGGATTGAGGATTGAGAATTGAGGATTGATGGTTGAGTATTGAGGATTGAGGAATGAGGATTGAGGATTGAGTATTGAAGATTGAGGTGGATGATTGAGGATTGAGGATTGAGGATTGAGGATTGAGGATTGAGGATTGAGGATTGAGAATTGAGGACTGAGGATTGAGGATTGAGGATTGAGGATTGGGTATTGAGGATTGAGGAATGAGGATTGAGGATTGAGGATCGAGGATTTAGGATTGAAGATTGAGTATTGAGGATTGAAGTTTGAGGATTGAGTATTGAGGATTCAGGATGGAGGATTGAGGATTGAGGATTGAGGATTGAAGATTGAGTATTGAGGATTGAATATTGAGGATTGATGATTGAGGATTGAGTATTGAGCATTCAGGATGGAGGATTGAGGATTGACGATTGAGGATTGAAGATTGAGTATTGAGGATTGAAGATTGAGGATTGAGGATTGAGGATTGAGGATTGAGGATTGCGGATTGAAGATTGAGTATTGAGGATTGAAAATTGAGGTTTGAGGATTGAGGATCGAGGATTGAGGGTTGAAGATTGAGGATTGAGGATCGAGGATTGAGGATTGAGGATTGAGGATTGAGGATTGAAGATTGAGTATTGATGATTGAAGATTGAGGATGGAGGATTGAGGGTTGAGGTTTGAGGACGAGGACTGATGGTTGAGGTTTGAGGTTTGAGGATTGAGGATTGAGGATTGAGGACTGAGGATTGAGGATTGAGGATTGAGCATTGAGCATTGAAGATTGAGGACTGGGTATCGAGGATTCAAGATTGAGGATTAAGGATTGATGATTGGGGATTGAGGATCTAGGATTGGAGATTGATTATTGAGGATTGAAGATTGAGGATTGAGGATTGAGGATTGAGGATTGAGAATTGACCATTGAGAATTGAGAATGAGGACTGAGGGTTGAGGGTTGAGGTTTGAGGAACGAGGATTGAGGATTGAGGATTGAGGATTGAGGATTCACGATTGAGAATTGAAGATTGAGAATTGATGACTGAGGATTGAGGATTGAGGATTGAAGATTGAGTATTGAGGATTGAATATTGAGGGTTGAGGATTGAGGATTGAGAATTGAGCATTGAGGATTCAGGATTGAAGATTGAGGATTGGGTATTGAGGATTGAAGAATGAGGATTGAGTATTGAGCATTGAGGATTGAAGATTGATGGTAGAGTATTGAGGACTGAGGATTGAAGATTGAAGATTGAGTATTCAGGATTCAGAATTGAGGTTTGAGGACTGAGGATTGAGGATTGAACATTGAGTATTGAGGATTGAAGATTGAGGATTGAGGATTGAGGATTGAGTATTGAGGATGAGGTCTGAGGGCTGAGGTTTGAGGTTTGAGGACGGAGGACTGAGGGTTGAGGATTGAGGAATGAGGATGAGGGCTGAGGGTTGAGGACTGTGGTTTGAGGACTGAGGACTGAGGATTGAGGGTTGAGGATTGAGGATTGAGGATTGAGAATTGAGCATTGAGAATTGAGAATGAGGACTGAGGGTTGAGGATTGAAGTTTGAGGAACGAGGATTGAGGATTGAGGATTGGGGAGTGAGGATTCACGATTGAGAATTGAAGATTGAGAATTGATGACTGAGGATTGAGGATTGAGGATTGAAGATTGAGTATTGAGGATTGAATATTGAGGGTTTAGGATTGGGGATTGAGAATTGAGCATTGAGGATTCAGGATTGAAGATTGAGGTTTGGGCATTGAGGATTGAAGAATGAGGATTGAGTATTGAGCATTGAGGATTGAGGATTGAAGATTGATGGTAGAGCATTGACGACTGAGGATTGAGGATTGAAGATTGAGTATTCAGGATTCAGAATTGAGGTTTGAGGACTGAGGATTGAGGATTGAAGATTGAGTATTGAGGATTGAAGATTGAGGATTGGGGATTGAGGATTGAGTATTGAGGATGAGGTCTGAGGGCTGAGGTTTGAGGTTTGAGGACGGAGGACTGAGGGTTGAGGATTGAGGAATGAGGATGAGGGCTGAGGGTTCAGGATTGTGGTTTGAGGACTGAGGACTGAGGATTGAGGATTGGGTATTGAGGATTGAGTATTGAAGATTGAGGGTTGGGTATTGCGGATTGAACATTGAGGATTGAGAATTGGGTATTGAGGATTGAAGAATGAGGATTGAGGATTGAGGATTGAGGATTCAGGATTGAAGATTGAGTATTGAGGATTGAAGACTGACGATTGAGGATTGAGAATTGAGGATTGAGGATTGAGGATTGAAGATTGATTATTGAGGATTGAAAATTGAGGATTGAGGATTGAGGATTGACGATGAGGGCTGAGGGCGGAGGATTGAGGTTTGAGGACTGAGGACTGAGGGTTGAGGATTGAGAATTGTGGATAGAGGATTGGGGATTGAAGATTGAGGATTGGGTATTGAGGATTGAGTATTGAAGATTGAGGGTTGGGTATTGCGGATTGAACATTGAGGATTGAGGATTGAGGATTGAGGATTGAGTATTGCGGACCGAAGATTGAATATTGATGATTGAAGATTGAGGATTGACGATCGAGGGTTGTGGATTGAGGATAGAAGATTGAGGACTGGGTGTTGAGGATTGAAGAATGAGGATAGAGGATTGAGGATTGAGGATTGAGGATTGAGGATTGAAGATTGAGTATTGAGGATTGAGGATTGAAAATTGGGGATTGAGGATTGAGGATTGACGATTGAGGATTGGAAATTGAGGATTGGGGACGGAGTGTTGAGGGTTGAGTTATGAGAATTGATGTTTGTGGATTGAGATTTGAAGATTGCAGATTGAGTATTGAGTATTGAAAACTGTGAATTGATGATATTCTATTGAGGATTGAGGATTGACAACTGATTGTTGAGGACTGAGGGCTGAAGATTGAGGATTCACGATTGAGGATTCGGGATTGAGGTTTGAGGACTGAGGATTGAGGATTGAGGATTGAGGATTGAGTATTGAGGATTGAGGATTGAGAATTGAAGATTGAGGATTGAGGATTGAGGGTTGTGGATTGAGGACGAGGACTGAGGGTTGAGTTTTGATGTTAGAGGCCTGAGGATTGAGGATTGAGGACACAGAATTGAGGATTGAGGATTGAGGATTGAAGATTGAGGATTGGGTATTGAGGATTGAAGAATGAGGATTGAGGATTGAGGATTGAGCATTGAGGATTGAAGATTCAGTATTGAGGATTGAAGCTTGAGGATTGAGGATTGAGTATTGAAGATTGACGATTGAGGATTGAGGATTGAGGATTGAGGGTTGAGGATAGAGGATTGAGGATTGAGTATTGAGGATTGAAGATTGACGATTGAGGATTGAGGATTGAGGATTGAGGGTTGAGGATTGAGGATTCAGGATTGAAGACTGAGTATTGAGGATTGAAGGTTGAGGATTGAGGATAGGGCATTGAGGATTGAGGATTGAAGTTTGAGTATTGAGGATTGAAGATTAAGATAGAGGATTGAGGACTGAGGATTGAGGATTGAAGATTGAGGATTGGGGACAGAGCATTGAGGGTTGAGTGATGAGAATTGATGTTTGTGGATAGAGATCTGAACATTGCAGATTGAGTATTGAGTATTGAAAACTGTGAATTGAGGATACTCTGCTGAGGGTTGAGGATTGACAACTGATTGTTTAGGACTCAGGGCTGAAGATTGAGGATTCAGAATTGAGGGTTCAGTATTGAGGTTTGAGGGCTGAGGATTGAGGATTGAGGATTGAGGATTGACGATTGAGGATTGAAGACTGAGGATTGGGTATTGAGGATTGAACGTAGAGGATTGTGGGTTGAGGATTGAGGATTGAGGATTGTGGATTGAAGATTGAATATTAATGCTTGAAGATTGAGGATTGAGGATTGAGGATTGAGGGTTGTGGATTGAGGACGAGGACTGTGGGTTGAGTATTGATGTCTGAAGTCTGAGGATTGAGGATTGAGGATTGAAGATTGAGTATTGATGATTGAAGATTGGGGATGGAGGATTGAGTGTTGAGGTTTGAGGACGAGGACTGACGGTTGAGGTTTGAGGTTTGAGGATTGAGGATTGAGGATTGAGGACTGAGGGTTGAGAACTGAGGATTGAGGATTGAGGATTGAAGATTGAGGATTGGGTATTGAGGATTGAAGAATGAGGATTGTGTATTGAGGATTGAGGATTGAGGATTGAAGATTGAGTATTGAGGATTGAAGTTTGAGGTTTGAGGATTGAGTATTGAAGATTGAGGATTTGGGACTGAGGATTGAAGATTGAGGATTGAGGACTGAGGATTGACGATTGCGGATTGAGGATTGAGGATTGAAGATTGAGGATAGGGAATTGAGGATTGAAGAATGTGGATTGAGGACTGAGAATTGAGGATTGAAGATTGAGTATTGAGGAGTGAAGATTGACGATTCAGGATTGAGGGTTGAGGATTGAGGGTTGAGGATTCAGGATTGAGGATTGAAGATTGAGTATTGAGGATTGAAGATTGAGGATTGAGGATTGAGGATTGAGGATTGAGGATTGAAGATTGAGTATTGAGGATTGAACATTAAGATTGAGGATTGAGGATTGAGGATTGAGGATTGAGTATTGAAGATTGAGGATTTGGGACTGAGGATTGAAGATTGAGGATTGAGGATTGAGGATTGAGGATTGAGGATTGAGGATTGATGATTGAGGATTGAGGATTGAGGATTGAGGATAGGGAATTGAGGATTGAAGATTGAGGATTGAGGATTGAGGATTGAGGATTGAAGATTGAGTATTGAGGATTGAAGATTAAGATTGAGGATTGAGGATTGAGGATTGAGGATTGAAGATTGAGGATTGGGGACTGAGTATTGAGGGTTGAGTGATGAGAATTGATGTTTGTGTATAGAGATCTGAAGATTGCAGATTGAGTATTGAGTATTGAAACCTGTGAATTGAGGATATTCTATTGAGGATTGAGGATTGACAACTGATTGTGGGGACTCAGGGCTGAAGATTGAGGATTCAGGATTGAGGATTCAGGATTGAGGTTTGATGACTGAGGATTGAGGATTGAGGATTGAGGATTGAGGATTGAGGATTGAAGACTGAGGATTGGGTATTGAGGATTGAACGTAGAGGATTGAGGGTTGAGGATTGAGGATTGAGGATTGAGGATTGTGGATAGAAGATTGAATATTAATGATTGAAGATTGAGGATTGAGGATTGAGTGTTGTGGATTGAGGACGAGGACTGTGGGTTGGGTATTGATGTCTGAAGTCTGAGGATTGAGGATTGAGGATTGAGAATTGAGGATTGAGGATTGAGGATTGAAGATTGAGGATTCGGTATTGAGGATTGAAAAATGAGGATTGAGGATTGAGGACTGAGGATTGAGGATTGCAGATTGAGTATTGAGGATTGTAGATTGAGGATTGAGGATTGAGGATTGAAGATTGAGTATTGAGGATTGAGCATTGAGGATTGAGGATTGAAGATTGAGTATTGAGGATTGAAGATTAAGATTGAGGATTGAGGATTGAGGATTGACGATTGAAGATTGAGGATTGGGGACTGAGTATTGAGGGTTGAGTGATGATAATTGATGTTTGTGGATGGAGATCTGAAGATTGCAGATTGAGTATTGAGTATTGAAAACTGTGAATTGAGGACATTCTATTGAGGATTGAGGATTGACAACTGATTGTGTAGGACCAAGGGCTGAAGATTGAGGATTCATGATTGAGGATTCAGGATTGAGATTTGAGGACTGAGGATTGAGGATTGAGAATTGAGGATTGAGGATTGAGGATTGAAGACTGAGGATTGGGTATTGACGATTGAAGATTGAGGATTGAGGATTGAGGATTGAGTGTTGAGAATTGATGTTTGAGGATTGAGATTTGATTATGGAATATTGCTGGTTGAGTATTGAACCATGAGGATTCAGGATATTCTATTGAGTATTGAGAACTGAGGATTGATGGTTGAGTATTGAGGATTGATGGTTGAGGGTTGTGCGTTGAATGTTGAGGATTGAGGATTGAGGATTGAGGATTGAGGATTGAGGATTGAGGATTGAGGATTGAGGATTGAGGATTGAGGATGGAGGATTGAAGAGAGAGGACTGAGTGTTGAGGATTGAGTGTTGAGGATTGATGTTTGAGGATTGAGATTTTATTATTGAATAATGTGGATTGAGTATTAAACCATGAGAATTCAGGATATTCTATTGAGTGTTGATAATTGAGGATTGAGGGTTGAGAATTGAGGATTTAGGTTTGAGGATTGAAGTGTGAGGATTGGGTATTGAGGATTGAAGATTGAGGATTGAGGATTGAGGATTGAAGATTGAGTATTGAGGATTGGAGATGGAGGAGTGAGGATTGATCATTTAGAATTGAGGATTGAGGATTGAGGATTGAAGGTTGAGTATTGAGGATTGAAGATTGAGGATTGAGGATTGAGGATTGAAGATTGAGGACTGAGTGTTGAGGTTTGAGTGATGAGAATTGACGTTTGTGTATTGAGATTTGAAGATTGAAGAATGGGGATTGAGTATTGAAAACTGTGAATTCAGGATATTCTATTGAGGATTGAGGATTGACAATTGATTGTTGAGGACTGAGGGCTGAAGAATGAGGATTCAGGATTGAGGATTCGGGATTGAGTTTTGAGGACAGAGGATTGAGGGTTGAGTATTGAGGATTGAGGATTGACGCTTCAGGATTGAGGATTGAGGATGGAGGATTGAAGAGAGAGGACTGAGTGTTGAGGATTGAGTGTTGAGGATTGATGTTTGAGGATTGAGATTTGATTATTGAATAATGTGGATTGAGTATTAAACCATGAGAATTCAGGATATTCTATTGAGTGTTGATAATTGAGGATTGATGGTTGGGTATTGAGAATTGATGGTTGAGGGTTGTGTGTTGAATATTGAGGATTGAGGATTGAGAATTGAGGATTGATGGTTGAGTATTGAGGATTGAGGAATGAGGATTGAGGATTGAGTATTGAAGATTGAGGTGGATGATTGAGGATTGAGGATTGAGGATTGAGGATTGAGGATTGAGTATTGATGATTGAAGATTGAGGATGGAGGATTGAGGGTTGAGGTTTGAGGACGAGGACTGATGGTTGAGGTTTGAGGTTTGAGGATTGAGGATTGAGGATTGAGGACTGAGGATTGAGGATTGAGGATTGAGCATTGAGCATTGAAGATTGAGGACTGGGTATCGAGGATTCAAGATTGAGGATTAAGGATTGATGATTGGGGATTGAGGATCTAGGATTGGAGATTGATTATTGAGGATTGAAGATTGAGGATTGAGGATTGAGGATTGAGGATTGAGAATTGAGCATTGAGAATTGAGAATGAGGACTGAGGGTTGAGGGTTGAGGTTTGAGGAACGAGGATTGAGGATTGAGGATTGAGGATTGAGGATTCACGATTGAGAATTGAAGATTGAGAATTGATGACTGAGGATTGAGGATTGAGGATTGAAGATTGAGTATTGAGGATTGAATATTGAGGGTTGAGGATTGAGGATTGAGAATTGAGCATTGAGGATTCAGGATTGAAGATTGAGGATTGGGTATTGAGGATTGAAGAATGAGGATTGAGTATTGAGCATTGAGGATTGAAGATTGATGGTAGAGTATTGAGGACTGAGGATTGAAGATTGAAGATTGAGTATTCAGGATTCAGAATTGAGGTTTGAGGACTGAGGATTGAGGATTGAAGATTGAGTATTGAGGATTGAAGATTGAGGATTGAGGATTGAGGATTGAGTATTGAGGATGAGGTCTGAGGGCTGAGGTTTGAGGTTTGAGGACGGAGGACTGAGGGTTGAGGATTGAGGAATGAGGATGAGGGCTGAGGGTTGAGGACTGTGGTTTGAGGACTGAGGACTGAGGATTGAGGGTTGAGGATTGAGGATTGAGGATTGAGAATTGAGCATTGAGAATTGAGAATGAGGACTGAGGGTTGAGGATTGAGGTTTGAGGAACGAGGATTGAGGATTGAGGATTGGGGAGTGAGGATTCACGATTGAGAATTGAAGATTGAGAATTGATGACTGAGGATTGAGGATTGAGGATTGAAGATTGAGTATTGAGGATTGAATATTGAGGGTTGAGGATTGGGGATTGAGAATTGAGCATTGAGGATTCACGATTGAAGATTGAGGTTTGGGCATTGAGGATTGAAGAATGAGGATTGAGTATTGAGCATTGAGGATTGAGGATTGAAGATTGATGGTAGAGCATTGACGACTGAGGATTGAGGATTGAAGATTGAGTATTCAGGATTCAGAATTGAGGTTTGAGGACTGAGGATTGAGGATTGAAGATTGAGTATTGAGGATTGAAGATTGAGGATTGGGGATTGAGGATTGAGTATTGAGGATGAGGTCTGAGGGCTGAGGTTTGAGGTTTGAGGACGGAGGACTGAGGGTTGAGGATTGAGGAATGAGGATGAGGGCTGAGGGTTCAGGATTGTGGTTTGAGGACTGAGGACTGAGGATTGAGGATTGGGTATTGAGGATTGAGTATTGAAGATTGAGGGTTGGGTATTGCGGATTGAACATTGAGGATTGAGAATTGGGTATTGAGGATTGAAGAATGAGGATTGAGGATTGAGGATTGAGGATTCAGGATTGAAGATTGAGTATTGAGGATTGAAGACTGACGATTGAGGATTGAGAATTGAGGATTGAGGATTGAGGATTGAAGATTGATTATTGAGGATTGAAAATTGAGGATTGAGGATTGAGGATTGACGATGAGGGCTGAGGGCGGAGGATTGAGGTTTGAGGACTGAGGACTGAGGGTTGAGGATTGAGAATTGTGGATAGAGGATTGGGGATTGAAGATTGAGGATTGGGTATTGAGGATTGAGTATTGAAGATTGAGGGTTGGGTATTGCGGATTGAACATTGAGGATTGAGGATTGAGGATTGAGGATTGAGGATTGCGGACCGAAGATTGAATATTGACGATTGAAGATTGAGGATTGACGATCGAGGGTTGTGGATTGAGGATAGAAGATTGAGGACTGGGTGTTGAGGATTGAAGAATGAGGATAGAGGATTGAGGATTGAGGATTGAGGATTGAGGATTGAAGATTGAGTATTGAGGATTGAGGATTGAAAATTGGGGATTGAGGATTGAGGATTGACGATTGAGGATTGGAAATTGAGGATTGGGGACGGAGTGTTGAGGGTTGAGTTATGAGAATTGATGTTTGTGGATTGAGATTTGAAGATTGCAGATTGAGTATTGAGTATTGAAAACTGTGAATTGATGATATTCTATTGAGGATTGAGGATTGACAACTGATTGTTGAGGACTGAGGGCTGAAGATTGAGGATTCACGATTGAGGATTCGGGATTGAGGTTTGAGGACTGAGGATTGAGGATTGAGGATTGAGGATTGAGTATTGAGGATTGAGGATTGAGAATTGAAGATTGAGGATTGAGGATTGAGGGTTGTGGATTGAGGACGAGGACTGAGGGTTGAGTTTTGATGTTAGAGGCCTGAGGATTGAGGATTGAGGACACAGAATTGAGGATTGAGGATTGAGGATTGAAGATTGAGGATTGGGTATTGAGGATTGAAGAATGAGGATTGAGGATTGAGGATTGAGCATTGAGGATTGAAGATTCAGTATTGAGGATTGAAGCTTGAGGATTGAGGATTGAGTATTGAAGATTGACGATTGAGGATTGAGGATTGAGGATTGAGGGTTGAGGATAGAGGATTGAGGATTGAGTATTGAGGATTGAAGATTGACGATTGAGGATTGAGGATTGAGGATTGAGGGTTGAGGATTGAGGATTCAGGATTGAAGACTGAGTATTGAGGATTGAAGGTTGAGGATTGAGGATAGGGCATTGAGGATTGAGGATTGAAGTTTGAGTATTGAGGATTGAAGATTAAGATGGAGGATTGAGGACTGAGGATTGAGGATTGAAGATTGAGGATTGGGGACAGAGCATTGAGGGTTGAGTGATGAGAATTGATGTTTGTGGATAGAGATCTGAACATTGCAGATTGAGTATTGAGTATTGAAAACTGTGAATTGAGGATACTCTACTGAGGGTTGAGGATTGACAACTGATTGTTTAGGACTCAGGGCTGAAGATTGAGGATTCAGAATTGAGGGTTCAGTATTGAGGTTTGAGGGCTGAGGATTGAGGATTGAGTATTGAGGATTGAAGATTGAGGATTGAGGATTGAGGATTGAGGATTGAGGATTGAGGATTGAAGATTGAGTATTGAGGATTGAAGATTAAGATTGAGGATTGAGGATTGAGGATTGAGGATTGAAGATTGAGGATTGGGGACTGAGTATTGAGGGTTGAGTGATGAGAATTGATGTTTGTGTATAGAGATCTGAAGATTGCAGATTGAGTATTGAGTATTGAAACCTGTGAATTGAGGATATTCTATTGAGGATTGAGGATTGACAACTGATTGTGGGGACTCAGGGCTGAAGATTGAGGATTCAGGATTGAGGATTCAGGATTGAGGTTTGATGACTGAGGATTGAGGATTGAGGATTGAGGATTGAGGATTGAGGATTGAAGACTGAGGATTGGGTATTGAGGATTGAACGTAGAGGATTGAGGGTTGAGGATTGAGGATTGAGGATTGAGGATTGTGGATAGAAGATTGAATATTAATGATTGAAGATTGAGGATTGAGGATTGAGTGTTGTGGATTGAGGACGAGGACTGTGGGTTGGGTATTGATGTCTGAAGTCTGAGGATTGAGGATTGAGGATTGAGAATTGAGGATTGAGGATTGAGGATTGAAGATTGAGGATTCGGTATTGAGGATTGAAAAATGAGGATTGAGGATTGAGGACTGAGGATTGAGGATTGCAGATTGAGTATTGAGGATTGTAGATTGAGGATTGAGGATTGAGGATTGAAGATTGAGTATTGAGGATTGAGCATTGAGGATTGAGGATTGAAGATTGAGTATTGAGGATTGAAGATTAAGATTGAGGATTGAGGATTGAGGATTGACGATTGAAGATTGAGGATTGGGGACTGAGTATTGAGGGTTGAGTGATGATAATTGATGTTTGTGGATGGAGATCTGAAGATTGCAGATTGAGTATTGAGTATTGAAAACTGTGAATTGAGGACATTCTATTGAGGATTGAGGATTGACAACTGATTGTGTAGGACCAAGGGCTGAAGATTGAGGATTCATGATTGAGGATTCAGGATTGAGATTTGAGGACTGAGGATTGAGGATTGAGAATTGAGGATTGAGGATTGAAGATTGAAGACTGAGGATTGGGTATTGACGATTGAAGATTGAGGATTGAGGATTGAGGATTGAGTGTTGAGAATTGATGTTTGAGGATTGAGATTTGATTATGGAATATTGCTGGTTGAGTATTGAACCATGAGGATTCAGGATATTCTATTGAGTATTGAGAACTGAGGATTGATGGTTGAGTATTGAGGATTGATGGTTGAGGGTTGTGCGTTGAATGTTGAGGATTGAGGATTGAGGATTGAGGATTGAGGATTGAGGATTGAGGATTGAGGATTGAGGATTGAGGATTGAGGATGGAGGATTGAAGAGAGAGGACTGAGTGTTGAGGATTGAGTGTTGAGGATTGATGTTTGAGGATTGAGATTTTATTATTGAATAATGTGGATTGAGTATTAAACCATGAGAATTCAGGATATTCTATTGAGTGTTGATAATTGAGGATTGAGGGTTGAGAATTGAGGATTTAGGTTTGAGGATTGAAGTGTGAGGATTGGGTATTGAGGATTGAAGATTGAGGATTGAGGATTGAGGATTGAAGATTGAGTATTGAGGATTGGAGATGGAGGAGTGAGGATTGATCATTTAGAATTGAGGATTGAGGATTGAGGATTGAAGGTTGAGTATTGAGGATTGAAGATTGAGGATTGAGGATTGAGGATTGAAGATTGAGGACTGAGTGTTGAGGTTTGAGTGATGAGAATTGACGTTTGTGTATTGAGATTTGAAGATTGAAGAATGGGGATTGAGTATTGAAAACTGTGAATTCAGGATATTCTATTGAGGATTGAGGATTGACAATTGATTGTTGAGGACTGAGGGCTGAAGAATGAGGATTCAGGATTGAGGATTCGGGATTGAGTTTTGAGGACAGAGGATTGAGGGTTGAGTATTGAGGATTGAGGATTGACGCTTGAGGATTGAGGATTGAGGATGGAGGATTGAAGAGAGAGGACTGAGTGTTGAGGATTGAGTGTTGAGGATTGATGTTTGAGGATTGAGATTTGATTATTGAATAATGTGGATTGAGTATTAAACCATGAGAATTCAGGATATTCTATTGAGTGTTGATAATTGAGGATTGATGGTTGGGTATTGAGAATTGATGGTTGAGGGTTGTGTGTTGAATATTGAGGATTGAGGATTGAGAATTGAGGATTGATGGTTGAGTATTGAGGATTGAGGAATGAGGATTGAGGATTGAGTATTGAAGATTGAGGTGGATGATTGAGGATTGAGGATTGAGGATTGAGGATTGAGGATTGAGGATTGAGGATGGAGAATTGAGGACTGAGGATTGAGGATTGAGGATTGAGGATTGGGTATTGAGGATTGAGGAATGAGGATTGAGGATTGAGGATCGAGGATTTAGGATTGAAGATTGAGTATTGAGGATTGAAGATTGAGGATTGAGTATTGAGGATTCAGGATGGAGGATTGAGGGTTGAGGTTTGAGGACGAGGACTGATGGTTGAGGTTTGAGGTTTGAGGATTGAGGATTGAGGATTGAGGACTGAGGGTTGAGGATTGAGGATTGAGCATTGAGCATTGAAGATTGAGGACTGGGTATCGAGGATTCAAGATTGATGATTAAGGATTGATGATTGGGGATTGAGGATCTAGGATTGGAGATTGATTATTGAGGATTGAAGATTGAGGATTGAGGATTGAGGATTGAGGATTGAGAATTGAGCATTGAGAATTGAGAATGAGGACTGAGGGTTGAGGGTTGAGGTTTGAGGAACGAGGATTGAGGATTGAGGATTGAGGATTGAGGATTCACGATTGAGAATTGAAGATTGAGAATTGATGACTGAGGATTGAGGATTGAGGATTGAAGATTGAGTATTGAGGATTGAATATTGAGGGTTGAGGATTGAGGATTGAGAATTGAGCATTGAGGATTCAGGGTTGAAGATTGAGGATTGGGTATTGAGGATTGAAGAATGAGGATTGAGTATTGAGCATTGAGGATTGAAGATTGATGGTAGAGTATTGAGGACTGAGGATTGAAGATTGAAGATTGAGTATTCAGGATTCAGAATTGAGGTTTGAGGACTGAGGATTGAGGATTGAAGATTGAGTATTGAGGATTGAAGATTGAGGATTGAGGATTGAGGATTGAGTATTGAGGATGAGGTCTGAGGGCTGAGGTTTGAGGTTTGAGGACGGAGGACTGAGGGTTGAGGATTGAGGAATGAGGATGAGGGCTGAGGGTTGAGGATTGTGGTTTGAGGACTGAGGACTGAGGATTGAGGGTTGAGGATTGAGGATTGAGGATTGAGAATTGAGCATTGAGAATTGAGAATGAGGACTGAGGGTTGAGGATTGAGGTTTGAGGAACGAGGATTGAGGATTGAGGATTGAGGAGTGAGGATTCACGATTGAGAATTGAAGATTGAGAATTGATGACTGAGGATTGAGGATTGAGGATTGAAGATTGAGTATTGAGGATTGAATATTGAGGGTTGAGGATTGGGGATTGAGAATTGAGCATTGAGGATTCAGGATTGAAGATTGAGGTTTGGGTATTGAGGATTGAAGAATGAGGATTGAGTATTGAGCATTGAGGGTTGAGGATTGAAGATTGATGGTAGAGCATTGACGACTGAGGATTGAGGATTGAAGATTGAGTATTCAGGATTCAGAATTGAGGTTTGAGGACTGAGGATTGAGGATTGAAGATTGAGTATTGAGGATTGAAGATTGAGGATTGAGGATTGAGGATTGAGTATTGAGGATGAGGTCTGAGGGCTGAGGTTTGAGGTTTGAGGACGGAGGACTGAGGGTTGAGGATTGAGGAATGAGGATGAGGGCTGAGGGTTGAGGATTGTGGTTTGAGGACTGAGGACTGAGGATTGAGGATTGGGTATTGAGGATTGAGTATTGAAGATTGAGGGTTGGGTATTGCGGGTTGAACATTGAGGATTGAGAATTGGGTATTGAGGATTGAAGAATGAGGATTGAGGATTGAGGATTGAGGATTCAGGATTGAAGATTGAGTATTGAGGATTGAAGACTGACGATTGAGGATTGAGAATTGAGGATTGAGGATTGAGGATTGAAGATTGATTATTGAGGATTGAAAATTGAGGATTGAGGATTGAGGATTGACGATGAGGGCTGAGGGCGGAGGATTGAGGTTTGAGGACTGAGGACTGAGGGTTGAGGATTGAGAATTGTGGATAGAGGATTGGGGATTGAAGATTGAGGATTGGGTATTGAGGATTGAGTATTGAAGATTGAGGGTTGGGTATTGCGGATTGAACATTGAGGATTGAGGATTGAGGATTGAGGAATGAGGATTGCGGACGGAAGATTGAATATTGATGATTGAAGATTGAGGATTGAGGATCGAGTGTTGTGGATTGAGGATAGAAGATTGAGGACTGGGTGATGAGGATTGAAGAATGAGGATAGAGGATTGAGGATTGAGGATTGAGGATTGAGGATTGAAGATTGAGTATTGAGGATTGAAGATTGAGGATTGAGGATGGAGGATTGAAGAGAGAGGACTGAGTGTTGAGGACTGAGTTTTGAGAATTAATGTTTGAGGATTGAGATTTGATTATTGTATATTATGGATTGAGTATTCAACCATGAGAATTCAGTATAATCTATTGAGTGTTGAGAATTGAGGATTGATGGTTGAGTATTGAGGATGGATGGCTGAGGGTTGTGTGTTGAATATTGAGGATTGAGGATTGAGGATTGAGGATTGAGGATTGAGGATTGAAGCTTGAGTATTGAGGATTGACGATTGAGGATTGAGGATTGAGGATTGAAGATTGAGGACTGAGTGTTGAGGTTTGAGTGATGAGAATTGACGTTTGTGTATTGAGATTTGAAGATTGAAGAATGGGGATTGAGTATTGAAAACTGTGAATTCAGGATATTCTATTGAGGATTGAGGATTGACAATTGATTGTTGAGGACTGAGGGCTGAAGAATGAGGATTCAGGATTGAGGATTCGGGATTGAGTTTTGAGGACAGAGGATTGAGGGTTGAGTATTGAGGATTGAGGATTGACGCTTCAGGATTGAGGATTGAGGATGGAGGATTGAAGAGAGAGGACTGAGTGTTGAGGATTGAGTGTTGAGGATTGATGTTTGAGGATTGAGATTTGATTATTGAATAATGTGGATTGAGTATTAAACCATGAGAATTCAGGATATTCTATTGAGTGTTGATAATTGAGGATTGATGGTTGGGTATTGAGAATTGATGGTTGAGGGTTGTGTGTTGAATATTGAGGATTGAGGATTGAGAATTGAGGATTGATGGTTGAGTATTGAGGATTGAGGAATGAGGATTGAGGATTGAGTATTGAAGATTGAGGTGGATGATTGAGGATTGAGGATTGAGGATTGAGGATTGAGGATTGAGGATTGAGGATGGAGAATTGAGGACTGAGGATTGAGGATTGAGGATTGAGGATTGGGTATTGAGGATTGAGGAATGAGGATTGAGGATTGAGGATCGAGGATTTAGGATTGAAGATTGAGTATTGAGGATTGAAGATTGAGGATTGAGTATTGAGGATTCAGGATGGAGGATTGAGGGTTGAGGTTTGAGGACGAGGACTGATGGTTGAGGTTTGAGGTTTGAGGATTGAGGATTGAGGATTGAGGACTGAGGGTTGAGGATTGAGGATTGAGCATTGAGCATTGAAGATTGAGGACTGGGTATCGAGGATTCAAGATTGATGATTAAGGATTGATGATTGGGGATTGAGGATCTAGGATTGGAGATTGATTATTGAGGATTGAAGATTGAGGATTGAGGATTGAGGATTGAGGATTGAGAATTGAGCATTGAGAATTGAGAATGAGGACTGAGGGTTGAGGGTTGAGGTTTGAGGAACGAAGATTGAGGATTGAGGATTGAGGATTGAGGATTCACGATTGAGAATTGAAGATTGAGAATTGATGACTGAGGATTGAGGATTGAGGATTGAAGATTGAGTATTGAGGATTGAATATTGAGGGTTGAGGATTGAGGATTGAGAATTGAGCATTGAGGATTCAGGGTTGAAGATTGAGGATTGGGTATTGAGGATTGAAGAATGAGGATTGAGTATTGAGCATTGAGGATTGAAGATTGATGGTAGAGTATTGAGGACTGAGGATTGAAGATTGAAGATTGAGTATTCAGGATTCAGAATTGAGGTTTGAGGACTGAGGATTGAGGATTGAAGATTGAGTATTGAGGATTGAAGATTGAGGATTGAGGATTGAGGATTGAGTATTGAGGATGAGGTCTGAGGGCTGAGGTTTGAGGTTTGAGGACGGAGGACTGAGGGTTGAGGATTGAGGAATGAGGATGAGGGCTGAGGGTTGAGGATTGTGGTTTGAGGACTGAGGACTGAGGATTGAGGGTTGAGGATTGAGGATTGAGGATTGAGAATTGAGCATTGAGAATTGAGAATGAGGACTGAGGGTTGAGGATTGAGGTTTGAGGAACGAGGATTGAGGATTGAGGATTGAGGAGTGAGGATTCACGATTGAGAATTGAAGATTGAGAATTGATGACTGAGGATTGAGGATTGAGGATTGAAGATTGAGTATTGAGGATTGAATATTGAGGGTTGAGGATTGGGGATTGAGAATTGAGCATTGAGGATTCAGGATTGAAGATTGAGGTTTGGGTATTGAGGATTGAAGAATGAGGATTGAGTATTGAGCATTGAGGATTGAGGATTGAAGATTGATGGTAGAGCATTGACGACTGAGGATTGAGGATTGAAGATTGAGTATTCAGGATTCAGAATTGAGGTTTGAGGACTGAGGATTGAGGATTGAAGATTGAGTATTGAGGATTGAAGATTGAGGATTGAGGATTGAGGATTGAGTATTGAGGATGAGGTCTGAGGGCTGAGGTTTGAGGTTTGAGGACGGAGGACTGAGGGTTGAGGATTGAGGAATGAGGATGAGGGCTGAGGTTTGAGGATTGTGGTTTGAGGACTGAGGACTGAGGATTGAGGATTGGGTATTGAGGATTGAGTATTGAAGATTGAGGGTTGGGTATTGCGGATTGAACATTGAGGATTGAGAATTGGGTATTGAGGATTGAAGAATGAGGATTGAGGATTGAGGATTGAGGATTCAGGATTGAAGATTGAGTATTGAGGATTGAAGACTGACGATTGAGGATTGAGAATTGAGGATTGAGGATTGAGGATTGAAGATTGATTATTGAGGATTGAAAATTGAGGATTGAGGATTGAGAATTGACGATGAGGGCTGAGGGCGGAGGATTGAGGTTTGAGGACTGAGGACTGAGGGTTGAGGATTGAGAATTGTGGATAGAGGATTGGGGATTGAAGATTGAGGATTGGGTATTGAGGATTGAGTATTGAAGATTGAGGGTTGGGTATTGCGGATTGAACATTGAGGATTGAGGATTGAGGATTGAGGATTGAGGATTGCGGACGGAAGATTGAATATTGATGATTGAAGATTGAGGATTGAGGATCGAGGGTTGTGGATTGAGGATAGAAGATTGAGGACTGGGTGATGAGGATTGAAGAATGAGGATAGAGGATTGAGGATTGAGGATTGAGGATTGAGGATTGAAGATTGAGTATTGAGGATTGAAGATTGAGGATTGAGGATGGAGGATTGAAGAGAGAGGACTGAGTGTTGAGGACTGAGTTTTGAGAATTAATGTTTGAGGATTGAGATTTGATTATTGTATATTATGGATTGAGTATTCAACCATGAGAATTCAGTATAATCTATTGAGTGTTGAGAATTGAGGATTGATGGTTGAGTATTGAGGATGGATGGCTGAGGGTTGTGTGTTGAATATTGAGGATTGAGGATTGAGGATTGAGGATTGAGGATTGAGGATTGAAGCTTGAGTATTGAGGATTGACGATTGAGGATTGAGGATTGAGGATTGAAGATTGAGGACTGAGTGTTGAGGTTTGAGTGATGAGAATTGACGTTTGTGTATTGAGATTTGAAGATTGAAGAATGGGGATTGAGTATTGAAAACTGTGAATTCAGGATATTCTATTGAGGATTGAGGATTGACAATTGATTGTTGAGGACTGAGGGCTGAAGAATGAGGATTCAGGATTGAGGATTCGGGATTGAGTTTTGAGGACAGAGGATTGAGGGTTGAGTATTGAGGATTGAGGATTGATGCTTCAGGATTGAGGATTGAGGATGGAGGATTGAAGAGAGAGGACTGAGTGTTGAGGATTGAGTGTTGAGGATTGATGTTTGAGGATTGAGATTTGATTATTGAATAATGTGGATTGAGTATTAAACCATGAGAATTCAGGATATTCTATTGAGTGTTGATAATTGAGGATTGATGGTTGGGTATTGAGAATTGATGGTTGAGGGTTGTGTGTTGAATATTGAGGATTGAGGATTGAGAATTGAGGATTGATGGTTGAGTATTGAGGATTGAGGAATGAGGATTGAGGATTGAGTATTGAAGATTGAGGTGGATGATTGAGGATTGAGGATTGAGGATTGAGGATTGAGGATTGAGGATTGAGGATGGAGAATTGAGGACTGAGGATTGAGGATTGAGGATTGAGGATTGGGTATTGAGGATTGAGGAATGAGGATTGAGGATTGAGGATCGAGGATTTAGGATTGAAGATTGAGTATTGAGGATTGAAGATTGAGGATTGAGTATTGAGGATTCAGGATGGAGGATTGAGGGTTGAGGTTTGAGGACGAGGACTGATGGTTGAGGTTTGAGGTTTGAGGATTGAGGATTGAGGATTGAGGACTGAGGATTGAGGATTGAGGATTGAGCATTGAGCATTGAAGATTGAGGACTGGGTATCGAGGATTCAAGATTGAGGATTAAGGATTGATGATTGGGGATTGAGGATCTAGGATTGGAGATTGATTATTGAGGATTGAAGATTGAGGATTGAGGATTGAGGATTGAGGATTGAGAATTGAGCATTGAGAATTGAGAATGAGGACTGAGGGTTGAGGGTTGAGGTTTGAGGAACGAGGATTGAGGATTGAGGATTGAGGATTGAGGATTCACGATTGAGAATTGAAGATTGAGAATTGATGACTGAGGATTGAGGATTGAGGATTGAAGATTGAGTATTGAGGATTGAATATTGAGGGTTGAGGATTGAGGATTGAGAATTGAGCATTGAGGATTCAGGGTTGAAGATTGAGGATTGGGTATTGAGGATTGAAGAATGAGGATTGAGTATTGAGCATTGAGGATTGAAGATTGATGGTAGAGTATTGAGGACTGAGGATTGAAGATTGAAGATTGAGTATTCAGGATTCAGAATTGAGGTTTGAGGACTGAGGATTGAGGATTGAAGATTGAGTATTGAGGATTGAAGATTGAGGATTGAGGATTGAGGATTGAGTATTGAGGATGAGGTCTGAGGGCTGAGGTTTGAGGTTTGAGGACGGAGGACTGAGGGTTGAGGATTGAGGAATGAGGATGAGGGCTGAGGGTTGAGGATTGTGGTTTGAGGACTGAGGACTGAGGATTGAGGGTTGAGGATTGAGGATTGAGGATTGAGAATTGAGCATTGAGAATTGAGAATGAGGACTGAGGGTTGAGGATTGAGGTTTGAGGAACGAGGATTGAGGATTGAGGATTGAGGAGTGAGGATTCACGATTGAGAATTGAAGATTGAGAATTGATGACTGAGGATTGAGGATTGAGGATTGAAGATTGAGTATTGAGGATTGAATATTGAGGGTTGAGGATTGGGGATTGAGAATTGAGCATTGAGGATTCAGGATTGAAGGTTGAGGTTTGGGTATTGAGGATTGAAGAATGAGGATTGAGTATTGAGCATTGAGGATTGAGGATTGAAGATTGATGGTAGAGCATTGACGACTGAGGATTGAGGATTGAAGATTGAGTATTCAGGATTCAGAATTGAGGTTTGAGGACTGAGGATTGAGGATTGAAGATTGAGTATTGAGGATTGAAGATTGAGGATTGAGGATTGAGGATTAAGTATTGAGGATGAGGTCTGAGGGCTGAGGTTTGAGGTTTGAGGACGGAGGACTGAGGGTTGAGGATTGAGGAATGAGGATGAGGGCTGAGGGTTGAGGATTGTGGTTTGAGGACTGAGGACTGAGGATTGAGGATTGGGTATTGAGGATTGAGTATTGAAGATTGAGGGTTGGGTATTGCGGATTGAACATTGAGGATTGAGAATTGGGTATTGAGGATTGAAGAATGAGGATTGAGGATTGAGGACTGAGGATTCAGGATTGAAGATTGAGTATTGAGGATTGAAGACTGACGATTGAGGATTGAGAATTGAGGATTGAGGATTGAGGATTGAAGATTGATTATTGAGGATTGAAAATTGAGGATTGAGGATTGAGGATTGACGATGAGGGCTGAGGGCGGAGGATTGAGGTTTGAGGACTGAGGACTGAGGGTTGAGGATTGAGAATTGTGGATAGAGGATTGGGGATTGACGATTGAGGATTGGGTATTGAGGATTGAGTATTGAAGATTGAGGGTTGGGTATTGCGGATTGAACATTGAGGATTGAGGATTGAGGATTGAGGATTGAGGATTGCGGACGGAAGATTGAATATTGATGATTGAAGATTGAGGATTGAGGATCGAGGGTTGTGGATTGAGGATAGAAGATTGAGGACTGGGTGATGAGGATTGAAGAATGAGGATAGAGGATTGAGGATTGAGGATTGAGGATTGAGGATTGAAGATTGAGTATTGAGGATTGAAGATTGAGGATTGAGGATGGAGGATTGAAGAGAGAGGACTGAGTGTTGAGGACTGAGTTTTGAGAATTAATGTTTGAGGATTGAGATTTGATTATTGTATATTATGGATTGAGTATTCAACCATGAGAATTCAGTATAATCTATTGAGTGTTGAGAATTGAGGATTGATGGTTGAGTATTGAGGATGGATGGCTGAGGGTTGTGTGTTGAATATTGAGGATTGAGGATTGAGGATTGAGGATTGAGGATTGAGGATTGAAGCTTGAGTATTGAGGATTGACGATTGAGGATTGAGGATTGAGGATTGAAGATTGAGGACTGAGTGTTGAGGTTTGAGTGATGAGAATTGACGTTTGTGTATTGAGATTTGAAGATTGAAGAATGGGGATTGAGTATTGAAAACTGTGAATTCAGGATATTCTATTGAGGATTGAGGATTGACAATTGATTGTTGAGGACTGAGGGCTGAAGAATGAGGATTCAGGATTGAGGATTCGGGATTGAGTTTTGAGGACAGAGGATTGAGGGTTGAGTATTGAGGATTGAGGATTGATGCTTCAGGATTGAGGATTGAGGATGGAGGATTGAAGAGAGAGGACTGAGTGTTGAGGATTGAGTGTTGAGGATTGATGTTTGAGGATTGAGATTTGATTATTGAATAATGTGGATTGAGTATTAAACCATGAGAATTCAGGATATTCTATTGAGTGTTGATAATTGAGGATTGATGGTTGGGTATTGAGAATTGATGGTTGAGGGTTGTGTGTTGAATATTGAGGATTGAGGATTGAGAATTGAGGATTGATGGTTGAGTATTGAGGATTGAGGAATGAGGATTGAGGATTGAGTATTGAAGATTGAGGTGGATGATTGAGGATTGAGGATTGAGGATTGAGGATTGAGGATTGAGGATTGAGGATGGAGAATTGAGGACTGAGGATTGAGGATTGAGGATTGAGGATTGGGTATTGAGGATTGAGGAATGAGGATTGAGGATTGAGGATCGAGGATTTAGGATTGAAGATTGAGTATTGAGGATTGAAGATTGAGGATTGAGTATTGAGGATTCAGGATGGAGGATTGAGGGTTGAGGTTTGAGGACGAGGACTGATGGTTGAGGTTTGAGGTTTGAGGATTGAGGATTGAGGATTGAGGACTGAGGATTGAGGATTGAGGATTGAGCATTGAGCATTGAAGATTGAGGACTGGGTATCGAGGATTCAAGATTGAGGATTAAGGATTGATGATTGGGGATTGAGGATCTAGGATTGGAGATTGATTATTGAGGATTGAAGATTGAGGATTGAGGATTGAGGATTGAGGATTGAGAATTGAGCATTGAGAATTGAGAATGAGGACTGAGGGTTGAGGGTTGAGGTTTGAGGAACGAGGATTGAGGATTGAGGATTGAGGATTGAGGATTCACGATTGAGAATTGAAGATTGAGAATTGATGACTGAGGATTGAGGATTGAGGATTGAAGATTGAGTATTGAGGATTGAATATTGAGGGTTGAGGATTGAGGATTGAGAATTGAGCATTGAGGATTCAGGGTTGAAGATTGAGGATTGGGTATTGAGGATTGAAGAATGAGGATTGAGTATTGAGCATTGAGGATTGAAGATTGATGGTAGAGTATTGAGGACTGAGGATTGAAGATTGAAGATTGAGTATTCAGGATTCAGAATTGAGGTTTGAGGACTGAGGATTGAGGATTGAAGATTGAGTATTGAGGATTGAAGATTGAGGATTGAGGATTGAGGATTGAGTATTGAGGATGAGGTCTGAGGGCTGAGGTTTGAGGTTTGAGGACGGAGGACTGAGGGTTGAGGATTGAGGAATGAGGATGAGGGCTGAGGGTTGAGGATTGTGGTTTGAGGACTGAGGACTGAGGATTGAGGGTTGAGGATTGAGGATTGAGGATTGAGAATTGAGCATTGAGAATTGAGAATGAGGACTGAGGGTTGAGGATTGAGGTTTGAGGAACGAGGATTGAGGATTGAGGATTGAGGAGTGAGGATTCACGATTGAGAATTGAAGATTGAGAATTGATGACTGAGGATTGAGGATTGAGGATTGAAGATTGAGTATTGAGGATTGAATATTGAGGGTTGAGGATTGGGGATTGAGAATTGAGCATTGAGGATTCAGGATTGAAGGTTGAGGTTTGGGTATTGAGGATTGAAGAATGAGGATTGAGTATTGAGCATTGAGGATTGAGGATTGAAGATTGATGGTAGAGCATTGACGACTGAGCATTGAGGATTGAAGATTGAGTATTCAGGATTCAGAATTGAGGTTTGAGGACTGAGGATTGAGGATTGAAGATTGAGTATTGAGGATTGAAGATTGAGGATTGAGGATTGAGGATTAAGTATTGAGGATGAGGTCTGAGGGCTGAGGTTTGAGGTTTGAGGACGGAGGACTGAGGGTTGAGGATTGAGGAATGAGGATGAGGGCTGAGGGTTGAGGATTGTGGTTTGAGGACTGAGGACTGAGGATTGAGGATTGGGTATTGAGGATTGAGTATTGAAGATTGAGGGTTGGGTATTGCGGATTGAACATTGAGGATTGAGAATTGGGTATTGAGGATTGAAGAATGAGGATTGAGGATTGAGGACTGAGGATTCAGGATTGAAGATTGAGTATTGAGGATTGAAGACTGACGATTGAGGATTGAGAATTGAGGATTGAGGATTGAGGATTGAAGATTGATTATTGAGGATTGAAAATTGAGGATTGAGGATTGAGGATTGACGATGAGGGCTGAGGGCGGAGGATTGAGGTTTGAGGACTGAGGACTGAGGGTTGAGGATTGAGAATTGTGGATAGAGGATTGGGGATTGACGATTGAGGATTGGGTATTGAGGATTGAGTATTGAAGATTGAGGGTTGGGTATTGCGGATTGAACATTGAGGATTGAGGATTGAGGATTGAGGATTGAGGATTGCGGACGGAAGATTGAATATTGATGATTGAAGATTGAGGATTGAGGATCGAGGGTTGTGGATTGAGGATAGAAGATTGAGGACTGGGTGATGAGGATTGAAGAATGAGGATAGAGGATTGAGGATTGAGGATTGAGGATTGAGGATTGAAGATTGAGTATTGAGGATTGAAGATTGAGGATTGAGGATGGAGGATTGAAGAGAGAGGACTGAGTGTTGAGGACTGAGTTTTGAGAATTAATGTTTGAGGATTGAGATTTGATTATTGTATATTATGGATTGAGTATTCAACCATGAGAATTCAGTATAATCTATTGAGTGTTGAGAATTGAGGATTGATGGTTGAGTATTGAGGATGGATGGCTGAGGGTTGTGTGTTGAATATTGAGGATTGAGGATTGAGGATAGAGGATTGAGGATTGAGGATTGAGGATTGAGGATTGAAGATTGAGTATTGAGGATTGAAGATTGAGGATTGAGGATGGAGGATTGAAGAGAGAGGACTGAGTGTTGAGGACTGAGTTTTGAGAATTAATGTTTGAGGATTGAGATTTGATTATTGTATATTATGGATTGAGTATTCAACCATGAGAATTCAGTATAATCTATTGAGTGTTGAGAATTGAGGATTGATGGTTGAGTATTGAGGATGGATGGCTGAGGGTTGTGTGTTGAATATTGAGGATTGAGGATTGAGGATTGAGGATTGAGGATTGAGGATTGAAGCTTGAGTATTGAGGATTGACGATTGAGGATTGAGGATTGAGGATTGAAGATTGAGGACTGAGTGTTGAGGTTTGAGTGATGAGAATTGACGTTTGTGTATTGAGATTTGAAGATTGAAGAATGGGGATTGAGTATTGAAAACTGTGAATTCAGGATATTCTATTGAGGATTGAGGATTGACAATTGATTGTTGAGGACTGAGGGCTGAAGAATGAGGATTCAGGATTGAGGATTCGGGATTGAGTTTTGAGGACAGAGGATTGAGGGTTGAGTATTGAGGATTGAGGATTGACGCTTCAGGATTGAGGATTGAGGATGGAGGATTGAAGAGAGAGGACTGCGTGTTGAGGATTGAGTGTTGAGGATTGATGTTTGAGGATTGAGATTTGATTATTGAATAATGTGGATTGAGTATTAAACCATGAGAATTCAGGATATTCTATTGAGTGTTGATAATTGAGGATTGATGGTTGGGTATTGAGAATTGATGGTTGAGGGTTGTGTGTTGAATATTGAGGATTGAGGATTGAGAATTGAGGATTGATGGTTGAGTATTGAGGATTGAGGAATGAGGATTGAGGATTGAGTATTGAAGATTGAGGTGGATGATTGAGGATTGAGGATTGAGGATTGAGGATTGAGGATTGAGGATTGAGGATGGAGAATTGAGGACTGAGGATTGAGGATTGAGGATTGAGGATTGGGTATTGAGGATTGAGGAATGAGGATTGAGGATTGAGGATCGAGGATTTAGGATTGAAGATTGAGTATTGAGGATTGAAGATTGAGGATTGAGTATTGAGGATTCAGGATGGAGGATTGAGGGTTGAGGTTTGAGGACGAGGACTGATGGTTGAGGTTTGAGGTTTGAGGATTGAGGATTGAGGATTGAGGACTGAGGGTTGAGGATTGAGGATTGAGCATTGAGCATTGAAGATTGAGGACTGGGTATCGAGGATTCAAGATTGATGATTAAGGATTGATGATTGGGGATTGAGGATCTAGGATTGGAGATTGATTATTGAGGATTGAAGATTGAGGATTGAGGATTGAGGATTGAGGATTGAGAATTGAGCATTGAGAATTGAGAATGAGGACTGAGGGTTGAGGGTTGAGGTTTGAGGAACGAGGATTGAGGATTGAGGATTGAGGATTGAGGATTCACGATTGAGAATTGAAGATTGAGAATTGATGACTGAGGATTGAGGATTGAGGATTGAAGATTGAGTATTGAGGATTGAATATTGAGGGTTGAGGATTGAGGATTGAGAATTGAGCATTGAGGATTCAGGGTTGAAGATTGAGGATTGGGTATTGAGGATTGAAGAATGAGGATTGAGTATTGAGCATTGAGGATTGAAGATTGATGGTAGAGTATTGAGGACTGAGGATTGAAGATTGAAGATTGAGTATTCAGGATTCAGAATTGAGGTTTGAGGACTGAGGATTGAGGATTGAAGATTGAGTATTGAGGATTGAAGATTGAGGATTGAGGATTGAGGATTGAGTATTGAGGATGAGGTCTGAGGGCTGAGGTTTGAGGTTTGAGGACGGAGGACTGAGGGTTGAGGATTGAGGAATGAGGATGAGGGCTGAGGGTTGAGGATTGTGGTTTGAGGACTGAGGACTGAGGATTGAGGGTTGAGGATTGAGGATTGAGGATTGAGAATTGAGCATTGAGAATTGAGAATGAGGACTGAGGGTTGAGGATTGAGGTTTGAGGAACGAGGATTGAGGATTGAGGATTGAGGAGTGAGGATTCACGATTGAGAATTGAAGATTGAGAATTGATGACTGAGGATTGAGGATTGAGGATTGAAGATTGAGTATTGAGGATTGAATATTGAGGGTTGAGGATTGGGGATTGAGAATTGAGCATTGAGGATTCAGGATTGAAGATTGAGGTTTGGGTATTGAGGATTGAAGAATGAGGATTGAGTATTGAGCATTGAGGATTGAGGATTGAAGATTGATGGTAGAGCATTGACGACTGAGGATTGAGGATTGAAGATTGAGTATTCAGGATTCAGAATTGAGGTTTGAGGACTGAGGATTGAGGATTGAAGATTGAGTATTGAGGATTGAAGATTGAGGAATGAGGATTGAGGATTGAGTATTGAGGATGAGGTCTGAGGGCTGAGGTTTGAGGTTTGAGGACGGAGGACTGAGGGTTGAGGATTGAGGAATGAGGATGAGGGCTGAGGGTTGAGGATTGTGGTTTGAGGACTGAGGACTGAGGATTGAGGATTGGGTATTGAGGATTGAGTATTGAAGATTGAGGGTTGGGTATTGCGGATTGAACATTGAGGATTGAGAATTGGGTATTGAGGATTGAAGAATGAGGATTGAGGATTGAGGATTGAGGATTCAGGATTGAAGATTGAGTATTGAGGATTGAAGACTGACGATTGAGGATTGAGAATTGAGGATTGAGGATTGAGGATTGAAGATTGATTATTGAGGATTGAAAATTGAGGATTGAGGATTGAGAATTGACGATGAGGGCTGAGGGCGGAGGATTGAGGTTTGAGGACTGAGGACTGAGGGTTGAGGATTGAGAATTGTGGATAGAGGATTGGGGATTGAAGATTGAGGATTGGGTATTGAGGATTGAGTATTGAAGATTGAGGGTTGGGTATTGCGGATTGAACATTGAGGATTGAGGATTGAGGATTGAGGATTGAGGATTGCGGACGGAAGATTGAATATTGATGATTGAAGATTGAGGATTGAGGATCGAGGGTTGTGGATTGAGGATAGAAGATTGAGGACTGGGTGATGAGGATTGAAGAATGAGGATAGAGGATTGAGGATTGAGGATTGAGGATTGAGGATTGAAGATTGAGTATTGAGGATTGAAGATTGAGGATTGAGGATGGAGGATTGAAGAGAGAGGACTGAGTGTTGAGGACTGAGTTTTGAGAATTAATGTTTGAGGATTGAGATTTGATTATTGTATATTATGGATTGAGTATTCAACCATGAGAATTCAGTATAATCTATTGAGTGTTGAGAATTGAGGATTGATGGTTGAGTATTGAGGATGGATGGCTGAGGGTTGTGTGTTGAATATTGAGGATTGAGGATTGAGGATTGAGGATTGAGGATTGAGGATTGAAGCTTGAGTATTGAGGATTGACGATTGAGGATTGAGGATTGAGGATTGAAGATTGAGGACTGAGTGTTGAGGTTTGAGTGATGAGAATTGACGTTTGTGTATTGAGATTTGAAGATTGAAGAATGGGGATTGAGTATTGAAAACTGTGAATTCAGGATATTCTATTGAGGATTGAGGATTGACAATTGATTGTTGAGGACTGAGGGCTGAAGAATGAGGATTCAGGATTGAGGATTCGGGATTGAGTTTTGAGGACAGAGGATTGAGGGTTGAGTATTGAGGATTGAGGATTGATGCTTCAGGATTGAGGATTGAGGATGGAGGATTGAAGAGAGAGGACTGAGTGTTGAGGATTGAGTGTTGAGGATTGATGTTTGAGGATTGAGATTTGATTATTGAATAATGTGGATTGAGTATTAAACCATGAGAATTCAGGATATTCTATTGAGTGTTGATAATTGAGGATTGATGGTTGGGTATTGAGAATTGATGGTTGAGGGTTGTGTGTTGAATATTGAGGATTGAGGATTGAGAATTGAGGATTGATGGTTGAGTATTGAGGATTGAGGAATGAGGATTGAGGATTGAGTATTGAAGATTGAGGTGGATGATTGAGGATTGAGGATTGAGGATTGAGGATTGAGGATTGAGGATTGAGGATGGAGAATTGAGGACTGAGGATTGAGGATTGAGGATTGAGGATTGGGTATTGAGGATTGAGGAATGAGGATTGAGGATTGAGGATCGAGGATTTAGGATTGAAGATTGAGTATTGAGGATTGAAGATTGAGGATTGAGTATTGAGGATTCAGGATGGAGGATTGAGGGTTGAGGTTTGAGGACGAGGACTGATGGTTGAGGTTTGAGGTTTGAGGATTGAGGATTGAGGATTGAGGACTGAGGATTGAGGATTGAGGATTGAGCATTGAGCATTGAAGATTGAGGACTGGGTATCGAGGATTCAAGATTGAGGATTAAGGATTGATGATTGGGGATTGAGGATCTAGGATTGGAGATTGATTATTGAGGATTGAAGATTGAGGATTGAGGATTGAGGATTGAGGATTGAGAATTGAGCATTGAGAATTGAGAATGAGGACTGAGGGTTGAGGGTTGAGGTTTGAGGAACGAGGATTGAGGATTGAGGATTGAGGATTGAGGATTCACGATTGAGAATTGAAGATTGAGAATTGATGACTGAGGATTGAGGATTGAGGATTGAAGATTGAGTATTGAGGATTGAATATTGAGGGTTGAGGATTGAGGATTGAGAATTGAGCATTGAGGATTCAGGGTTGAAGATTGAGGATTGGGTATTGAGGATTGAAGAATGAGGATTGAGTATTGAGCATTGAGGATTGAAGATTGATGGTAGAGTATTGAGGACTGAGGATTGAAGATTGAAGATTGAGTATTCAGGATTCAGAATTGAGGTTTGAGGACTGAGGATTGAGGATTGAAGATTGAGTATTGAGGATTGAAGATTGAGGATTGAGGATTGAGGATTGAGTATTGAGGATGAGGTCTGAGGGCTGAGGTTTGAGGTTTGAGGACGGAGGACTGAGGGTTGAGGATTGAGGAATGAGGATGAGGGCTGAGGGTTGAGGATTGTGGTTTGAGGACTGAGGACTGAGGATTGAGGGTTGAGGATTGAGGATTGAGGATTGAGAATTGAGCATTGAGAATTGAGAATGAGGACTGAGGGTTGAGGATTGAGGTTTGAGGAACGAGGATTGAGGATTGAGGATTGAGGAGTGAGGATTCACGATTGAGAATTGAAGATTGAGAATTGATGACTGAGGATTGAGGATTGAGGATTGAAGATTGAGTATTGAGGATTGAATATTGAGGGTTGAGGATTGGGGATTGAGAATTGAGCATTGAGGATTCAGGATTGAAGGTTGAGGTTTGGGTATTGAGGATTGAAGAATGAGGATTGAGTATTGAGCATTGAGGATTGAGGATTGAAGATTGATGGTAGAGCATTGACGACTGAGGATTGAGGATTGAAGATTGAGTATTCAGGATTCAGAATTGAGGTTTGAGGACTGAGGATTGAGGATTGAAGATTGAGTATTGAGGATTGAAGATTGAGGATTGAGGATTGAGGATTAAGTATTGAGGATGAGGTCTGAGGGCTGAGGTTTGAGGTTTGAGGACGGAGGACTGAGGGTTGAGGATTGAGGAATGAGGATGAGGGCTGAGGGTTGAGGATTGTGGTTTGAGGACTGAGGACTGAGGATTGAGGATTGGGTATTGAGGATTGAGTATTGAAGATTGAGGGTTGGGTATTGCGGATTGAACATTGAGGATTGAGAATTGGGTATTGAGGATTGAAGAATGAGGATTGAGGATTGAGGATTGAGGATTCAGGATTGAAGATTGAGTATTGAGGATTGAAGACTGACGATTGAGGATTGAGAATTGAGGATTGAGGATTGAGGATTGAAGATTGATTATTGAGGATTGAAAATTGAGGATTGAGGATTGAGGATTGACGATGAGGGCTGAGGGCGGAGGATTGAGGTTTGAGGACTGAGGACTGAGGGTTGAGGATTGAGAATTGTGGATAGAGGATTGGGGATTGACGATTGAGGATTGGGTATTGAGGATTGAGTATTGAAGATTGAGGGTTGGGTATTGCGGATTGAACAATGAGGATTGAGGATTGAGGATTGAGGATTGAGGATTGCGGACGGAAGATTGAATATTGATGATTGAAGATTGAGGATTGAGGATCGAGGGTTGTGGATTGAGGATAGAAGATTGAGGACTGGGTGATGAGGATTGAAGAATGAGGATAGAGGATTGAGGATTCAGGATTGAGGATTGAGGATTGAAGATTGAGTATTGAGGATTGAAGATTGAGGATTGAGGATGGAGGATTGAAGAGAGAGGACTGAGTGTTGAGGACTGAGTTTTGAGAATTAATGTTTGAGGATTGAGATTTGATTATTGTATATTATGGATTGAGTATTCAACCATGAGAATTCAGTATAATCTATTGAGTGTTGAGAATTGAGGATTGATGGTTGAGTATTGAGGATGGATGGCTGAGGGTTGTGTGTTGAATATTGAGGATTGAGGATTGAGGATTGAGGATTGAGGATTGAGGATTGAAGCTTGAGTATTGAGGATTGAGGATTGAAAATTGGGGATTGAGGATTGAGGATTGACGATTGAGGATTGGAAATTGAGGATTGGGGACGGAGTGTTGAGGGTTGAGTTATGAGAATTGATGTTTGTGGATTGAGATTTGAAGATTGCAGATTGAGTATTGAGTATTGAAAACTGTGAATTGATGATACTCTATTGAGGATTGAGGATTGACAAATGATTGTTGAGGACTGAGGGCTGAAGATTGAGGATTCACGATTGAGGATTCGGGATTCAGGTTTGAGGACTGAGGATTGAGGATTGAGGATTGAGGATTGAGTATTGAGGATTGAGGATTGAGAATTGAAGATTGAGGATTGAGGATTGAGGGTTGTGGATTGAGGACGAGGACTGAGGGTTGAGTTTTGATGTTAGAGGTCTGAGGATTGAGGATTGAGGACACAGAATTGAGGATTGAGGATTGAGGATTGAAGATTGAGGATTGGGTATTGAGGATTGAAGAATGAGGATTGAGGATTGAGGATTGAGCATTGAGGATTGAAGATTCAGTATTGAGGATTGAAGCTTGAGGATTGAGGATTGAGTATTGAAGATTGACGATTGAGGATTGAGGATTGAGGATTGAGGGTTGAGGATTGAGGATTGAGGATTGAGTATTGAGGATTGAAGATTGACGATTGAGGATTGAGGATTGAGGATTGAGGGTTGAGGATTGAGGATTCAGGATTGAAGATTGAGTATTGAGGATTGAAGGGTGAGGATTGAGGATAGGGCATTGAGGATTGAGGATTGAAGTTTGAGTATTGAGGATTGAAGATTAAGATAGAGGATTGAGGACTGAGGATTGAGGATTGAAGATTGAGGATTGGGGACAGAGCATTGAGGGTTGAGTGATGAGAATTGATGTTTGTGGATAGAGATCTGAACATTGCAGATTGAGTATTGAGTATTGAAAACTGTGAATTGAGGATACTCTACTGAGGGTTGAGGATTGACAACTGATTGCTGAGGACTCAGGGCTGAAGATTGAGGATTCAGAATTGAGGGTTCAGTATTGAGGTTTGAGGGCTGAGGATTGAGGATTGAGGATTGAGGATTGACGATTGAGGATTGAAGACTGAGGATTGGGTATTGAGGATTGAACGTAGAGGATTGTGGGTTGAGGATTGAGGATTGAGGATTGTGGATTGAAGATTGAATATTAATGGTTGAAGATTGAGGATTGAGGATTGAGGGTTGTGGATTGAGGACGAGGACTGTGGGTTGAGTATTGATGTCTGAAGTCTGAGGATTGAGGATTGAGGATTGAAGATTGAGTATTGATGATTGAAGATTGAGGATGGAGGACTGAGTGTTGAGGTTTGAGGACGAGGACTGACGGTTGAGGTTTGACGTTTGAGGATTGAGGATTGAGGATTGAGGACTGAGGGTTGAGAACTGAGGATTGAGGATTGAGGATTGAAGATTGAGGATTGGGTATTGAGGATTGAAGAATGAGGATTGTGTATTGAGGATTGAGGATTGAGGATTGAAGATTGAGTATTGAGGATTGAAGTTTGAGGTTTGAGGATTGAGTATTGAAGATTGAGGATTTGGGACTGAGGATTGAAGATTGAGGATTGAGGACTGAGGATTGACGATTGCGGATTGAGGATTGAGGATTGAAGATTGAGGATAGGGAATTGAGGATTGAAGAATGTGGATTGAGGACTGAGGATTGAGGATTGAAGATTGAGTATTGAGGAGTGAAGATTGACGATTCAGGATTGAGGGTTGAGGATTGAGGGTTGAGGATTCAGGATTGAGGATTGAAGATTGAGTATTGAGGATTGAAGATTGAGGATTGAGGATTGAGGATTGAGGATTGAGGATTGAAGATTGAGTATTGAGGATTGAACATTAAGATTGAGGATTGAGGATTGAGGATTGAGGATTGAGTATTGAAGATTGAGGATTTGGGACTGAGGATTGAAGATTGAGGATTGAGGATTGAGGATTGAGGATTGAGGATTGAGGATTGAGGATTGAGGATTGAGGATTGAGGATTGAGGATAGGGAATTGAGGATTGAAGAATGTGGATTGAGGATTGAGGATTGAGGATTGAAGATTGAGTATTGAGGAGTGAAGGTTGACGATTGAGGATTGAGGATTGAGGATTGAGAGTTGAGGATTCAGGATTGAGGATTGAAGATTGAGTATTGAGGATTGAAGATTGAGGATTGAGGATTGAGGATTGAGGATTGAGGATTGAGGATTGAAGATTGAGTATTGAGGATTGAAGGTTAAGATTGAGGATTGAGGATTGAGGATTGAGGATTGAAGATTGAGGATTGGGGACTGAGTATTGAGGGTTGAGTGATGAGAATTGATGTTTGTGTATAGAGATCTGAAGATTGCAGATTGAGTATTGAGTATTGAAACCTGTGAATTGAGGATATTCTACTGAGGATTGAGGATTGACAACTGATTGTGGGGACTCAGGGCTGAAGATTGAGGATTCAGGATTGAGGATTCAGGATTGAGGTTTGATGACTGAGGATTGAGGATTGAGGATTGAGGATTGAGGATTGAGGATTGAAGACTGAGGATTGGGTATTGAGGATTGAACGTAGAGGATTGAGGGTTGAGGATTGAGGATTGAGGATTGAGGATTGTGGATAGAAGATTGAATATTAATGATTGAAGATTGAGGATTGAGGGTTGTGGATTGAGGACGAGGACTGTGGGTTGGGTATTGATGTCTGAAGTCTGAGGATTGAGGATTGAGGATTGAGAATTGAGGATTGAGGATTGAGGATTGAAGATTGAGGATTCGGTATTGAGGATTGAAAAATGAGGATTGAGGATTGAGGACTGAGGATTGAGGATTGCAGATTGAGTATTGAGGATTGTAGATTGAGGATTGAGGATTGAGGATTGAAGATTGAGTATTGAGGATTGAGCATTGAGGATTGAGGATTGAAGATTGAGTATTGAGGATTGAAGATTAAGATTGAGGATTGAGGATTGAGGATTGACGATTGAAGATTGAGGATTGGGGACTGAGTATTGAGGGTTGAGTGATGATAATTGATGTTTGTGGATGGAGATCTGAAGATTGCAGATTGAGTATTGAGTATTGAAAACTGTGAATTGAGGACATTGTATTGAGGATTGAGGATTGACAACTGATTGTGTAGGACCAAGGGCTGAAGATTGAGGATTCATGATTGAGGATTCAGGATTGAGATTTGAGGACTGAGGATTGAGGATTGAGAATTGAGGATTGAGGATTGAGGATTGAAGACTGAGGATTGGGTATTGACGATTGAAGATTGAGGATTGAGGATTGAGGATTGAGTGTTGAGAATTGATGTTTGAGGATTGAGATTTGATTATGGAATATTGCTGGTTGAGTATTGAACCATGAGGATTCAGGATATTCTATTGAGTATTGAGAACTGAGGATTGATGGTTGAGTATTGAGGATTGATGGTTGAGGGTTGTGCGTTGAATGTTGAGGATTGAGGATTGAGGATTGAGGATTGAGGATTGAGGATTGAGGATTGAGGATTGAGGATTGAGGATTGAGGATTGAGGATGGAGGATTGAAGAGAGAGGACTGAGTGTTGAGGATTGTGCGTTGAGGATTGATGTTTGAGGATTGAGATTTTATTATTGAATAATGTGGATTGAGTATTAAACCATGAGAATTCAGGACATTCTATTGAGTGTTGATAATTGAGGATTGATGGTTGGGTATTGAGAATTGATGGTTGAGGGTTGTGTGTTGAATATTGAGGATTGAGGATTGAGAATTGAGGATTGATGGTTGAGTATTGAGGATTGAGGAATGAGGATTGAGGATTGAGTATTGAAGATTGAGGTGGATGATTGAGGATTGAGGATTGAGGATTGAGGATTGAGGATTGAGGATTGAGGATTGAGAATTGAGGACTGAGGATTGAGGATTGAGGATTGAGGATTGGGTATTGAGGATTGAGGAATGAGGATTGAGGATTGAGGATCGAGGATTGAGGATTGAAGATTGAGTATTGAGGATTGAAGATTGAGGATTGGGTATTGAGGATTCAGGATGGAGGATTGAGGATTGAGGATTGAGGATTGAAGATTGAGTATTGATGATTGAAGATTGAGGATGGAGGATTGAGGGTTGAGGTTTGAGGACGAGGACTGATGGTTGAGGTTTGAGGTTTGAGGATTGAGGATTGAGGATTGAGGACTGAGGATTGAGGATTGAGGATTGAGCATTGAGCATTGAAGATTGAGGACTGGGTATCGAGGATTCAAGATTGAGGATTAAGGATTGATGATTGGGGATTGAGGATCTAGGATTGGAGATTGATTATTGAGGATTGAAGATTGAGGACTGAGGATTGAGGATTGAGGATTGAGAATTGAGCATTGAGAATTGAGAATGAGGACTGAGGGCTGAGGTTTGAGGTTTGAGGACGGAGGACTGAGGGTTGAGGATTGAGGAATGAGGATGAGGGCTGAGGGTTGAGGATTGTGGTTTGAGGACTGAGGACTGAGGATTGAGGATTGAGAATTGAGGATTGAGGATTGAGGATTGAAGATTGTGGATTGGGTATTGAGGACTGAAGAATGAGGATTGAGGATTGAGGATTGAGGATTCAGGATTGAAGATTGAGTATTGAGGATTGAAGACTGACGATTGAGGATTGAGAATTGAGGATTGAGGATTGAGGATTGAAGATTGATTATTGAGGATTGAAAATTGTGGATTGAGGATTGAGGATTGACAATGAGGGCTGAGGGCGGAGGATTGAGGTTTGAGGTCTGAGGACTGAGGATTGAGGATTGAGAATTGTGGATAGAGGATTGGGGATTGAAGATTGAGGATTGGGTATTGAGGATTGAGTATTGAAGATTGAGGGTTGGGTATTGCGGATTGAACATTGAGGATTGAGGATTGAGGATTGAGGATTGAGGATTGCGGACCGAAGATTGAATATTGATGATTGAAGATTGAGGATTGAGGATCGAGGGTTGTGGATTGAGGATAGAAGATTGAGGACTGGGTGTTGAGGATTGAGGAATGAGGATAGGGGATTGAGGATTGAGGATTGAGGATTGAGGACTGAAGATTGAGTATTGAGGATTGAAGATTGAGGATTGAGGATGGAGGATTGAAGAGAGAGGACTGAGTGTTGAGGACTGAGTTTTGAGAATTAATGTTTGAGGATTGAGATTTGATTATTGTATATTTTGGATTGAGTTTTCAACCATGAGAATTCAGTATAATCTATTGAGTGTTGAGAATTGAGGATTGATGGTTGAGTATTGAGGATGGATGGCTGAGGGTTGTGTGTTGAATATTGAGGATTGAGGATTGAGGATTGAGGATTGAGGATTGAGGATTGAAGATTGAGTATTGAGGATTGAGGATTGAAAATTGGGGATTGAGAATTGAGAATGAGGACTGAGGGTTGAGGATTGAGGTTTGAGGAACGAGGATTGAGGATTGAGGATTGAGGAGTGAGGATTCACGATTGAGAATTGAAGATTGAGAATTGATGACTGAGGATTGAGGATTGAGGATTGAAGATTGAGTATTGAGGATTGAAGATTGAGGATTGAGGATTGAGGATTAAGTATTGAGGATGAGGTCTGAGGGCTGAGGTTTGAGGTTTGAGGACGGAGGACTGAGGGTTGAGGATTGAGGAATGAGGATGAGGGCTGAGGGTTGAGGATTGTGGTTTGAGGACTGAGGACTGAGGATTGAGGATTGGGTATTGAGGATTGAGTATTGAAGATTGAGGGTTGGGTATTGCGGATTGAACATTGAGGATTGAGAATTGGGTATTGAGGATTGAAGAATGAGGATTGAGGATTGAGGATTGAGGATTCAGGATTGAAGATTGAGTATTGAGGATTGAAGACTGACGATTGAGGATTGAGAATTGAGGATTGAGGATTGAGGATTGAAGATTGATTATTGAGGATTGAAAATTGAGGATTGAGGATTGAGGATTGACGATGAGGGCTGAGGGCGGAGGATTGAGGTTTGAGGACTGAGGACTGAGGGTTGAGGATTGAGAATTGTGGATAGAGGATTGGGGATTGACGATTGAGGATTGGGTATTGAGGATTGAGTATTGAAGATTGAGGGTTGGGTATTGCGGATTGAACATTGAGGATTGAGGATTGAGGATTGAGGATTGAGGATTGCGGACGGAAGATTGAATATTGATGATTGAAGATTGAGGATTGAGGATCGAGGGTTGTGGATTGAGGATAGAAGATTGAGGACTGGGTGATGAGGATTGAAGAATGAGGATAGAGGATTGAGGATTGAGGATTGAGGATTGAGGATTGAAGATTGAGTATTGAGGATTGAAGATTGAGGATTGAGGATGGAGGATTGAAGAGAGAGGACTGAGTGTTGAGGACTGAGTTTTGAGAATTAATGTTTGAGGATTGAGATTTGATTATTGTATATTATGGATTGAGTATTCAACCATGAGAATTCAGTATAATCTATTGAGTGTTGAGAATTGAGGATTGATGGTTGAGTATTGAGGATGGATGGCTGAGGGTTGTGTGTTGAATATTGAGGATTGAGGATTGAGGATTGAGGATTGAGGATTGAGGATTGAAGCTTGAGTATTGAGGATTGAGGATTGAAAATTGGGGATTGAGGATTGAGGATTGACGATTGAGGATTGGAAATTGAGGATTGGGGACGGAGTGTTGAGGGTTGAGTTATGAGAATTGATGTTTGTGGATTGAGATTTGAAGATTGCAGATTGAGTATTGAGTATTGAAAACTGTGAATTGATGATATTCTATTGAGGATTGAGGATTGACAAATGATTGTTGAGGACTGAGGGCTGAAGATTGAGGATTCACGATTGAGGATTCGGGATTCAGGTTTGAGGACTGAGGATTGAGGATTGAGGATTGAGGATTGAGTATTGAGGATTGAGGATTGAGAATTGAAGATTGAGGATTGAGGATTGAGGGTTGTGGATTGAGGACGAGGACTGAGGGTTGAGTTTTGATGTTAGAGGTCTGAGGATTGAGGATTGAGGACACAGAATTGAGGATTGAGGATTGAGGATTGAAGATTGAGGATTGGGTATTGAGGATTGAAGAATGAGGATTGAGGATTGAGGATTGAGCATTGAGGATTGAAGATTCAGTATTGAGGATTGAAGCTTGAGGATTGAGGATTGAGTATTGAAGATTGACGATTGAGGATTGAGGATTGAGGATTGAGGGTTGAGGATTGAGGATTGAGGATTGAGTATTGAGGATTGAAGATTGACGATTGAGGATTGAGGATTGAGGATTGAGGGTTGAGGATTGAGGATTCAGGATTGAAGATTGAGTATTGAGGATTGAAGGGTGAGGATTGAGGATAGGGCATTGAGGATTGAGGATTGAAGTTTGAGTATTGAGGATTGAAGATTAAGATAGAGGATTGAGGACTGAGGATTGAGGATTGAAGATTGAGGATTGGGGACAGAGCATTGAGGGTTGAGTGATGAGAATTGATGTTTGTGGATAGAGATCTGAACATTGCAGATTGAGTATTGAGTATTGAAAACTGTGAATTGAGGATACTCTACTGAGGGTTGAGGATTGACAACTGATTGTTGAGGACTCAGGGCTGAAGATTGAGGATTCAGAATTGAGGGTTCAGTATTGAGGTTTGAGGGCTGAGGATTGAGGATTGAGGATTGAGGATTGACGATTGAGGATTGAAGACTGAGGATTGGGTATTGAGGATTGAACGTAGAGGATTGTGGGTTGAGGATTGAGGATTGAGGATTGTGGATTGAAGATTGAATATTAATGGTTGAAGATTGAGGATTGAGGATTGAGGGTTGTGGATTGAGGACGAGGACTGTGGGTTGAGTATTGATGTCTGAAGTCTGAGGATTGAGGATTGAGGATTGAAGATTGAGTATTGATGATTGAAGATTGAGGATGGAGGATTGAGTGTTGAGGTTTGAGGACGAGGACTGACGGTTGAGGTTTGAGGTTTGAGGATTGAGGATTGAGGATTGAGGACTGAGGGTTGAGAACTGAGGATTGAGGATTGAGGATTGAAGATTGAGGATTGGGTATTGAGGATTGAAGAATGAGGATTGTGTATTGAGGATTGAGGATTGAGGATTGAAGATTGAGTATTGAGGATTGAAGTTTGAGGTTTGAGGATTGAGTATTGAAGATTGAGGATTTGGGACTGAGGATTGAAGATTGAGGATTGAGGACTGAGGATTGACGATTGCGGATTGAGGATTGAGGATTGAAGATTGAGGATAGGGAATTGAGGATTGAAGAATGTGGATTGAGGACTGAGGATTGAGGATTGAAGATTGAGTATTGAGGAGTGAAGATTGACGATTCAGGATTGAGGGTTGAGGATTGAGGGTTGAGGATTGAGGATTGAGGATTGAGGATTGAGGATTGAAGATTGAGTATTGAGGATTGAAGGTTAAGATTGAGGATTGAGGATTGAGGATTGAGGATTGAAGATTGAGGATTGGGGACTGAGTATTGAGGGTTGAGTGATGAGAATTGATGTTTGTGTATAGAGATCTGAAGATTGCAGATTGAGTATTGAGTATTGAAACCTGTGAATTGAGGATATTCTACTGAGGATTGAGGATTGACAACTGATTGTGGGGACTCAGGGCTGAAGATTGAGGATTCAGGATTGAGGATTCAGGATTGAGGTTTGATGACTGAGGATTGAGGATTGAGGATTGAGGATTGAGGATTGAGGATTGAAGACTGAGGATTGGGTATTGAGGATTGAACGTAGAGGATTGAGGGTTGAGGATTGAGGATTGAGGATTGAGGATTGTGGATAGAAGATTGAATATTAATGATTGAAGATTGAGGATTGAGGGTTGTGGATTGAGGACGAGGACTGTGGGTTGGGTATTGATGTCTGAAGTCTGAGGATTGAGGATTGAGGATTGAGAATTGAGGATTGAGGATTGAGGATTGAAGATTGAGGATTCGGTATTGAGGATTGAAAAATGAGGATTGAGGATTGAGGACTGAGGATTGAGGATTGCAGATTGAGTATTGAGGATTGTAGATTGAGGATTGAGGATTGAGGATTGAAGATTGAGTATTGAGGATTGAGCATTGAGGATTGAGGATTGAAGATTGAGTATTGAGGATTGAAGATTAAGATTGAGGATTGAGGATTGAGGATTGACGATTGAAGATTGAGGATTGGGGACTGAGTATTGAGGGTTGAGTGATGATAATTGATGTTTGTGGATGGAGATCTGAAGATTGCAGATTGAGTATTGAGTATTGAAAACTGTGAATTGAGGACATTCTATTGAGGATTGAGGATTGACAACTGATTGTGTAGGACCAAGGGCTGAAGATTGAGGATTCATGATTGAGGATTCAGGATTGAGATTTGAGGACTGAGGATTGAGGATTGAGAATTGAGGATTGAGGATTGAGGATTGAAGACTGAGGATTGGGTATTGACGATTGAAGATTGAGGATTGAGGATTGAGGATTGAGTGTTGAGAATTGATGTTTGAGGATTGAGATTTGATTATGGAATATTGCTGGTTGAGTATTGAACCATGAGGATTCAGGATATTCTATTGAGTATTGAGAACTGAGGATTGATGGTTGAGTATTGAGGATTGATGGTTGAGGGTTGTGCGTTGAATGTTGAGGATTGAGGATTGAGGATTGAGGATTGAGGATTGAGGATTGAGGATTGAGGATTGAGGATTGAGGATTGAGGATGGAGGATTGAAGAGAGAGGACTGAGTGTTGAGGATTGTGCGTTGAGGATTGATGTTTGAGGATTGAGATTTTATTATTGAATAATGTGGATTGAGTATTAAACCATGAGAATTCAGGATATTCTATTGAGTGTTGATAATTGAGGATTGATGGTTGGGTATTGAGAATTGATGGTTGAGGGTTGTGTGTTGAATATTGAGGATTGAGGATTGAGAATTGAGGATTGATGGTTGAGTATTGAGGATTGAGGAATGAGGATTGTGGATTGAGTATTGAAGATTGAGGTGGATGATTGAGGATTGAGGATTGAGGATTGAGGATTGAGGATTGAGGATTGAGGATTGAGAATTGAGGACTGAGGATTGAGGATTGAGGATTGAGGATTGGGTATTGAGGTTTGAGGAATGAGGATTGAGGATTGAGGATCGAGGATTGAGGATTGAAGATTGAGTATTGAGGATTGAAGATTGAGGATTGGGTATTGAGGATTCAGGATGGAGGATTGAGGATTGAGGATTGAGGATTGAAGATTGAGTATTGATGATTGAAGATTGAGGATGGAGGATTGAGGGTTGAGGTTTGAGGACGAGGACTGATGGTTGAGGTTTGAGGTTTGAGGATTGAGGATTGAGGATTGAGGACTGAGGATTGAGGATTGAGGATTGAGCATTGAGCATTGAAGATTGAGGACTGGGTATCGAGGATTCAAGATTGAGGATTAAGGATTGATGATTGGGGATTGAGGATCTAGGATTGGAGATTGATTATTGAGGATTGAAGATTGAGGACTGAGGATTGAGGATTGAGGATTGAGAATTGAGCATTGAGAATTGAGAATGAGGACTGAGGGCTGAGGTTTGAGGTTTGAGGACGGAGGACTGAGGGTTGAGGATTGAGGAATGAGGATGAGGGCTGAGGGTTGAGGATTGTGGTTTGAGGACTGAGGACTGAGGATTGAGGATTGAGAATTGAGGATTGAGGATTGAGGATTGAAGATTGTGGATTGGGTATTGAGGACTGAAGAATGAGGATTGAGGATTGAGGATTGAGGATTCAGGATTGAAGATTGAGTATTGAGGATTGAAGACTGACGATTGAGGATTGAGAATTGAGGATTGAGGATTGAGGATTGAAGATTGATTATTGAGGATTGAAAATTGTGGATTGAGGATTGAGGATTGACAATGAGGGCTGAGGGCGGAGGATTGAGGTTTGAGGACTGAGGACTGAGGATTGAGGATTGAGAATTGTGGATAGAGGATTGGGGATTGAAGATTGAGGATTGGGTATTGAGGATTGAGTATTGAAGATTGAGGGTTGGGTATTGCGGATTGAACATTGAGGATTGAGGATTGAGGATTGAGGATTGAGGATTGCGGACCGAAGATTGAATATTGATGATTGAAGATTGAGGATTGAGGATCGAGGGTTGTGGATTGAGGATAGAAGATTGAGGACTGGGTGTTGAGGATTGAGGAATGAGGATAGGGGATTGAGGATTGAGGATTGAGGATTGAGGACTGAAGATTGAGTATTGAGGATTGAAGATTGAGGATTGACGATGGAGGATTGAAGAGAGAGGACTGAGTGTTGAGGACTGAGTTTTGAGAATTAATGTTTGAGGATTGAGATTTGATTATTGTATATTTTGGATTGAGTTTTCAACCATAAGAATTCAGTATAATCTATTGAGTGTTGAGAATTGAGGATTGATGGTTGAGTATTGAGGATGGATGGCTGAGGGTTGTGTGTTGAATATTGAGGATTGAGGATTGAGGATTGAGGATTGAGGATTGAGGATTGAAGATTGAGTATTGAGGATTGAGGATTGAAAATTGGGGATTGAGAATTGAGAATGAGGACTGAGGGTTGAGGATTGAGGTTTGAGGAACGAGGATTGAGGATTGAGGATTGAGGAGTGAGGATTCACGATTGAGAATTGAAGATTGAGAATTGATGACTGAGGATTGAGGATTGAGGATTGAAGATTGAGTATTGAGGATTGAATGTTGAGTGTTGAGGATTGGGGATTGAGAATTGAGCATTGAGGATTCAGGATTGGAGATTGAGGATTGGGTATTGAGGATTGAAGAATGAGGATTGAGTATTGAGCATTGAGGATTGAGGATTGAAGATTGATGGTAGAGTATTGACGACTGAGGATTGAGGATTGAAGATTGAGTATTCAGGATTCAGAATTGAGGTTTGAGGACTGAGGATTGAGGATTGAAGATTGAGTATTGAGGATTGAAGATTGAGGATTGAGGATTGAGGATTGAGTATTGAGGATGAGGTCTGAGGGCTGAGGTTTGAGGTTTGAGGACGGAGGACTGAGGGTTGAGGATTGAGGAATGAGGATGAGGGCTGAGGTTTGAGGATTGTGGTTTGAGGACTGAGGACTGAGGATTGAGGATTGAGAATTGAGGATTGAGGATTGAGGATTGAAGATTGAGGATTGGGTATTGAGGATTGAAGAATGAGGATTGAGGATTGAGGATTGAGGATTCAGGATTGAAGATTGAGTATTGAGGATTGAAGACTGACGATTGAGGATTGAGAATTGAGGATTGAGGATTGAGGATTGAAGATTGATTATTGAGGATTGAAAATTGTGGATTGAGGATTGAGGATTGACGATGAGGGCTGAGGGCGGAGGATTGAGGTTTGAGGACTGAGGACTGAGGATTGAGGATTGAGAATTGTGGATAGAGGATTGGGGATTGAAGATTGAGGATTGGGTATTGAGGATTGAGTATTGAAGATTGAGGGTTGGGTATTGCGGATTGAACATTGAGGATTGAGGATTGAGGATTGATGGTTGAGTATTGAGGATTGATGGTTGAGGGTTGTGCGTTGAATGTTGAGGATTGAGGATTGAGGATTGAGGATTGAGGATTGAAGATTGAGTATTGATGATTGAAGATTGAGGATGGAGGATTGAGGGTTGAGGTTTGAGGACGAGGACTGACGGTTGAGGTTTGAGGTTTGAGGATTGAGGATTGAGGATTGAGGACTGAGGATTGAGGATTGCGGATTGATCATTGAGGATTGAAGATTGAGGACTGGGGATTGAGGATTCAAGATTGAGGATTAAGGATTGAGGATTGGGGATTGAGGATGCAGGATTGGAGATTGATTATTGAGGATTGAAGATTGAGGATTGATGGTTGAGGATTGAGGATTGAGAATTGAGAATTTAGAATTGAGGATGAGGACTGAGGGTTGAGGATTGAGGTTTGAGGAACGAGGATTGAGGGTTGAGGATTGAGGAGTGAGGATTCACGATTGAGAATTGAAGTTTTAGGATTGATGACAGAGGATTGAGGATTGAGGATTGAAGATTGAGTATTGAGGATTGAAGGTTGAGGTTTGAGGATTGAGGATTGAGAATTGAACATTGAGGATTGAGGATTGACGATTGAGGATTGGGTATTGAGGATTGAGGAATGAGGATTGAGGCTTGAGCATTGGGGATTGAGGATTGAAGATTGATGGTAGAGTATTCAGGACTGAGGATTGAGGATTGAAGATTGAGTGTTCAGGATACAGAATTGAGGTTTGAGGACTGAGGATTGAGGATTGAAGATTGAGTATTGAGGATTGAAGATTGAGGATTGAGGATTGAGGATTGAGGATTGAGGATTGAGGATGAGGTCTATGGGCTGAGGTTTGAGGTTTGAGGACGGAGGACTGAGGATTGAGGGTTGAGGATTGAGGATGAGGGCTGAGGGTTGAGGATTGTGGTTTGAGGACTGAGGACAGAGGATTGAGGATTGAGAATTGAGGATTGAGGATTGAGAATTGAAGATTGAGGATTGAGGATTGAGGGTTGAGTATTGAGGATTGAGGAATGAAGATTGAGGATTGGGGACGGAGTGTCGAGGGTTGAGTGATGAGAATTGATGTTTGTGAATAGAGATTTGAAGATTGCAGATTGAGTATTGAGTATTGAAAACTGTGAATTGATGATATTCTATTGACGATTGAGGATTGAGGATTGATGATTGAGGATTGAGATTTGATTATTGAATAATGTGGATTGAGTATTAAACCATGAGAATTCAGGATATTCTATTGAGTGTTGATAATTGAGTATTGATGGTTGGGTATTGAGAATTGATGGTTGAGGGTTGTGTGTTGAATATTGAGGATTGAGGATTGAGAATTGAGGATTGATGGTTGAGTATTGAGGATTGAGGAATGAGGATTGAGGATTGAGTATTGAAGATTGAGGTGGATGATTGAGGATTGAGGATTGAGGATTGAGGATTGAGGATTGAGGATTGAGAATTGAGGACTGAGGATTGAGGATTGAGGATTGAGGATTGTGTATTGAGGATTGAGGAATGAGGATTGAGGATTGAGGATCGAGGATTGAGGATTGAAGATTGAGTATTGAGGATTGAAGATTGAGGATTGAGTATTGAGGATTCAGGATGGAGGATTGAGGATTGAGGATTGAGGATTGAAGATTGAGTATTGAGGATTGAATATTGAGGATTGAGGATTGAGGATTGAGTACTGAGGATTCAGGATGGAGGATTGAGGATTGACGATTGAGGATTGAAGATTGAGTATTGAGGATTGAAGATTGAGGATTGAGGATTGAGGATTGAGGATTGAGGATTGAGGATTGAAGATTGAGTATTGAGGTTTGAAGATTGAGGTTTGAGGATTGAGGATCGATGATTGAGGGTTGAAGATTGAGGATTGAGGATCGAGGATTGAGGATTGAGGATTGAGGATTGAGGATTGAGGATTGATGATTGGGGATTGAGGATCTAGGATTGGAGATTGATTATTGAGTATTGAAGATTGAGGATTGAGGATTGAGGATTGAGGATTGAGAATTGAGCATTGAGAATTGAGAATGAGGACTGAGGGTTGAGGGTTGAGGTTTGAGGAACGAGGATTGAGGATTGAGGATTGAGGAGTGAGGATTCACGATTGAGAATTGAAGATTGAGAATTGATGACTGAGGATTGAGGATTGAGGATTGAAGATTGAGTATTGAGGATTGAATATTGAGGGTTGAGGATTGAGGATTGAGAATTGAGCATTGAGGATTCAGGATTGAAGATTGAGGATTGGGTATTGAGGATTGAAGAATGAGGATTGAGTATTGAGCATTGAGGATTGAGGATTGAACATTGATGGTAGAGTATTGAGGACTGAGGATTGAGGATTGAAGATTGAGTATTCAGGATTCAGAATTGAGGTTTGAGGACTGAGGATTGAGGATTGAAGATTGAGTATTGAGGATTGAAGATTGAGGATTGAGGATTGAGGATTGAGTATTGAGGATGAGGTCTGAGGGCTGAGGTTTGAGGTTTGAGGTTTGAGGACGGAGGACTGAGGGTTGAGGATTGAGGAATGAGGATGAGGGCTGAGGGTTGAGGATTGTGGTTTGAGGACTGAGGACTGAGGATTGAGGATTGAGGATTGAGGATTGAGGATTGAGAATTGGGCATTGAGAATTGAGAATGAGGATTGAGGGTTGAGGATTGAGGTTTGAGGAACGAGGATTGAGGATTGAGGATTGAGGAGTGAGGATTCACGATTGAGAATTGAAGATTGAGAATTGATGACTGAGGATTGAGGATTGAGGATTGAAGATTGAGTATTGAGGATTGAATATTGAGGGTTGAGGATTGGGGATTGAGAATTGAGCATTCAGGATTTAGGATTGAAGATTGAGGATTGGGTATTGAGGATTGAAGAATGAGGATTGAGTATTGAGCATTGAGGATCGAGGATTGAAGATTGATGGTAGATTATTGACGACTGAGGATTGAGGACTGAAGATTGAGTATTCAGGATTCAGAATTGAGGTTTGAGGACTGAGGATTGAGGATTGAAGATTGAGTATTGAGGATTGAAGATTGAGGATTGAGGATTGAGGATTGAGTATTGAGGATGAGGTCTGAGGGCTGAGGTTTGAGGTTTGAGGACGGAGGACTGAGGGTTGAGGATTGAGGATTGAGGATGAGGGCTGAGGGTTGAGGATTGTGGTTTGAGGACTGAGGACTGAGGATTGAGGATTGAGAATTGAGGATTGAGGATTGAGGATTGAAGATTGAGGATTGGGTATTGAGGATTGAAGAATGAGGATTGAGGATTGAGGATTGAGGATTCAGGGTTGAAGATTGAGTATTGAGGATTGAAGACTGACGATTGAGGATTGAGAATTGAGGATTGAGGATTGAGGATTGAAGATTGATTATTGAGGATTGAAAATTGTGGATTGAGGATTGAGGATTGACGATGAGGGCTGAGGGCGGAGGATTGAGGTTTGAGGACTGAGGACTGAGGATTGAGGATTGAGAATTGTGGATAGAGGATTGGGGATTGAAGATTGAGGATTGGGTATTGAGGATTGAGGAATGATGATTGAGGATTGAGCATTGGGGATTGAGGATTGAAGATTGATGGTAGAGTATTCAGGACTGAGGATTGAGGATTGAAGATTGAGTGTTCAGGATACAGAATTGAGGTTTGAGGACTGCGGATTGAGGATTGAAGGTTGAGTATTGAGGATTGAAAATTGAGGATTGAGGATTGAGGATTGAGGATTGAGGATGAGGTCTAAGGGCTGAGGTTTAAGGTTTGAGAACGGAGGACAGAGGATTGAGGGTTGAGGATTGAGGATGTGGGCTGAGGGTTGAGGATTGTGGTTTGAGGACTGAGGACAGAGGATTGAGGATTGAGAACTGAGGATTGAGGATTGAGGATTGAAGATTGAAGATTAAGATTGAGGATTGAGGATTGAGGATTGAGGATTGAAGATTGAGAATTGGGGCCTGAGTATTGAGGGTTGAGTGATGAGAATTGATGTTTGTGAATAGAGATTTGAAGATTGCAGATTGAGTATTGAGTATTGAAACCTGTGAATTGAGGATATTCTATTGAGGATAGAGGATTGACAACTGATTGTTGAGGACTCAGGGCTGAAGATTGAGGATTCAGGATTGAGGATTCAGGATTGAGGTTTGATGACTGAGGATTGAGGATTGAGGATTGAGGATTGAGGATTGAAGACTGAGGATTGGGTATTGAGGATTGAACGTAGAGGATTGAGGGTTGAGGATTGAGGATTGAGGATTGATGTTTGAGGATTGAGATTTGATTATGGAATATTGCTGGTTGAGTATTGAACCATGAGGGTTCAGGATATTCTATTGAGTATTGAGAACTGAGGATTGATGGTTGAGTATTGAGGATTGATGGTTGAGGGTTGTGCGTTGAATGTTGAGGATTGAGGATTGAGGATTGAGGATTGAGGATTGAGGATTGAAGATTGAGTATTGATGATTGAAGATTGAGGATGGAGGATTGAGGGTTGAGGTTTGAGGACGAGGACTGATGGTTGAGGTTTGAGGTTTGAGGATTGAGGATTGAGGATTGAGGACAGAGGATTGAGGATTGCGGATTGATCATTGAGGATTGAAGATTGAGGACTGGGGATTGAGGATTCAAGATTGAGGATTAAGGATTGAGGATTGGGGATTGAGGATGCAGGATTGGAGATTGATTATTGAGGATTGAAGATTGAGGATTGAGGGTTGAGGATTGAGGATTGAGAATTGAGAATTGAAAAATTAATATTGAGGATGAGGACTGAGGGTTGAGGATTGAGGTTTGAGGAACGAGGATTGAGGGTTGAGGATTGAGGAGTGAGGATTCACGATTGAGAATTGAAGTTTGAGGATTGATGACAGAGGATTGAGTATTGAGGATTGAAGGTTGAGGTTTGAGGATTGAGGATTGAGAATTGAACATTGAGGATTGAGGATTGAGGATTGACGATTGAGGATTGGGTATTGAGGATTGAGGAATGAGGATTGAGGATTGAGCATTGGGGATTGAGGATTGAAGATTGATGGTAGAGTATTCAGGACTGAGGATTGAGGATTGAAGATTGAGTGTTCAGGATACAGAATTGAGGTTTGAGGACTGAGGATTGAGGATTGAAGATTGAGTATTGAGGATTGAAGATTGAGGATTGAGGATTGAGGATTGAGGATTGAGGATGAGGTCTAAGGGCTGAGGTTTGAGGTTTGAGGTCGGAGGACTGAGGATTGAGGGTTGAGGATTGAGGATGGGGGCTGAGGGTTGAGAATTGTGGTTTGAGGTCTGAGGACAGAGGATTGAGTATTGAGAATTGAGGATTGAGGATTGAGGATTGAAGATTGAGGATTGAGCATTGAGGGTTGAGTATTGAGGATTGAGGAATGAAGATTGAGGATTGGGGACGGAGTGTCGAGGGTTGAGTGATGAGAAGTGATGTTTGTGAATAGAGATTTGAAGATTGCAGATTGAGTATTGAGTATTGAAAACTGTGAATTGATGATATTCTATTGACGATTGAGGATTGAGTATTGATGATTGAGGATGAGGGCTGAGGGTTGAGGATTGAGGTTTGAGGACTGAGGACTGAGGAATGAGGTTTGAGAATTGAGGATTGAGGATTGAGGATTGAAGATTGAGGATTGGGTATTGAGGATTGAAGAATGAGGATTGAGGATTGAGGGTTGAGGGTTGAGGATTGAATATTGAGTATTGAGATTTGAAGATTGAAGAATGGGGATTGAGTATTGAAAACAGTGAATTGAGGATATTCTATTGAGGATTGAGGATTGACAATTGATTGTTGAGGACTGAGGGCTGAAGATTGAGGATTCAGGATTGAGGATTCGTGATTGAGGTTTGAGGACTGAGGATTGAGGGTTGAGGATTGAAAGTTGAGGATTGACGATTGAGGATTGAGGATTGAGGATGGAGGATTGAAGAGAGAGGACTGAGTGTTGAGGATTGAGTGTTGAGAATTGATGTTTGAGGATTGAGATTTGATTATTGAAAATTGTGGATTGAGTATTGAACCATGAGAATTCAGGATACTCTATTGAGTATTGAGAATTGAGGATTGATGGTTGAGTATTGAGGATTGATGTTTGAGGGTTGTGTGTTGAATATTGAGGATGGAGGATTGAGAATTGAGGATTGATGGTTGAGTATTGAGGATTGAGGAATGAGGATTGAGGATTGAGTATTGAAGATTGAGGTGGATGATTGAGGATTGAGGATTGAGGATTGAGGATTGAGGATTGAGGATTGAGAATTGAGGACTGAGGATTGAGGATTGAGGATTGAGGATTGTGTATTGAGGATTGAGGAATGAGGATTGAGGATTGAGGATCGAGGATTGAGGATTGAAGATTGAGTATTGAGGATTGAAGATTGAGGATTGAGTATTGAGGATTCAGGATGGAGGATTGAGGATTGAGGATTGAGGATTGAAGATTGAGTATTGAGGATTGAATATTGAGGATTGAGGATTGAGGATTGAGTACTGAGGATTCAGGATGGAGGATTGAGGATTGACGATTGAGGATTGAAGATTGAGTATTGAGGATTGAAGATTGAGGATTGAGGATTGAGGATTGAGGATTGAGGATTGAGGATTGAAGATTGAGTATTGAGGTTTGAAGATTGAGGTTTGAGGATTGAGGATCGATGATTGAGGGTTGAAGATTGAGGATTGAGGATCGAGGATTGAGGATTGAGGATTGAGGATTGAGGATTGAGGATTGATGATTGGGGATTGAGGATCTAGGATTGGAGATTGATTATTGAGTATTGAAGATTGAGGATTGAGGATTGAGGATTGAGGATTGAGAATTGAGCATTGAGAATTGAGAATGAGGACTGAGGGTTGAGGGTTGAGGTTTGAGGAACGAGGATTGAGGATTGAGGATTGAGTAGTGAGGATTCACGATTGAGAATTGAAGATTGAGAATTGATGACTGAGGATTGAGGATTGAGGATTGAAGATTGAGTATTGAGGATTGAATATTGAGGGTTGAGGATTGGGGATTGAGAATTGAGCATTCAGGATTTAGGATTGAAGATTGAGGATTGGGTATTGAGGATTGAAGAATGAGGATTGAGTATTGAGCATTGAGGATCGAGGATTGAAGATTGATGGTAGATTATTGACGACTGAGGATTGAGGACTGAAGATTGAGTATTCAGGATTCAGAATTGAGGTTTGAGGACTGAGGATTGAGGATTGAAGATTGAGTATTGAGGATTGAAGATTGAGGATTGAGGATTGAGGATTGAGTATTGAGGATGAGGTCTGAGGGCTGAGGTTTGAGGTTTGAGGACGGAGGACTGAGGGTTGAGGATTGAGGATTGAGGATGAGGGCTGAGGGTTGAGGATTGTGGTTTGAGGACTGAGGACTGAGGATTGAGGATTGAGAATTGAGGATTGAGGATTGAGGATTGAAGATTGAGGATTGGGTATTGAGGATTGAAGAATGAGGATTGAGGATTGAGGATTGAGGATTCAGGGTTGAAGATTGAGTATTGAGGATTGAAGACTGACGATTGAGGATTGAGAATTGAGGATTGAGGATTGAGGATTGAAGATTGATTATTGAGGATTGAAAATTGTGGATTGAGAATTGAGGATTGACGATGAGGGCTGAGGGCGGAGGATTGAGGTTTGAGGACTGAGGACTGAGGATTGAGGATTGAGAATTGTGGATAGAGGATTGGGGATTGAAGATTGAGGATTGGGTATTGAGGATTGAGGAATGATGATTGAGGATTGAGCATTGGGGATTGAGGATTGAAGATTGATGGTAGAGTATTCAGGACTGATGATTGAGGATTGAAGATTGAGTGTTCAGGATACAGAATTGAGGTTTGAGGACTGCGGATTGAGGATTGAAGGTTGAGTATTGAGGATTGAAAATTGAGGATTGAGGATTGAGGATTGAGGATTGAGGATGAGGTCTAAGGGCTGAGGTTTAAGGTTTGAGAACGGAGGACAGAGGATTGAGGGTTGAGGATTGAGGATGTGGGCTGAGGGTTGAGGATTGTGGTTTGAGGACTGAGGACAGAGGATTGAGGATTGAGAACTGAGGATTGAGGATTGAGGATTGAAGATTGAAGATTAAGATTGAGGATTGAGGATTGAGGATTGAGGATTGAAGATTGAGAATTGGGGCCTGAGTATTGAGGGTTGAGTGATGAGAATTGATGTTTGTGAATAGAGATTTGAAGATTGCAGATTGAGTATTGAGTATTGAAACCTGTGAATTGAGGATATTCTATTGAGGATAGAGGATTGACAACTGATTGTTGAGGACTCAGGGCTGAAGATTGAGGATTCAGGATTGAGGATTCAGGATTGAGGTTTGATGACTGAGGATTGAGGATTGAGGATTGAGGATTGAGGATTGAGGATTGAAGACTGAGGATTGGGTATTGAGGATTGAACGTAGAGGATTGAGGGTTGAGGATTGAGGATTGAGGATTGAGGATTGTGGATAGAAGATTGAATATTAATGATTGAAGATTGAGGATTGAGGATTGAGGGTTGTGGATTGAGGACGAAGACTGTGGGTTGAGTATTGATGTCTGAAGTCTGAGGATTGAGGATTGAGGATTGAGAATTGAGGATTGAGGATTGGGGATTGAAGATTGAGGATTGAGCATTGAGGATTGAGGATTGAAGATTGAGTATTGAGGATTGAAGATTAAGATTGAGGATTGAGGATTGAGGATTGAGGATTGAAGATTGAGGATTGGGGACTGAGTATTGAGGGTTGAGTGATGATAATTGATGTTTGTGGATGGAGATCTGAAGATTGCAGATTGAGTATTGAGTATTGAAAACTGTGAATTGAGGACATTCTATTGAGGATTGAGGATTGACAACTGATTGTGGGACTAAGGGCTGAAGACTGAGGATTCATGATTGAGGATTCAGGATTGAGATTTGAGGACTGAGGATTGAGGATTGAGAATTGAGGATTGAGGATTGAGGATTGAAGACTGAGGATTGGGTATTGACGATTGAAGATTGAGGATTGAGGATTGAGGATTGAGTGTTGAGAATTGATGTTTGAGGATTGAGATTTGATTATGGAATATTGCTGGTTGAGTATTGAACCATGAGGGTTCAGGATATTCTATTGAGTATTGAGAACTGAGGATTGATGGTTGAGTATTGAGGATTGATGGTTGAGGGTTGTGCGTTGAATGTGGAGGATTGAGGATTGAGGATTGAGGATTGAGGATTGAGGATTGAAGATTGAGTATTGATGATTGAAGATTGAGGATGGAGGATTGAGGGTTGAGGTTTGAGGACGAGGACTGATGGTTGAGGTTTGAGGTTTGAGGATTGAGGATTGAGGATTGAGGACAGAGGATTGAGGATTGCGGATTGATCATTGAGGATTGAAGATTGAGGACTGGGGATTGAGGATTCAAGATTGAGGATTAAGGATTGAGGATTGGGGATTGAGGATGCAGGATTGGAGATTGATTATTGAGGATTGAAGATTGAGGATTGAGGGTTGAGGATTGAGGATTGAGAATTGAGAATTGAAAAATTAATATTGAGGATGAGGACTGAGGGTTGAGGATTGAGGTTTGAGGAACGAGGATTGAGGGTTGAGGATTGAGGAGTGAGGATTCACGATTGAGAATTGAAGTTTGAGGATTGATGACAGAGGATTGAGTATTGAGGATTGAAGGTTGAGGTTTGAGGATTGAGGATTGAGAATTGAACATTGAGGATTGAGGATTGAGGATTGACGATTCAGGATTGGGTATTGAGGATTGAGGAATGAGGATTGAGGATTGAGCATTGGGGATTGAGGATTGAAGATTGATGGTAGAGTATTCAGGACTGAGGATTGAGGATTGAAGATTGAGTGTTCAGGATACAGAATTGAGGTTTGAGGACTGAGGATTGAGGATTGAAGATTGAGTATTGAGGATTGAAGATTGAGGATTGAGGATTGAGGATTGAGGATTGAGGATGAGGTCTAAGGGCTGAGGTTTGAGGTTTGAGGTCGGAGGACTGAGGATTGAGGGTTGAGGATTGAGGATGGGGGCTGAGGGTTGAGAATTGTGGTTTGAGGTCTGAGGACAGAGGATTGAGTATTGAGAATTGAGGATTGAGGATTGAGGATTGAAGATTGAGGATTGAGCATTGAGGGTTGAGTATTGAGGATTGAGGAATGAAGATTGAGGATTGGGGACGGAGTGTCGAGGGTTGAGTGATGAGAAGTGATGTTTGTGAATAGAGATTTGAAGATTGCAGATTGAGTATTGAGTATTGAAAACTGTGAATTGATGATATTCTATTGACGATTGAGGATTGAGTATTGATGATTGAGGATGAGGGCTGAGGGTTGAGGATTGAGGTTTGAGGACTGAGGACTGAGGAATGAGGTTTGAGAATTGAGGATTGAGGATTGAGGATTGAAGATTGAGGATTGGGTATTGAGGATTGAAGAATGAGGATTGAGGATTGAGGGTTGAGGGTTGAGGATTGAATATTGAGTATTGAGATTTGAAGATTGAAGAATGGGGATTGAGTATTGAAAACAGTGAATTGAGGATATTCTATTGAGGATTGAGGATTGACAATTGATTGTTGAGGACTGAGGGCTGAAGATTGAGGATTCAGGATTGAGGATTCGTGATTGAGGTTTGAGGACTGAGGATTGAGGGTTGAGGATTGAAAGTTGAGGATTGACGATTGAGGATTGAGGATTGAGGATGGAGGATTGAAGAGAGAGGACTGAGTGTTGAGGATTGAGTGTTGAGAATTGATGTTTGAGGATTGAGATTTGATTATTGAAAATTGTGGATTGAGTATTGAACCATGAGAATTCAGGATACTCTATTGAGTATTGAGAATTGAGGATTGATGGTTGAGTATTGAGGATTGATGTTTGAGGGTTGTGTGTTGAATATTGAGGATGGAGGATTGAGGATTGAGGATTGAGGATTGAGGATTGAGGATTGAGGATTGAGGATTGAAGATTGAGGATTGGGGACTGAGCGTTGAGGGTTGAGGATTGAAGATTGAGGATTGGGGACTGAGCGTTGAGGGTTGAGTGATGAGAATTGATGATTGTGGATAGAGATTTGAAGATTGCAGATTGAGTATTGAGTATTGAAAGCTTTGAATTGATGATATTCTATTGAGGATTGAGGATTGACAGCTGATTGTTGAGGACTGAGTGCTGAAGATTGAGGATTCAGGATTGAGGTTTGAGGATTGAGGATTGATGATAGAGGATTGTGGATTGAGGATTGAGAATTGAAGATTGAGGATTGAGGATTGAGGGTTGTGGATTGAGGACGAGGACTGAGGGTTCAGTATTGATGTTTGAGGTCTGAGGATTGGGGATTGAGGATTGAGAATTGAGGCTTGAGGATTGAGGATGGAAGATTGAGGATTGGGTATTGAGGATTGAAGAATGAGGATTGAGGATTGAGGACTGAGGTTTGAGGATTGAAGATTGAGTATTGAGGATTGAAGTTTGAGGATTGAGGATTGAGTATTCAAGATTGAGTATTTGGCACTGAGGGTTGAAGATTGTCGATTGACTATTGAGGATTGAGGATTGAGGATTGAGGATTGAGGATTGAAGATTGAGGATAGGGTATTGAGGATTGAAGAATGAGTATTGAGGATTGAGGATTGAGGATTGAGGATTGAAGATTGAGGATTGGGTATTGATGATTGAAGAATGAGTATTGAGGATTGAAAATTGTGGATTGAGGATTGAGGATTGACAATGAGGGCTGAGGGCGGAGGATTGAGGTTTGAGGACTGAGGACTGAGGATTGAGGATTGAGAATTGTGGATAGAGGATTGGGGATTGAAGATTGAGGATTGGGTATTGAGGATTGAGTATTGAAGATTGAGGGTTGGGTATTGCGGATTGAACATTGAGGATTGAGGATTGAGGATTGAGGATTGAGGATTGCGGACCGAAGATTGAATATTGATGATTGAAGATTGAGGATTGAGGATCGAGGGTTGTGGATTGAGGATAGAAGATTGAGGACTGGGTGTTGAGGATTGAGGAATGAGGATAGGGGATTGAGGATTGAGGATTGAGGATTGAGGACTGAAGATTGAGTATTGAGGATTGAAGATTGAGGATTGAGGATGGAGGATTGAAGAGAGAGGACTGAGTGTTGAGGACTGAGTTTTGAGAATTAATGTTTGAGGATTGAGATTTGATTATTGTATATTTTGGATTGAGTTTTCAACCATGAGAATTCAGTATAATCTATTGAGTGTTGAGAATTGAGGATTGATGGTTGAGTATTGAGGATGGATGGCTGAGGGTTGTGTGTTGAATATTGAGGATTGAGGATTGAGGATTGAGGATTGAGGATTGAGGATTGAAGATTGAGTATTGAGGATTGAGGATTGAAAATTGGGGATTGAGAATTGAGAATGAGGACTGAGGGTTGAGGATTGAGGTTTGAGGAACGAGGATTGAAGATTGAGTATTGAGGATTGAATGTTGAGTGTTGAGGATTGGGGATTGAGAATTGAGCATTGAGGATTCAGGATTGGAGATTGAGGATTGGGTATTGAGGATTGAAGAATGAGGATTGAGTATTGAGCATTGAGGATTGAGGATTGAAGATTGATGGTAGAGTATTGACGACTGAGGATTGAGGATTGAAGATTGAGTATTCAGGATTCAGAATAGAGGTTTGAGGACTGAGGATTGAGGATTGAAGATTGAGTATTGAGGATTGAAGATTGAGGATTGAGGATTGAGGATTGAGTATTGAGGATGAGGTCTGAGGGCTGAGGTTTGAGGTTTGAGGACGGAGGACTGAGGGTTGAGGATTGAGGAATGAGGATGAGGGCTGAGGTTTGAGGATTGTGGTTTGAGGACTGAGGACTGAGGATTGAGGATTGAGAATTGAGGATTGAGGATTGAGGATTGAAGATTGAGGATTGGGTATTGAGGATTGAAGAATGAGGATTGAGGATTGAGGATTGAGGATTCAGGATTGAAGATTGAGTATTGAGGATTGAAGACTGACGATTGAGGATTGAGAATTGAGGATTGAGGATTGAGGATTGAAGATTGATTATTGAGGATTGAAAATTGTGGATTGAGGATTGAGGATTGACGATGAGGGCTGAGGGCGGAGGATTGAGGTTTGAGGACTGAGGACTGAGGATTGAGGATTGAGAATTGTGGATAGAGGATTGGGGATTGAAGATTGAGGATTGGGTATTGAGGATTGAGTATTGAAGATTGAGGGTTGGGTATTGCGGATTGAACATTGAGGATTGAGGATTGAGGATTGATGGTTGAGTATTGAGGATTGATGGTTGAGGGTTGTGCGTTGAATGTTGAGGATTGAGGATTGAGGATTGAGGATTGAGGATTGAAGATTGAGTATTGATGATTGAAGATTGAGGATGGAGGATTGAGGGTTGAGGTTTGAGGACGAGGACTGACGGTTGAGGTTTGAGGTTTGAGGATTGAGGATTGAGGATTGAGGACTGAGGATTGAGGATTGCGGATTGATCATTGAGGATTGAAGATTGAGGACTGGGGATTGAGGATTCAAGATTGAGGATTAAGGATTGAGGATTGGGGATTGAGGATGCAGGATTGGAGATTGATTATTGAGGATTGAAGATTGAGGATTGATGGTTGAGGATTGAGGATTGAGAATTGAGAATTTAGAATTGAGGATGAGGACTGAGGGTTGAGGATTGAGGTTTGAGGAACGAGGATTGAGGGTTGAGGATTGAGGAGTGAGGATTCACGATTGAGAATTGAAGTTTTAGGATTGATGACAGAGGATTGAGGATTGAGGATTGAAGATTGAGTATTGAGGATTGAAGGTTGAGGTTTGAGGATTGAGGATTGAGAATTGAACATTGAGGATTGAGGATTGACGATTGAGGATTGGGTATTGAGGATTGAGGAATGAGGATTGAGGCTTGAGCATTGGGGATTGAGGATTGAAGATTGATGGTAGAGTATTCAGGACTGAGGATTGAGGATTGAAGATTGAGTGTTCAGGATACAGAATTGAGGTTTGAGGACTGAGGATTGAGGATTGAAGATTGAGTATTGAGGATTGAAGATTGAGGATTGAGGATTGAGGACTGAGGATTGAGGATGAGGTCTATGGGCTGAGGTTTGAGGTTTGAGGACGGAGGACTGAGGATTGAGGGTTGAGGATTGAGGATGAGGGCTGAGGGTTGAGGATTGTGGTTTGAGGACTGAGGACAGAGGATTGAGGATTGAGAATTGAGGATTGAGGATTGAGAATTGAAGATTGAGGATTGAGGATTGAGGGTTGAGTATTGAGGATTGAGGAATGAAGATTGAGGATTGGGGACTGAGGATTGAGGATTGAGGATTGAGGATTGTGTATTGAGGATTGAGGAATGAGGATTGAGGATTGAGGATCGAGGATTGAGGATTGAAGATTGAGTATTGAGGATTGAAGATTGAGGATTGAGTATTGAGGATTCAGGATGGAGGATTGAGGATTGAGGATTGAGGATTGAAGATTGAGTATTGAGGATTGAATATTGAGGATTGAGGATTGAGGATTGAGTACTGAGGATTCAGGATGGAGGATTGAGGATTGACGATTGAGGATTGAAGATTGAGTATTGAGGATTGAAGATTGAGGATTGAGGATTGAGGATTGAGGATTGAGGATTGAGGATTGAAGATTGAGTATTGAGGTTTGAAGATTGAGGTTTGAGGATTGAGGATCGATGATTGAGGGTTGAAGATTGAGGATTGAGGATCGAGGATTGAGGATTGAGGATTGAGGATTGAGGATTGAGGATTGATGATTGGGGATTGAGGATCTAGGATTGGAGATTGATTATTGAGTATTGAAGATTGAGGATTGAGGATTGAGGATTGAGGATTGAGAATTGAGCATTGAGAATTGAGAATGAGGACTGAGGGTTGAGGGTTGAGGTTTGAGGAACGAGGATTGAGGATTGAGGATTGAGGAGTGAGGATTCACGATTGAGAATTGAAGATTGAGAATTGATGACTGAGGATTGAGGATTGAGGATTGAAGATTGAGTATTGAGGATTGAATATTGAGGGTTGAGGATTGAGGATTGAGAATTGAGCATTGAGGATTCAGGATTGAAGATTGAGGATTGGGTATTGAGGATTGAAGAATGAGGATTGAGTATTGAGCATTGAGGATTGAGGATTGAACATTGATGGTAGAGTATTGAGGACTGAGGATTGAGGATTGAAGATTGAGTATTCAGGATTCAGAATTGAGGTTTGAGGACTGAGGATTGAGGATTGAAGATTGAGTATTGAGGATTGAAGATTGAGGATTGAGGATTGAGGATTGAGTATTGAGGATGAGGTCTGAGGGCTGAGGTTTGAGGTTTGAGGTTTGAGGACGGAGGACTGAGGGTTGAGGATTGAGGAATGAGGATGAGGGCTGAGGGTTGAGGATTGTGGTTTGAGGACTGAGGACTGAGGATTGAGGATTGAGGATTGAGGATTGAGGATTGAGAATTGGGCATTGAGAATTGAGAATGAGGATTGAGGGTTGAGGATTGAGGTTTGAGGAACGAGGATTGAGGATTGAGGATTGAGGAGTGAGGATTCACGATTGAGAATTGAAGATTGAGAATTGATGACTGAGGATTGAGGATTGAGGATTGAAGATTGAGTATTGAGGATTGAATATTGAGGGTTGAGGATTGGGGATTGAGAATTGAGCATTCAGGATTTAGGATTGAAGATTGAGGATTGGGTATTGAGGATTGAAGAATGAGGATTGAGTATTGAGCATTGAGGATCGAGGATTGAAGATTGATGGTAGATTATTGACGACTGAGGATTGAGGACTGAAGATTGAGTATTCAGGATTCAGAATTGAGGTTTGAGGACTGAGGATTGAGGATTGAAGATTGAGTATTGAGGATTGAAGATTGAGGATTGAGGATTGAGGATTGAGTATTGAGGATGAGGTCTGAGGGCTGAGGTTTGAGGTTTGAGGACGGAGGACTGAGGGTTGAGGATTGAGGATTGAGGATGAGGGCTGAGGGTTGAGGATTGTGGTTTGAGGACTGAGGACTGAGGATTGAGGATTGAGAATTGAGGATTGAGGATTGAGGATTGAAGATTGAGGATTGGGTATTGAGGATTGAAGAATGAGGATTGAGGATTGAGGATTGAGGATTCAGGGTTGAAGATTGAGTATTGAGGATTGAAGACTGACGATTGAGGATTGAGAATTGAGGATTGAGGATTGAGGATTGAAGATTGATTATTGAGGATTGAAAATTGTGGATTGAGGATTGAGGATTGACGATGAGGGCTGAGGGCGGAGGATTGAGGTTTGAGGACTGAGGACTGAGGATTGAGGATTGAGAATTGTGGATAGAGGATTGGGGATTGAAGATTGAGGATTGGGTATTGAGGATTGAGGAATGATGATTGAGGATTGAGCATTGGGGATTGAGGATTGAAGATTGATGGTAGAGTATTCAGGACTGAGGATTGAGGATTGAAGATTGAGTGTTCAGGATACAGAATTGAGGTTTGAGGACTGCGGATTGAGGATTGAAGGTTGAGTATTGAGGATTGAAAATTGAGGATTGAGGATTGAGGATTGAGGATTGAGGATGAGGTCTAAGGGCTGAGGTTTAAGGTTTGAGAACGGAGGACAGAGGATTGAGGGTTGAGGATTGAGGATGTGGGCTGAGGGTTGAGGATTGTGGTTTGAGGACTGAGGACAGAGGATTGAGGATTGAGAATTGAGGATTGAGGATTGAGGATTGAAGATTGAAGATTAAGATTGAGGATTGAGGATTGAGGATTGAGGATTGAAGATTGAGAATTGGGGCCTGAGTATTGAGGGTTGAGTGATGAGAATTGATGTTTGTGAATAGAGATTTGAAGATTGCAGATTGAGTATTGAGTATTGAAACCTGTGAATTGAGGATATTCTATTGAGGATAGAGGATTGACAACTGATTGTTGAGGACTCAGGGCTGAAGATTGAGGATTCAGGATTGAGGATTCAGGATTGAGGTTTGATGACTGAGGATTGAGGATTGAGGATTGACGATTGAGGATTGAGGATTGAGGATGGAGGATTGAAGAGAGAGGACTGAGTGTTGAGGATTGAGTGTTGAGAATTGATGTTTGAGGATTGAGATTTGATTATTGAAAATTGTGGATTGAGTATTGAACCATGAGAATTCAGGATACTCTATTGAGTATTGAGAATTGAGGATTGATGGTTGAGTATTGAGGATTGATGTTTGAGGGTTGTGTGTTGAATATTGAGGATGGAGGATTGAGAATTGAGGATTGAGGATTGAGGATTGAAGATTGAGGATTCGGTATTGAGGATTGAAGAATGAGGATTGAGGATTGAGGACTGAGGATTGAGGATTGCAGATTGAGTATTGGGGATTGTAGATTGAGGATTGAGGATTGAGGATTGAAGATTGAGTATTGAGGATTGAGGATTGAGGATTGAGGATTGAAGATTGAGTATTGAGGATTGAAGATTAAGATTGAGCATTGGGGATTGAGGATTGAAGAATGAGGATTGAGGATTGAGGACTGAGGATTGAGGATTGCAGATTGAGTATTGAGGATTGTAGATTGAGGACTGAGGATTGAGGATTGAAAATTGAGGATTGAGTGGTGAGGATTGAGGATTGAGGATTGAGTATTGAGGATTGAAGATTGAGGATTGAGGATTGAGGATTGAGGATAGAGGATTGAAGATTGAGGATAGGGTATTGATGATTGAAGAATGAGGATTGAGGATTGAGGATTGAGGATTGAGGATTGAAGATTGAGGATTGGGTATTGATGATTGAAGAATGAGGATTGAGGATTGAGGACTGAGGATTGAGGATTGAAGATTGAGTATTGAGGATTGAAGTTTGAGGATTGAGGATTGTGTATTCAAGATTGAGGATTTGGCACTGAGAGTTGAAGATTGAGGATTGAGGATTGAGGATGAGGGCTGAGGGTTGAGGATTGAGGATGAGGGCTGAGGGTTGAGGATTGACGTTTGAGGACAGGGGATTGAGGATTGAAGATTGAGTATTGAGGATGGAAGATTCAGGATTTAGGATTGAGGATTGAGGATTGAGGATGAGGGCTGAGGGTTGAGGATTGAGGATGAGGGCTGAGGGTTGAGGATTGAGGTTTGAGGACTGAGGACTGAGGATTGAGGATTGAGGATTGAGGATTGTGGATTGAAGATTGAATATTAATGATTGAAGATTGAGGATTGAGGACTGAGGATTGAGGATTGCAGATTGAGTATTGAGGATTGTAGATTGAGGATTGAGGATTGAGGATTCAGGATTGAAGATTGAGTATTGAGGATTGAGGATTGAGGATTGAGGATTGAAGATTGAGTATTGAGGATTGAAGATTAAGATTGAGGATTGAGGATTGAGGATTGAGGATTGAGGATTGAGGATTGAGGATTGAGCATTGAGGATTGAAAATTGAGGATTGAGGATTGAAGATTGAGTATTGAGGATTGAGGATTGAAGATTGAGGATTCGGTATTGAGGATTGAAGAATGAGGATTGAGGATTGAGGACTGAGGATTGAGGTTTGCAGATTGAGTATTGAGGATTGTAGATTGAGGACTGAGGATTGAGGATTGAAAATTGAGGATTGAGTGTTGAGGATTGAGGATTGAGGATTGAGGATTGAGGATTGAAGATTGAGGGTTGAGGATTGAGGATTGAGGTTTGAAGATTGAGTATTGAGGATTGAAGATTGAGGATTGAGTATTGAGGATTGAGGATTGAGGATTGAGGATTGAGGATTGAGGATTTAGGATTGAGGATTGAAGATTGAGTATTGAGGATTGAGGATTGAGGATCGAAGACTGAGGATTGGGTATTGAGGGTTGAAGATTGAGGCCTGAGGATTGAGGATTGAGAATTGAGGATTGAGGATTGAGGATTGAGCATTGAGGATTGAGAATTGAGGATTGAGGATTGAAGATTGAGTGTTGAGGATTGAAGACTGAGGATTGAGGACTGAGGATTGAAGAGAGAGGACTGAGTGTTGAGGATTGAGTATTGAGAATTGATGTTTGAGGATAGAGATTTGATTATTGAATATTGCGGATTGAGTATTGAACCATGAGAATTCAGGATATTCTATTGAGTATTGAGAACTGAGGATTGATGGTTGAGTATTCAGGATTGATGATTGAGGGTTGTGCGTTGAATATTGAGGATTGAGGATTGAGGATTGAGGATTGAGGATTGAGGATTGAAGATTGAGTATTGATGATTGAAGATTGAGGATGGAGGATTGAGGGTTGAGGTTTGAGGACGAGGACTGACGGTTGAGGTTTGAGGTTTGCGGATTGAGGATTGAGGATTGATGACTGAGGATTGAGGATTGAGGATTGAGGGTTGAGTGATGAGAATTGATGTTTGTGGATAGAGATCTGAAGATTGCAGGTTGAGTGTTGAGTATTGAAAACTGTGAATTGAGGACATTCTATTGAGGATTGAGGATTGACAACTGATAGTTGAGGACCCAGGGCTGAAGATTGAGGATTCAGGATTGAGGATTCAGGATTGAGGTTTGAGGATTGAGGATTGAGGATTGAGGATTGAGGACTGAGGATTCAGGATTGAGGATTGAGCATAGAGGATTGAAGATTTAGGACTGGGGATTGAGGATTCAAGATTGAGGATTAAGGATTGAGGATCGGGGATTGAGGATCTAGTATTGGAGATTGATTATTGAGGATTGAAGATTGAGGATTGAGGATTTAGGATCGATGACTGAGGATTGAGGATTGAGGATTGAAGATCGAGTATTGAGGATTGAAGATTGAGGTTGGAGGATTGAGGATTGAGAATTGAGCATTGAGGATTGAGGATTGAAGATTCAGGATTGGGTATTGAGGACTGAAGAATGAGGATTGAGGATTGAGCATTGGGGATTGAGGATTGAAGATTGATGGTAGAGTATTCACGACTGAGGATTGAGGATTGAAGGTTGAGTATTCAGGATTCAGAATTGAGGTTTGAGGACTGAGGATTGAGGATCGAGGATGAGGTCTGAGAGCTGAGGATAGAGGTTTGAGGACGGAGGGCTGAGGATTGAGGATTGAGGATTGAGGATGAGGGCTGAGGGTTGGGGATTGTGGTTTGAGGACTCAGGACTGAGGATTGAGAATTGAGAATTGAGGATTGAGGATTGACTATTGAAGATTGAGGATTGGATATTCAGGATTGAAGAATGAGGATTGAGGACTGGGGATTGAGGATTCAAGATTGAGGATTAAGGATTGAGGATCGGGGATTGAGGATCTAGTATTGGAGATTGATTATTGAGGATTGAAGATTGAGGATTGAGGATTGAGGATTGATGACTGAGGATTGAGGATTGAGGATTGAAGATCGAGTATTGAGGATCGAAGATTGAGGTTTGAGGATTGAGGATTGAGGATTGAGGATTGAGGATTGTGGATTGAAGATTGAATATTAACGATAGAAGATTGAGGATTGAGGATTGTGGGTTGTGGATTGAGGACGAGGACTGAGGGTTGTGTATTGATGTTTGAAGTCTGAGGATTGAGGGTTGAGGATTGAGAATTGAGGATTGAGGACTGAGGATTGAAGATTGAGGATTCGGTATTGAGGATTGAAGAATGAGGATTGAGGATTGAGGGCTGAGGAGTGAGGATTGCAGATTGAGTATTGAGGATTGTAGATTGAGGATTGAGGATTGAGGATTGAAGATTGAGGATTGAGTATTGAGGATTGAGGACTGAGGATTGAAGATTGAGTATTGAGGATTGAAGATTAAGATTGAGGAATGAGGATTGAGGATTGAGGATTGAAGATTGAGGATTGGGGACTGAGTATTGAGGGTTGAGTGATGAGAATTGATGTTTGTGGATAGAGATCTGAAGATTGCAGTTTGAGTATTGGGTATTGAAAACTGTGAATTGAGGACATTCTATTGAGGATTGAGGATTGACAACTGATTGTGTAGGACACAGAGCTGAAGATTGAGGATTCATGATTGAGGATTCAGGATTGAGGTTTGAGGACTGAGGATTGAGGATTGAGGATTGAGGATTGAGGATTGAGGATCGAAGACTGAGGATTGGGTATTGAGGATTGAAGATTGAGGATTGAGGATTGAGGATTGAGGATTGAGTATTGAGGATTGAGGATTGAGGATTGAGCACTGAGGATTGAGAATTGAGGATTCAGGATTGAAGATTGAGTGTTGAGGATTGAAGACTGAGGATTGAGGATTGAGGATTGGAGAGAGAGGACTGAGTGTTGAGGATTGAGTATTGAGAATTGATGTTTGGGGATAGAGATTTGATTATTGAATATTGCGGATTGAGTATTGGTCCATGAGAATTCAGGATACTCTATTGAGTATTGAGAACTGAGGATTGATGGTTGAGTATTGAGTATTGATGGTTCAGGGTTGTGCGTTGAATATTGAGGACTGAGGATTGAGGATTGAGGATTGAGGATTGATGATTGAAGATTGAGTATTGATGATTGAAGATTGAGGATGGAGGATTGAGGGTTGAGGTTTGTGGACGAGGACTGACGGTTGAGGTTTGAGGTTTGAGGATTGAGGGTCGAGGATTGAGGACTGAGGATTGAGGATAGAGGATTGAGCATTGAGGATTGAAGATTTAGGACTGGGGATTGAGGATTCAAGATTGGGGATTAAGGATTGAGGATCGGGGATTGAGGATCTAGTATTGGAGATTGATTATTGAGGATTGAAGATTGAGGATTGAGTGTTGAGGATTGAGGATTGAGGATTGAGGATTGAGGATTGAGGATTGAGGATTGAGCATTGAGGATTGAAGATTGAGTATTGAGGATGGAAGACTGACGATTGAGGATTGAGGATTGAGGATTGAGGGTTGAGGATTGAGGATTGAGGTTTGAAGATTGAGTATTGAGGATTGAAGATTGAGGATTGGGGACTGAGCATTGAGGGTTGACTGATGAGAATTGATGTTTGTGGATAGAGATCTGAAGGTTGCAGGTTGAGTATTGAGTATTGAAAACTGTGAATTGAGGACATTCTATTGAGGATTGAGGATTGACAACTGATTGTTGAGGACCCAGGGCTGAAGATTGAGGATTCAGGATTGAGGATTCAGGATTGAGGTTTGAGGATTGAGGATTGAGGATTGAGGATTGAGGACTGAGGATTGAGGATTGAGGATGGAGCATTGAGGATTGAAGATTTAGGACTGGGGATTGAGGATTCAAGATTGAGGATTAAGGATTGAGGATCGGGGATTGAGGATCTAGTATTGGAGATTGATTATTGAGGATTGAAGATTGAGGATTGAGGATTGAGGATCGATGACTGAGGATTGAGGATTGAGGATTGAAGATCGAGTATTGAGGATTGAAGATTGAGGTTTGAGGATTGAGGATTGAGAATTGAGCATTGAGGATTGAAAATTGAGGATTGAGGATTGAAGATTGAGTATTGAGGATTGAGGATTGAAGATTGAGGATTCGGTATTGAGGATTGAAGAATGAGGATTGAGGATTGAGGACTGAGGATTGAGGTTTGCAGATTGAGTATTGAGGATTGTAGATTGAGGACTGAGGATTGAGGATTGAAAATTGAGGATTGAGTGTTGAGGATTGAGGATTGAGGATTGAGGAGTGAGGATTGAAGATTGAGGGTTGAGGATTGAGGATTGAGGTTTGAAGATTGAGTATTGAGGATTGAAGATTGAGGTATGAGTATTGAGGATTGAGGATTGAGGATTGAGGATTGAGGATTTAGGATTGAGGATTGAAGATTGAGTATTGAGGATTGAGGATTGAGGATCGAAGACTGAGGATTGGGTATTGAGGATTGAAGATTGAGACCTGAGGATTGAGGATTGAGAATTGAGGATTGAGGATTGAGGATTGAGCATTGAGGATTGAGAATTGAGGATTGAGGATTGAAGATTGAGTGTTGAGGATTGAAGACTGAGGATTGAGGACTGAGGATTGAAGAGAGAGGACTGAGTGTTGAGGATTGAGTATTGAGAATTGATGTTTGAGGATAGAGATTTGATTATTGAATATTGCGGATTGAGTATTGAACCATGAGAATTCAGGATATTCTATTGAGTATTGAGAACTGAGGATTGATGGTTGAGTATTCAGGATTGATGATTGAGGGTTGTGCGTTGAATATTGAGGATTGAGGATTGAGGATTGAGGATTGAGGATTGAGGATTGAAGATTGAGTATTGATGATTGAAGATTGAGGATGGAGGATTGAGGGTTGAGGTTTGAGGACGAGGACTGACGGTTGAGGTTTGAGGTTTGCGGATTGAGGATTGAGGATCGAGGACTGAGGATTGAGGATTGAGGATTGAGCATTGAGGATTGAAGATTTAGGACTGGGGATTGAGGATTCAAGATTGGGGATTAAGGATTGAGGATCGGGGATTGAGGATCTAGTATTGGAGATTGATTATTGAGGATTGAAGATTGAGGATTGAGTGTTGAGGATTGAGGATTGAGGATTGAGGATTGAGGATTGAGGATTGAGCATTGAGGATTGAAGATTGAGTATTGAGGATGGAAGACTGACGTTTGAGGATTGAGGATTGAGGATTGAGGGTTGAGGATTGAGGATTGAGGTTTGAAGATTGAGTATTGAGGATTGAAGATTGAGGATTGAGTATTGAGGATTGAGGATTGAGGATTGAAGATTGAGTATTGAGGATTGAAGATTAAGATTGAGGGTTGATGATTGAGGATTGAGGATTGAAGATTGAGGATTGGGGACTAAGCATTGAGGGTTGACTGATGAGAATTGATGTTTGTGGATAGAGATCTGAAGGTTGCAGGTTGAGTATTGAGTATTGAAAACTGTGAATTGAGGACATTCTATTGAGGATTGAGGATTGACAACTGATAGTTGAGGACCCAGGGCTGAAGATTGAGGATTCAGGATTGAGGATTCAGGATTGAGGTTTGAGGATTGAGGATTGAGGATTGAGGATTGAGGACTGAGGATTGAGGATTGAGGATTGAGCATAGAGGATTGAAGATTTAGGACTGGGGATTGAGGATTCAAGATTGAGGATTAAGGATTGAGGATCGGGGATTGAGGATCTAGTATTGGAGATTGATTATTGAGGATTGAAGATTGAGGATTGAGGATTTAGGATCGATGACTGAGGATTGAGGATTGAGGATTGAAGATCGAGTATTGAGGATTGAAGATTGAGGTTGGAGGATTGAGGATTGAGAATTGAGCATTGAGGATTGAGGATTGAAGATTCAGGATTGGGTATTGAGGACTGAAGAATGAGGATTGAGGATTGAGCATTGGGGATTGAGGATTGAAGATTGATGGTAGAGTATTCACGACTGAGGATTGAGGATTGAAGGTTGAGTATTCAGGATTCAGAATTGAGGTTTGAGGACTGAGGATTGAGGACCGAGGATGAGGTCTGAGAGCTGAGGATAGAGGTTTGAGGACGGAGGGCTGAGGATTGAGGATTGAGGATTGAGGATGAGGGCTGAGGGTTGGGGATTGTGGTTTGAGGACTCAGGACTGAGGATTGAGAATTGAGAATTGAGGATTGAGGATTGACTATTGAAGATTGAGGATTGGATATTCAGGATTGAAGAATGAGGATTGAGGACTGGGGATTGAGGATTCAAGATTGAGGATTAAGGATTGAGGATCGGGGATTGAGGATCTAGTATTGGAGATTGATTATTGAGGATTGAAGATTGAGGATTGAGGATTGAGGATTGATGACTGAGGATTGAGGATTGAGGATTGAAGATCGAGTATTGAGGATCGAAGATTGAGGTTTGAGGATTGAGGATTGAGGATTGAGGATTGAGGATTGTGGATTGAAGATTGAATATTAACGATAGAAGATTGAGGATTGAGGATTGTGGGTTGTAGATTGAGGACGAGGACTGAGGGTTGTGTATTGATGTTTGAAGTCTGAGGATTGAGGGTTGAGGATTGAGAATTGAGGATTGAGGACTGAGGATTGAAGATTGAGGATTCGGTATTGAGGATTGAAGAATGAGGATTGAGGATTGAGGGCTGAGGAGTGAGGATTGCAGATTGAGTATTGAGGATTGTAGATTGAGGATTGAGGATTGAGGATTGAAGATTGAGGATTGAGTATTGAGGATTGAGGATTGAGGATTGAAGATTGAGTATTGAGGATTGAAGATTAAGATTGAGGAATGAGGATTGAGGATTGAGGATTGAAGATTGAGGATTGGGGACTGAGTATTGAGGGTTGAGTGATGAGAATTGATGTTTGTGGATAGAGATCTGAAGATTGCAGTTTGAGTATTGGGTATTGAAAACTGTGAATTGAGGACATTCTATTGAGGATTGAGGATTGACAACTGATTGTGTAGGACACAGAGCTGAAGATTGAGGATTCATGATTGAGGATTCAGGATTGAGGTTTGAGGACTGAGGATTGAGGATTGAGGATTGAGGATTGAGGATTGAGGATCGAAGACTGAGGATTGGGTATTGAGGATTGAAGATTGAGGATTGAGGATTGAGGATTGAGGATTGAGTATTGAGGATTGAGGATTGAGGATTGAGCACTGAGGATTGAGAATTGGGGATTCAGGATTGAAGATTGAGTGTTGAGGATTGAAGACTGAGGATTGAGGATTGAGGATTGAAGAGAGAGGACTGAGTGTTGAGGATTGAGTATTGAGAATTGATGTTTGGGGATAGAGATTTGATTATTGAATATTGCGGATTGAGTATTGGTCCATGAGAATTCAGGATACTCTATTGAGTATTGAGAACTGAGGATTGATGGTTGAGTATTGAGTATTGATGGTTCAGGGTTGTGCGTTGAATATTGAGGACTGAGGATTGAGGATTGAGGATTGAGGATTGATGATTGAAGATTGAGTATTGATGATTGAAGATTGAGGATGGAGGATTGAGGGTTGAGGTTTGTGGACGAGGACTGACGGTTGAGGTTTGAGGTTTGAGGATTGAGGGTCGAGGATTGAGGACTGAGGATTGAGGATAGAGGATTGAGCATTGAGGATTGAAGATTTAGGACTGGGGATTGAGGATTCAAGATTGGGGATTAAGGATTGAGGATCGGGGATTGAGGATCTAGTATTGGAGATTGATTATTGAGGATTGAAGATTGAGGATTGAGTGTTGAGGACTGAGGATTGAGGATTGAGGATTGAGGATTGAGGATTGAGGATTGAGCATTGAGGATTGAAGATTGAGTATTGAGGATGGAAGACTGACGATTGAGGATTGAGGATTGAGGATTGAGGGTTGAGGATTGAGGATTGAGGTTTGAAGATTGAGTATTGAGGATTGAAGATTGAGGATTGGGGACTGAGCATTGAGGGTTGACTGATGAGAATTGATGTTTGTGGATAGAGATCTGAAGGTTGCAGGTTGAGTATTGAGTATTGAAAACTGTGAATTGAGGACATTCTATTGAGGATTGAGGATTGACAACTGATTGTTGAGGACCCAGGGCTGAAGATTGAGGATTCAGGATTGAGGATTCAGGATTGAGGTTTGAGGATTGAGGATTGAGGATTGAGGATTGAGGACTGAGGATTGAGGATTGAGGATGGAGCATTGAGGATTGAAGATTTAGGACTGGGGATTGAGGATTCAAGATTGAGGATTAAGGATTGAGGATCGGGGATTGAGGATCTAGTATTGGAGATTGATTATTGAGGATTGAAGATTGAGGATTGAGGATTGAGGATCGATGACTGAGGATTGAGGATTGAGGATTGAAGATCGAGTATTGAGGATTGAAGATTGAGGTTTGAGGATTGAGGATTGAGAATTGAGCATTGAGGATTGAAAATTGAGGATTGAGGATTGAAGATTGAGTATTGAGGATTGAGGATTGAAGATTGAGGATTCGGTATTGAGGATTGAAGCATGAGGATTGAGGATTGAGGACTGAGGATTGAGGTTTGCAGATTGAGTATTGAGGATTGTAGATTGAGGACTGAGGATTGAGGATTGAAAATTGAGGATTGAGTGTTGAGGATTGAGGATTGAGGATTGAGGATTGAGGATTGAAGATTGAGGGTTGAGGATTGAGGATTGAGGTTTGAAGATTGAGTATTGAGGATTGAAGATTGAGGTATGAGTATTGAGGATTGAGGATTGAGGATTGAGGATTGAGGATTTAGGATTGAGGATTGAAGATTGAGTGTTCAGGATACAGAATTGAGGTTTGAGGACTGCGGATTGAGGATTGAAGGTTGAGTATTGAGGATTGAAAATTGAGGATTGAGGATTGAGGATTGAGGATTGAGGATGAGGTCTAAGGGCTGAGGTTTAAGGTTTGAGAACGGAGGACAGAGGATTGAGGATTGAGGATTGAGGATGAGGGCTGAGGGTTGGGGATTGTGGTTTGAGGACTCAGGACTGAGGATTGAGAATTGAGAATTGAGGATTGAGGATTGACTATTGAAGATTGAGGATTGGATATTCAGGATTGAAGAATGAGGATTGAGGACTGGGGATTGAGGATTCAAGATTGAGGATTAAGGATTGAGGATCGGGGATTGAGGATCTAGTATTGGAGATTGATTATTGAGGATTGAAGATTGAGGATTGAGGATTGAGGATTGATGACTGAGGATTGAGGATTGAGGATTGAAGATCGAGTATTGAGGATCGAAGATTGAGGTTTGAGGATTGAGGATTGAGGATTGAGGATTGAGGATTGTGGATTGAAGATTGAATATTAACGATAGAAGATTGAGGATTGAGGATTGTGGGTTGTAGATTGAGGACGAGGACTGAGGGTTGTGTATTGATGTTTGAAGTCTGAGGATTGAGGGTTGAGGATTGAGAATTGAGGATTGAGGACTGAGGATTGAAGATTGAGGATTCGGTATTGAGGATTGAAGAATGAGGATTGAGGATTGAGGGCTGAGGAGTGAGGATTGCAGATTGAGTATTGAGGATTGTAGATTGAGGATTGAGGATTGGGGATTGAAGATTGAGGATTGAGTATTGAGGATTGAGGATTGAGGATTGAAGATTGAGTATTGAGGATTGAAGATTAAGATTGAGGAATGAGGATTGAGGATTGAGGATTGAAGATTGAGGATTGGGGACTGAGTATTGAGGGTTGAGTGATGAGAATTGATGTTTGTGGATAGAGATCTGAAGATTGCAGTTTGAGTATTGGGTATTGAAAACTGTGAATTGAGGACATTCTATTGAGGATTGAGGATTGTCAACTGATTGTGTAGGACACAGAGCTGAAGATTGAGGATTCATGATTGAGGATTCAGGATTGAGGTTTGAGGACTGAGGATTGAGGATTGAGGATTGAGGATTGAGGATTGAGGATCGAAGACTGAGGATTGGGTATTGAGGATTGAAGATTGAGGATTGAGGATTGAGGATTGAGGATTGAGTATTGAGGATTGAGGATTGAGGATTGAGCACTGAGGATTGAGAATTGAGGATTCAGGATTGAAGATTGAGTGTTGAGGATTGAAGACTGAGGATTGAGGATTGAGGATTGAAGAGAGAGGACTGAGTGTTGAGGATTGAGTATTGAGAATTGATGTTTGGGGATAGAGATTTGATTATTGAATATTGCGGATTGAGTATTGGTCCATGAGAATTCAGGATACTCTATTGAGTATTGAGAACTGAGGATTGATGGTTGAGTATTGAGTATTGATGGTTCAGGGTTGTGCGTTGAATATTGAGGACTGAGGATTGAGGATTGAGGATTGAGGATTGATGATTGAAGATTGAGTATTGATGATTGAAGATTGAGGATGGAGGATTGAGGGTTGAGGTTTGTGGACGAGGACTGACGGTTGAGGTTTGAGGTTTGAGGATTGAGGGTCGAGGATTGAGGACTGAGGATTGAGGATAGAGGATTGAGCATTGAGGATTGAAGATTTAGGACTGGGGATTGAGGATTCAAGATTGGGGATTAAGGATTGAGGATCGGGGATTGAGGATCTAGTATTGGAGATTGATTATTGAGGATTGAAGATTGAGGATTGAGTGTTGAGGATTGAGGATTGAGGATTGAGGATTGAGGATTGAGGATTGAGGATTGAGCATTGAGGATTGAAGATTGAGTATTGAGGATGGAAGACTGACGATTGAGGATTGAGGATTGAGGATTGAGGGTTGAGGATTGAGGATTGAGGTTTGAAGATTGAGTATTGAGGATTGAAGATTGAGGATTGGGGACTGAGCATTGAGGGTTGACTGATGAGAATTGATGTTTGTGGATAGAGATCTGAAGGTTGCAGGTTGAGTATTGAGTATTGAAAACTGTGAATTGAGGACATTCTATTGAGGATTGAGGATTGACAACTGATTGTTGAGGACCCAGGGCTGAAGATTGAGGATTCAGGATTGAGGATTCAGGATTGAGGTTTGAGGATTGAGGATTGAGGATTGAGGATTGAGGACTGAGGATTGAGGATTGAGGATGGAGCATTGAGGATTGAAGATTTAGGACTGGGGATTGAGGATTCAAGATTGAGGATTAAGGATTGAGGATCGGGGATTGAGGATCTAGTATTGGAGATTGATTATTGAGGATTGAAGATTGAGGATTGAGGATTGAGGATCGATGACTGAGGATTGAGGATTGAGGATTGAAGATCGAGTATTGAGGATTGAAGATTGAGGTTTGAGGATTGAGGATTGAGAATTGAGCATTGAGGATTGAAAATTGAGGATTGAGGATTGAAGATTGAGTATTGAGGATTGAGGATTGAAGATTGAGGATTCGGTATTGAGGATTGAAGCATGAGGATTGAGGATTGAGGACTGAGGATTGAGGTTTGCAGATTGAGTATTGAGGATTGTAGATTGAGGACTGAGGATTGAGGATTGAAAATTGAGGATTGAGTGTTGAGGATTGAGGATTGAGGATTGAGGATTGAGGATTGAAGATTGAGGGTTGAGGATTGAGGATTGAGGTTTGAAGATTGAGTATTGAGGATTGAAGATTGAGGTATGAGTATTGAGGATTGAGGATTGAGGATTGAGGATTGAGGATTTAGGATTGAGGATTGAAGATTGAGTGTTCAGGATACAGAATTGAGGTTTGAGGACTGCGGATTGAGGATTGAAGGTTGAGTATTGAGGATTGAAAATTGAGGATTGAGGATTGAGGATTGAGGATTGAGGATGAGGTCTAAGGGCTGAGGTTTAAGGTTTGAGAACGGAGGACAGAGGATTGAGGGTTGAGGATTGAGGATGTGGGCTGAGGGTTGAGGATTGTGGTTTGAGGACTGAGGACAGAGGATTGAGGATTGAGAACTGAGGATTGAGGATTGAGGATTGAAGATTGAAGATTAAGATTGAGGATTGAGGATTGAGGATTGAGGATTGAAGATTGAGAATTGGGGCCTGAGTATTGAGGGTTGAGTGATGAGAATTGATGTTTGTGAATAGAGATTTGAAGATTGCAGATTGAGTATTGAGTATTGAAACCTGTGAATTGAGGATATTCTATTGAGGATAGAGGATTGACAACTGATTGTTGAGGACTCAGGGCTGAAGATTGAGGATTCAGGATTGAGGATTCAGGATTGAGGTTTGATGACTGAGGATTGAGGATTGAGGATTGAGGATTGAGGATTGAGGATTGAAGACTGAGGATTGGGTATTGAGGATTGAACGTAGAGGATTGAGGGTTGAGGATTGAGGATTGAGGATTGATGTTTGAGGATTGAGATTTGATTATGGAATATTGCTGGTTGAGTATTGAACCATGAGGGTTCAGGATATTCTATTGAGTATTGAGAACTGAGGATTGATGGTTGAGTATTGAGGATTGATGGTTGAGGGTTGTGCGTTGAATGTTGAGGATTGAGGATTGAGGATTGAGGATTGAGGATTGAGGATTGAAGATTGAGTATTGATGATTGAAGATTGAGGATGGAGGATTGAGGGTTGAGGTTTGAGGACGAGGACTGATGGTTGAGGTTTGAGGTTTGAGGATTGAGGATTGAGGATTGAGGACAGAGGATTGAGGATTGCGGATTGATCATTGAGGATTGAAGATTGAGGACTGGGGATTGAGGATTCAAGATTGAGGATTAAGGATTGAGGATTGGGGATTGAGGATGCAGGATTGGAGATTGATTATTGAGGATTGAAGATTGAGGATTGAGGGTTGAGGATTGAGGATTGAGAATTGAGAATTGAAAAATTAATATTGAGGATGAGGACTGAGGGTTGAGGATTGAGGTTTGAGGAACGAGGATTGAGGGTTGAGGATTGAGGAGTGAGGATTCACGATTGAGAATTGAAGTTTGAGGATTGATGACAGAGGATTGAGTATTGAGGATTGAAGGTTGAGGTTTGAGGATTGAGGATTGAGAATTGAACATTGAGGATTGAGGATTGAGGATTGACGATTGAGGATTGGGTATTGAGGATTTAGGAATGAGGATTGAGGATTGAGCATTGGGGATTGAAGATTGAAGATTGATGGTAGAGTATTCAGGACTGAGGATTGAGGATTGAAGATTGAGTGTTCAGGATACAGAATTGAGGTTTGAGGACTGAGGATTGAGGATTGAAGATTGAGTATTGAGGATTGAAGATTGAGGATTGAGGATTGAGGATTGAGGATTGAGGATGAGGTCTAAGGGCTGAGGTTTGAGGTTTGAGGTCGGAGGACTGAGGATTGAGGGTTGAGGATTGAGGATGGGGGCTGAGGGTTGAGAATTGTGGTTTGAGGTCTGAGGACAGAGGATTGAGTATTGAGAATTGAGGATTGAGGATTGAGGATTGAAGATTGAGGATTGAGCATTGAGGGTTGAGTATTGAGGATTGAGGAATGAAGATTGAGGATTGGGGACGGAGTGTCGAGGGTTGAGTGATGAGAAGTGATGTTTGTGAATAGAGATTTGAAGATTGCAGATTGAGTATTGAGTATTGAAAACTGTGAATTGATGATATTCTATTGACGATTGAGGATTGAGTATTGATGATTGAGGATGAGGGCTGAGGGTTGAGGATTGAGGTTTGAGGACTGAGGACTGAGGAATGAGGTTTGAGAATTGAGGATTGAGGATTGAGGATTGAAGATTGAGGATTGGGTATTGAGGATTGAAGAATGAGGATTGAGGATTGAGGGTTGAGGGTTGAGGATTGAATATTGAGTATTGAGATTTGAAGATTGAAGAATGGGGATTGAGTATTGAAAACAGTGAATTGAGGATATTCTATTGAGGATTGAGGATTGACAATTGATTGTTGAGGACTGAGGGCTGAAGATTGAGGATTCAGGATTGAGGATTCGTGATTGAGGTTTGAGGACTGAGGATTGAGGGTTGAGGATTGAAAGTTGAGGATTGACGATTGAGGATTGAGGATTGAGGATGGAGGATTGAAGAGAGAGGACTGAGTGTTGAGGATTGAGTGTTGAGAATTGATGTTTGAGGATTGAGATTTGATTATTGAAAATTGTGGATTGAGTATTGAACCATGAGAATTCAGGATACTCTATTGAGTATTGAGAATTGAGGATTGATGGTTGAGTATTGAGGATTGATGTTTGAGGGTTGTGTGTTGAATATTGAGGATGGAGGATTGAGAATTGAGGATTGATGGTTGAGTATTGAGGATTGAGGAATGAGGATTGAGGATTGAGTATTGAAGATTGAGGTGGATGATTGAGGATTGAGGATTGAGGATTGAGGATTGAGGATTGAGGATTGAGAATTGAGGACTGAGGATTGAGGATTGAGGATTGAGGATTGTGTATTGAGGATTGAGGAATGAGGATTGAGGATTGAGGATCGAGGATTGAGGATTGAAGATTGAGTATTGAGGATTGAAGATTGAGGATTGAGTATTGAGGATTCAGGATGGAGGATTGAGGATTGAGGATTGAGGATTGAAGATTGAGTATTGAGGATTGAATATTGAGGATTGAGGATTGAGGATTGAGTACTGAGGATTCAGGATGGAGGATTGAGGATTGACGATTGAGGATTGAAGATTGAGTATTGAGGATTGAAGATTGAGGATTGAGGATTGAGGATTGAGGATTGAGGATTGAGGATTGAAGATTGAGTATTGAGGTTTGAAGATTGAGGTTTGAGGATTGAGGATCGATGATTGAGGGTTGAAGATTGAGGATTGAGGATCGAGGATTGAGGATTGAGGATTGAGGATAGAGGATTGAGGATTGATGATTGGGGATTGAGGATCTAGGATTGGAGATTGATTATTGAGTATTGAAGATTGAGGATTGAGGATTGAGGATTGAGGATTGAGAATTGAGCATTGAGAATTGAGAATGAGGACTGAGGGTTGAGGGTTGAGGTTTGAGGAACGAGGATTGAGGATTGAGGATTGAGGAGTGAGGATTCACGATTGAGAATTGAAGATTGAGAATTGATGACTGAGGATTGAGGATTGAGGATTGAAGATTGAGTATTGAGGATTGAATATTGAGGGTTGAGGATTGAGGATTGAGAATTGAGCATTGAGCATTCAGGATTGAAGATTGAGGATTGGGTATTGAGGATTGAAGAATGAGGATTGAGTATTGAGCATTGAGGATTGAGGATTGAACATTGATGGTAGAGTATTGAGGACTGAGGATTGAGGATTGAAGATTGAGTATTCAGGATTCAGAATTGAGGTTTGAGGACTGAGGATTGAGGATTGAAGATTGAGTATTGAGGATTGAAGATTGAGGATTGAGGATTGAGGATTGAGTATTGAGGATGAGGTCTGAGGGCTGAGGTTTGAGGTTTGAGGTTTGAGGACGGAGGACTGAGGGTTGAGGATTGAGGAATGAGGATGAGGGCTGAGGGTTGAGGATTGTGGTTTGAGGACTGAGGACTGAGGATTGAGGATTGAGGATTGAGGATTGAGGATTGAGAATTGGGCATTGAGAATTGAGAATGAGGATTGAGGGTTGAGGATTGAGGTTTGAGGAACGAGGATTGAGGATTGAGGATTGAGGAGTGAGGATTCACGATTGAGAATTGAAGATTGAGAATTGATGACTGAGGATTGAGGATTGAGGATTGAAGATTGAGTATTGAGGATTGAATATTGAGGGTTGAGGATTGGGGATTGAGAATTGAGCATTCAGGATTTAGGATTGAAGATTGAGGATTGGGTATTGAGGATTGAAGAATGAGGATTGAGTATTGAGCATTGAGGATCGAGGATTGAAGATTGATGGTAGATTATTGACGACTGAGGATTGAGGACTGAAGATTGAGTATTCAGGATTCAGAATTGAGGTTTGAGGACTGAGGATTGAGGATTGAAGATTGAGTATTGAGGATTGAAGATTGAGGATTGAGGATTGAGGATTGAGTATTGAGGATGAGGTCTGAGGGCTGAGGTTTGAGGTTTGAGGACGGAGGACTGAGGGTTGAGGATTGAGGATTGAGGATGAGGGCTGAGGGTTGGGGATTGTGGTTTGAGGACTGAGGACTGAGGATTGAGGATTGAGAATTGAGGATTGAGGATTGAGGATTGAAGATTGAGGATTGGGTATTGAGGATTGAAGAATGAGGATTGAGGATTGAGGATTGAGGATTCAGGGTTGAAGATTGAGTATTGAGGATTGAAGACTGACGATTGAGGATTGAGAATTGAGGATTGAGGATTGAGGATTGAAGATTGATTATTGAGGATTGAAAATTGTGGATTGAGGATTGAGGATTGACGATGAGGGCTGAGGGCGGAGGATTGAGGTTTGAGGACTGAGGACTGAGGATTGAGGATTGAGAATTGTGGATAGAGGATTGGGGATTGAAGATTGAGGATTGGGTATTGAGGATTGAGGAATGATGATTGAGGATTGAGCATTGGGGATTGAGGATTGAAGATTGATGGTAGAGTATTCAGGACTGAGGATTGAGGATTGAAGATTGAGTGTTCAGGATACAGAATTGAGGTTTGAGGACTGCGGATTGAGGATTGAAGGTTGAGTATTGAGGATTGAAAATTGAGGATTGAGGATTGAGGATTGAGGATTGAGGATGAGGTCTAAGGGCTGAGGTTTAAGGTTTGAGAACGGAGGACAGAGGATTGAGGGTTGAGGATTGAGGATGTGGGCTGAGGGTTGAGGATTGTGGTTTGAGGACTGAGGACAGAGGATTGAGGATTGAGAACTGAGGATTGAGGATTGAGGATTGAAGATTGAAGATTAAGATTGAGGATTGAGGATTGAGGATTGAGGATTGAAGATTGAGAATTGGGGCCTGAGTATTGAGGGTTGAGTGATGAGAATTGATGTTTGTGAATAGAGATTTGAAGATTGCAGATTGAGTATTGAGTATTGAAACCTGTGAATTGAGGATATTCTATTGAGGATAGAGGATTGACAACTGATTGTTGAGGACTCAGGGCTGAAGATTGAGGATTCAGGATTGAGGATTCAGGATTGAGGTTTGATGACTGAGGATTGAGGATTGAGGATTGAGGATTGAGGATTGAGGATTGAAGACTGAGGATTGGGTATTGAGGATTGAACGTAGAGGATTGAGGGTTGAGGATTGAGGATTGAGGATTGAGGATTGTGGATAGAAGATTGAATATTAATGATTGAAGATTGAGGATTGAGGATTGAGGGTTGTGGATTGAGGACGAAGACTGTGGGTTGAGTATTGATGTCTGAAGTCTGAGGATTGAGGATTGAGGATTGAGAATTGAGGATTGAGGATTGGGGATTGAAGATTGAGGATTGAGCATTGAGGATTGAGGATTGAAGATTGAGTATTGAGGATTGAAGATTAAGATTGAGGATTGAGGATTGAGGATTGAGGATTGAAGATTGAGGATTGGGGACTGAGTATTGAGGGTTGAGTGATGATAATTGATGTTTGTGGATGGAGATCTGAAGATTGCAGATTGAGTATTGAGTATTGAAAACTGTGAATTGAGGACATTCTATTGAGGATTGAGGATTGACAACTGATTGTGGGACTAAGGGCTGAAGACTGAGGATTCATGATTGAGGATTCAGGATTGAGATTTGAGGACTGAGGATTGAGGATTGAGAATTGAGGATTGAGGATTGAGGATTGAAGACTGAGGATTGGGTATTGACGATTGAAGATTGAGGATTGAGGATTGAGGATTGAGTGTTGAGAATTGATGTTTGAGGATTGAGATTTGATTATGGAATATTGCTGGTTGAGTATTGAACCATGAGGGTTCAGGATATTCTATTGAGTATTGAGAACTGAGGATTGATGGTTGAGTATTGAGGATTGATGGTTGAGGGTTGTGCGTTGAATGTTGAGGATTGAGGATTGAGGATTGAGGATTGAGGATTGAGGATTGAAGATTGAGTATTGATGATTGAAGATTGAGGATGGAGGATTGAGGGTTGAGGTTTGAGGACGAGGACTGATGGTTGAGGTTTGAGGTTTGAGGATTGAGGATTGAGGATTGAGGACAGAGGATTGAGGATTGCGGATTGATCATTGAGGATTGAAGATTGAGGACTGGGGATTGAGGATTCAAGATTGAGGATTAAGGATTGAGGATTGGGGATTGAGGATGCAGGATTGGAGATTGATTATTGAGGATTGAAGATTGAGGATTGAGGGTTGAGGATTGAGGATTGAGAATTGAGAATTGAAAAATTAATATTGAGGATGAGGACTGAGGGTTGAGGATTGAGGTTTGAGGAACGAGGATTGAGGGTTGAGGATTGAGGAGTGAGGATTCACGATTGAGAATTGAAGTTTGAGGATTGATGACAGAGGATTGAGTATTGAGGATTGAAGGTTGAGGTTTGAGGATTGAGGATTGAGAATTGAACATTGAGGATTGAGGATTGAGGATTGACGATTCAGGATTGGGTATTGAGGATTGAGGAATGAGGATTGAGGATTGAGCATTGGGGATTGAGGATTGAAGATTGATGGTAGAGTATTCAGGACTGAGGATTGAGGATTGAAGATTGAGTGTTCAGGATACAGAATTGAGGTTTGAGGACTGAGGATTGAGGATTGAAGATTGAGTATTGAGGATTGAAGATTGAGGATTGAGGATTGAGGATTGAGGATTGAGGATGAGGTCTAAGGGCTGAGGTTTGAGGTTTGAGGTCGGAGGACTGAGGATTGAGGGTTGAGGATTGAGGATGGGGGCTGAGGGTTGAGAATTGTGGTTTGAGGTCTGAGGACAGAGGATTGAGTATTGAGAATTGAGGATTGAGGATTGAGGATTGAAGATTGAGGATTGAGCATTGAGGGTTGAGTATTGAGGATTGAGGAATGAAGATTGAGGATTGGGGACGGAGTGTCGAGGGTTGAGTGATGAGAAGTGATGTTTGTGAATAGAGATTTGAAGATTGCAGATTGAGTATTGAGTATTGAAAACTGTGAATTGATGATATTCTATTGACGATTGAGGATTGAGTATTGATGATTGAGGATGAGGGCTGAGGGTTGAGGATTGAGGTTTGAGGACTGAGGACTGAGGAATGAGGTTTGAGAATTGAGGATTGAGGATTGAGGATTGAAGATTGAGGATTGGGTATTGAGGATTGAAGAATGAGGATTGAGGATTGAGGGTTGAGGGTTGAGGATTGAATATTGAGTATTGAGATTTGAAGATTGAAGAATGGGGATTGAGTATTGAAAACAGTGAATTGAGGATATTCTATTGAGGATTGAGGATTGACAATTGATTGTTGAGGACTGAGGGCTGAAGATTGAGGATTCAGGATTGAGGATTCGTGATTGAGGTTTGAGGACTGAGGATTGAGGGTTGAGGATTGAAAGTTGAGGATTGACGATTGAGGATTGAGGATTGAGGATGGAGGATTGAAGAGAGAGGACTGAGTGTTGAGGATTGAGTGTTGAGAATTGATGTTTGAGGATTGAGATTTGATTATTGAAAATTGTGGATTGAGTATTGAACCATGAGAATTCAGGATACTCTATTGAGTATTGAGAATTGAGGATTGATGGTTGAGTATTGAGGATTGATGTTTGAGGGTTGTGTGTTGAATATTGAGGATGGAGGATTGAGAATTGAGGATTGATGGTTGAGTATTGAGGATTGAGGAATGAGGATTGAGGATTGAGTATTGAAGATTGAGGTGGATGATTGAGGATTGAGGATTGAGGATTGAGGATTGAGGATTGAGGATTGAGAATTGAGGACTGAGGATTGAGGATTGAGGATTGAGGATTGTGTATTGAGGATTGAGGAATGAGGATTGAGGATTGAGGATCGAGGATTGAGGATTGAAGATTGAGTATTGAGGATTGAAGATTGAGGATTGAGTATTGAGGATTCAGGATGGAGGATTGAGGATTGAGGATTGAGGATTGAAGATTGAGTATTGAGGATTGAATATTGAGGATTGAGGATTGAGGATTGAGTACTGAGGATTCAGGATGGAGGATTGAGGATTGACGATTGAGGATTGAAGATTGAGTATTGAGGATTGAAGATTGAGGATTGAGGATTGAGGATTGAGGATTGAGGATTGAGGATTGAAGATTGAGTATTGAGGTTTGAAGATTGAGGTTTGAGGATTGAGGATCGATGATTGAGGGTTGAAGATTGAGGATTGAGGATCGAGGATTGAGGATTGAGGATTGAGGATAGAGGATTGAGGATTGATGATTGGGGATTGAGGATCTAGGATTGGAGATTGATTATTGAGTATTGAAGATTGAGGATTGAGGATTGAGGATTGAGGATTGAGAATTGAGCATTGAGAATTGAGAATGAGGACTGAGGGTTGAGGGTTGAGGTTTGAGGAACGAGGATTGAGGATTGAGGATTGAGGAGTGAGGATTCACGATTGAGAATTGAAGATTGAGAATTGATGACTGAGGATTGAGGATTGAGGATTGAAGATTGAGTATTGAGGATTGAATATTGAGGGTTGAGGATTGAGGATTGAGAATTGAGCATTGAGCATTCAGGATTGAAGATTGAGGATTGGGTATTGAGGATTGAAGAATGAGGATTGAGTATTGAGCATTGAGGATTGAGGATTGAACATTGATGGTAGAGTATTGAGGACTGAGGATTGAGGATTGAAGATTGAGTATTCAGGATTCAGAATTGAGGTTTGAGGACTGAGGATTGAGGATTGAAGATTGAGTATTGAGGATTGAAGATTGAGGATTGAGGATTGAGGATTGAGTATTGAGGATGAGGTCTGAGGGCTGAGGTTTGAGGTTTGAGGTTTGAGGACGGAGGACTGAGGGTTGAGGATTGAGGAATGAGGATGAGGGCTGAGGGTTGAGGATTGTGGTTTGAGGACTGAGGACTGAGGATTGAGGATTGAGGATTGAGGATTGAGGATTGAGAATTGGGCATTGAGAATTGAGAATGAGGATTGAGGGTTGAGGATTGAGGTTTGAGGAACGAGGATTGAGGATTGAGGATTGAGGAGTGAGGATTCACGATTGAGAATTGAAGATTGAGAATTGATGACTGAGGATTGAGGATTGAGGATTGAAGATTGAGTATTGAGGATTGAATATTGAGGGTTGAGGATTGGGGATTGAGAATTGAGCATTCAGGATTTAGGATTGAAGATTGAGGATTGGGTATTGAGGATTGAAGAATGAGGATTGAGTATTGAGCATTGAGGATCGAGGATTGAAGATTGATGGTAGATTATTGACGACTGAGGATTGAGGACTGAAGATTGAGTATTCAGGATTCAGAATTGAGGTTTGAGGACTGAGGATTGAGGATTGAAGATTGAGTATTGAGGATTGAAGATTGAGGATTGAGGATTGAGGATTGAGTATTGAGGATGAGGTCTGAGGGCTGAGGTTTGAGGTTTGAGGACGGAGGACTGAGGGTTGAGGATTGAGGATTGAGGATGAGGGCTGAGGGTTGGGGATTGTGGTTTGAGGACTGAGGACTGAGGATTGAGGATTGAGAATTGAGGATTGAGGATTGAGGATTGAAGATTGAGGATTGGGTATTGAGGATTGAAGAATGAGGATTGAGGATTGAGGATTGAGGATTCAGGGTTGAAGATTGAGTATTGAGGATTGAAGACTGACGATTGAGGATTGAGAATTGAGGATTGAGGATTGAGGATTGAAGATTGATTATTGAGGATTGAAAATTGTGGATTGAGGATTGAGGATTGACGATGAGGGCTGAGGGCGGAGGATTGAGGTTTGAGGACTGAGGACTGAGGATTGAGGATTGAGAATTGTGGATAGAGGATTGGGGATTGAAGATTGAGGATTGGGTATTGAGGATTGAGGAATGATGATTGAGGATTGAGCATTGGGGATTGAGGATTGAAGATTGATGGTAGAGTATTCAGGACTGAGGATTGAGGATTGAAGATTGAGTGTTCAGGATACAGAATTGAGGTTTGAGGACTGCGGATTGAGGATTGAAGGTTGAGTATTGAGGATTGAAAATTGAGGATTGAGGATTGAGGATTGAGGATTGAGGATGAGGTCTAAGGGCTGAGGTTTAAGGTTTGAGAACGGAGGACAGAGGATTGAGGGTTGAGGATTGAGGATGTGGGCTGAGGGTTGAGGATTGTGGTTTGAGGACTGAGGACAGAGGATTGAGGATTGAGAACTGAGGATTGAGGATTGAGGATTGAAGATTGAAGATTAAGATTGAGGATTGAGGATTGAGGATTGAGGATTGAAGATTGAGAATTGGGGCCTGAGTATTGAGGGTTGAGTGATGAGAATTGATGTTTGTGAATAGAGATTTGAAGATTGCAGATTGAGTATTGAGTATTGAAACCTGTGAATTGCGGATATTCTATTGAGGATAGAGGATTGACAACTGATTGTTGAGGACTCAGGGCTGAAGATTGAGGATTCAGGATTGAGGATTCAGGATTGAGGTTTGATGACTGAGGATTGAGGATTGAGGATTGAGGATTGAGGATTGAGGATTGAAGACTGAGGATTGGGTATTGAGGATTGAACGTAGAGGATTGAGGGTTGAGGATTGAGGATTGAGGATTGAGGATTGTGGATAGAAGATTGAATATTAATGATTGAAGATTGAGGATTGAGGATTGAGGGTTGTGGATTGAGGACGAAGACTGTGGGTTGAGTATTGATGTCTGAAGTCTGAGGATTGAGGATTGAGGATTGAGAATTGAGGATTGAGGATTGGGGATTGAAGATTGAGGATTGAGCATTGAGGATTGAGGATTGAAGATTGAGTATTGAGGATTGAAGATTAAGATTGAGGATTGAGGATTGAGGATTGAGGATTGAAGATTGAGGATTGGGGACTGAGTATTGAGGGTTGAGTGATGATAATTGATGTTTGTGGATGGAGATCTGAAGATTGCAGATTGAGTATTGAGTATTGAAAACTGTGAATTGAGGACATTCTATTGAGGATTGAGGATTGACAACTGATTGTGGGACTAAGGGCTGAAGACTGAGGATTCATGATTGAGGATTCAGGATTGAGATTTGAGGACTGAGGATTGAGGATTGAGAATTGAGGATTGAGGATTGAGGATTGAAGACTGAGGATTGGGTATTGACGATTGAAGATTGAGGATTGAGGATTGAGGATTGAGTGTTGAGAATTGATGTTTGAGGATTGAGATTTGATTATGGAATATTGCTGGTTGAGTATTGAACCATGAGGGTTCAGGATATTCTATTGAGTATTGAGAACTGAGGATTGATGGTTGAGTATTGAGGATTGATGGTTGAGGGTTGTGCGTTGAATGTTGAGGATTGAGGATTGAGGATTGAGGATTGAGGATTGAGGATTGAAGATTGAGTATTGATGATTGAAGATTGAGGATGGAGGATTGAGGGTTGAGGTTTGAGGACGAGGACTGATGGTTGAGGTTTGAGGTTTGAGGATTGAGGATTGAGGATTGAGGACAGAGGATTGAGGATTGCGGATTGATCATTGAGGATTGAAGATTGAGGACTGGGGATTGAGGATTCAAGATTGAGGATTAAGGATTGAGGATTGGGGATTGAGGATGCAGGATTGGAGATTGATTATTGAGGATTGAAGATTGAGGATTGAGGGTTGAGGATTGAGGATTGAGAATTGAGAATTGAAAAATTAATATTGAGGATGAGGACTGAGGGTTGAGGATTGAGGTTTGAGGAACGAGGATTGAGGGTTGAGGATTGAGGAGTGAGGATTCACGATTGAGAATTGAAGTTTGAGGATTGATGACAGAGGATTGAGTATTGAGGATTGAAGGTTGAGGTTTGAGGATTGAGGATTGAGAATTGAACATTGAGGATTGAGGATTGAGGATTGACGATTCAGGATTGGGTATTGAGGATTGAGGAATGAGGATTGAGGATTGAGCATTGGGGATTGAGGATTGAAGATTGATGGTAGAGTATTCAGGACTGAGGATTGAGGATTGAAGATTGAGTGTTCAGGATACAGAATTGAGGTTTGAGGACTGAGGATTGAGGATTGAAGATTGAGTATTGAGGATTGAAGATTGAGGATTGAGGATTGAGGATTGAGGATTGAGGATGAGGTCTAAGGGCTGAGGTTTGAGGTTTGAGGTCGGAGGACTGAGGATTGAGGGTTGAGGATTGAGGATGGGGGCTGAGGGTTGAGAATTGTGGTTTGAGGTCTGAGGACAGAGGATTGAGTATTGAGAATTGAGGATTGAGGATTGAGGATTGAAGATTGAGGATTGAGCATTGAGGGTTGAGTATTGAGGATTGAGGAATGAAGATTGAGGATTGGGGACGGAGTGTCGAGGGTTGAGTGATGAGAAGTGATGTTTGTGAATAGAGATTTGAAGATTGCAGATTGAGTATTGAGTATTGAAAACTGTGAATTGATGATATTCTATTGACGATTGAGGATTGAGTATTGATGATTGAGGATGAGGGCTGAGGGTTGAGGATTGAGGTTTGAGGACTGAGGACTGAGGAATGAGGTTTGAGAATTGAGGATTGAGGATTGAGGATTGAAGATTGAGGATTGGGTATTGAGGATTGAAGAATGAGGATTGAGGATTGAGGGTTGAGGGTTGAGGATTGAATATTGAGTATTGAGATTTGAAGATTGAAGAATGGGGATTGAGTATTGAAAACAGTGAATTGAGGATATTCTATTGAGGATTGAGGATTGACAATTGATTGTTGAGGACTGAGGGCTGAAGATTGAGGATTCAGGATTGAGGATTCGTGATTGAGGTTTGAGGACTGAGGATTGAGGGTTGAGGATTGAAAGTTGAGGATTGACGATTGAGGATTGAGGATTGAGGATGGAGGATTGAAGAGAGAGGACTGAGTGTTGAGGATTGAGTGTTGAGAATTGATGTTTGAGGATTGAGATTTGATTATTGAAAATTGTGGATTGAGTATTGAACCATGAGAATTCAGGATACTCTATTGAGTATTGAGAATTGAGGATTGATGGTTGAGTATTGAGGATTGATGTTTGAGGGTTGTGTGTTGAATATTGAGGATGGAGGATTGAGGATTGAGGATTGAGGATTGAGGATTGAGGATTGAGGATTGAGGATTGAAGATTGAGGATTGGGGACTGAGCGTTGAGGGTTGAGGATTGAAGATTGAGGATTGGGGACTGAGCGTTGAGGGTTGAGTGATGAGAATTGATGATTGTGGATAGAGATTTGAAGATTGCAGATTGAGTATTGAGTATTGAAAGCTTTGAATTGATGATATTCTATTGAGGATTGAGGATTGACAGCTGATTGTTGAGGACTGAGTGCTGAAGATTGAGGATTCAGGATTGAGGTTTGAGGATTGAGGATTGATGATAGAGGATTGTGGATTGAGGATTGAGAATTGAAGATTGAGGATTGAGGATTGAGGGTTGTGGATTGAGGACGAGGACTGAGGGTTCAGTATTGATGTTTGAGGTCTGAGGATTGGGGATTGAGGATTGAGAATTGAGGCTTGAGGATTGAGGATGGAAGATTGAGGATTGGGTATTGAGGATTGAAGAATGAGGATTGAGGATTGAGGACTGAGGTTTGAGGATTGAAGATTGAGTATTGAGGATTGAAGTTTGAGGATTGAGGATTGAGTATTCAAGATTGAGTATTTGGCACTGAGGGTTGAAGATTGTCGATTGACTATTGAGGATTGAGGATTGAGGATTGAGGATTGAGGATTGAAGATTGAGGATAGGGTATTGAGGATTGAAGAATGAGTATTGAGGATTGAGGATTGAGGATTGAGGATTGAAGATTGAGGATTGGGTATTGATGATTGAAGAATGAGTATTGAGGATTGAAAATTGTGGATTGAGGATTGAGGATTGACAATGAGGGCTGAGGGCGGAGGATTGAGGTTTGAGGACTGAGGACTGAGGATTGAGGATTGAGAATTGTGGATAGAGGATTGGGGATTGAAGATTGAGGATTGGGTATTGAGGATTGAGTATTGAAGATTGAGGGTTGGGTATTGCGGATTGAACATTGAGGATTGAGGATTGAGGATTGAGGATTGAGGATTGCGGACCGAAGATTGAATATTGATGATTGAAGATTGAGGATTGAGGATCGAGGGTTGTGGATTGAGGATAGAAGATTGAGGACTGGGTGTTGAGGATTGAGGAATGAGGATAGGGGATTGAGGATTGAGGATTGAGGATTGAGGACTGAAGATTGAGTATTGAGGATTGAAGATTGAGGATTGAGGATGGAGTATTGAAGAGAGAGGACTGAGTGTTGAGGACTGAGTTTTGAGAATTAATGTTTGAGGATTGAGATTTGATTATTGTATATTTTGGATTGAGTTTTCAACCATGAGAATTCAGTATAATCTATTGAGTGTTGAGAATTGAGGATTGATGGTTGAGTATTGAGGATGGATGGCTGAGGGTTGTGTGTTGAATATTGAGGATTGAGGATTGAGGATTGAGGATTGAGGATTGAGGATTGAAGATTGAGTATTGAGGATTGAGGATTGAAAATTGGGGATTGAGAATTGAGAATGAGGACTGAGGGTTGAGGATTGAGGTTTGAGGAACGAGGATTGAAGATTGAGTATTGAGGATTGAATGTTGAGTGTTGAGGATTGGGGATTGAGAATTGAGCATTGAGGATTCAGGATTGGAGATTGAGGATTGGGTATTGAGGATTGAAGAATGAGGATTGAGTATTGAGCATTGAGGATTGAGGATTGAAGATTGATGGTAGAGTATTGACGACTGAGGATTGAGGATTGAAGATTGAGTATTCAGGATTCAGAATAGAGGTTTGAGGACTGAGGATTGAGGATTGAAGATTGAGTATTGAGGATTGAAGATTGAGGATTGAGGATTGAGGATTGAGTATTGAGGATGAGGTCTGAGGGCTGAGGTTTGAGGTTTGAGGACGGAGGACTGAGGGTTGAGGATTGAGGAATGAGGATGAGGGCTGAGGTTTGAGGATTGTGGTTTGAGGACTGAGGACTGAGGATTGAGGATTGAGAATTGAGGATTGAGGATTGAGGATTGAAGATTGAGGATTGGGTATTGAGGATTGAAGAATGAGGATTGAGGATTGAGGATTGAGGATTCAGGATTGAAGATTGAGTATTGAGGATTGAAGACTGACGATTGAGGATTGAGAATTGAGGATTGAGGATTGAGGATTGAAGATTGATTATTGAGGATTGAAAATTGTGGATTGAGGATTGAGGATTGACGATGAGGGCTGAGGGCGGAGGATTGAGGTTTGAGGACTGAGGACTGAGGATTGAGGATTGAGAATTGTGGATAGAGGATTGGGGATTGAAGATTGAGGATTGGGTATTGAGGATTGAGTATTGAAGATTGAGGGTTGGGTATTGCGGATTGAACATTGAGGATTGAGGATTGAGGATTGATGGTTGAGTATTGAGGATTGATGGTTGAGGGTTGTGCGTTGAATGTTGAGGATTGAGGATTGAGGATTGAGGATTGAGGATTGAAGATTGAGTATTGACGATTGAAGATTGAGGATGGAGGATTGAGGGTTGAGGTTTGAGGACGAGGACTGACGGTTGAGGTTTGAGGTTTGAGGATTGAGGATTGAGGATTGAGGACTGAGGATTGAGGATTGCGGATTGATCATTGAGGATTGAAGATTGAGGACTGGGGATTGAGGATTCAAGATTGAGGATTAAGGATTGAGGATTGGGGATTGAGGATGCAGGATTGGAGATTGATTATTGAGGATTGAAGATTGAGGATTGATGGTTGAGGATTGAGGATTGAGAATTGAGAATTTAGAATTGAGGATGAGGACTGAGGGTTGAGGATTGAGGTTTGAGGAACGAGGATTGAGGGTTGAGGATTGAGGAGTGAGGATTCACGATTGAGAATTGAAGTTTTAGGATTGATGACAGAGGATTGAGGATTGAGGATTGAAGATTGAGTATTGAGGATTGAAGGTTGAGGTTTGAGGATTGAGGATTGAGAATTGAACATTGAGGATTGAGGATTGACGATTGAGGATTGGGTATTGAGGATTGAGGAATGAGGATTGAGGCTTGAGCATTGGGGATTGAGGATTGAAGATTGATGGTAGAGTATTCAGGACTGAGGATTGAGGATTGAAGATTGAGTGTTCAGGATACAGAATTGAGGTTTGAGGACTGAGGATTGAGGATTGAAGATTGAGTATTGAGGATTGAAGATTGAGGATTGAGGATTGAGGACTGAGGATTGAGGATGAGGTCTATGGGCTGAGGTTTGAGGTTTGAGGACGGAGGACTGAGGATTGAGGGTTGAGGATTGAGGATGAGGGCTGAGGGTTGAGGATTGTGGTTTGAGGACTGAGGACAGAGGATTGAGGATTGAGAATTGAGGATTGAGGATTGAGAATTGAAGATTGAGGATTGAGGATTGAGGGTTGAGTATTGAGGATTGAGGAATGAAGATTGAGGATTGGGGACGGAGTGTCGAGGGTTGAGTGATGAGAATTGATGTTTGTGAATAGAGATTTGAAGATTGCAGATTGAGTATTGAGTATTGAAAACTGTGAATTGATGATATTCTATTGACGATTGAGGATTGAGGATTGATGATTGAGGATTGAGATTTGATTATTGAATAATGTGGATTGAGTATTAAACCATGAGAATTCAGGATATTCTATTGAGTGTTGATAATTGAGGATTGATGGTTGGGTATTGAGAATTGATGGTTGAGGGTTGTGTGTTGAATATTGAGGATTGAGGATTGAGAATTGAGGATTGATGGTTGAGTATTGAGGATTGAGGAATGAGGATTGAGGATTGAGTATTGAAGATTGAGGTGGATGATTGAGGATTGAGGATTGAGGATTGAGGATTGAGGATTGAGGATTGAGAATTGAGGACTGAGGATTGAGGATTGAGGATTGAGGATTGTGTATTGAGGATTGAGGAATGAGGATTGAGGATTGAGGATCGAGGATTGAGGATTGAAGATTGAGTATTGAGGATTGAAGATTGAGGATTGAGTATTGAGGATTCAGGATGGAGGATTGAGGATTGAGGATTGAGGATTGAAGATTGAGTATTGAGGATTGAATATTGAGGATTGAGGATTGAGGATTGAGTACTGAGGATTCAGGATGGAGGATTGAGGATTGACGATTGAGGATTGAAGATTGAGTATTGAGGATTGAAGATTGAGGATTGAGGATTGAGGATTGAGGATTGAGGATTGAGGATTGAAGATTGAGTATTGAGGTTTGAAGATTGAGGTTTGAGGATTGAGGATCGATGATTGAGGGTTGAAGATTGAGGATTGAGGATCGAGGATTGAGGATTGAGGATTGAGGATTGAGGATTGAGGATTGATGATTGGGGATTGAGGATCTAGGATTGGAGATTGATTATTGAGTATTGAAGATTGAGGATTGAGGATTGAGGATTGAGGATTGAGAATTGAGCATTGAGAATTGAGAATGAGGACTGAGGGTTGAGGGTTGAGGTTTGAGGAACGAGGATTGAGGATTGAGGATTGAGGAGTGAGGATTCACGATTGAGAATTGAAGATTGAGAATTGATGACTGAGGATTGAGGATTGAGGATTGAAGATTGAGTATTGAGGATTGAATATTGAGGGTTGAGGATTGAGGATTGAGAATTGAGCATTGAGGATTCAGGATTGAAGATTGAGGATTGAGTATTGAGCATTGAGGATTGAGGATTGAACATTGATGGTAGAGTATTGAGGACTGAGGATTGAGGATTGAAGATTGAGTATTCAGGATTCAGAATTGAGGTTTGAGGACTGAGGATTGAGGATTGAAGATTGAGTATTGAGGATTGAAGATTGAGGATTGAGGATTGAGGATTGAGTATTGAGGATGAGGTCTGAGGGCTGAGGTTTGAGGTTTGAGGTTTGAGGACGGAGGACTGAGGGTTGAGGATTGAGGAATGAGGATGAGGGCTGAGGGTTGAGGATTGTGGTTTGAGGACTGAGGACTGAGGATTGAGGATTGAGGATTGAGGATTGAGGATTGAGAATTGGGCATTGAGAATTGAGAATGAGGATTGAGGGTTGAGGATTGAGGTTTGAGGAACGAGGATTGAGGATTGAGGATTGAGGAGTGAGGATTCACGATTGAGAATTGAAGATTGAGAATTGATGACTGAGGATTGAGGATTGAGGATTGAAGATTGAGTATTGAGGATTGAATATTGAGGGTTGAGGATTGGGGATTGAGAATTGAGCATTCAGGATTTAGGATTGAAGATTGAGGATTGGGTATTGAGGATTGAAGAATGAGGATTGAGTATTGAGCATTGAGGATCGAGGATTGAAGATTGATGGTAGATTATTGACGACTGAGGATTGAGGACTGAAGATTGAGTATTCAGGATTCAGAATTGAGGTTTGAGGACTGAGGATTGAGGATTGAAGATTGAGTATTGAGGATTGAAGATTGAGGATTGAGGATTGAGGATTGAGTATTGAGGATGAGGTCTGAGGGCTGAGGTTTGAGGTTTAAGGACGGAGGACTGAGGGTTGAGGATTGAGGATTGAGGATGAGGGCTGAGGGTTGAGGATTGTGGTTTGAGGACTGAGGACTGAGGATTGAGGATTGAGAATTGAGGATTGAGGATTGAGGATTGAAGATTGAGGATTGGGTATTGAGGATTGAAGAATGAGGATTGAGGATTGAGGATTGAGGATTCAGGGTTGAAGATTGAGTATTGAGGATTGAAGACTGACGATTGAGGATTGAGAATTGAGGATTGAGGATTGAGGATTGAAGATTGATTATTGAGGATTGAAAATTGTGGATTGAGGATTGAGGATTGACGATGAGGGCTGAGGGCGGAGGATTGAGGTTTGAGGACTGAGGACTGAGGATTGAGGATTGAGAATTGTGGATAGAGGATTGGGGATTGAAGATTGAGGATTGGGTATTGAGGATTGAGGAATGATGATTGAGGATTGAGCATTGGGGATTGAGGATTGAAGATTGATGGTAGAGTATTCAGGACTGAGGATTGAGGATTGAAGATTGAGTGTTCAGGATACAGAATTGAGGTTTGAGGACTGCGGATTGAGGATTGAAGGTTGAGTATTGAGGATTGAAAATTGAGGATTGAGGATTGAGGATTGAGGATTGAGGATGAGGTCTAAGGGCTGAGGTTTAAGGTTTGAGAACGGAGGACAGAGGATTGAGGGTTGAGGATTGAGGATGTGGGCTGAGGGTTGAGGATTGTGGTTTGAGGACTGAGGACAGAGGATTGAGGATTGAGAATTGAGGATTGAGGATTGAGGATTGAAGATTGAAGATTAAGATTGAGGATTGAGGATTGAGGATTGAGGATTGAAGATTGAGAATTGGGGCCTGAGTATTGAGGGTTGAGTGATGAGAATTGATGTTTGTGAATAGAGATTTGAAGATTGCAGATTGAGTATTGAGTATTGAAACCTGTGAATTGAGGATATTCTATTGAGGATAGAGGATTGACAACTGATTGTTGAGGACTCAGGGCTGAAGATTGAGGATTCAGGATTGAGGATTCAGGATTGAGGTTTGATGACTGAGGATTGAGGATTGAGGATTGACGATTGAGGATTGAGGATTGAGGATGGAGGATTGAAGAGAGAGGACTGAGTGTTGAGGATTGAGTGTTGAGAATTGATGTTTGAGGATTGAGATTTGATTATTGAAAATTGTGGATTGAGTATTGAACCATGAGAATTCAGGATACTCTATTGAGTATTGAGAATTGAGGATTGATGGTTGAGTATTGAGGATTGATGTTTGAGGGTTGTGTGTTGAATATTGAGGATGGAGGATTGAGAATTGAGGATTGAGGATTGAGGATTGAAGATTGAGGATTCGGTATTGAGGATTGAAGAATGAGGATTGAGGATTGAGGACTGAGGATTGAGGATTGCAGATTGAGTATTGGGGATTGTAGATTGAGGATTGAGGATTGAGGATTGAAGATTGAGTATTGAGGATTGAGGATTGAGGATTGAGGATTGAAGATTGAGTATTGAGGATTGAAGATTAAGATTGAGCATTGGGGATTGAGGATTGAAGAATGAGGATTGAGGATTGAGGACTGAGGATTGAGGATTGCAGATTGAGTATTGAGGATTGTAGATTGAGGACTGAGGATTGAGGATTGAAAATTGAGGATTGAGTGGTGAGGATTGAGGATTGAGGATTGAGTATTGAGGATTGAAGATTGAGGATTGAGGATTGAGGATTGAGGATAGAGGATTGAAGATTGAGGATAGGGTATTGATGATTGAAGAATGAGGATTGAGGATTGAGGATTGAGGATTGAGGATTGAAGATTGAGGATTGGGTATTGATGATTGAAGAATGAGGATTGAGGATTGAGGACTGAGGATTGAGGATTGAAGATTGAGTATTGAGGATTGAAGTTTGAGGATTGAGGATTGTGTATTCAAGATTGAGGATTTGGCACTGAGAGTTGAAGATTGAGGATTGAGGATTGAGGATGAGGGCTGAGGGTTGAGGATTGAGGATGAGGGCTGAGGGTTGAGGATTGACGTTTGAGGACAGGGGATTGAGGATTGAAGATTGAGTATTGAGGATGGAAGATTCAGGATTTAGGATTGAGGATTGAGGATTGAGGATGAGGGCTGAGGGTTGAGGATTGAGGATGAGGGCTGAGGGTTGAGGATTGAGGTTTGAGGACTGAGGACTGAGGATTGAGGATTGAGGATTGAGGATTGTGGATTGAAGATTGAATATTAATGATTGAAGATTGAGGATTGAGGACTGAGGATTGAGGATTGCAGATTGAGTATTGAGGATTGTAGATTGAGGATTGAGGATTGAGGATTCAGGATTGAAGATTGAGTATTGAGGATTGAGGATTGAGGATTGAGGATTGAAGATTGAGTATTGAGGATTGAAGATTAAGATTGAGGATTGAGGATTGAGGATTGAGGATTGAGGATTGAGGATTGAGGATTGAGCATTGAGGATTGAAAATTGAGGATTGAGGATTGAAGATTGAGTATTGAGGATTGAGGATTGAAGATTGAGGATTCGGTATTGAGGATTGAAGAATGAGGATTGAGGATTGAGGACTGAGGATTGAGGTTTGCAGATTGAGTATTGAGGATTGTAGATTGAGGACTGAGGATTGAGGATTGAAAATTGAGGATTGAGTGTTGAGGATTGAGGATTGAGGATTGAGGATTGAGGATTGAAGATTGAGGGTTGAGGATTGAGGATTGAGGTTTGAAGATTGAGTATTGAGGATTGAAGATTGAGGATTGAGTATTGAGGATTGAGGATTGAGGATTGAGGATTGAGGATTTAGGATTGAGGATTGAAGATTGAGTATTGAGGATTGAGGATTGAGGATCGAAGACTGAGGATTGGGTATTGAGGGTTGAAGATTGAGGCCTGAGGATTGAGGATTGAGAATTGAGGATTGAGGATTGAGGATTGAGCATTGAGGATTGAGAATTGAGGATTGAGGATTGAAGATTGAGTGTTGAGGATTGAAGACTGAGGATTGAGGACTGAGGATTGAAGAGAGAGGACTGAGTGTTGAGGATTGAGTATTGAGAATTGATGTTTGAGGATAGAGATTTGATTATTGAATATTGCGGATTGAGTATTGAACCATGAGAATTCAGGATATTCTATTGAGTATTGAGAACTGAGGATTGATGGTTGAGTATTCAGGATTGATGATTGAGGGTTGTGCGTTGAATATTGAGGATTGAGGATTGAGGATTGAGGATTGAGGATTGAGGATTGAAGATTGAGTATTGATGATTGAAGATTGAGGATGGAGGATTGAGGGTTGAGGTTTGAGGACGAGGACTGACGGTTGAGGTTTGAGGTTTGCGGATTGAGGATTGAGGATTGATGACTGAGGATTGAGGATTGAGGATTGAGGGTTGAGTGATGAGAATTGATGTTTGTGGATAGAGATCTGAAGATTGCAGGTTGAGTGTTGAGTATTGAAAACTGTGAATTGAGGACATTCTATTGAGGATTGAGGATTGACAACTGATAGTTGAGGACCCAGGGCTGAAGATTGAGGATTCAGGATTGAGGATTCAGGATTGAGGTTTGAGGATTGAGGATTGAGGATTGAGGATTGAGGACTGAGGATTCAGGATTGAGGATTGAGCATAGAGGATTGAAGATTTAGGACTGGGGATTGAGGATTCAAGATTGAGGATTAAGGATTGAGGATCGGGGATTGAGGATCTAGTATTGGAGATTGATTATTGAGGATTGAAGATTGAGGATTGAGGATTTAGGATCGATGACTGAGGATTGAGGATTGAGGATTGAAGATCGAGTATTGAGGATTGAAGATTGAGGTTGGAGGATTGAGGATTGAGAATTGAGCATTGAGGATTGAGGATTGAAGATTCAGGATTGGGTATTGAGGACTGAAGAATGAGGATTGAGGATTGAGCATTGGGGATTGAGGATTGAAGATTGATGGTAGAGTATTCACGACTGAGGATTGAGGATTGAAGGTTGAGTATTCAGGATTCAGAATTGAGGTTTGAGGACTGAGGATTGAGGATCGAGGATGAGGTCTGAGAGCTGAGGATAGAGGTTTGAGGACGGAGGGCTGAGGATTGAGGATTGAGGATTGAGGATGAGGGCTGAGGGTTGGGGATTGTGGTTTGAGGACTCAGGACTGAGGATTGAGAATTGAGAATTGAGGATTGAGGATTGACTATTGAAGATTGAGGATTGGATATTCAGGATTGAAGAATGAGGATTGAGGACTGGGGATTGAGGATTCAAGATTGAGGATTAAGGATTGAGGATCGGGGATTGAGGATCTAGTATTGGAGATTGATTATTGAGGATTGAAGATTGAGGATTGAGGATTGAGGATTGATGACTGAGGATTGAGGATTGAGGATTGAAGATCGAGTATTGAGGATCGAAGATTGAGGTTTGAGGATTGAGGATTGAGGATTGAGGATTGAGGATTGTGGATTGAAGATTGAATATTAACGATAGAAGATTGAGGATTGAGGATTGTGGGTTGTGGATTGAGGACGAGGACTGAGGGTTGTGTATTGATGTTTGAAGTCTGAGGATTGAGGGTTGAGGATTGAGAATTGAGGATTGAGGACTGAGGATTGAAGATTGAGGATTCGGTATTGAGGATTGAAGAATGAGGATTGAGGATTGAGGGCTGAGGAGTGAGGATTGCAGATTGAGTATTGAGGATTGTAGATTGAGGATTGAGGATTGAGGATTGAAGATTGAGGATTGAGTATTGAGGATTGAGGACTGAGGATTGAAGATTGAGTATTGAGGATTGAAGATTAAGATTGAGGAATGAGGATTGAGGATTGAGGATTGAAGATTGAGGATTGGGGACTGAGTATTGAGGGTTGAGTGATGAGAATTGATGTTTGTGGATAGAGATCTGAAGATTGCAGTTTGAGTATTGGGTATTGAAAACTGTGAATTGAGGACATTCTATTGAGGATTGAGGATTGACAACTGATTGTGTAGGACACAGAGCTGAAGATTGAGGATTCATGATTGAGGATTCAGGATTGAGGTTTGAGGACTGAGGATTGAGGATTGAGGATTGAGGATTGAGGATTGAGGATCGAAGACTGAGGATTGGGTATTGAGGATTGAAGATTGAGGATTGAGGATTGAGGATTGAGGATTGAGTATTGAGGATTGAGGATTGAGGATTGAGCACTGAGGATTGAGAATTGAGGATTCAGGATTGAAGATTGAGTGTTGAGGATTGAAGACTGAGGATTGAGGATTGAGGATTGGAGAGAGAGGACTGAGTGTTGAGGATTGAGTATTGAGAATTGATGTTTGGGGATAGAGATTTGATTATTGAATATTGCGGATTGAGTATTGGTCCATGAGAATTCAGGATACTCTATTGAGTATTGAGAACTGAGGATTGATGGTTGAGTATTGAGTATTGATGGTTCAGGGTTGTGCGTTGAATATTGAGGACTGAGGATTGAGGATTGAGGATTGAGGATTGATGATTGAAGATTGAGTATTGATGATTGAAGATTGAGGATGGAGGATTGAGGGTTGAGGTTTGTGGACGAGGACTGACGGTTGAGGTTTGAGGTTTGAGGATTGAGGGTCGAGGATTGAGGACTGAGGATTGAGGATAGAGGATTGAGCATTGAGGATTGAAGATTTAGGACTGGGGATTGAGGATTCAAGATTGGGGATTAAGGATTGAGGATCGGGGATTGAGGATCTAGTATTGGAGATTGATTATTGAGGATTGAAGATTGAGGATTGAGTGTTGAGGATTGAGGATTGAGGATTGAGGATTGAGGATTGAGGATTGAGGATTGAGCATTGAGGATTGAAGATTGAGTATTGAGGATGGAAGACTGACGATTGAGGATTGAGGATTGAGGATTGAGGGTTGAGGATTGAGGATTGAGGTTTGAAGATTGAGTATTGAGGATTGAAGATTGAGGATTGGGGACTGAGCATTGAGGGTTGACTGATGAGAATTGATGTTTGTGGATAGAGATCTGAAGGTTGCAGGTTGAGTATTGAGTATTGAAAACTGTGAATTGAGGACATTCTATTGAGGATTGAGGATTGACAACTGATTGTTGAGGACCCAGGGCTGAAGATTGAGGATTCAGGATTGAGGATTCAGGATTGAGGTTTGAGGATTGAGGATTGAGGATTGAGGATTGAGGACTGAGGATTGAGGATTGAGGATGGAGCATTGAGGATTGAAGATTTAGGACTGGGGATTGAGGATTCAAGATTGAGGATTAAGGATTGAGGATCGGGGATTGAGGATCTAGTATTGGAGATTGATTATTGAGGATTGAAGATTGAGGATTGAGGATTGAGGATCGATGACTGAGGATTGAGGATTGAGGATTGAAGATCGAGTATTGAGGATTGAAGATTGAGGTTTGAGGATTGAGGATTGAGAATTGAGCATTGAGGATTGAAAATTGAGGATTGAGGATTGAAGATTGAGTATTGAGGATTGAGGATTGAAGATTGAGGATTCGGTATTGAGGATTGAAGAATGAGGATTGAGGATTGAGGACTGAGGATTGAGGTTTGCAGATTGAGTATTGAGGATTGTAGATTGAGGACTGAGGATTGAGGATTGAAAATTGAGGATTGAGTGTTGAGGATTGAGGATTGAGGATTGAGGAGTGAGGATTGAAGATTGAGGGTTGAGGATTGAGGATTGAGGTTTGAAGATTGAGTATTGAGGATTGAAGATTGAGGTATGAGTATTGAGGATTGAGGATTGAGGATTGAGGATTGAGGATTTAGGATTGAGGATTGAAGATTGAGTATTGAGGATTGAGGATTGAGGATCGAAGACTGAGGATTGGGTATTGAGGATTGAAGATTGAGACCTGAGGATTGAGGATTGAGAATTGAGGATTGAGGATTGAGGATTGAGCATTGAGGATTGAGAATTGAGGATTGAGGATTGAAGATTGAGTGTTGAGGATTGAAGACTGAGGATTGAGGACTGAGGATTGAAGAGAGAGGACTGAGTGTTGAGGATTGAGTATTGAGAATTGATGTTTGAGGATAGAGATTTGATTATTGAATATTGCGGATTGAGTATTGAACCATGAGAATTCAGGATATTCTATTGAGTATTGAGAACTGAGGATTGATGGTTGAGTATTCAGGATTGATGATTGAGGGTTGTGCGTTGAATATTGAGGATTGAGGATTGAGGATTGAGGATTGAGGATTGAGGATTGAAGATTGAGTATTGATGATTGAAGATTGAGGATGGAGGATTGAGGGTTGAGGTTTGAGGACGAGGACTGACGGTTGAGGTTTGAGGTTTGCGGATTGAGGATTGAGGATCGAGGACTGAGGATTGAGGATTGAGGATTGAGCATTGAGGATTGAAGATTTAGGACTGGGGATTGAGGATTCAAGATTGGGGATTAAGGATTGAGGATCGGGGATTGAGGATCTAGTATTGGAGATTGATTATTGAGGATTGAAGATTGAGGATTGAGTGTTGAGGATTGAGGATTGAGGATTGAGGATTGAGGATTGAGGATTGAGCATTGAGGATTGAAGATTGAGTATTGAGGATGGAAGACTGACGTTTGAGGATTGAGGATTGAGGATTGAGGGTTGAGGATTGAGGATTGAGGTTTGAAGATTGAGTATTGAGGATTGAAGATTGAGGATTGAGTATTGAGGATTGAGGATTGAGGATTGAAGATTGAGTATTGAGGATTGAAGATTAAGATTGAGGGTTGATGATTGAGGATTGAGGATTGAAGATTGAGGATTGGGGACTAAGCATTGAGGGTTGACTGATGAGAATTGATGTTTGTGGATAGAGATCTGAAGGTTGCAGGTTGAGTATTGAGTATTGAAAACTGTGAATTGAGGACATTCTATTGAGGATTGAGGATTGACAACTGATAGTTGAGGACCCAGGGCTGAAGATTGAGGATTCAGGATTGAGGATTCAGGATTGAGGTTTGAGGATTGAGGATTGAGGATTGAGGATTGAGGACCGAGGATTGAGGATTGAGGATTGAGCATAGAGGATTGAAGATTTAGGACTGGGGATTGAGGATTCAAGATTGAGGATTAAGGATTGAGGATCGGGGATTGAGGATCTAGTATTGGAGATTGATTATTGAGGATTGAAGATTGAGGATTGAGGATTTAGGATCGATGACTGAGGATTGAGGATTGAGGATTGAAGATCGAGTATTGAGGATTGAAGATTGAGGTTGGAGGATTGAGGATTGAGAATTGAGCATTGAGGATTGAGGATTGAAGATTCAGGATTGGGTATTGAGGACTGAAGAATGAGGATTGAGGATTGAGCATTGGGGATTGAGGATTGAAGATTGATGGTAGAGTATTCACGACTGAGGATTGAGGATTGAAGGTTGAGTATTCAGGATTCAGAATTGAGGTTTGAGGACTGAGGATTGAGGACCGAGGATGAGGTCTGAGAGCTGAGGATAGAGGTTTGAGGACGGAGGGCTGAGGATTGAGGATTGAGGATTGAGGATGAGGGCTGAGGGTTGGGGATTGTGGTTTGAGGACTCAGGACTGAGGATTGAGAATTGAGAATTGAGGATTGAGGATTGACTATTGAAGATTGAGGATTGGATATTCAGGATTGAAGAATGAGGATTGAGGACTGGGGATTGAGGATTCAAGATTGAGGATTAAGGATTGAGGATCGGGGATTGAGGATCTAGTATTGGAGATTGATTATTGAGGATTGAAGATTGAGGATTGAGGATTGAGGATTGATGACTGAGGATTGAGGATTGAGGATTGAAGATCGAGTATTGAGGATCGAAGATTGAGGTTTGAGGATTGAGGATTGAGGATTGAGGATTGAGGATTGTGGATTGAAGATTGAATATTAACGATAGAAGATTGAGGATTGAGGATTGTGGGTTGTAGATTGAGGACGAGGACTGAGGGTTGTGTATTGATGTTTGAAGTCTGAGGATTGAGGGTTGAGGATTGAGAATTGAGGATTGAGGACTGAGGATTGAAGATTGAGGATTCGGTATTGAGGATTGAAGAATGAGGATTGAGGATTGAGGGCTGAGGAGTGAGGATTGCAGATTGAGTATTGAGGATTGTAGATTGAGGATTGAGGATTGAGGATTGAAGATTGAGGATTGAGTATTGAGGATTGAGGATTGAGGATTGAAGATTGAGTATTGAGGATTGAAGATTAAGATTGAGGAATGAGGATTGAGGATTGAGGATTGAAGATTGAGGATTGGGGACTGAGTATTGAGGGTTGAGTGATGAGAATTGATGTTTGTGGATAGAGATCTGAAGATTGCAGTTTGAGTATTGGGTATTGAAAACTGTGAATTGAGGACATTCTATTGAGGATTGAGGATTGACAACTGATTGTGTAGGACACAGAGCTGAAGATTGAGGATTCATGATTGAGGATTCAGGATTGAGGTTTGAGGACTGAGGATTGAGGATTGAGGATTGAGGATTGAGGATTGAGGATCGAAGACTGAGGATTGGGTATTGAGGATTGAAGATTGAGGATTGAGGATTGAGGATTGAGGATTGAGTATTGAGGATTGAGGATTGAGGATTGAGCACTGAGGATTGAGAATTGAGGATTCAGGATTGAAGATTGAGTGTTGAGGATTGAAGACTGAGGATTGAGGATTGAGGATTGAAGAGAGAGGACTGAGTGTTGAGGATTGAGTATTGAGAATTGATGTTTGGGGATAGAGATTTGATTATTGAATATTGCGGATTGAGTATTGGTCCATGAGAATTCAGGATACTCTATTGAGTATTGAGAACTGAGGATTGATGGTTGAGTATTGAGTATTGATGGTTCAGGGTTGTGCGTTGAATATTGAGGACTGAGGATTGAGGATTGAGGATTGAGGATTGATGATTGAAGATTGAGTATTGATGATTGAAGATTGAGGATGGAGGATTGAGGGTTGAGGTTTGTGGACGAGGACTGACGGTTGAGGTTTGAGGTTTGAGGATTGAGGGTCGAGGATTGAGGACTGAGGATTGAGGATAGAGGATTGAGCATTGAGGATTGAAGATTTAGGACTGGGGATTGAGGATTCAAGATTGGGGATTAAGGATTGAGGATCGGGGATTGAGGATCTAGTATTGGAGATTGATTATTGAGGATTCAAGATTGAGGATTGAGTGTTGAGGATTGAGGATTGAGGATTGAGGATTGAGGATTGAGGATTGAGGATTGAGCATTGAGGATTGAAGATTGAGTATTGAGGATGGAAGACTGACGATTGAGGATTGAGGATTGAGGATTGAGGGTTGAGGATTGAGGATTGAGGTTTGAAGATTGAGTATTGAGGATTGAAGATTGAGGATTGGGGACTGAGCATTGAGGGTTGACTGATGAGAATTGATGTTTGTGGATAGAGATCTGAAGGTTGCAGGTTGAGTATTGAGTATTGAAAACTGTGAATTGAGGACTTTCTATTGAGGATTGAGGATTGACAACTGATTGTTGAGGACCCAGGGCTGAAGATTGAGGATTCAGGATTGAGGATTCAGGATTGAGGTTTGAGGATTGAGGATTGAGGATTGAGGATTGAGGACTGAGGATTGAGGATTGAGGATGGAGCATTGAGGATTGAAGATTTAGGACTGGGGATTGAGGATTCAAGATTGAGGATTAAGGATTGAGGATCGGGGATTGAGGATCTAGTATTGGAGATTGATTATTGAGGATTGAAGATTGAGGATTGAGGATTGAGGATCGATGACTGAGGATTGAGGATTGAGGATTGAAGATCGAGTATTGAGGATTGAAGATTGAGGTTTGAGGATTGAGGATTGAGAATTGAGCATTGAGGATTGAAAATTGAGGATTGAGGATTGAAGATTGAGTATTGAGGATTGAGGATTGAAGATTGAGGATTCGGTATTGAGGATTGAAGCATGAGGATTGAGGATTGAGGACTGAGGATTGAGGTTTGCAGATTGAGTATTGAGGATTGTAGATTGAGGACTGAGGATTGAGGATTGAAAATTGAGGATTGAGTGTTGAGGATTGAGGATTGAGGATTGAGGATTGAGGATTGAAGATTGAGGGTTGAGGATTGAGGATTGAGGTTTGAAGATTGAGTATTGAGGATTGAAGATTGAGGTATGAGTATTGAGGATTGAGGATTGAGGATTGAGGATTGAGGATTTAGGATTGAGGATTGAAGATTGAGTATTGAGGATTGAGGATTGAGGATCGAAGACTGAGGATTGGGTATTGAGGATTGAAGATTGAGGCCTGAGGATTGAGGATTGAGAATTGAGGATTGAGGATTGAGGATTGAGCATTGAGGATTGAGAATTGAGGATTGAGGATTGAAGATTGAGTGTTGAGGATTGAAGACTGAGGATTGAGGACTGAGGATTGAAGAGAGAGGACTGAGTGTTGAGGATTGAGTATTGAGAATTGATGTTTGAGGATAGAGATTTGATTATTGAATATTGCGGATTGAGTATTGAACCATGAGAATTCAGGATATTCTATTGAGTATTGAGAACTGAGGATTGATGGTTGAGTATTCAGGATTGATGATTGAGGGGTGTGCGTTGAATATTGAGGATTGAGGATTGAGGATTGAGGATTGAGGATTGAGGATTGAAGATTGAGTATTGATGATTGAAGATTGAGGATGGAGGATTGAGGGTTGAGGTTTGAGGACGAGGACTGACGGTTGAGGTTTGAGGTTTGCGGATTGAGGATTGAGGATCGAGGACTGAGGATTGAGGATTGAGGATTGAGCATTGAGGATTGAAGATTTAGGACTGGGGATTGAGGATTCAAGATTGGGGATTAAGGATTGAGGATCGGGGATTGAGGATCTAGTATTGGAGATTGATTATTGAGGATTGAAGATTGAGGATTGAGTGTTGAGGATTGAGGATTGAGGATTGAGGATTGAGGATTGAGGATTGAGCATTGAGGATTGAAGATTGAGTATTGAGGATGGAAGACTGACGTTTGAGGATTGAGGATTGAGGATTGAGGGTTGAGGATTGAGGATTGAGGTTTGAAGATTGAGTATTGAGGATTGAAGATTGAGGATTGAGTATTGAGGATTGAGGATTGAGGATTGAAGATTGAGTATTGAGGATTGAAGATTAAGATTGAGGGTTGATGATTGAGGATTGAGGATTGAAGATTGAGGATTGGGGACTAAGCATTGAGGGTTGACTGATGAGAATTGATGTTTGTGGATAGAGATCTGAAGGTTGCAGGTTGAGTATTGAGTATTGAAAACTGTGAATTGAGGACATTCTATTGAGGATTGAGGATTGACAACTGATTGTGTAGGACTGAGGGCTGAAGATTGAGGATTCAGGATTGAGGATTCAGAATTGACGTTTGAGGACAGGGGATTGAGGATTGAAGATTGAGTATTGAGGATGGAAGATTCAGGATTTAGGATTGAGGATTGAGGATTGAGGATGAGGGCTGAGGGTTGAGGATTGAGGATGAGGGCTGAGGGTTGAGGATTGAGGTTTGAGGACTGAGGACTGAGGATTGAGGTTTGAGGATTGAGGATTGTGGATTGAAGATTGAATATTAATGATTGAAGATTGAGGATTGAGGATTGAGGGTTGTGGATTGAGGACGAGGACTGAGGGTTGAGTATTGATGTTTGAAGTCTGAGGATTGAGGATTGAGGATTGACAATTGAGGATTGAGGATTGAGGATTGAAGATTGAGGATTCGGTATTGAGGATTGAAGAATGAGGATTGAGGATCGAGGACTGAGGATTGAGGATTGCAGATTGAGTATTGAGGATTGTAGATTGAGGATTGAGGATTGAGGATTGAAGATTGAGTATTGAGGATTGAGGATTGAGGATTGAGGATTGAAGATTGAGTATTGAGGATTGAGGATTGAGGATTGAGGATTGAGCATTGAGGATTGAAAATTGAGGATTGAGGATTGAAGATTGAGTATTGATGATTGAGGATTGATAATTGAGGATTCGGTATTGAGGATTGAAGAATGAGGATTGAGGATTGAGGACTGAGGATTGAGGTTTGAGGATTGAGGATTGAGCATTGAGGATTGAAGATTTAGGACTGGGGATTGAGGATTCAAGATTGAGGATTAAGGATTGAGGATTGAGGATTGATGACTGAGGATTGAGGATTGAGGATTGAGGGTTGAGTGATGAGAATTGATGTTTGTGGATAGAGATCTGAAGATTGCAGGTTGAGTGTTGAGTATTGAAAACTGTGAATTGAGGACATTCTATTGAGGATTGAGGATTGACAACTGATAGTTGAGGACCCAGGGCTGAAGATTGAGGATTCAGGATTGAGGATTCAGGATTGAGGCTTGAGGATTGAGGATTGAGGATTGAGGATTGAGGACTGAGGATTGAGGATTGAGGATTGAGCATAGAGGATTGAAGATTTAGGACTGGGGATTGAGGATTCAAGATTGAGGATTAAGGATTGAGGATCGGGAATTGAGGATCTAGTATTGGAGATTGATTATTGAGGATTGAAGATTGAGGATTGAGGATTTAGGATCGATGACTGAGGATTGAGGATTGAGGATTGAAGATCGAGTATTGAGGATTGAAGATTGAGGTTGGAGGATTGAGGATTGAGAATTGAGCATTGAGGATTGAGGATTGAAGATTCAGGATTGGGTATTCAAGGACTGAAGAATGAGGATTGAGGATTGAGCATTGGGGATTGAGGATTGAAGATTGATGGTAGAGTATTCACGACTGAGGATTGAGGATTGAAGGTTGAGTATTCAGGATTCAGAATTGAGGTTTGAGGACTGAGGATTGAGGATCGAGGATGAGGTCTGAGAGCTGAGGATAGAGGTTTGAGGACGGAGGGCTGAGGATTGAGGATTGAGGATTGAAGATTGAGGATTGGGGACTGAGTATTGAGGGTTGAGTGATGAGAATTGATGTTTGTGGATAGAGATCTGAAGATTGCAGTATGAGTATTGGGTATTGAAAACTGTGAATTGAGGACATTCTATTGAGGATTGAGGATTGACAACTGATTGTGTAGGACACAGAGCTGAAGATTGAGGATTCATGATTGATGATTCAGGATTGAGGTTTGAGGACTGAGGATTGAGGATTGAGGATTGAGGATTGAGGATTGAGGATCGAAGACTGAGGATTGGGTATTGAGGATTGAAGATTGAGGATTGAGGATTGAGGATTGAGGATTGTGTATTGAGGATTGAGGATTGAGGATTGAGCACTGAGGATTGAGAATTGAGGATTCAGGATTGAAGATTGAGTGTTGAGGATTGAAGACTGAGGATTGAGGATTGAGGATTGAAGAGAGAGGACTGAGTGTTGAGGATTGAGTATTGAGAATTGATGTTTGGGGATAGAGATTTGATTATTGAATATTGCGGATTGAGTATTGGTCCATGAGAATTCAGGATACTCTATTGAGTATTGAGAACTGAGGATTGATGGTTGAGTATTGAGTATTGATGGTTCAGGGTTGTGCGTTGAATATTGAGGACTGAGGATTGAGGATTGAGGATTGAGGATTGATGATTGAAGATTGAGTATTGATGATTGAAGATTGAGGATGGAGGATTGAGGGTTGAGGTTTGTGGACGAGGACTGACGGTTGAGGTTTGAGGTTTGAGGATTGAGGGTCGAGGATTGAGGACTGAGGATTGAGGATAGAGGATTGAGCATTGAGGATTGAAGATTTAGGACTGGGGATTGAGGATTCAAGATTGGGGATTAAGGATTGAGGATCGGGGATTGAGGATCTAGTATTGGAGATTGATTATTGAGGATTGAAGATTGAGGATTGAGTGTTGAGGATTGAGGATTGAGGATTGAGGATTGAGGATTGAGGATTGAGGATTGAGCATTGAGGATTGAAGATTGAGTATTGAGGATGGAAGACTGACGATTGAGGATTGAGGATTGAGGATTGAGGGTTGAGGATTGAGGATTGAGGTTTGAAGATTGAGTATTGAGGATTGAAGATTGAGGATTGGGGACTGAGCATTGAGGGTTGACTGATGAGAATTGATGTTTGTGGATAGAGATCTGAAGGTTGCAGGTTGAGTATTGAGTATTGAAAACTGTGAATTGAGGACATTCTATTGAGGATTGAGGATTGACAACTGATTGTGTAGGACTGAGGGCTGAAGATTGAGGATTCAGGATTGAGGATTCAGAATTGACGTTTGAGGACAGGGGATTGAGGATTGAAGATTGAGTATTGAGGACGGAAGATTCAGGATTTAGGATTGAGGATTGAGGATTGAGGATGAGGGCTGAGGGTTGAGGATTGAGGATGAGGGCTGAGGGTTGAGGATTGAGGTTTGAGGACTGAGGACTGAGGATTGAGGTTTGAGGATTGAGGATTGTGGATTTAAGATTGAATATTAATGATTGAAGATTGAGGATTGAGGATTGAGGGTTGTGGATTGAGGACGAGGACTGAGGGTTGAGTATTGATGTTTGAAGTCTGAGGATTGAGGATTGAGGATTGACAATTGAGGATTGAGGATTGAGGATTGAAGATTGAGGATTGAGGATTGAGGTTTGAACATTGAGTATTGAGGATTGAAGATTGAGGTATGAGTATTGAGGATTGAGGATTGAGGATTGAGGATTGAGGATTTAGGATTGAGGATTGAAGATTGAGTATTGAGGATTGAGGATTGAGGATCGAAGACTGAGGATTGGTTATTGAGGATTGAAGATTGAGGCCTGAGGATTGAGGATTGAGAATTGAGGATTGAGGATTGAGGATTGAGCATTGAGGATTGAGAATTGAGGATTGAGGATTGAAGATTGAGTGTTGAGGATTGAAGACTGAGGATTGAGGACTGAGGATTGAAGAGAGAGGACTGAGTGTTGAGGATTGAGTATTGAGAATTGATGTTTGAGGATAGAGATTTGATTATTGAATATTGCGGATTGAGTATTGAACCATGAGAATTCAGGATATTCTATTTTGTATTGAGAACTGAGGATTGATGGTTGAGTATTCAGGATTGATGATTGAGGGTTGTGCGTTGAATATTGAGGATTGAGGATTGAGGATTGAGGATTGAGGATTGAGGATTGAAGATTGAGTATTGATGATTGAAGATTGAGGATGGAGGATTGAGGGTTGAGGTTTGAGGACGAGGACTGACGGTTGAGGTTTGAGGTTTGCGGATTGAGGATTGAGGATCGAGGACTGAGGATTGAGGATTGAGGATTGAGCATTGAGGATTGAAGATTTAGGACTGGGGATTGAGGATTCAAGATTGGGGATTAAGGATTGAGGATCGGGGATTGAGGATCTAGTATTGGAGATTGATTATTGAGGATTGAAGATTGAGGATTGAGTGTTGAGGATTGAGGATTGAGGATTGAGGATTGAGGATTGAGGATTGAGCATTGAGGATTGAAGATTGAGTATTGAGGATGGAAGACTGACGATTGAGGATTGAGGATTGAGGATTGAGGGTTGAGGATTGAGGATTGAGGTTTGAAGATTGAGTATTGAGGATTGAAGATTGAGGATTGAGTATTGAGGATTGAGGATTGAGGATTGAAGATTGAGTATTGAGGATTGAAGATTAAGATTGAGGGTTGATGATTGAGGATTGAGGATTGAAGATTGAGGATTGGGGACTAAGCATTGAGGGTTGACTGATGAGAATTGATGTTTGTGGATAGAGATCTGAAGGTTGCAGGTTGAGTATTGAGTATTGAAAACTGTGAATTGAGGACATTCTATTGAGGATTGAGGATTGACAACTGATTGTGTAGGACTGAGGGCTGAAGATTGAGGATTCAGGATTGAGGATTCAGAATTGACGTTTGAGGACAGGGGATTGAGGATTGAAGATTGAGTATTGAGGATGGAAGATTCAGGATTTAGGATTGAGGATTGAGGATTGAGGATGAGGGCTGAGGGTTGAGGATTGAGGATGAGGGCTGAGGGTTGATGATTGAGGTTTGAGGACTGAGGACTGAGGATTGAGGTTTGAGGATTGAGGATTGTGGATTGAAGATTGAATATTAATGATTGAAGATTGAGGATTGAGGATTGAGGGTTGTGGATTGAGGACGAGGACTGAGGGTTGAGTATTGATGTTTGAAGTCTGAGGATTGAGGATTGAGGATTGACAATTGCGGATTGAGGATTGAGGATTGAAGATTGAGGATTCGGTATTGAGGATAGAAGAATGAGGATTGAGGATTGAGGACTGAGGATTGAGGATTGCAGATTGAGTATTGAGGATTGTAGATTGAGGATTGAGGATTGAGGATTGAAGATTGAGTATTGAGGATTGAGGATTGAGGATTGAGGATTGAAGATTGAGTATTGAGGATTGAGGATTGAGGATTGAGGATTGAGCATTGAGGATTGAAAATTGAGGATTGAGGATTGAAGATTGAGTATTGATGATTGAGGATTGATAATTGAGGATTCGGTATTGAGGATTGAAGAATGAGGATTGAGGATTGAGGACTGAGGATTGAGGTTTGCAGATCGAGTATTGAGGATTGTAGATTGAGGACTGAGGATTGAGGATTGAAAATTGAGGATTGAGTGTTGAGGATTGAGGATTGAGGATTGAGGATTGAGGATTGAAGATTGAGGGTTGAGGATTGAGGATTGAGGTTTGAAGATTGAGTATTGAGGATTGAAGATTGAGGATTGAGTATTCAGGATTGAGGATTGAGGATTGAGGATTGAGGATTTAGGATTGAGGATTGAAGATTGAGTATTGAGGATTGAGGATTGAGGATCGAAGACTGAGGATTGGGTATTGAGGATTGAAGATTGAGGCCTGAGGATTGAGGATTGAGAATTGAGGTTTGAGGATTGAGGATTGAGCATTGAGGATTGAGAATTGAGGATTGAGGATTGAAGATTGAGTGTTGAGGATTGAAGACTGAGGATTGAGGACTGAGGATTGAAGAGAGAGGACTGAGGATTGAAGAGAGAGGACTGAGAGTTGAGGATTGAGTATTGAGAATTGATGTTTGAGGATAGAGATTTGATTATTGAATATTGCGGATTGAGTATTGAACCATGAGAATTCAGGATATTCTATTGAGTATTGAGAACTGAGAATTGATGGTTGAGTATTCAGGATTGATGATTGAGGGTTGTGCGTTGAATATTGAGGATTGAGGATTGAGGATTGAGGATTGAGGATTGAGGATGGAGGATTGAGGGTTGAGGTTTGAGGACGAGGACTGACGGTTGAGGTTTGAGGTTTGAGGATTGAGGATTGAGGATCGAGGACTGAGGATTGAGGATTGAGGATTGAGCATTGAGGATTGAAGATTTAGTACTGGGGATTGTGGATTCAAGATTGAGGATTAAGGATTGAGGATTGAGGATTGATGACTGAGGATTTAGGATTGAGGATTGAGGGTTGAGTGATGAGAATTGATGTTTGTGGATAGAGATCTGAAGATTGCAGGTTGAGCATTGAGTATTGAAAACTGTGAATTGAGGACATTCTATTGAGGATTGAGGATTGACAACTGATTGTTGAGGACCCAGGGCTGAAGATTGAGGATTCAGGATTGAGGATTGAAGACTGAGGATAGGGTATTGAGGATTGAACGTTGCGGATTGAGGGTTGAGGATTGAGTATTGAGGGTTGAGGAATGAAGATTGAGGACTGGGGACGGAGTGTTGAGGGTTGAGTGATGAGAATTGATGTTTGTGAATAGAGATTTGAAGATTGCAGGTTGAGTATTGAGTATTGAAAACTGTGAATCGACGATATTCTATTGAGGATTGAGAATTGAGGATTGAGGATTGAGGATTGAAGATTGAGGATTGGGTATTCAGGATTGAAGAATGAGGATTGAGGATTGAGGATTGAGGATTGAGGATTCAGGATTGAAGATTGAGTATTGAGGATTGAATATTGAGGATTGAGGATTGAGGATTGAGGATCGAGGATGAGGTCTGAGGGCTGAGGATTGAGGTTTGAGGACGGAGGACTGAGGGTTGAGGATTGAGGATTGAGGATGAGGGCTGAGGGTTGAGGATTGTGGTTCGAGGACTGAGGACTGAGGATTGAGGATTGAGAATTGAGGATTGAGGATTGAGGATTGAAGATTGAGGATTGGGTATTCAGGATTGAAGAATGAGGATTGAGGATTGAGGATTGAGGATTGAGGATTCAGGATTGAAGATTGAGTATTGAGGATTGAAGTCTGACGATTGAGGATTCAGGATTGAGGATTGAGGATTGAAGATTGATTATTGAGGTTTGAAAATTGAGGATTGAGGATTGAGGGTTGAGGATTGAGGATTGAGGATTGAAGTTTGAGGATTGGGGACGGAGTGTTGAGAGTTGAGTGATGAGAATTGATGTTTGTGAATAGAGATTTGAAGATTGCAGTTTGAGTATTGAGTATAGAAAACTGTGAATTGAGGATATTCTATTGAGGATTGAGGATTGACAACTGATTGTTGAGGACTGAGGGCTGAAGATTGAGGATTCAGGATTGAGGATTCAGAATTGAGGTTTGAGGACAGGGGATTGAGGATTGAGGATTGAGTATTGAGGATTGAGGATTGAGGATTGAGGATTGAGGATTGAGGATTGAAGATTGGGTATTGAGGATTGAAGATTAAGATTGAGGATTGAGGATTGAGGATTGAGGATTGAAGATTGAGGATTGGGGACTGAGCATTGAGGGTTGAGTGATGAGAACTGATGTTTGTGGATAGAGATCTGAAGATTGCAGGTTGGGTATTGAGTATTGAAAACTGTGAATTGAGGACATTCTATTGAGGATTGAGGATTGACAACTGATTGTTGAGGACCCAGGTCTGAAGATTGAGGATTCAGGATTGAGGATTCAGGATTGAGGTTTGAGGACTGAGGATTGAGGATTGAGGATTGAGGATTGAGGATTGAGGATTGAAGACTGAGGATAGGGTATTGAGGATTGAACGTTGCGGATTGAGTGTTGAGGATTGAGTATTGAGGGTTGAGGAATGAAGATTGAGGACTGGGGACGGAGTGTTGAGGGTTGAGTGATGAGAATTGATGTTTGTGAATAGAGATTTGAAGATTGCAGGTTGAGTATTGAGTATTGAAAACTGTGAATCGATGATATTCTATTGAGGATTGAGGATTGAGGATTGATGATTGAGGATGAGGGCTGAGGGTTGAGGATTGAGGTTTGAGGACTGAGGACTGAGGATTGAGAATTGAGAATTGAGGATTGAGGATTGAGGATTGAAGATTGAGGATTGGGTATTGAGGATTGAAGAATGAGGATTGAGGATTGAGGATTGAGGATTGAGGGTTGAGTATTGAGGATTGAGGAATGAAGATTGAGGATTGGGGACGGAGTGTTGAGGGTTGAGTGATGAGAATTGATGTTTGTGAATAGAGATTCGAAGATTGCAGATTGAGTATTGAGTATTGAAAACTGTGAATTGATGATATTCTATTGAGGATTGAGGATTGAGGATTGATGATTGAGGATGAGGGCTGAGGGTTGAGGATTGAGGTTTCAGGACTGAGGACTGAGGAATGAGGATTGAGAATTGAGGATTGAGGATTGAGGATTGAAGATTGAGGATTGGGTATTGAGGATTAAAGAATGAGGATTGAGGATTGAGGATTGAGGATTCAGGATTGAAGATTGAGTATTGAGGATTGAAGACTGACGATTGCGGATTAAGAATTGAGGATTGAGGACTGAGGATTGAAGATTGATTATTGAGGATTGAAAATTGAGGATTGAGGATTGAGTGTTGAGGATTGAGGATTGAGGATTCAAGATTGAGGATTGGGGACTGAGTGTTAGAGGGTTGAGTGATGAGAATTGATGATTGTGGATAGAGATTTGAAGATTGCAGATTGAGTATTGAGTATTGAAAACTGAGTATTGATGATATTCTATTCAGGATTGATGATTGATAACTGATTGTTGAGGACTGAGGGCTGAAGACTGATGATTCAGGATTGAGGATTCAGGATCGAGGTTTGAGGACTGAGGATTGATGATTGAGGATTGTGGATTGAGGATTGAGAATTGAAGATTGAGGGTTGAGGATTGAGGGTTGTGGATTGAGGACGAGGACTGAGGATTGAGTATTGATGTTTGAGGTCTGAGGATTGAGGATTGAGGATTGAGAATTGAGGATTGAGGATTGAGGATTGAAGATTGAGGATTGGGTATTGATGACTGAAGAATGAGAATTGAGGACCGAGTATTGAGGATTGAGGATTGAAGATTGAGTATTGAGGATTGAAGTTTGAGGATTGAGGATTGAGGATAGAGGATTGAGGATTGAGGATGGAAGATTGACTATTGAGGTTTGAAAATTGAGGGTTGAGGATTGAGGGTTGAGTATTGAGGATTGAGGAATGAAGATTGAGGATTGGGGACTGAGTGTTGAGGGTTGAGTGATGAGAATTGATGTTTGTGAATAGAGATTTGAAGATTGCAGATTGAGTATTGAGTATTGAAAACTGTGAATTGATGATATTCTATTGAGGATTGAGGATTGAGGATTGATGATTGAGGATGAGGGCTGAGGGTTGAGGATTGAGGTTTGAGGACTGAGGACTGAGGAATGAGGATTGAGAATTGAGGATTGAGGATTGAGGATTGAAGATTGAGGATTGGGTATTGAGGATTGAAGAATGAGGATTGAGGATTGAGGATTGAGGATTCAGGATTGAAGATTGAGTATTGAGGATTGAAGACTGACGATTGCGGATTGAGAATTGAGGATTGAGGATTGAGGATTGAAGATTGATTATTGAGGATTGAAAATTGAGGATTGAGGATTGAGTGTTGAGGATTGAGGATTGAGGATTAAAGATTGAGGATTGGGGACTGAGTGTTAGAGGGTTGAGTGATGAGAATTGATGACTGTGCATAGAGATTTGAAGATTGCAGATTGAGTATTGAGTATTGAAAACTGTGTATTGATGATATTCTATTCAGGATTGATGATTGATAACTGATTGTTGAGGACTGAGGGCTGAAGACTGAGGATTCAGGATTGAGGATTCAGGATTGAGGTTTGAGGACTGAGGATTGATGATTGAGGATTGTGGATTGAGGATTGAGAATTGAAGATTGAGGGTTGAGGATTGAGGGTTGTGGATTGAGGACGAGGACTGAGGGTTGAGTATTGATGTTTGAGGTCTGAGGATTGAGGATTGAGGATTGAGAATTGAGGATTGAGGATTGAGGATTGCAGATTGAGGATTGGGTATTGATGACTGAAGAATGAGGATTGAGGATTGAGGATTGAGGATTGAGGATTGAAGATTGAGTATTGAGGATTGAAGTTTGAGGATTGAGGATTGAGTATTCAAGACTGAGGATTTGGCACTGAGAGTTGAAGATTGAGGATTGACTATTGAGGATTGAGGATTGAGGATTGAGGATTGAGGATTGAAGATTGAGGATTGGGTATTGAGGATTGAAGAATGAGGATTAAGGGTTGAGGGTTGAGGATTGAGGATTGAGGATTGAGGATTGTGGATTGAAGATTGAGGATTGAGGATTGAGGGTTGAAGATTGAGTATTGAGGATTGAAGATTGAGGATTGAGAATTGAGGATTGATAGGATTGAGGATTGAGGATTGAGGATTGGGTATTCAGGATTGAAGAATGAGGATTGAGTGTTGAGGATTGAGGATTCAGGGTTGAAGATTGAGTATTGAGGATTGAAGTCTGACGATTGAGGATTGAGGATTGAGGATTGAGGATTGAGGATTGAGGATCGAGGATTGACTATTGAGGTTTGAAAATTGTGGATTGAGGATTGAGGGTTGAGGATTGAGGATTGAGGATTGAAGATTGAGGATTGGGGACGGAGTGTTGAGGGTTGAGTGATGAGAATTGATGTTTGTGAATAGGGATTTGAAGATTGCAGTTTGAGTATTGAGTATTGAAAACTGTGAATTGAGGATATTCTATTGAGGATTGAGGATTGACAACTGATTGTTGAGGACTGAGGGCTGAAGATTGAGGATTCAGGATTGTGGATTCAGAATTGAGATTTGAGGACAGGGGATTGAGGATTGAAGATTGAGTATTGAGGATGGAAGATTGAGGATTTAGGATTGAGGATTGAGGATTGAGGATGAGGGCTGAGGGTTGAGGATTCAGGTTTGAGGACTGAGGACTGAGGATTGAGGATTGAGAATTGAGGATTGAGGATTGAGGATTGAATATTGTGTATTGAGGATTGAAGATTGAGGATTGAGTATTGAGTATTGAGGATTGAAGAATGAGGATTGAGGATTGAGGATTGACGATTCAGTATTGAGGATTGAAGATTGAGGACTGAGGATTGAGGATTGAGGATTGAGGATTGAGGATTGAGGATTGAGGATTGAATATTGAGTACTGAGGATTGAAGATTGAGGATTGGGGATTGAGTATTGACGGTTGAGTACTGAGTGTTGAGGGCTGAGTGATGATAATTGATGTTTGTGGATTGAGATTTGAAGATTGAAGAATGGGGATTGAGTATTGAAAACAGTGAATTGAGGATATTCTATTGAGCATTGAGGATTGACAATTGATTGTTGAGGACTGAGGGCTGAAGATTGCGGATTCAGGATTGACGATTCGTGATTGAGGTTTGAGGACTGAGGATTGAGGGTTGAGGATTGAAAATTGAGGCTTGACGATTGAGGATTGAGGATTGAGGATGGAGGATTGAAGGGAGAGGACTGAGTGTTGAGGATTGAACGTTGAGATTTGATGTTTGAGGATTGAGATTTGATTATTGAAAATTGTGGATTGAGTATTGGACCATGAGAATTCAGGGTACTCTATTGAGTATTGAGAATTGAGGATTGATGGTTGAGTATTGAGGATTGATGGTTGAGGGTTGTGAGTTGAATATTGAGGATGGAGGATTGAGGAGTGAGGATTGAGGATTTAGGATTGAAGATTGAGTATTGATGATTGAAGATTGAGGATTGAGGATTGTGGGTTGAGGATTGAGGACGAGGACTGACTGTCGAGGATTGAGATTTGAGGATTGAGGATTGAGGATTGAGGACTGAGGATATAGGATTGAGGATGGAGCATTGAGGATTGAAGATTGAGGACTGGGGATTGAGGATTGAAGATTGAGGATTAAGGACTGAGGATTGGGGATTGAGGATCTAGGATTGGAGATTGATTCTTGAGGATTGAAGATTGAGGATTGAGGATTGAGGATTGAGGATTGCGAACTGATGATGAGGACTGAGGTTTGAGGATTGAGGTTTGGGGAATGAGGATTGAGGGTTGAGGATTGAGGATTGAGGATTGAGGATTGAGGATTAGGTATTGAGGATTGAAGAATGAGCATTGAGGATTGAGGATTGAGTATTGAGTATTGAAGATTGAGTATCGGGAATATAAGATTGACGATTGAGTATTGAGTGTTGAGGATTGAGGATTGAAGATTGAGTATTGAGGATTGAAGATTGAGGATTGAGGATTGAGGATTGAGGATGCGGTCTGAGGATTGAGGATTGAGGTTTGAGAACTGAGGACTGAGGATTGAGGATTGAGAATTGAGGATTGAGGATTGAGGATTGAAGATTGAGGATTAGGTATTGAGGATTGAAGAATGAGCATTCAGGATTGAGGATTGAGTATTGAGTATTGAAGATTGAGTATCGAGGATATAAGATTGACGATTGAGTATTGAGTGTTGAGGATTGAGGATTGAAGATTGAGTATTGAGGATTGAAGATTGAGGATCGTGGATTGAGGGTTGTGGATTGAGGACGAGGACTGAGGTTTGAGTATTGATGTTTGAGGTCTGAGGATTGAGGATTGAGGATTGAGGATTGAGAACTGAGGATTGAGGATTGACGATTGAAGATTGAGGATTGGGTGTTGAGGATTGAAGAATGAGGATTGAGGATTGAGGATTGAGGATTGAGGATTGAGGATTGAAGATTGAGACTTGAGGATTGAAGATTGAGGATTGAGGATTGAGAATTGAAGATTGAGGATCTGGGACAGAGGATTGAAGATTGAGTATTGAGGATTGAGGATTGAGGATGAGGCCTCAGGCTTGAGAATTGAGGGTTGAGGACTGAGGACTGAGGATTGAGGATTGAGAATTGAGGATTGAGAATTGAGGATTGAAGATTGAGGATTGGATATTGGGGATTGAAGAATGAGGATTGAGTATTGAGGATTGAGGATTGAGGGTTGAGGATTGAAGATTGAGTATTCAGGATTGGAGATTGACGATTGAGGATTGAGGGTCGAGGATTGAGGATTGAGGACTGAATATTGAGTATTGAGGATTGAAAATTGAGGATTGGGTACTGAGGATTGAAGAATGAGGATTGAGGATTGGAGATTGAGTATTGAGGATTGAAGATTGAGGATTGAGGGTTGAGTATTGAGTATTGAGGCATGAAGTTTGAGGATTGAGGATTAGGGATTGAGGACTGAGGATTGAGGATTGAAGATTGAGTATTGATGATTGAAGATTGAGCATTGAGGATTGAGGGTTGAAGGTTGAGGACGGGGACTGACGGTTGAGGATTGAGGTTTGAGGATTGAGGATTGAGGATTGTGGATTGCAGATTGAGGATTGGGTATTGAGGATTGAAGAATGAGGATTGAGGACTGAGGACTGAGGATTGAGGATTGAGGATTGAGAATTGAGGATTGAGGATTGAGGATTGAAGATTGAGTATTCAGGATTCAGAATTGAGGTTTGAGGACTGAGGATTGAGGATTGAAAATTGAGTATTGAGGATTGAAGATTGAGGACTGAGGATTGAAGGTTGAGGTTTGAGGATTGAGGATTGAGAATCGAGCATTGAGGATTGAGGATTGAAGATTGAGGATTGGGTATTGAAGATTGAGGATTGAGGATTGAGGATTGAAGATTGATGCTAGAGTATTGAGGGCTGAGGATTGAGGATTGAGGATTGAGGATTGAGGTTTGAGGATTGAGGATTGAGGATTGAGTATTGAAGATTGAGGATTGGGTATTGCGGATTGAACATTGAGGATTGAGGATTGAGGATAGAGGATTGAGGATTGAGGACTGAATATTGATTATTGATGATTGAAGATTGAGGATTGAAGATTGAGGGTTGTGGATTGAGGACGAGGACTGAGGATTGAGTATTGAGGATTGAGGATTGAAGATTGATGCTAGAGTATTGAAGGCTGAGGATTGAGGATTGAAGATTGAGTATTCAGGATTCAGAATTGAGGTTTGAGGACTGAGGATTGAGGATTGAAGATTGAGTATTGAGGATTGAAGGTTGAGGATTGAGGATTGAGGATTGAGGATTGAGGATTGAGGATTGAGGGTGAGGTCTGACGGCTGAGGATTGAGGTTTGAGGACGGAGGACTGAGGATTGAGGATTGAGGATTGAAGATGAGGGCTGAGTGTTGAGGATTGTGGTTTGAGGACTGAGGACTGAGGATTGAGGATTGACAATTGAGGATTGAGTATTGAGGATTGAGGATTGAGGATTGATGATTGAGGATTGGGTATTGAGGATTGAAGAATGAGGATTGAGGATTGAGGATTGAGGATTCAGGATTAAGGATTGTGGATTGAGGATTGAGGATTAAAGATTCAGAATTGAGGGTTGAAGATTGAGGATTGAGGATTGAGGGTTGAGGATTGAGGATGGAGGATGAGGGCTGAGGGCTGAGGATTGAGGTTTGAGGACGGAGGACTGAGGATTGAGGATTGAGGATTGAGGGTGAGGGCTGAGGGTTGAGGATTGTGGTTTGAGGACTGAGGACTGAGGATTGAGGATTGACAATTGAGGATTGAGGATTGAGGATTGAGGATTGAGGATTGATGATTGAGGATTGGGTATTGAGGATTGAAGAATGAGGATTGAGGATTGAGGATTGAGGATTCAGGATTAAGGATTGAGTATTGAGGATTGAGGATTAAAGATTCAGTATTGAGGATTGAGGATTGAAGATTGAGTATTGAGGATTGAGGATTGAGGGTTGTGGATTGAGGACGAGGACTGAGGATTGAGTATTGATGTTTGGGGTCTGAGGATTGAGGATTGAGGATTGAGGATTGAGGATTGAGAATTGAGGATTGAGGATTGAGGATTGAGGATTGAAGATTGAGGACTGGGTATTGAGGATTGAAGAATGAGGATTGAGGATTGAGGATTGAGGATTGAGGATTGAAGATTGATTATTGAGGATTGAAGGTTGAGGATTGAGGATAGAGGATTGAGGATTGAGGATTGAGGATTGAGGATTGAGGATTGAGGATTGAGGATTGAAGATTGAGTATTGAGGATTGACGATTGAGGATTGAGGATTGAGGATTGAGGATTGAGGATTGAGGATGGAGGATGAGGGCTGAGGTTTGAGGACTGAGGTTTGAGTATTGAATCCTGAGAATTCAGGATACTCTATTGAGTATTGGGAATTGAGGATTGATGGTTGAGTATTGAGGATTGAGGATTGAGGATTGAGGATTGTGTATTGAATATTGAGGATTGATGATTGAGTATTGAAGATTGAGGATTGGGTATTGAGGTTCGTACATTGAGGATTGAGGATTGAGTATTGAGGGTTGAGGGTTGAGAATTGAAAATTGAATATTGATTATTGAAGATTGAGGATCGAGTATTGAGGGTTGTGGATTGAGGACGAGGACTGAGGGTTGAGTATTGATGTTTGAGGTCTGAAGATTGAGGATTGAGGATTGAGAATTGAGGATTGAGGATTGAGGATTGAAGATTGAGGATTGGGTGTTGAGGATTGAAGTATGAGGATTGAGGGTTGAGGATTGAAGATTGAGGATTGAGGATTGAGGATTGATGATTGAGGATTGGGTATTGCGGATTGAACATTGAGGACTGAGGATTGAGGATAGAGGATTGAGGATTGAGGACTGAAGATTGAATATTGATGATTGAAGATTGAGGATTGAGGATTGAGGGTTGTGGATTGAGGACGAGGACTGAGGATTGAGTATTGATGTTTGGGGTCCGAGGATTGAGGATTGAGGATTGAGAATTGAGGATTGAGGATTGAGGATTGAAGATTGAGGACTGAGTGTTGATGGTTGAGTGATTAGAATTGATGTTTGTGGATTCAGATTTGAAGATTGAAGAATGGGGATTGAGTATGGAAAACTGTAAATTGAGGATATTCTATTCAGGATAGAGGATTGATAGTTGATTTTTGGAGGACTGATGGCTGAAGATTGAGGATTCAGGATTGAGGATTCAGGATTGAGGTTTGAGGCCTGAGGATTGAGGATTGAGGATTGAGGATTGAGGATTGAGAATTGAGGATTGAGGATTGAGGATTGGGTACTGAGGATCGTACATTGAGGATTGAGGATTGAGTATTGAGGGTTGAAGGTTGAGAATTGAAGATTGAATACTGATGATTGAAGATTGAGAATCGAGGATTGAGGGTTGTGGATTGAGGACGAGGACTGAGGGTTGAGTATTGATGTTTGAGGTCTGAAGATTGAGGATTGGGGATTGAGAATTGAGGATTGAGGATTGAGGATTGAAGATTGAGTATTGGGTGTTGAGGATTGAAGAATGAGGATTGAGGATTGAGGATTGAAGATTGAGGATTGAGGATTGAGGATTGAAGATTGAGGATTGAGGATTGAGGATTGATGATTGAAGATTGAGTATTGATGATTGAAGATTGAGGATTGAGGATTGAAGATTGAGGATTGAGGATTGAGGATTGATGATTGAAGATTGAGTATTGAGGATTGAAGATTGAGGATTGAGGATTGAGGATTGAAGATTGAGGACTGAGTGTTGATGCTTGAGTGATTAGTATTGATGTTTGTGGAATCAGATTTGAAGATTGAAGAATGGGGATTGAGTATGGAAAACTGTTAATTGAGGATATTCTATTCAGGATAGAGGATTGATAGTTGGTTTTTGAGGATTGAGGGCTGGAGATTGAGGATTTAGGATTGAGGATTCGGGATTGAGGTTTGAGGGCTGAGGATTGAGCGTTGAGGATTGTGGATTGAGTATTGACGCTTGAGGATTGAGAGTTGAGGATGGAGGATTGAAGAGAGAGGACTGAGTGTTGAGGATTGAGTGTTGAGAATTGTAGTTTGAGGATTGAGATTTGATTATAGAATATTGTGGATTGAGTATTGAACCATGAGAATTCAGGATATTCTATTGAGTATTGAGAATTGAGTATTGACGGTTGAGGGTTGAGGATTGAAGATTGAGGATTGAGGATTGAGGTTTGTGGATTGAGGACGAGGACTGAGGGTTGAGTATTGATGTTTGAGGTCTGAGGATTGAGGATTGAGGATTGAGAATTGAGAATTGAGGATTGAGGATTGAAGATTGAGGATTGGGTATAGAGGATTGAAGAATGGGGATTGAGGTTTGAGGACTGAGGACTGGGGATTGAGGATTGAGAATTGAGGATTGAGAATTGAGGATTGAAGATTGAGGATTGGGTACTGAGGATTGAAGAATGAGGATTGAGGATTGAGGATTGAGGATTGAGGATTGAAGATCGAGGATTGAGTATTGAGGATTGAAGAGTGAAGATTGAGTATTGAGGATTGAAGATTGAGGATTGAGGATTGAGGATTGAGGATTGAGGATTGAGGATTGAGGATTGAGGATTGAGGATTGAAGATTGAGGATTGAGAATTGAGGATTGAGGATTGAGGATTGAAGATTGAGGATTGGGTTCTGAGGATTGAAGAATGAGGATTGAGGATTGAGGATTGAGGATTGTGGATTGAAGATTGAGGATTGAGTATTGAGGATTGATGATTGAAGATTGAGGATTGAGGATTGATGGTTGTGGGTTGAGGACGAGGACTGAGGGTTGAGTATTGATGTTTGAGGTCTGAGGATTGAGGATTGAGGATTGAGAATTGAGGATTGAGGATTCAGTATTGAGGATTGAGGATTGAGGATTGAGGATTGAGGATTGAGGATTGAGTATTGAAGATTGAGGATTGGGTATTGCGGATTGAACATTGAGGACTGAGGATTGAGGATAGAGGATTGAGGATTGAGGACTGAAGATTGAATATTGATGATTGAAGATGAGGATTGAGGATTGAGGGTTGTGGATTGAGGACGAGGACTGAGGATTGAGTATTGATGTTTGGGGTCCGAGGATTGAGGATTGAGGATTGAGAATTGAGGATTGAGGATTGAGGATTGAAGATTGAGGACTGAGTGTTGATGGTTGAGTGATTAGAATTGATGTTTGTGGATTCAGATTTGAAGATTGAAGAATGGGGATTGAGTATGGAAAACTGTAAATTGAGGATATTCTATTCAGGATAGAGGATTGATAGTTGATTTTTGGAGGACTGATGGCTGAAGATTGAGGATTCAGGATTGAGGATTCAGGATTGAGGTTTGAGGCCTGAGGATTGAGGATTGAGGATTGTGGATTGAGTATTGACGCTTGAGGATTGAGAGTTGAGGATGGAGGATTGAAGAGAGAGGACTGAGTGTTGAGGATTGAGTGTTGAGAATTGTAGTTTGAGGATTGAGATTTGATTATAGAATATTGTGGATTGAGTATTGAACCATGAGAATTCAGGATATTCTATTGAGTATTGAGAATTGAGTATTGACGGTTGAGGGTTGAGGATTGAAGATTGAGGATTGAGGATTGAGGTTTGTGGATTGAGGACGAGGACTGAGGGTTGAGTATTGATGTTTGAGGTCTGAGGATTGAGGACTGAGGATTGAGAATTGAGAATTGAGGATTGAGGATTGAAGATTGAGGATTGGGTATAGAGGATTGAAGAATGGGGATTGAGGTTTGAGGACTGAGGACTGAGGATTGAGGATTGAGAATTGAGGATTGAGAATTGAGGATTGAAGATTGAGAATTGAGGATTGAAGATTGAGGATTGAGGATTGAGGATTGAGGATTGAGGATTGAGGATTGAGGATTGAGGATTGAGGATTGAGGATTGATGATTGAGGATTGAGAATTGAGGATTGAGGATTGAGCATTGAAGATTGAGGATTGGGTTCTGAGGATTGAAGAATGTGGATTGAGGATTGAGGATTGAGGATTGTGGATTGAAGATTGAGGATTGAGTATTGAGGATTGATGATTGAAGATTGAGGATTGAGGATTGAGGGTTGTGGATTGAGGACGAGGACTGAGGATTGAGTATTGATGTTTGGGGTCCGAGGATTGAGGATTGAGGATTGAGAATTGAGGATTGAGGATTGAGGATTGAAGATTGAGGACTGAGTGTTGATGGTTGAGTGATTAGAATTGATGTTTGTGGATTCAGATTTGAAGATTGAAGAATGGGGATTGAGTATGGAAAACTGTAAATTGAGGATATTCTATTTAGGATAGAGGATTGATAGTTGATTTTTGGAGGACTGATGGCTGAAGATTGAGAATTCAGGATTGAGGATTCAGGATTGAGGTTTGAGGCCTGAGGATTGAGGATTGAGGATTGAGGATTGAGGATTGAGAATTGAGGATTGAGGATTGAGGATTGGGTACTGAGGATCGTACATTGAGGATTGAGGATTGAGTATTGAGGGTTGAAGGTTGAGAATTGAAGATTGAATACTGATGATTGAAGATTGAGAATCGAGGATTGAGGGTTGTGGATTGAGGACGAGGACTGAGGGTTGAGTATTGATGTTTGAGGTCTGAAGATTGAGGATTGGGGATTGAGAATTGAGGATTGAGGATTGAGGATTGAAGATTGAGTATTGGGTGTTGAGGATTGAAGAATGAGGATTGAGGATTGAGGATTGAAGATTGAGGATTGAGGATTGAGGATTGAAGATTGAGGATTGAGGATTGAGGATTGATGATTGAAGATTGAGTATTGATGATTGAAGATTGAGGATTGAGGATTGAAGATTGAGGATTGAGGATTGAGGATTGATGATTGAAGATTGAGTATTGAGGATTGAAGATTGAGGATTGAGGATTGAGGATTGAAGATTGAGGACTGAGTGTTGATGCTTGAGTGATTAGTATTGATGTTTGTGGAATCAGATTTGAAGATTGAAGAATGGGGATTGAGTATGGAAAACTGTTAATTGAGGATATTCTATTCAGGATAGAGGATTGATAGTTGGTTTTTGAGGATTGAGGGCTGGAGATTGAGGATTTAGGATTGAGGATTCGGGATTGAGGTTTGAGGGCTGAGGATTGAGCGTTGAGGATTGTGGATTGAGTATTGACGCTTGAGGATTGAGAGTTGAGGATGGAGGATTGAAGAGAGAGGACTGAGTGTTGAGGATTGAGTGTTGAGAATTGTAGTTTGAGGATTGAGATTTGATTATAGAATATTGTGGATTGAGTATTGAACCATGAGAATTCAGGATATTCTATTGAGTATTGAGAATTGAGTATTGACGGTTGAGGGTTGAGGATTGAAGATTGAGGATTGAGGATTGAGGTTTGTGGATTGAGGACGAGGACTGAGGGTTGAGTATTGATGTTTGAGGTCTGAGGATTGAGGATTGAGGATTGAGAATTGAGAATTGAGGATTGAGGATTGAAGATTGAGGATTGGGTACAGAGGATTGAAGAATGGGGATTGAGGTTTGAGGACTGAGGACTGAGGATTGAGGATTGAGAATTGAGGATTGAGAATTGAGGATTGAAGATTGAGGATTGGGTACTGAGGATTGAAGAATGAGGATTGAGGATTGAGGATTGAGGATTGAGGATTGAAGATCGAGGATTGAGTATTGAGGATTGAGGAGTGAAGATTGAGTATTGAGGATTGAAGATTGAGGATTGAGGATTGAGGATTGAGGATTGAGGATTGAGGATTGAGGATTGAGGATTGAGGATTGATGATTGAGGATTGAGAATTGAGGATTGAGGATTGAGGATTGAAGATTGAGGATTGGGTTCTGAGGATTGAAGAATGAGGATTGAGGATTGAGGATTGAGGATTGTGGATTGAAGATTGAGGATTGAGTATTGAGGATTGATGATTGAATATTGAGGATTGAGGATTGATGGTTGTGGGTTGAGGACGAGGACTGAGGGTTGAGTATTGATGTTTGAGGTCTGAGGATTTAGGATTGAGGATTGAGAATTGAGGATTGAGGATTCAGTATTGAGGATTGAGGATTGAGGATTGAGGATTGAGGATTGAGGATTGAGTATTGAAGATTGAGGATTGGGTATTGCGGATTGAACATTGAGGACTGAGGATTGAGGATAGAGGATTGAGGATTGAGGACTGAAGATTGAATATTGATGATTGAAGATTGAGGATTGAGGATTGAGGGTTGTGGATTGAGGACGAGGACTGAGGATTGAGTATTGATGTTTGGGGTCCGAGGATTGAGGATTGAGGATTGAGAATTGAGGATTGAGGATTGAGGATTGAAGATTGAGGACTGAGTGTTGATGGTTGAGTGATTAGAATTGATGTTTGTGGATTCAGATTTGAAGATTGAAGAATGGGGATTGAGTATGGAAAACTGTAAATTGAGGATATTCTATTCAGGATAGAGGATTGATAGTTGATTTTTGGAGGACTGATGGCTGAAGATTGAGGATTCAGGATTGAGGATTCAGGATTGAGGTTTGAGGCCTGAGGATTGAGGATTGAGGATTGAGGATTGAGAATTGAGGATTGAGGATTCAGTATTGAGGATTGAGGATTGAGGATTGAGGATTGAGGATTGAGGATTGAGTATTGAAGATTGAGGATTAGGTATTGAGGATTGAAGAATGGGGATTGAGGATTGAGGATTGAGGATTGAGTATTGAAGATTGAGTATCGAGGATATAAGATTGACGATTGACTATTGAGTGTTGAGGATTGAGGATTGAAGATTGAGTATTGAGGATTGAAGATTGAGGATCGAGGATTGAGGGTTGTGGATTGAGGACGAGGATTGAGGATTGAGGATTGAAGATTGAGGACTGGGAATTGAGGATTGAAGAATGAGGATTGAGGATTGAGGATTGAACATTGATGGTAGAGTATTGAGGACTGAGGATTGAGGATTCAAGATTGAGTATTCAGGATTCAGAATTGAGGTATGAGGACTGAGGACTGAGGATTGAAGATTGAGTATTGAGGATTGAAGATTGAGTATTGAGCATTGAGGATTGAGGACTGAAGATTGAATATTGATGATTGAAGATTGAGGATTGAGGATTGAGTGTTGTGGATTGAGGACGAGGACGGAGGATTGAGGATTGAGGATTGAGAATTGAGGATTGAGGATTGAGGATTGAGGATTGAAGATTGAGGACTGGGTATTGAGGATTGAAGAATGAGGATTGAGGATTGAGGATTGAGGATTGAGGATTGAAGATTGAGTATTGAGGATAGAAGATTGAGGATTGAGGATTGAGGATTGAGGATTGAGGATTGAGGATTGAGGATTGAGGATTGAGGATTGAGGATTGAAGATTGAGTATTGAGGATTGAAGATTGAGGATTGAGGGTTGAGCATTGAGGATTGAGGATGGAGGATGAGGGCTGAGGGTTGAGGATTGAGGTTTGAGTATTGAATCCTGAGAATTCAGGATAATCTATTGAGTATTGGGTACTGAGGATTGATGGTTGAGTATTGAGGATTGAGGATTGAGGATTGAGGATTGAGTATTGAAGATTGAGGATTGATGATTGAGTATTTAAGATTGAGGATTGGGTATTGCGGATTGAACATTGACGATTGAGGATTGAGGATTGAGGATTGAGGATTGAGGACTGAAGACTGAATACTGATGATTGAGGATTGAGGATTGAGGATTGAGGATAGAGGATTGAAGATTGAGTATAGATGATTGAAGATTGAGGATTGAGCATTGAGGGTTGAGGATAGAGGACGAGGACTGAGGGCTGAGTATTGATGTCTGAGGTCTGAGAATTGAGGATTGAGGATTGAGAATTGAGGATTGAGGATTGAGGATTGAAGATTGATGACTGGGTATTGAGGATTGAAGAATGAGGATTGAGGATTGAGGATTGAACATTGATGGTAGATTATTGAGGACTGAGGATTGAGGATTGAAGATTGAGTATTCAGGATTCAGAATTGAGGTTTGAGGACTGAGGATTGAGGATTGAAGATTGAGTATTGAGGATTGAAGATTGAGGATTGAGGATTGAGGATTGAGGACTGAAGATTGAATATTGATGACTGAAGATTGAGGATTGAGGATTGAGTGTTGTGGATTGAGGACGAGGACTGAGGGCTGAGTATTGATGTTTGAGGTCTGAGGATTGAGGATTGAGGAATGAGAATCGAGGATTGAGGATTGAGGATTGAGGACTGAGGATTGTAGATTGAGTATTGAGGATTGAAGGTTGAGGATTGAGGATAGAGGATTGAGGATTGAGGATTGAGGATTGAGGATTGAGGATTGAGGATTGAAGATTGAGTATTGAGGATTGAAGATTGAGGATTGAGGATTGAGGATTGAGGATTGAGGATGGAGGATGAGGGCTGAGGGTTGAGGATTGAGGTTTGAGTATTGAAACCTGAGATTTCAGGATAATCTATTGAGTATTGGGAATTGAGGATTGATGGTTGAGAATTGAGGATTGAGGATTGAGGATTGAGGATTGAGTATTGAAGATTGAGGATTGATGATTGAGTATTGAAGATTGAGGATTGGGTATTGCGGATTGAACATTGACGATTGAGGATTGGGGATTGAGGATTGAGGATTGAAGACTGAAGACTGAATACTGATGATTGAAGACTGAGGATTGAGGATTGAGGGATGTGGATTGAGGACGAGGACTGAGGGTTGAGTACTGATGTTTGAGGTCTGAGATTTGAGGATTGAGGATTGAGAATTGAGGATTGAGGGTTGAGGATTGAAGATTGAGGTCTGGGTGTTGAGGATTGAAGAATGAGGATTGAGGATTGAGGATTGAGGATTGAGGATTGAAGATTGAGTATTGAGGATTGAAGATTGATTATTGGGGATTGAGGGTTGACGATTGAGGACTGAGTGTTGAGGGTTGATTGATGAGAATTGATGTTTGTGGATTGAGATTTGAAGATTGAAGAATGGGGATTGAGTATCGAAAACAGTCAATTGAGGATATTCTATTGAGGATTGCGGATTGATAATTGATTGTTGAGGACTGAGGGCTGAAGATTGAGGATTCAGGATTGAGGATTCAGGCTTGCGGATTCGGGATTCGGATGTGAGGACTGAGGATTGAGGGTTGAGGATTGAGGGTTGAGGATTGAGGATTGAGGATTGACGCTTGAGGATTGAGGATTGAGGATGGAGGATTGAAGGGAGAGGACTGAGTGTTGAGGATTGAGTGTTGAGAATTGATGTTTGAGGATTGAGATTTGATTATTGAATATTGTGGATTGAGTATTGAACCATGAGAGTTCAGGATATTCTATTGAGTAATGAGAATTGAGGATTGAAGGCTGAGGGTTGTGTGTTGAATATTGAGTATGGAGGATTGAGGATTGAGGATTGAAGATTGAGTACTGATGATTGAAGATTGAGGATTGAGGATTGAGGGTTGAGTATTGAGGACGAGGACTGACGGTTGAGTGTTGAGGTTTGAGGATTGAGGATTGAGGATTCAGAACTGAGGATTGAGGATTGAGGATGTAGCATTGAGGATTGAAGGTTGACGTCTGGGGACTGAGGATTGAAGATTGAGGATTAAGGATTGAAGATTGGGGATTGAGGATCTAGGATTGGAGATTGATTATTGAGGATTGAAGATTGAGGATTGAGGATTCAGGATTGAGAATTGAGAAGTGAGGATGAGCACTGAGGGTTGAGGGTTGAGGTTTGAGGAATGAGGATTGAGGATTGAGGATTGAAGATTGAGGATTGGGTATTGAGGATTGAAGAATGAGGATTGAGGATTGAGGATTGAGGATTGAGGGTTGAGGATTGAAGATTGAGTATTCAGGATTGGAGATTGACGATTGAGGATTGAGGGCCGAGGATTGAGGATTGAGGACTGAATATTGAGTATTGAGGATTGAAGATTGAGGATTGAGGATTGAGGATTGAGGATTGAGGATTGAAGATTCAGGATTGGGGACTGAGTGTTGAGGGTTGAGTGATGAGAATTGATGCTTGTGGATAGAGATTTGAAGATTGCAGGTCAAGTATTGAGCATTGAAACCTGTGAATTCAGGATATTCTATTGAGGATTGAGGATTGACAACTGATTGTTGAGGACTGAGGGCTAAACATTGAGGATTCAGGATTGAGGATTCGGGATTGAGGTTTGAGGACTGAGGATTGAGGATTGAGGATTGAGGATTGAGGATTGAGGATTGAGGATTGAAGATTGAGGATTGGGTATTGAGGATTGAACATTGAGGATTGAGGATTGAGTATTGAGGATTGAGGGTTGAGGATTGAAGATTGAATATTGATGATTGAAGATTGAGGATCGAGGATTGAGGGTTGTGGATTGAGGACGAGGACTGAGGGTTGAGCATTGATGTTTTAGGTCTGAGGATTGAGGATTGAGGATTGAGAATTGAGGATTGAGGATTGAGGATTGAGGATTGAAGACTGAGGACTGGGTATTGAGGATTGAAGAATGAGGATTGAGGATTGAGGATTGAGGATTGAGGATTGAGGATTGAAGATTGAGTATTGAGGATTGAATATTGGGGATTGAGGATTGAGGAGTGAGGATTGAGGATTGAGGATTGAGGATAGAGGATTGAAGATTGAGTATAGATGATTGAAGACTGAGGATTGAGGATTGAGGGTTGAGGATAGAGGACGAGGACTGAGGGCTGAGTATTGATGTCTGAGGTCTGAGAATTGAGGATTGAGGATTGAGAATTGAGGATTGAGGATTGAGGATTGAAGATTGAGGACTGGGTATTGAGGATTGAAGAATGAGGATTGAGGATTGAACATTGATGGTAGAGTATTGAGGACTGAGGATTGAGGATTGAAGATTGAGGATTGAGGATTGAGGATTGAGGACTGAAGATTGAATATTGATGATTGAAGATTGAGGATTGAGGATTGAGTGTTGTGGATTGAGGACGAGGACAGGGGGTTGAGTATTGATGTTTGAGGTCTGAGGATTGAGGATTGAGGATTGAGGATTGAGGGCTGAAGATTGAGGACTGGGTATTGAGGATTGAAGATTGAGGATTGAGGATTGAGTGTTGTGGATTGAGGACGAGGACAGAGGGTTGAGTATTGATGTTTGAGGTCTGAGGATTGAGGATTGAGGATTGAGGATTGAGGGTTGAAGATTGAGGACTGGGTATTGAGGATTGAAGAATGAGGATTGAGGATTGAGGATTGAGGATTGAGGATTGAAGATTGAGTATTGAGTACTGAAGATTGAGGATTGAGGATTGAGGATTGAGGATTGAGGATTGAGGATTGAGGATTGAGGATTGAGGATTGAAGATTGAGTATTGAGGATTGAAGATTGAGGATTGAGGATTGAGGATTGAGGATTGAGGATGGAGGATGAGGGCTGAGGGTTGAGGATTGAGGTTTGAGTATTGAATCCTGAAAATTCAGGATAATCTATTGAGTATTGGGAATTGAGGATTGATGGTTGAGTATTGAGGATTGAGGATTGAGGATTGAGGATTGAGTATTGAATATTGAGGATTGATGATTGAGTGTTGAAGATTGAGGATTGGGTATTGAGGTTCGTACATTGAGGATTGAGGATTGAGTATTGAGGGTTGAGGGTTGAGAATTCAAGATTGAGGATTGAGGATTGAGGATTGAGGACTGAAGATTGAATATTGATGATTGAAGATTGAGGATTGAGAATTGAGTGTTGTGGATTGAGGACGAGGACAGAGGGTTGAGTATTGATGTTTGATGTCTGAGGATTGAGGATTGAGGATTGAGAATTGAGGATTGAGGATTGAGGATTGAGGATTGAAGATTGAGGACTGGGTATTGAGGATTGAAGAATGAGGATTGAGGATTGAGGATTGAGGATTGAGGATTGAAGATTGAGTATTGAGGATTGAAGATTGAGGATTGAGGATTGAGGATTGAGGATTGAGGATTGAGGATTGAGGATTGAGGATTGAGGATTGAGGGTTGAGAATTGAAGATTGAATATTGATGATTGAAGATTGAGGATCGAGGATTGAGGGTTGTGGATTGAGGACGAGGACTGAGGGTTGAGTATTGATGATTGAGGTCTGAAGATTGAGGATTGAGGATTGAGAATTGAGGACTGAGGATTGAGGATTGAAGATTGAGGGTTGAGTGTTGAGGATTGAAGTATGAGGATTGAGGATTGAGGATTGAGGATTGAAGATTGAGGATTGAGGATTGAGGATTGAGGATTGATGATTGAAGATTGAGTATTGATGATTGAAGATTGAGGATTGAGGATTGAGGATTGAAGAGTGAGGACTGAGTGTTGATGGTTGAGTCATTAGAATTGATGTTTGTGGATTCAGATTTGAAGATTGAAGAATGGGGATTGTGTATGGAAAACTGTAAATTGAGGATATTCTATTCAGGATAGAGGATTGATAGTTGATTTTTGAGGACTGAGGGCTGAAGACTGAGGATTTAGGATTGAGGATTCGGGATTGAGCTTTGAGGGCTGAGGATTGATGGTTGAGTATTGAGGATTGAGGATTCAGGACTGAGGATTGAGTATTGAATATTGAGGATTGATGATTGAGTATTGAAGATTGACGATTGGGTATTGAGTTTCGTACATTGAGGATTGAGGATTGAGTATTGAGGGTTGAGGGTTGAGAATTGAAGATTGAATATTGATGATTGAAGATTGAGGATCGAGGATTGAGGGTTGTGGATTGAGGACGAGGTCTGAGCGTTGAGTATTGATGATTGAGGTCTGAAGGTTGAGGATTGAGGATTGAGGATTGAGGATTGAGGATTGAGGATTGAAGATTGAGGGTTGAGTGTTGAGGATTGAAGTCTGAGGATTGAGGATTGAGGATTGAAAATTGAGGATTGAGGATTGAGGATTGAGGATTGATGATTGAAGATTGAGTATCGATGATTGAAGATTGAGGATTGAGGATTGAGGATTGAAGATTGAGGACTGAGTGTTGATGGTTGAGTCATCAGAATTGATGTTTGTGGATTCAGATTTGAAGATTGAAGAATGGGGATTGAGTATGGAAAACTGTAAATTGAGGATATCCTATTCAGGATAGAGGATTGATAGTTGATTTTTGAGGACTGAGGGCTGAAGATTGAGGATTTAGGATTGAGGATTCGGGATTGAGGTTTGAGGGCTGAGGATTGAGGGTTGAGGATAGAGGATTGAGTATTGACGCTTGAGGATTGAGAGTTGAGGATGGAGGATTGAAGATAGAGGACTGAGTGTTGAGGATTGAGTGTTGAGAATTGATGTTTGAGGATTGAGATTTGATTATAGAATATTGTGGATTGAGTATTGAACCATGAGAATTCAGGATATTCTATTGAGTATTGAGAATTGAGGATTGATGGTTGAGGGTTGAGTGTTGAATATTGATGATAGAGGATTGAGGATTGAGGATTGAGGATAGAGGATTGACGATTGAGGATGGAGGATTGAGGATTGAGTATTGAGGATTGAAGATTGAGGATTGGGTGTTGAGGATCGAAGAATGTGTATTGTGGATTGAGGATTGAAGATTGAGGATTGGGGATTCAGGATTGAGCACTGAAGATTGAGTATTGAGGATTGAAGATTGAGGATTGAGGATTGAGGATTGAAGATTGAGGACTGAGTGTTGATGGTTGCGTGATTAGAATTGATGTTTGTGGATTGAGATTTGAAGATTGAAGAATGGGGATTGAGTATTGAAAACTGCAAATTGAGGATACTCTATTGAGGATAGAGGATTGACAGTTGATTTTTGAGGACTGAGGGCTGAAGATTGAGGATTTAGGATTGAGGATTCGGGATTGCGGTTCGGGGGCTGAGGATTGAGAGTTGGGGATTGAGGATTGATTATTGACGCTTGAGGATTGAGAGTTAAGGATGGAGGATCGAAGAGAGAGGACTGAGTGTTGAGGATTGAGTGTTGAGAATTGATGTTTGAGGATTGAGATTTGATTATAGAATATTGTGGATTGAGTATTGAACCATGAGAATTCAGGATATCCTATTGAGAATTGAGAATTGAGGATTGATGGTTGAGTATTTAGGATTGATGGTTGAGGGTTGAGTGTTGGATATTGATGATTGAGAATTGAGGATTGAGGATTGAGCATAGAGGATTGAAGATTGAGTATTGATGACTGAAAATTCAGGATTGAGGATTGAGGGTTGAGGATTGAGGACGAGGACTGAGGGTTGAGTATTGATGTTTGAGGTCTGAGGATTGAGGATTGAGGATTGAGAATTGAGGATTGAGGATTGAGGATTGAGGATTGAAGATTGAGGATTGAGGATTCAGGATTGAGTATTGAGGAGTGAGGATGAGGACTGAGGGTTGAGGGTTGAGGTTTGAGGAATGAGGATTGAGGATTGAGGATTGAAGATTGAGGATTGGGTATTGAGGATTGAAGAATGAGGATTGAGGATTGAGGATTGAGGATTGAGGGTTAAGGATTGAAGATTGAGTATTCAGGATTGGAGATTGACGATTGAGGATTGAGGGTCGAGGATTGAGGATTGAGGAATGAATATTGAGTATTGAGGATTGAAGATTGAGGATTGAGGATTGAGGATTGAGGATTGAGGATTGAAGATTCAGGATTGGGGACTGAGTGCTGAGGGTTGAGTGATGCGAATTGATGCTTGTTTATAGAGATTTGAAGATTGCAGGTCAAGTATTGAGCATTGAAACCTGTGAATTCAGGATATTCTATTGAGGATTGAGGATTGACAACTGATTGTTGAGTACTGAGTGCTAAACATTGAGGATTCAGGATTGAGGATTCGGGATTGAGGTTAGAGGACTGAGGATTGAGGATTGAGGTTTGAGGATTGAGGATTGAGGATTGAGGATTGAAGATTGAGGATTGGGTATTGAGGATTGAACATTCAGGATTGAGGATTGAGTATTGAGGGTCGAGGGTTGAGGATTGAAGATTGAATATTGATGATTGAAGATTGAGGATCGAGGATTGAGGGTTGTGGATTGAGGACGAGGACTGAGGGTTGAGTATTGACGTTTGAGGTCTGAGGATTGAGGATTGAGGATTGAGAATTGAGTATTGAGTATTGAGGATTGAAGATTGGGGATTGGGTGTTGAGAATCGAAGAATGAGGAGTGAGGATTCAGGATTGAAGGTTGAGGATTGAGGATAGAGGATTGAGGATTGAAGATTGAGGATTGAGGATTGAGGATTGAGGATTGAGGATTGAGGATTGAGGATTGAGGATTGAAGATTGAGGATTGGGTATTGAGGATTGAACATTGAGGATTGAGGATTGAGTATTGAGGATTGAGGGTTGAGGATTGAGGATTGAATATTGATGATTGAAAATTGAGTATCGAGGATTGAGCGTTGTGGATTGAGGACGAGGACTGAGGGTTGAGTATTGATGTTTGAGGTCTGAGGATTGAGTATTGAGGATTGAGAATTGAGGATTGCGTATTGAGGATTGAAGATTGAGGATTGGGTGTTGAGGATCGAAGAATGAGGATTGAGGATTGAGGATTGAAGATTGAGGATTGAGGATTGAGGGTTGAGGACTGAAGATTGAGTATTGAGCATTGAAGATTGAGGATTGAGGATTGAGGATTGAAGATTGATGACTGAGTGTTGATGGTTGCGTGATTAGAATTGATGTTTGTGGATTCAGATTTGAAGATTGAAGAATGGGGATTGAGTATTGAAAACTACAAATTGAGGATACTCTGTTGAGGATAGAGGATTGACAGTTGATTTTTGAGGACTGCGGGCTGAAGATTGAGGATTTAGGATTGAGGATTCGGGATTGCGGTTTGAGGGCTGAGGATTGAGAGTTGGGGATTGAGGATTGATTATTGACGCTTGAGGATTGAGAGTTGAGGATGGAGGATTGAAGAGAGAGGACTGAGTGTTGAGGATTGAGTGTTGAGACTTGATGTTTGAGGATTGAGATTTGATTATAGAATATTGTGGATTGAGTATTCAACCATGAGAATTCTGGATATTCTATTGAGTATTGAGAATTGAGGATTGATGGTTGAGTATTGAGGATTGATGGTAGAGGGTTGAGTGTTGAAGATTGAGGATTGATGATTGAGGATTGAGGATTGAGGATTGAGGATAGAGGATTGAAGATTGAGTATTGATGATTGAAGATTGAGGATTGAGGATTGAGGGTTGAGGATTGAGGACGAGGACTGAGGGCTGAGTATTGATGCTTGAGGTCTGAGAATTGAGGATTGAGGATTGAGAATAGAGGATTGGGGATAGAGGATTGAAGATTGAGGACTGGGTATTGAGGATTGAAGAATGAGGATTGAGGATTGAGGATTGAACATTGATGGTAGAGTATTGAGGACTGAGGATTGAGGATTGAAGGTTGAGTATTCAGGATTCAGAATTGAGGTTTGAGGACTGAGGATTGAGGATTGAAGATTGAGTATTGAGGATTGAAGATTGAGGATTGAGGATTGAGGATTGAGGACTGAAGGTTGAATATTGATGATTGAAGATTGAGGATTGAGGATTGAGTGTTGTGGATTGAGGACGAGGACTGAGGGTTGAGTATTGATGTTTGAGGTCTGATGATTGAGGATTGAGGATTGAGAATTGAGGATTGAGGATTGAGGATTGAGGATTGAGGATTGAGGACTGGGTATTGAGGATTGAAGAATGAGGATTGAGGATTGAGGATTGAGGATCGAGGATTGTAGATTGAGTATTGAGGATTGAAGGTTGAGGATAGAGGATAGAGGATTGAGGATTGAGGATTGAGGATTGAGGATTGAGGATTGAAGGTTGAGGACTGAGTGTTGATGGTTGCGTGATTAGAATTGATGTTTGTGGATTGAGATTTGAAGATTGAAGAATGGGGATTGAGTATTGAAAACTGCAAATTGAGGATACTCTATTGAGGATAGAGGATTGACAGTTGATTTTTGAGAACTGAGGGCTGAAGATTGAGGATTTAGGATTGAGGTTTCGGGATTGCGGTTTGGGGGCTGAGGATTGAGAGTTGGGGATTGAGCATTGATTATTGACGCTTGAGGATTGAGAGTTGAGGATGGAGGATCGAAGAGAGAGGACTGAGTGTTGAGGATTGAGTGTTGAGAATTGATGTTTGAGGATTGAGATTTGATTATAGAATATTGAGGATTGAGTATTGAACCATGAGAATTCAGGATATCCTATTGAGTACTGAGAATTGGGGATTGATGGTTGAGTATTGAGGATTGATGGTTGAGGGTTGAGTGTTTGATATTGATGATTGAGGATTGAGGATTGAGGATTGAGGATAGAGGATTGATGATTGAGTATTGATGACTGAAGATTCAGGATTGAGGATTGAGGGTTGAGGATTGAGGACGAGGGCTGAGGGTTGAGTATTGATGTTTGAGGTCTGAGGATTGAGGATTGAGGATTGAGAATTGAGGATTGAGGATTGAGGATTGAGGATTGAAGACTGAGGACTGGGTATTGAGGATTGAAGAATGAGGATTGAGGATTGAGGATTGAGGATTGAAGATTGAGGATTGAGGATTGAGGATTGAAGATTGAGGACTGAGTGTTGATGGTTGAGTGATTAGAATTGATGTTTGTAGATTCAGATTTGAAGATTGAAGAATGGGAATTGAGTATGGAAAACTGTAAATTGAGGATATTCTATTCAGGATAGAGGATTGATAGTTGATTTTTGAGGACTGAGGGCTGAAGATTGAGGATTGAGGATTGAGGATTGAGGATAGAGGGTTGAAGATTGAGTTTTGATGATTGAAGGTTGAGGATTGAGGATTGAGGGCTGAGGATTGAGTACGAGGACTGACGGTTGCGGATTGGGGTTTGAGGATTGTGGATTGAGGATTTAGAATGAGGGCTGAGGGTTGAGGATCGAGGATTGAGGATTGAGGATTGAGGATTGAGGATTGAAGATTGAGAATTGAGGATTGAAGATTGAGGATTGCGGATTGATGATTGAGGATTGAGGAATGAAGGTTGAAGATTGAGGATTAAGGATTGAGGATTGAGGATTGAGGATTGAAGATTGAGTATTGAGGATTGAAAGTTGAGGATTGAGGATTGAGCGTTGAGGAGTGAGGATTGAGGATTGAAGATTGAGGATTGGGGACGGAGTGTTGAAGGTTGAGTGATGAGAATTGATGTTTGTGAATAGAGATCTGAAGATTGCAGATTGAGTATTGAGTATTGAAGACTGTGAATTGATGATATTCTAATGAGGATTGAGGATTGACAACTGATTGTTGAGGACTGAGGGCTGAAGACTGAGGATTCAGGATTGAGGATTCAGAATTGAGGTTTGAGGACAGAGGATTGAGGATTGAAGACTGAGTATTGAGGATTGAAGATTGAGGATTGAGGATTGAGGATTGTGTATTGAGGATGAGGGCTGAGGTTTGAGGATTGAGGTTTGAGGACTGAGGACTGAGGATTGAGGATTGAGAATTGAGGATTGAGGATTGAGGATTGAATATTGAGTATTGAGGATTGAAGATTGAGGACTGAGGATTGAGGATTGAAGAGTGAGTATTGATGATTGAAGACTGAGGATTGAGGATTGAGGGCTGAGGATTGAGGACGAGGACTGACGGTCGAGTATTGAGGTTTGAGGATTGAGGATTGAGGATTGAGGATTGAGGGCTGAGGATAGAGGATTGAGGATGGAGCCTTGAGGATTGAAGACTGAGGTACTGGGGATTGAGGATTGAAGATTGAGGGTTAAGGATTGAGGATTGGGGATTGAGGATCTAGGATTGGAGATTGATTATTGAGGATTGAAGATTGAGGATTGAGGATTGAGGATTGAGGATTGAGGATTGAGGATTGAGGATTGAGGATTGAGCATTGAGGATTGAGAACTGAGGATTGAGGATTGAAGGTTGAGTATTGAGGATTGAAGATTCAGGATTGAGGATTGATGATTGAAGAGGGAGGACTGAGTGTTGAGGATTGAGTGTTGAGAATTGATGTTTCAGGATTGAGATTTGATTTTTGAATGTAGTGGATTGAGTATTGAAGCATGAGAATTCAGGATATTCTATTGAGTATTGAGAATTGAGGGTTAATGGTTGAGTATTGAGGATTGATGGTTGAGGGTTGTGTGTTGAATATTGAGGATGGAGTATTGAGGATTGAGGATTGAGGATTGAGGATTGAAGATTGAGTATTGATGATTGAAGGTTGAGGATTGAGCATTGAGGGTTGAGTATTGAGGACGAGGACTGACGGTTGAGGATTGAGGTTTGAGGATTGAGGATTGGGGATTGAGGTTTGAGGATTGACGTTTGACGACTGAGTTCTGTGGATTGAGGATTGAGGATTGAGGATTGAGGATTGAGTATTGAAGATTGAGGATTGGGGACTGAGGATTGAAAATGCAGGATTGAGGATTGAGGATTGAGGATTGAGGATTGAGGATTGAAGATTCAGCATTGAGGATTGAAGATTGAGAATTGAGGATTGAGGATTGAACATTGAGGACCGAGTGTTGAGGGTTGAGTGATGAGAATTGATGTTTGTGGATAGAGATTTGATGATTGCAGATTGAGTATTGAGTACTGAAGACTGTGAATTGAGGATATTCTATTGAGGATTGAGGATTGACAACTGATTGTTGAGGACTGAGGTCTGAGGATTGAGGATTAAAGATTGTGTATTGAGGATTGAAGATTGAGGATTGAGGATTGAGGATTGAGGATTGAGGATGCGGGCTGAGGGTTGAGGATTGAGGTTTGAGGCCTGAGAACTGAGGATGGAGGATTGAAAATTGAGGATTGAGGATCGAGGATTGAAGATTGAGGATTGGGTATTGTGGATCGAAGAATGAGGATTGAGGATTGAGGATTGAGGATTGGGGATTGATGATTGAGCCTTGTGGATTGAAGATTGAGTATTGAGGATTGAGAATTGAAGGTTGAGGATCTGGGACAGAGGATTGAAGATTGAGTATTGAGGATTGAGTATTCAGGATGAGGGCTGAGGGTTGAGGATTGAGGATTGAGGACTGAGGTCTGAGGATTGAGAACTGAGAATTGAGGATTGAGGATTGAGGATTGAACATTGAGGATTGGGTATTGAGGGTTGAAGAGTGAGGATTGAGGATTGAGGATTGAGGATTGAGGGTTGAGGATTGAAGATTGAGTATTCAGGATTGGAGACTGACGATTGAGGATTGAGGGTTGAGGATTGAGGATTGAGGATTGAGGATTGAAGATTGAGGATTGAGGATTGAGGGTTGTGGGTTGAGGACGAGGACTGAGGGTTGAGTATTGATGTTTGAGGTCTGAGGATTGAGGATTGAGGATTGAGAATTGAGTATTGAGGATTGAGGATTGAAGATTGAGGATTGGGTATTGAGGATTGAAGAATGAGGATTGAGGTTTGAGGACTGAGGACTGATGATTGAGGAATGAGAGTTGAGGATTGAGGATTGAGGATTGAAGATTGAGGATCGGGTACTTAGGATTGAAGAATGAGGATTGAGGATTGAGGATTGAGGATTGAGGATTGAGGATTGAAGATTGAGGATTGAGTATTGAGGATTGAGGAGTGAAGATTGAGTATTGAGGATTGAAGATTGAGGGTTGAGGATTGAGGATTGAGGATTGAGGATTGCAGATTGAGGATTGGTTATTGAGGATTGAAGAATGAGGATTGAGGTTTGAGGACTGAGGACTGAGGATTGAGGATTGAGGATTGAGAATTGAGGATTGAGGATTGAGGATTGAAGATTGAGGTTTGGGTATTGAGGATTGAAGAATGAGGATTGAGGTTTGAGGACTGAGGACTGAGGATTGAGGATTGAGAATTGAGGATTGAGGATTGAGGATTGAAGATTGAGGATTGGGTACTGAGAATTGAAGAATGAGGATTGAGGATTGAGGATTGAGGATTGAGGATTGAAGATTGAGGATTGAGTATTGAGGATTGAGGTGTGAAGATTGAGTATTGAGGATTGAAGATTGACGGTTGAGGATTGAGGATTGAGGATTGAGGATTGAAGATTGAGTATTCAGGATACAGAATTGAGGTTTGAGGACTGAGGATTGAGGATTGAAGATTGAGTATTGAGGATTGAAGATTGAGGACAGAGGATTGAGGATTGAGGATTGAGGATGAGGTCTGAGGGCTGAGGATTGAGGTTTGAGGACGGAGGACTGAGGATTAAGGATTGACGATTGAGGATTGAGGATGAGGGCTGAGGGTTGAGGATTGTGGTTTGAGGACTGAGGACTGAGGATTGAGGATTGACAATTGAGGATTGAGGATTGAGGATTGATGATCGAGGATTGGGTATTGAGGATTGAAGAATGAGGATTGAGGATTGATTATTGAGGATTCAGGATTGAAGATTGAGTATTGAGGACTGAAGACTGACGATTGAGGATTGAGGATTGAGGATTGAAGATTGAGGATTGAAGCTTGAGAGTTGAGGATGGAGGATTGAAGAGAGAGGACTGAGTGTTGAGGATTGAGTGTTGAGAATTGATGTTTGAGGATTGAGATTTGATTATAGAATATTGTGGATTGAGTATTGAACCATGAGAATTCAGGATATTCTATTGAGTATTGAGAATTGAGGAGTGATGGATGAGGGTTGAGTGTTGAATATTGATGATTGAGGATTGAGGATTGAGGCTTGGGGATTGAGGATTGAAGATTGAGGATTGGGGACTGAGGATTGAAAATTCAGGATTGAGGATTGAGGATTGAGGATTGAGTATTGAGGATTGAGGATTGAGGATTGAAGATTGGGTATTGATGATTGAAGATTGAGCATTGAGGATTGAGGGATGAGGGTTGAGGACGAGTACTGACGGTTGAGGATTGAGGTTTGAGGATTGAGGATTGAGGATTGAGTATTGAAGATTGAGGATTGATGATTGAGAATTGAGGTTTGTGGGTTGAGTATTGAGGATTGAGGAATGAGAGTTGAGGGTTGAGGACGAGGACTGACGACTGAGGATTGAGGTTTGAGGATTGAGGATTGAGGACTGAGGACTGAGCATTGAGGATTGAGGATGGAGCACTGAGGATTGAAGATTGAGGGCTGGGGACTGTGGACTGAATATTGAAGATTAAGGATTGAGGATTGGTGATTGTGGATCTAGGATTGAAAAATGATTATTGAGGATTGAACATTGAGGATTGAGGATTGAGTATTGAGAATTGAGAATTGAGAATTGAGGATGAGGACTGAGGGTTGAGGATTGAGGTTTGAGGAATGAGGGTTGAGGATTGAGGATTGAGGATTGGGGATTGAGGATTGAGGATTGAGTATTGAAGATTGAGTATTGATGACTGAGGATTTAGGATTGCGGATTGAGGATTGAGGATTGATTATTGAGGATTGAGGATTGAGGATTGAGGATTGAATATTGAGTATTGAGGATTGAAGGTTGAGGATTGAGGATTGAGGATTGACGATTGACGACTGAGTGCTCAGGGTTGAGTGATGAGAATTGATGTTTGTAGATTGAGATTTGAAGATTGAAGAATGGGGATCGAATATTGAAAACAGTGATTTGAGGATATTCTATTGAGGATTGAGGATTGACAATTGATTGTTGAGGACTGAGGGCTGAAGATTGAGGATTCAGGGTTGAGGATTCAGGATTGAGGATGGAGGTCTGAGGATTGAGGACTGAGGATTGAGGATTGAGGATTGAGGATTAAAGCTTGAGTATTGAGGATTGAGCTTTAACGACTCAGGGTTGAGGATTGAGGATTGAGGATTGAAGATTGAGGATTGGGGACTGAGTGTTGAGGGTTGAGTGATGAGAATTGATGTTTGCGTATAGAGATTTGAAGATTGCAGATTGAGTATTGCGTATGGAAAACTCTGAACTGAGGATATTCTATTGAGGATTGAGGATTGACAACTGATTGTTGAGGACTGAGTGCTGAAGATTGAGGATTCAGGATTGAGGATTTCGGATTGTGGTTTGAAGATTGAGTATTGAGGATTGAAGATTGAGGATTGGGGATTGAGGATTGAAGAGAGAGGACTGAGTATGGAAGATTGAGTGTTGAGTATTGATGTTTGAGGATTGAGGTTTGATTATTGAATATTGTGGATTGAGTATTGAAGCATGAGAATTCAGGATACTCTATTGAGTATTGAGAATTGAGGATTAATGGTTGAGTATTGAGGATTGATGGTTGAGGGTTGTGTGTTGAATATTGAGGATGGAGTACTGAGGATTGAGGATTGAGGATTGAGGATTGAAGATTGAGTATTGATGATTGAAGGTTGAGGATTGAGGATTGAGGGTTGAGGATTGAGGACGAGGACTGCGGTTGAGGATTGAGGTTTGAGGACTGAGGATCGGGGATTGAGGATTGAGGATTGAGGTTTGACGACTGAGGACTGAGGATTGAGGATTGAGGATTGAGGATTGAGGATTGAGGGTTGAAGATTGAGGATTGGGGACTGAGGATTGAAGACTGAGGATTGGGTATTGAGGATTGAAGAATGAGGATTGAGGATTGAGGATTGAGGATTGAGGATTGAAGATTGAGTATTGAGGATTGAAGATTGAGGATTGAGGATTGAGTATTGAAAATTGAGGATTTGGGACTGAGGATTGAATATTGAGGATTGAGGATTGAGGATTGGGGATTGAGGATTGAGGATTGAGGATTGAAGATTGAGGATTGGGTATTGAGGATTGAGCATTGAGGATTGAGGGTTGAGGATTGAGGATTGAGGATTGAGGTTTGAAGATTGAATAATAATGACTGAAGATTGAGGATTGAGGATTGAGCGTTGTGGATTGAGGACGAGTACTGAGGATTGAGTATTGATGATTGACGTCTGAGGATTGAGGATTGAGTATTGAGAATTGAGGATTGATGGTTGAGTATTGAGGCTTGATGGTTGAGGGTTGTGTGTTGAATATTGAGGATTGAGGATTGAGGATTGAGGATTGTGGATTGAAGATTGAGGATTGGGGATTGAGGATTGACGATTGAGTGTTGAGTATTGAGGATTGAGAGTTGAGGATTGAGAATTGAGGATTGAGTATTGAGGATTGAAGATTGAGGATTGAGGATTGAAGATTGAAGATTGAGGACTGAGTGTTGATGGCTGTGTGATGAGAATTGATTTTTGTGGATTGAGATTTGAAGACTGAAGGATGGGGATTGAGTATTTGAAACTGTGAATTGAGGATACTCTATCGAGGATTGAGGATTGACAATTGATTTTTGATGACTGAGGGCAGAAGATTGACGATTCAGGATTGAGGATTCGGGATTGAGGTTTGAGGACTGAGGATTGAGGATTGATGATTGAGGATTGAGGATTGACGCTTGAGGATTGAGGATTGAGGACTGAGGATTGAGGATTGAAGGTTGAGGATTGGGGACTGAGTGTTGAGGGTTGAGTGATGAGAATTGATGTTTGTGGATAGAGATTTGAAGATTGCAGGTTGAGTATTGAGTATTGAAACCTGTGAATTGGGGATATTCTATTGAGGATTCAGGATTGAGGTTTGAGGACTGAGGATTGAGGATAGATGATTGAAGATTGAGTATTGATGATTGAAGATTGAGGATTGAGGATTGAGGGCTGAGGATTGAGGACGAGGACTGACGGTTGAGGATTGAGGTTTGAGGATTGTGGATTGAGAATGAGGGCTGAGGGTTGAGGATTGAGGTTTGAGTATAGAATCCTAAGAATTCAGGATAATCTATTGAGTATTGAGAATTGAAGATTGATGGTTGAGTATTGAGGATTGAGGATTGGGGATTGAGGAGTGAGTATTGCAGATTGAGGATTGAGGATTGAGGATTGAGGATTGAGGATTGAGGGTTGAAGATTGAGGATTGGGGACTGAGGATTGAAGACTGAGGATTGGGTATTGAGGATTGAAGAATGAGGATTGAGGATTGAGGATTGAGGATTGAGGATTGAAGATTGAGTATTGAGGATTGAAGATTGAGGATTGAGGATTGAGTATTGAAAATTGAGGATTTGGGACTGAGGATTGAATATTGAGGATTGAGGATTGAGGATTGGGGATTGAGGATTGAGGATTGAGGATTGAAGATTGAGGATTGGGTATTGAGGATTGAGCATTGAGGATTGAGGGTTGAGGATTGAGGATTGAGGATTGAGGTTTGAAGATTGAATAATAATGACTGAAGATTGAGGATTGAGGATTGAGCGTTGTGGATTGAGGACGAGTACTGAGGATTGAGTATTGATGATTGACGTCTGAGGATTGAGGATTGAGTATTGAGAATTGAGGATTGATGGTTGAGTATTGAGGCTTGATGGTTGAGGGTTGTGTGTTGAATATTGAGGATTGAGGATTGAGGATTGAGGATTGTGGATTGAAGATTGAGGATTGGGGATTGAGGATTGACGATTGAGTGTTGAGTATTGAGGATTGAGAGTTGAGGATTGAGAATTGAGGATTGAGTATTGAGGATTGAAGATTGAGGATTGAGGATTGAAGATTGAAGATTGAGGACTGAGTGTTGATGGCTGTGTGATGAGAATTGATTTTTGTGGATTGAGATTTGAAGACTGAAGGATGGGGATTGAGTATTTGAAACTGTGAATTGAGGATACTCTATCGAGGATTGAGGATTGACAATTGATTTTTGATGACTGAGGGCAGAAGATTGACGATTCAGGATTGAGGATTCGGGATTGAGGTTTGAGGACTGAGGATTGAGGATTGATGATTGAGGATTGAGGATTGACGCTTGAGGATTGAGGATTGAGGACTGAGGATTGAGGATTGAAGGTTGAGGATTGGGGACTGAGTGTTGAGGGTTGAGTGATGAGAATTGATGTTTGTGGATAGAGATTTGAAGATTGCAGGTTGAGTATTGAGTATTGAAACCTGTGAATTGGGGATATTCTATTGAGGATTCAGGATTGAGGTTTGAGGACTGAGGATTGAGGATAGATGATTGAAGATTGAGTATTGATGATTGAAGATTGAGGATTGAGGATTGAGGGCTGAGGATTGAGGACGAGGACTGACGGTTGAGGATTGAGGTTTGAGGATTGTGGATTGAGAATGAGGGCTGAGGGTTGAGGATTGAGGTTTGAGTATAGAATCCTAAGAATTCAGGATAATCTATTGAGTATTGAGAATTGAAGATTGATGGTTGAGTATTGAGGATTGAGGATTGGGGATTGAGGAGTGAGTATTGCAGATTGAGGATTGATGATTGAGGATTGAGGACTGAGGGTTGAGTATTGATGCTTGAGGCCTGAGGATTGAGGACTGAGGATTGCGAATTGAGGATTGAGGATTTAGGATTGAAGATTGAGGATTGGGTATTGAGGATTGAAGAACGAGGATTGAGGATTGAGGATTGAAGATTGAGGATTGGGTATTGAGGATGGAACATTGGGGATTGAGGATTGAGCATTGAGGATTGTGGATTGAGTATTGAAGATTGAGGATTGAGGATTGAGGATTGATGATTGAAGAATGAGGATTGAGGATTGAGGATTGAGGATTGAGGATTGAAGATTGAGTATTGAGGATTGAAGATTGAGGATTGAGGATTGAGTATTGAAGACTGAGTATTGAGGATTGAAGATTGAGGATTGAGGATTGAGGATTGAGGATTGATTATTGAGGATTGAGGATTGAAGGATGGGGATTGTGGTTTGAGGACTGAGGACTGAGGATTGAGGATTGAGGATTGAGAATTGAGGATTGAGGATTGAGGGTTGTGGGTTGAGGACGAGGACTGAGGGTTGAGTATTGATGTTTGAGGTCTGAGGATTGAGGATTGAGGATTGAGAATTGAGGATTGAGGATTGAGGATTGAAGATTGAGGATTGAGGATTGAGGGTTGTGGGTTGAGGACGAGGACTGAGGGTTGAGTATTGATGTTTGAGGTCTGAGGATTGAGGATTGAGGATTGAGAATTGAGGATTGAGGATTGAGGATTGAAGATTGAGGAATGGGTATTGAGGATTGAAGAATGAGGTTTGAGGACTGAGGAATGAGGATTGAGGATTGAGGATTGAGAATTGAGGATTGAGTATTGAGGATTGAGGATTGAGGATTGAAGATTGGGTATTGATGATTGAAGATTGAGCATTGAGGATTGAGGGATGAGGGTTGAGGACGAGGACTGACGGTTGAGGATTGAGGTTTGAGGATTGAGGATTGAGGATTGAGTATTGAAGATTGAGGATTGATGATTGAGAATTGAGGTTTGTGGGTTGAGTATTGAGGATTGAGGAATGAGAGTTGAGGGTTGAGGACGAGGACTGACGACTGAGGATTGAGGTTTGAGGATTGAGGATTGAGGACTGAGGACTGAGCATTGAGGATTGTGGATGGAGCACTGAGGATTGAAGATTGAGGGCTGGGGACTGAGGACTGAATATTGAAGATTAAGGATTGAGGATTGGGGATTGTGGATCTAGGATTGAAAAATGATTATTGAGGATTGAACATTGAGGATTGAGGATTGAGTATTGAGAATTGAGAATTGAGAATTGAGGATGAGGACTGAGGGTTGAGGATTGAGGTTTGAGGAATGAGGGTTGAGGATTGAGGATTGAGGATTGGGGATTGAGGATTGAGGATTGAGTATTGAAGATTGAGTATTGATGACTGAGGATTTAGGATTGCGGATTGAGGATTGAGGATTGAGTATTGAGGATTGAGGATTGAGGATTGAGGATTGAATATTGAGTATTGAGGATTGAAGGTTGAGGATTGAGGATTGAGGATTGACGATTGACGACTGAGTGCTCAGGGTTGAGTGATGAGAATTGATGTTTGTAGATTGAGATTTGAAGATTGAAGAATGGGGATCGAATATTGAAAACAGTGATTTGAGGATATTCTATTGAGGATTGAGGATTGACAATTGATTGTTGAGGACTGAGGGCTGAAGATTGAGGATTCAGGGTTGAGGATTCAGGATTGAGGATGGAGGTCTGAGGATTGAGGACTGAGGATTGAGGATTGAGGATTGAGGATTGAGGATTGAGGATTAAAGCTTGAGTATTGAGGGTTGAAGATTGAGGATTGAGGATTGAGCTTTAACGACTCAGGGTTGAGGATTGAGGATTGAGGATTGAAGATTGAGGATTGGGGACTGAGTGTTGAGGGTTGAGTGATGAGAATTGATGTTTGCGTATAGAGATTTGAAGATTGCAGATTGAGTATTGCGTATGGAAAACTCTGAACTGAGGATATTCTATTGAGGATTGAGGATTGACAACTGATTGTTGAGGACTGAGGGCTGAAGATTGAGGATTCAGGATTGAGGATTCCGGATTGTGGTTTGAAGATTGAGTATTGAGGATTGAAGATTGAGGATTGAGGATTGAGGATTGAAGAGAGAGGACTGAGTATGGAAGATTGAGTGTTGAGTATTGATGTTTGAGGATTGAGGTTTGATTATTGAATATTGTGGATTGAGTATTGAAGCATGAGAATTCAGGATACTCTATTGAGTATTGAGAATTGAGGATTAATGGTTGAGTATTGAGGATTGATGGTTGAGGGTTGTGTGTTGAATATTGAGGATGGAGTACTGAGGATTGAGGATTGAGGATTGAGGATTGAAGATTGAGTATTGATGATTGAAGGTTGAGGATTGAGGATTGAGGGTTGAGGATTGAGGACGAGGACTGCGGTTGAGGATTGAGGTTTGAGGTCTGAGGATCGGGGATTGAGGATTGAGGATTGAGGTTTGACGACTGAGGACTGAGGATTGAGGATTGAGGATTGAGGATTGAGGATTGAGGGTTGAAGATTGAGGATTGGGGACTGAGGATTGAAGACTGAGGATTGGGTATTGAGGATTGAAGAATGAGGATTGAGGATTGAGGATTGAGGATTGAGGATTGAAGATTGAGTATTGAGGATTGAAGATTGAGGATTGAGGATTGAGTATTGAAAATTGAGGATTTGGGACTGAGGATTGAATATTGAGGATTGAGGATTGAGGATTGGGGATTGAGGATTGAGGATTGAGGATTGAAGATTGAGGATTGGGTATTGAGGATTGAGCATTGAGGACTGAGGGTTGAGGATTGAGGATTGAGGATTGAGGTTTGAAGATTGAATAATAATGATTGAAGATTGAGGATTGAGGATTGAGCGTTGTGGATTGAGGACGAGTACTGAGGGTTGAGTATTGATGATTGACGTCTGAGGATTGAGGATTGAGTATTGAGAATTGAGGATTGATGGTTGAGTATTGAGGATTGATGGTTGAGGGTTGTGTGTTGAATATTGAGGATTGATGATTGAGGATTGAGGATTGAGGATTGAGGATAGAGGATTGAAGATTGAGTATTGATGATTGAAGATTGAGGATTGAGGATTGAGGGTTGAGGATTGAGGACGAGGACTGAGGGCTGAGTATTGATGCTTGAGGTCTGAGAATTGAGGATTGAGGATTGAGAATAGAGGATTGGGGATAGAGGATTGAAGATTGAGGACTGGGTATTGAGGATTGAAGAATGAGGATTGAGGATTGAGGATTGAACATTGATGGTAGAGTATTGAGGACTGAGGATTGAGGATTGAAGGTTGAGTATTCAGGATTCAGAATTGAGGTTTGAGGACTGAGGATTGAGGATTGAAGATTGAGTATTGAGGATTGAAGATTGAGGATTGAGGATTGAGGATTGAGGACTGAAGGTTGAATATTGATGATTGAAGATTGAGGATTGAGGATTGAGTGTTGTGGATTGAGGACGAGGACTGAGGGTTGAGTATTGATGTTTGAGGTCTGATGATTGAGGATTGAGGATTGAGAATTGAGGATTGAGGATTGAGGATTGAGGATTGAGGATTGAGGACTGGGTATTGAGGATTGAAGAATGAGGATTGAGGATTGAGGATTGAGGATCGAGGATTGTAGATTGAGTATTGAGGATTGAAGGTTGAGGATAGAGGATAGAGGATTGAGGATTGAGGATTGAGGATTGAGGATTGAGGATTGAAGGTTGAGGACTGAGTGTTGATGGTTGCGTGATTAGAATTGATGTTTGTGGATTGAGATTTGAAGATTGAAGAATGGGGATTGAGTATTGAAAACTGCAAATTGAGGATACTCTATTGAGGATAGAGGATTGACAGTTGATTTTTGAGGACTGAGGGCTGAAGATTGAGGATTTAGGATTGAGGTTTCGGGATTGCGGTTTGGGGGCTGAGGATTGAGAGTTGGGGATTGAGCATTGATTATTGACGCTTGAGGATTGAGAGTTGAGGATGGAGGATCGAAGAGAGAGGACTGAGTGTTGAGGATTGAGTGTTGAGAATTGATGTTTGAGGATTGAGATTTGATTATAGAATATTGAGGATTGAGTATTGCACCATGAGAATTCAGGATATCCTATTGAGTACTGAGAATTGGGGATTGATGGTTGAGTATTGAGGATTGATGGTTGAGGGTTGAGTGTTTGATATTGATGATTGAGGATTGAGGATTGAGGATTGAGGATAGAGGATTGATGATTGAGTATTGATGACTGAAGATTCAGGATTGAGGATTGAGGGTTGAGGATTGAGGACGAGGGCTGAGGGTTGAGTATTGATGTTTGAGGTCTGAGGATTGAGGATTGAGGATTGAGAATTGAGGATTGAGGATTGAGGATTGAGGATTGAAGACTGAGGACTGGGTATTGAGGATTGAAGAATGAGGATTGAGGATTGAGGATTGAGGATTGAAGATTGAGGATTGAGGATTGAGGATTGAAGATTGAGGACTGAGTGTTGATGGTTGAGTGATTAGAATTGATGTTTGTAGATTCAGATTTGAAGATTGAAGAATGGGGATTGAGTATGGAAAACTGTAAATTGAGGATATTCTATTCAGGATAGAGGATTGATAGTTGATTTTTGAGGACTGAGGGCTGAAGATTGAGGATTGAGGATTGAGGATTGAGGATAGAGGGTTGAAGATTGAGTTTTGATGATTGAAGGTTGAGGATTGAGGATTGAGGGCTGAGGATTGAGTACGAGGACTGACGGTTGCGGATTGGGGTTTGAGGATTGTGGATTGAGGATTTAGAATGAGGGCTGAGGGTTGAGGATCGAGGATTGAGGATTGAGGATTGAGGATTGAGGATTGAAGATTGAGAATTGAGGATTGAAGATTGAGGATTGCGGATTGATGATTGAGGATTGAGGAATGAAGGTTGAAGATTGAGGATTAAGGATTGAGGATTGAGGATTGAGGATTGAAGATTGAGTATTGAGGATTGAAAGTTGAGGATTGAGGATTGAGCGTTGAGGAGTGAGGATTGAGGATTGAAGATTGAGGATTGGGGACGGAGTGTTGAAGGTTGAGTGATGAGAATTGATGTTTGTGAATAGAGATCTGAAGATTGCAGATTGAGTATTGAGTATTGAAGACTGTGAATTGATGATATTCTAATGAGGATTGAGGATTGACAACTGATTGTTGAGGACTGAGGGCTGAAGACTGAGGATTCAGGATTGAGGATTCAGAATTGAGGTTTGAGGACAGAGGATTGAGGATTGAAGACTGAGTATTGAGGATTGAAGATTGAGGATTGAGGATTGAGGATTGTGTATTGAGGATGAGGGCTGAGGTTTGAGGATTGAGGTTTGAGGACTGAGGACTGAGGATTGAGGATTGAGAATTGAGGATTGAGGATTGAGGATTGAATATTGAGTATTGAGGATTGAAGATTGAGGACTGAGGATTGAGGATTGAAGATTGAGTATTGATGATTGAAGACTGAGGATTGAGGATTGAGGGCTGAGGATTGAGGACGAGGACTGACGGTCGAGTATTGAGGTTTGAGGATTGAGGATTGAGGATTGAGGATTGAGTATTGAAGATTGAGGATTGGGGACTGAGGATTGAAAATGCAGGATTGAGGATTGAGGATTGAGGATTGAGGATTGAGGATTGAAGATTCAGCATTGAGGATTGAAGATTGAGAATTGAGGATTGAGGATTGAACATTGAGGACCGAGTGTTGAGGGTTGAGTGATGAGAATTGATGTTTGTGGATAGAGATTTGATGATTGCAGATTGAGTATTGAGTACTGAAGACTGTGAATTGAGGATATTCTATTGAGGATTGAGGATTGACAACTGATTGTTGAGGACTGAGGTCTGAGGATTGAGGATTAAAGATTGTGTATTGAGGATTGAAGATTGAGGATTGAGGATTGAGGATTGAGGATTGAGGATGCGGGCTGAGGGTTGAGGATTGAGGTTTGAGGCCTGAGAACTGAGGATGGAGGATTGAAAATTGAGGATTGAGGATCGAGGATTGAAGATTGAGGATTGGGTATTGTGGATCGAAGAATGAGGATTGAGGATTGAGGATTGAGGATTGGGGATTGATGATTGAGCCTTGTGGATTGAAGATTGAGTATTGAGGATTGAGAATTGAAGATTGAGGATCTGGGACAGAGGATTGAAGATTGAGTATTGAGGATTGAGTATTCAGGATGAGGGCTGAGGGTTGAGGATTGAGGATTGAGGACTGAGGTCTGAGGATTGAGAACTGAGAATTGAGGATTGAGGATTGAGGATTGAACATTGAGGATTGGGTATTGAGGGTTGAAGAGTGAGGATTGAGGATTGAGGATTGAGGATTGAGGGTTGAGGATTGAAGATTGAGTATTCAGGATTGGAGACTGACGATTGAGGATTGAGGGTTGAGGATTGAGGATTGAGGATTGAGGATTGAAGATTGAGGATTGAGGATTGAGGGTTGTGGGTTGAGGACGAGGACTGAGGGTTGAGTATTGATGTTTGAGGTCTGAGGATTGAGGATTGAGGATTGAGAATTGAGGATTGAGGATTGAGGATTGAAGATTGAGGAATGGGTATTGAGGATTGAAGAATGAGGTTTGAGGACTGAGGAATGAGGATTGAGGATTGAGGATTGAGAATTGAGGATTGAGGATTGAGGATTGAAGATTGAGGATTGTGTATTCAGGATTGAGGATTGAAGATTGAGGATTGAGGATTGAGGGTTGTGGGTTGAGGACGAGGACTGAGGGTTGAGTATTGATGTTTGAGGTCTGAGGATTGAGGATTGAGGATTGAGAATTGAGTATTGAGGATTGAGGATTGAAGATTGAGGATTGGGTATTGAGGATTGAAGAATGAGGATTGAGGTTTGAGGACTGAGGACTGATGATTGAGGAATGAGAGTTGAGGATTGAGGATTGAGGATTGAAGATTGAGGATCGGGTACTTAGGATTGAAGAATGAGGATTGAGGATTGAGGATTGAGGATTGAGGATTGAGGATTGAAGATTGAGGATTGAGTATTGAGGATTGAGGAGTGAAGATTGAGTATTGAGGATTGAAGATTGAGGGTTGAGGATTGAGGATTGAGGATTGAGGATTGCAGATTGAGGATTGGTTATTGAGGATTGAAGAATGAGGATTGAGGTTTGAGGACTGAGGACTGAGGATTGAGGATTGTGGATTGAGAATTGAGGATTGAGGATTGAGGATTGAAGATTGAGGTTTGGGTATTGAGGATTGAAGAATGAGGATTGAGGTTTGAGGACTGAAGACTGAGGATTGAGGATTGAGAATTGAGGATTGAGGATTGAGGATTGAAGATTGAGGATTGGGTACTGAGAATTGAAGAATGAGGATTGAGGATTGAGGATTGAGGATTGAGGATTGAAGATTGAGGATTGAGTATTGAGGATTGAGGTGTGAAGATTGAGTATTGAGGATTGAAGATTGACGGTTGAGGATTGAGGATTGAGGATTGAGGATTGAAGATTGAGTATTCAGGATTCAGAATTGAGGTTTGAGGACTGAGGATTGAGGATTGAAGATTGAGTATTGAGGATTGAAGATTGAGGACAGAGGATTGAGGATTGAGGATTGAGGATGAGGTCTGAGGGCTGAGGATTGAGGTTTGAGGACGGAGGACTGAGGATTAAGGATTGACGATTGAGGATTGAGGATGAGGGCTGAGGGTTGAGGATTGTGGTTTGAGGACTGAGGACTGAGGATTGAGGATTGACAATTGAGGATTGAGGATTGAGGATTGATGATCGAGGATTGGGTATTGAGGATTGAAGAATGAGGATTGAGGATTGATTATTGAGGATTCAGGATTGAAGATTGAGTATTGAGGACTGAAGACTGACGATTGAGGATTGAGGATTGAGGATTGAAGATTGAGGATTGAAGCTTGAGAGTTGAGGATGGAGGATTGAAGAGAGAGGACTGAGTTTTGAGGATTGAGTGTTGAGAATTGATGTTTGAGGATTGAGATTTGATTATAGAATATTGTGGATTGAGTATTGAACCATGAGAATTCAGGATATTCTATTGAGTATTGAGAATTGAGGAGTGATGGATGAGGGTTGAGTGTTGAATATTGATGATTGAGGATTGAGGATTGAGGCTTGGGGATTGAGGATTGAAGATTGAGGATTGGGGACTGAGGATTGAAAATTCAGGATTGAGGATTGAGGATTGAGGATTGAGTATTGAGGATTGAGGATTGAGGATTGAAGATTGGGTATTGATGATTGAAGATTGAGCATTGAGGATTGAGGGATGAGGGTTGAGGACGAGTACTGACGGTTGAGGATTGAGGTTTGAGGATTGAGGATTGAGGATTGAGTATTGAAGATTGAGGATTGATGATTGAGAATTGAGGTTTGTGGGTTGAGTATTGAGGATTGAGGAATGAGAGTTGAGGGTTGAGGACGAGGACTGACGACTGAGGATTGAGGTTTGAGGATTGAGGATTGAGGACTGAGGACTGAGCATTGAGGATTGAGGATGGAGCACTGAGGATTGAAGATTGAGGGCTGGGGACTGTGGACTGAATATTGAAGATTAAGGATTGAGGATTGGTGATTGTGGATCTAGGATTGAAAAATGATTATTGAGGATTGAACATTGAGGATTGAGGATTGAGTATTGAGAATTGAGAATTGAGAATTGAGGATGAGGACTGAGGGTTGAGGATTGAGGTTTGAGGAATGAGGGTTGAGGATTGAGGATTGAGGATTGGGGATTGAGGATTGAGGATTGAGTATTGAAGATTGAGTATTGATGACTGAGGATTTAGGATTGCGGATTGAGGATTGAGGATTGATTATTGAGGATTGAGGATTGAGGATTGAGGATTGAATATTGAGTATTGAGGATTGAAGGTTGAGGATTGAGGATTGAGGATTGACGATTGACGACTGAGTGCTCAGGGTTGAGTGATGAGAATTGATGTTTGTAGATTGAGATTTGAAGATTGAAGAATGGGGATCGAATATTGAAAACAGTGATTTGAGGATATTCTATTGAGGATTGAGGATTGACAATTGATTGTTGAGGACTGAGGGCTGAAGATTGAGGATTCAGGGTTGAGGATTCAGGATTGAGGATGGAGGTCTGAGGATTGAGGACTGAGGATTGAGGATTGAGGATTGAGGATTAAAGCTTGAGTATTGAGGGTTGAAGATTGAGGATTGAGGATTGAGCTTTAACGACTCAGGGTTGAGGATTGAGGATTGAGGATTGAAGATTGAGGATTGGGGACTGAGTGTTGAGGGTTGAGTGATGAGAATTGATGTTTGCGTATAGAGATTTGAAGATTGCAGATTGAGTATTGCGTATGGAAAACTCTGAACTGAGGATATTCTATTGAGGATTGAGGATTGACAACTGATTGTTGAGGACTGAGTGCTGAAGATTGAGGATTCAGGATTGAGGATTTCGGATTGTGGTTTGAAGATTGAGTATTGAGGATTGAAGATTGAGGATTGGGGATTGAGGATTGAAGAGAGAGGACTGAGTATGGAAGATTGAGTGTTGAGTATTGATGTTTGAGGATTGAGGTTTGATTATTGAATATTGTGGATTGAGTATTGAAGCATGAGAATTCAGGATACTCTATTGAGTATTGAGAATTGAGGATTAATGGTTGAGTATTGAGGATTGATGGTTGAGGGTTGTGTGTTGAATATTGAGGATGGAGTACTGAGGATTGAGGATTGATGATTGAGGATTGAAGATTGAGTATTGATGATTGAAGGTTGAGGATTGAGGATTGAGGGTTGAGGATTGAGGACGAGGACTGCGGTTGAGGATTGAGGTTTGAGGACTGAGGATCGGGGATTGAGGATTGAGGATTGAGGTTTGACGACTGAGGACTGAGGATTGAGGATTGAGGATTGAGGATTGAGGATTGAGGGTTGAAGATTGAGGATTGGGGACTGAGGATTGAAGACTGAGGATTGGGTATTGAGGATTGAAGAATGAGGATTGAGGATTGAGGATTGAGGATTGAGGATTGAAGATTGAGTATTGAGGATTGAAGATTGAGGATTGAGGATTGAGTATTGAAAATTGAGGATTTGGGACTGAGGATTGAATATTGAGGATTGAGGATTGAGGATTGGGGATTGAGGATTGAGGATTGAGGATTGAAGATTGAGGATTGGGTATTGAGGATTGAGCATTGAGGATTGAGGGTTGAGGATTGAGGATTGAGGATTGAGGTTTGAAGATTGAATAATAATGACTGAAGATTGAGGATTGAGGATTGAGCGTTGTGGATTGAGGACGAGTACTGAGGATTGAGTATTGATGATTGACGTCTGAGGATTGAGGATTGAGTATTGAGAATTGAGGATTGATGGTTGAGTATTGAGGCTTGATGGTTGAGGGTTGTGTGTTGAATATTGAGGATTGAGGATTGAGGATTGAGGATTGTGGATTGAAGATTGAGGATTGGGGATTGAGGATTGACGATTGAGTGTTGAGTATTGAGGATTGAGAGTTGAGGATTGAGAATTGAGGATTGAGTATTGAGGATTGAAGATTGAGGATTGAGGATTGAAGATTGAAGATTGAGGACTGAGTGTTGATGGCTGTGTGATGAGAATTGATTTTTGTGGATTGAGATTTGAAGACTGAAGGATGGGGATTGAGTATTTGAAACTGTGAATTGAGGATACTCTATCGAGGATTGAGGATTGACAATTGATTTTTGATGACTGAGGGCAGAAGATTGACGATTCAGGATTGAGGATTCGGGATTGAGGTTTGAGGACTGAGGATTGAGGATTGATGATTGAGGATTGAGGATTGACGCTTGAGGATTGAGGATTGAGGACTGAGGATTGAGGATTGAAGGTTGAGGATTGGGGACTGAGTGTTGAGGGTTGAGTGATGAGAATTGATGTTTGTGGATAGAGATTTGAAGATTGCAGGTTGAGTATTGAGTATTGAAACCTGTGAATTGGGGATATTCTATTGAGGATTCAGGATTGAGGTTTGAGGACTGAGGATTGAGGATAGATGATTGAAGATTGAGTATTGATGATTGAAGATTGAGGATTGAGGATTGAGGGCTGAGGATTGAGGACGAGGACTGACGGTTGAGGATTGAGGTTTGAGGATTGTGGATTGAGAATGAGGGCTGAGGGTTGAGGATTGAGGTTTGAGTATAGAATCCTAAGAATTCAGGATAATCTATTGAGTATTGAGAATTGAAGATTGATGGTTGAGTATTGAGGATTGAGGATTGGGGATTGAGGAGTGAGTATTGCAGATTGAGGATTGATGATTGAGGATTGAGGACTGAGGGTTGAGTATTGATGCTTGAGGCCTGAGGATTGAGGACTGAGGATTGCGAATTGAGGATTGAGGATTTAGGATTGAAGATTGAGGATTGGGTATTGAGGATTGAAGAACGAGGATTGAGGATTGAGGATTGAAGATTGAGGATTGGGTATTGAGGATGGAACATTGGGGATTGAGGATTGAGCATTGAGGATTGTGGATTGAGTATTGAAGATTGAGGATAGAGGATTGAGGATTGATGATTGAAGAATGAGGATTGAGGATTGAGGATTGAGGATTGAGGATTGAAGATTGAGTATTGAGGATTGAAGATTGAGGATTGAGGATTGAGTATTGAAGACTGAGTATTGAGGATTGAAGATTGAGGATTGAGGATTGAGGATTGAGGATTGATTATTGAGGATTGAGGATTGAAGGATGGGGATTGTGGTTTGAGGACTGAGGACTGAGGATTGAGGATTGAGGATTGAGAATTGAGGATTGAGGATTGAGGGTTGTGGGTTGAGGACGAGGACTGAGGGTTGAGTATTGATGTTTGAGGTCTGAGGATTGAGGATTGAGGATTGAGAATTGAGGATTGAGGATTGAGGATTGAAGATTGAGGATTGAGGATTGAGGGTTGTGGGTTGAGGACGAGGACTGAGGGTTGAGTATTGATGTTTGAGGTCTGAGGATTGAGGATTGAGGATTGAGAATTGAGGATTGAGGATTGAGGATTGAAGATTGAGGAATGGGTATTGAGGATTGAAGAATGAGGTTTGAGGACTGAGGAATGAGGATTGAGGATTGAGGATTGAGAATTGAGGATTGAGTATTGAGGATTGAGGATTGAGGATTGAAGATTGGGTATTGATGATTGAAGATTGAGCATTGAGGATTGAGGGATGAGGGTTGAGGACGAGGACTGACGGTTGAGGATTGAGGTTTGAGGATTGAGGATTGAGGATTGAGTATTGAAGATTGAGGATTGATGATTGAGAATTGAGGTTTGTGGGTTGAGTATTGAGGATTGAGGAATGAGAGTTGAGGGTTGAGGACGAGGACTGACGACTGAGGATTGAGGTTTGAGGATTGAGGATTGAGGACTGAGGACTGAGCATTGAGGATTGTGGATGGAGCACTGAGGATTGAAGATTGAGGGCTGGGGACTGAGGACTGAATATTGAAGATTAAGGATTGAGGATTGGGGATTGTGGATCTAGGATTGAAAAATGATTATTGAGGATTGAACATTGAGGATTGAGGATTGAGTATTGAGAATTGAGAATTGAGAATTGAGGATGAGGACTGAGGGTTGAGGATTGAGGTTTGAGGAATGAGGGTTGAGGATTGAGGATTGAGGATTGGGGATTGAGGATTGAGGATTGAGTATTGAAGATTGAGTATTGATGACTGAGGATTTAGGATTGCGGATTGAGGATTGAGGATTGAGTATTGAGGATTGAGGATTGAGGATTGAGGATTGAATATTGAGTATTGAGGATTGAAGGTTGAGGATTGAGGATTGAGGATTGACGATTGACGACTGAGTGCTCAGGGTTGAGTGATGAGAATTGATGTTTGTAGATTGAGATTTGAAGATTGAAGAATGGGGATCGAATATTGAAAACAGTGATTTGAGGATATTCTATTGAGGATTGAGGATTGACAATTGATTGTTGAGGACTGAGGGCTGAAGATTGAGGATTCAGGGTTGAGGATTCAGGATTGAGGATGGAGGTCTGAGGATTGAGGACTGAGGATTGAGGATTGAGGATTGAGGATTGAGGATTGAGGATTAAAGCTTGAGTATTGAGGGTTGAAGATTGAGGATTGAGGATTGAGCTTTAACGACTCAGGGTTGAGGATTGAGGATTGAGGATTGAAGATTGAGGATTGGGGACTGAGTGTTGAGGGTTGAGTGATGAGAATTGATGTTTGCGTATAGAGATTTGAAGATTGCAGATTGAGTATTGCGTATGGAAAACTCTGAACTGAGGATATTCTATTGAGGATTGAGGATTGACAACTGATTGTTGAGGACTGAGGGCTGAAGATTGAGGATTCAGGATTGAGGATTCCGGATTGTGGTTTGAAGATTGAGTATTGAGGATTGAAGATTGAGGATTGAGGATTGAGGATTGAAGAGAGAGGACTGAGTATGGAAGATTGAGTGTTGAGTATTGATGTTTGAGGATTGAGGTTTGATTATTGAATATTGTGGATTGAGTATTGAAGCATGAGAATTCAGGATACTCTATTGAGTATTGAGAATTGAGGATTAATGGTTGAGTATTGAGGATTGATGGTTGAGGGTTGTGTGTTGAATATTGAGGATGGAGTACTGAGGATTGAGGATTGAGGATTGAGGATTGAAGATTGAGTATTGATGATTGAAGGTTGAGGATTGAGGATTGAGGGTTGAGGATTGAGGACGAGGACTGCGGTTGAGGATTGAGGTTTGAGGTCTGAGGATCGGGGATTGAGGATTGAGGATTGAGGTTTGACGACTGAGGACTGAGGATTGAGGATTGAGGATTGAGGATTGAGGATTGAGGGTTGAAGATTGAGGATTGGGGACTGAGGATTGAAGACTGAGGATTGGGTATTGAGGATTGAAGAATGAGGATTGAGGATTGAGGATTGAGGATTGAGGATTGAAGATTGAGTATTGAGGATTGAAGATTGAGGATTGAGGATTGAGTATTGAAAATTGAGGATTTGGGACTGAGGATTGAATATTGAGGATTGAGGATTGAGGATTGGGGATTGAGGATTGAGGATTGAGGATTGAAGATTGAGGATTGGGTATTGAGGATTGAGAATTGAGGACTGAGGGTTGAGGATTGAGGATTGAGGATTGAGGTTTGAAGATTGAATAATAATGATTGAAGATTGAGGATTGAGGATTGAGCGTTGTGGATTGAGGACGAGTACTGAGGATTGAGTATTGATGATTGACGTCTGAGGATTGAGGATTGAGTATTGAGAATTGAGGATTGATGGTTGAGTATTGAGGATTGATGGTTGAGGGTTGTGTGTTGAATATTGAGGATTGAGGATTGAGGATTGAGGATTGTGGATTGAAGATTGAGGATTGGGGATTGAGGATTGACGATTGAGTATTGAGTATTGAGGATTGAGAGTTGAGGATTGAGAATTGAGGATTGAGTATTGAGGATTGAAGATTGAGGATTGAGGATTGAAGATTGAAGATTGAGGACTGAGTTTTGATGGCTGTGTGATGAGAATTGATTTTTGTGGATTGAGATTTGAAGACTGAAGGATGGGGATTGAGTATTTGAAACTGTGAATTGAGGATACTCTATCGAGGATTGAGGATTGACAATTGATTTTTGAGGACTGAGGGCAGAAGATTGACGATTCAGGATTGAGGATTCGGGATTGAGGTTTGAGGACTGAGGATTGAGGGTTGATGATTGATAATTGAGGATTGACGCTTGAGGATTGAGTGTTGAGGATGGAGGATTGAAGAGAGAGGACTGAGTGTTGAGGATTGAGTGTTGAGGATTGATGTTTGAGGATTGAGATTTGATTATTGAATATTGTGGATTGAGTACTGAACCATGAGGATTCAGGATATTCTATTGAGTATTGAGAATTGAGGATTGATGATGAGTGTTGAGGATTGATGGTTGAGGGTTGAGTGTTGAATATTGAGGATTGAGGATGGAGCATTGAGGATTGAGGATTGAGGATTGAAGATTGAGTATTGATGATTGAAGATGGGAGGAATGAGGACTGAGGGCTGAGGATTGAGGACGAGGTCCGATGGTTGAGGATTGAGGTTTGAGGATTGAATATTGAGTATTGAGGATTGAAGATTGACGATTGAGCATTGAGGTTTGAGGATTGAGGGTTGAGGATTGAGGACTGAGGATTGAGGATTGAGGATTGAGCATTGAGGATTGAAGATTGAGGACTGGGGATTGAGGATTGAATATTGAGGATTGAGGATTGAGGATTGAGGATTGAAGATTGAAGATTCAGTATTGAGGATTGAAGATTGAGAATTGAGGATTGGGGATTGGGTATTGAGGATTGAAGAATGAGGATTGAGGATTGAGGATTGAGGATTGAGGATTGAAGATTCAGTATTGAGGATTGAAGATTGAGAATTGAGGATTGAGGATTGAGGATTGAGGATTGAGTTTTGAGGATAGAAGATTGAGGATTGGGGACTGAGGATTGAAGAATGAGGATTGAGGATTAAGGATTGAGGATTGAGGATTGAGGATTGAGGATAGAAGATTGAGGATTGAGGATTGAGGATTGAGGATTGAGGATTGAGGATTGAGAGTTGAGGATTGAGAATTGAGTATTGAGTATTGAGGATTGAAGATTGAGGATTGAGGATTGAAGATTGAAGATTGAGGACTGAGTGTTGATGGCTGTGTGATGAGAATTGATTTTTGTGGATTGAGATTTGAAGACTGAAGGATGGGCATTCAGTATTGGAAACTGTGGATTGAGGATATTCTATTGAGGATTGAGGATTGACAATTGATTTTTGAGGACTGAGGGCAGAAGATTGACGATTCAGGATTGAGGATTCGGGATTGAGGTTTGAGGACTGAGGATTTAGGGTTGATGATTAAGGATTGAGGATTGACGCTTGAGGATTGAGTGTTGAGGATGGAGGATTGAAGAGAGAGGACTGAGTGTTGAGGATTGAGTGTTGAGGATTGATGTTTGAGGATTGAGATTTGATTATTGAATATTGTGGATTCAGTACTGAACCATGAGGATTCAGGATATTCTATTGAGTATTGAGAATTGAGGATTGATGATGAGTATTGAGGATTGATGGTTGAGGGTTGAGTGTTGAATATTGAGGATTGTGGATTGAGCATTGAGGATTGAGGATTGAGGATTGAAGATTGAGTATTGATGATTGAATATGGGAGGAATAAGGATTGAGGGTTGAGGATTGAGGACGAGGACCGACGGTTGAGGATTGAGGTTTGAGGATTGAGAATTGAGGGTCGAGGATTGAGTATTGAAGATTGAGGATTGATGATTAAGGATTGAGGATTGAGGATTGAGGATTAAGGATTGAGTATTGAAGATTGAGGATTGATTATTGAGGATTGATGACTGAGGATTGAGGATTGACGATTGAGTATTGAAGATTGAGGATTGATGACTGAGGATTGAGGATTCAAGGTTGAGGATTGAGGATTGAGGATTGAGTATTGAGTACAGAAGATTGAGGATTGGGGACTGAGGATTGAAGAATGAGGATTGAGGATTGAGGATTGAGGATTGAGGATTGAAGATTGAGGATTGAGGATTGAGGATTGAGGATTGAGGAATGAGGATTGAAGATTGCGGATTGGGGATTGAGGACTGACGATTGAGGATTGAGGACTGAGGATTGAGGATTGAGTATTGAGGATTGAAGATTGAGTATTGAGGATTGAGGAATGAGGATTGAGGATTGAGGATTGAAGATTGAGGACTGAGTGTTGAGGGTTGAGTGATGAGAATTGATGTTTGTGGATTGAGGTTTGAAGATTAAAGAATGGTGAATGGTAAAGAAAACTGTGAATTGAGGATATTCTATTGAGGATTGAGAATTGACCATTGATTGTTGAGGACTGAGGGCTGAAGATTGAGGATTCAGGATTGGGGATTCGGGATTGAGGTTGGAGGACTCAGGATTGAGGGTTGAGGATAGAGGATTGAGGATTGCCGCTTGAGGATTGAGGATTGAGAATGGAGGATTGAAGAGAGAGGACAGAGTGTTGAGTATTGAGTGTTGAGAATTCATGTTTGAGGATTGAGATTTGATTACTGAATATTGTGGATCGAGTATTGAACCATCAGAATTCAGGATATTCTATTGAGTACTGAGAATTGAGGATTGATGGTTGAGTATTGAGGATTGATGGCTGAGGGTTGTGTGTTGAATATTGACTATTCAGGATTGAGGATTGAGGATTGAGGATTGAGGATTGAGGATTGAAAACTTAGTATTGATGATTGAAGTTTGAGTATTGAGGATTGAGGTTTGAGGAGTGAGGACGAGGACTGACGGATGAGGATTGAGGTTTGAGGATTCAGGATTGAGGATTGAGGCCTGAGGATTGAGTATTGAGGATTGAGCATTGAGGATTGAAGATTGAGGACTGGGGATTGAGGATTGAAGGTTGAGGATTAAGGATTAAAAATTGGGGATTGAGGACCTAGGATTGGAGATTGATTATTGATGATTGAAGATTGAGGATTGAGGATTGAGGATTGAGAATTGAGAATTGAGGATGAGGACTGCGGGTTGAGGATTGAGGTTTGAGGAATGAGGATTGAGGTATGAGGATTGAGAATTTAGGATTGAGGATTGAGGATTGAGTATTGAAGATTGAGTGTTGATGACTGAGGATTGAGGATTGAGGATTGAGGATTGAGGATTGAGGATTGAAGATTGAGTATTGAGGATTCAAGATTGAGGATTGAGGATTGAGGATTGAGGATCGAGGATGAGGGCTGAGGGTTGAGGATTGAGGATTGACAATGGAATCCTGAGAATTCAGGATATCTCATTGAGTATTGAGAATTGAGGATTGATGGTTGAGTATTGAGGACTGAGGATTGAGGATTGAAGGTTGAGTATTGAGGATTCAGAATTGAGGTTTGAGGACTGAGGATCGAGGATTGAAGATTGAGTACTGAGGACTGAATATTGAGGATTGAGGATTGAGGATTGAGGATTGAGGTTGAGGTCTGAAGGTTGAGGATTGAGGTTTGAGGACTGAGGACTGAGGATTGAGGATTGAGGATTGAAGATTGAGGGTTGAGGTTTGAGGACGAGGACTGACGGTTGAGGAATGAGGTTTGAGGGTTGAGGATTGAGGATCGAGGATTGACGCTTGAGTATTGACGATTGAGGATGGAGGATTGAAGAGAGAGGACAGAGTGTTGAGGATTGAGTGTTGAGAATTGATGTTTGAGGATTGAGGTTTGATTATTGAATATTGTGGATTGAGTATTGAACCATAAGAATTCAGGATATTCTATTGAGTATTGAGAATTGAGCATTGATGGATGAGTATTGAGGATTGATGGTTGAGGGTTGTGTGTTGAACATTGAGGATTGAGGATTGTGGATTGAGGATTGAGGATTGAAGATTGAGAATTGAGGATTGAGGATTGAAGATTGAGAATTGAGGATTGAGGATTGAGGATTGAAGATTGAGGATTGGGTATTGAGGATTGAAGAATGAGGATTGAGGATTGAGGATTGGAGAATTGAGGATTGAGGATTGAGGGTTGTGGAGTGAGGACGAGGACTGAGGGTTGTGTATTGATGTTTGAGGTCTGAGGCTTAAGGATTGAGGATTGAGAATTGAGGATTGAGGACTGAGGATTGAAGATTGAGGATTGGGTATTGAGGATTGAAGGATGAGAATTGAGGATAGAGGATTGAGGATTGAAGATTGAGGATTGGGTATTGAGGATTGAAGAATGAGGATTGAGGATTGAGGATTGAGGATTGAGGATTGAAGATTGAGGATTGAGAATTGAGGATTGAGGATTGAGGAATGAGCATTGAAGATTGAGTATTGAAGATTGAAGGTTGAGGATAGTGGATTGAGGATTGAGGATTGAGGATTGAATATTGAGGATTGCGGACTGAGTATTGAGGATTGAGTGTTGAGAATTGATGTTTGAGGATTGAGATTTGATTATTGAATTTTTTGGGTTGAGTATTGAACCATGAGAATTCAGGATATTCTATTGAGTATTGAGAATTGAGGATTGATGGTTGAGTATTGAGGATTGATGGTTGAGGGTTGTGTGTTGAATATTGAGGATTGAGGATTGAAGATTGAGGATTGAGGATAGAAGGTTGAGGATTGAAGATTGAGGATTGAGGATTGAGGATTGAAGACTGAGGACTGAGTGTTGATGGTAGAGTGCTGAGAATTGATGTTTTAGGATTGAGATTTGATTATTGAATATTGTGGATTGGGTATTGGACCACGAGAATTCAGGATATTCTATTGAGTATTGAGAATTGAGGATTGATGGTTGAGTATTGAGGATTGAGGATTGAGGATTGAGGATTGAATATTGAAGATTGAGGATTGGGGATTGAGGATTGACGATTGAGGATTGAGTAGTGAGGATTGAGAATTGAGGATTGAGGATTGAGGATTGAGTATTGAGGATTGAAGATTGAGGATTGAGTATGGAGGATTGAAGATTGAGGACTGGGTGTTGATGGTTGAGTGATGAGAATTGATGTTTGTGGATTGAGATTTGAAGATTGAAGAGTGGGGATTGAGTACTGAAAACTGTGAATTGAGGATATTCTATTGAGGATTGAGGATTGACAATTGATTTTTGAGGACTGAGGGCAGAAAATTGAGGATTCAGTATTGAGGATTCGGGATTGAGGTTTGAGGACTGAGGATTGAGGGTTGATGATTGAGGATTGAGGGTAGAGGATTGAGGATTGAGGATTGAGTATTGAGGATTGAAGATTGAGTATTGAGGATTGAAGATTGAGGATTGAGGATTGAGGATTGAGTATTGAGGATAGAAGATTGAGGATTGGGGACTGAGGATTGAAGAATGAGGATTGAGGATTGAGGATTGAGGATTGAGGATTGAGGATTGAAGATTCAGTATTGAGGATTGAAGATTGAGAATTGAGGGTTGAGGATTGAGGATTGAAGATTAAGGATTGGGTATTGAGGATTGAAGAATGGGGATTGAGGATTGAGGATTGAGGATTGAGGATGAGGGCTGAGGGTTGAGGATTGAGGTTTGAGGACTGAGGACTGAGGATTGAGTATTGAAAATTGAGGGTTGAGGATTGAGGATTGAAGATTGAGGATTGAGTATTGAGGATTGGAGAATGAGGATAGAGGATGGGGGATTGAGGATTGAGGATTGAAGATTGAGGATTGAGGATTGAGGATTGAGGATTGAATATTGAGTATTGAGGATTGAAGATTGAGGATTGAGTATTGAGGTTTGAGGATTGAGGATTGAGGATTGAGGACTGAGGATTGAGGATTGAGGATTGAGCATTGAGCATTGAAGATTGAGGTCTGGGGATTGAGGATTGAAGATTGAGGATTGAAGATTGAGTATTGAGGATTCAAGGTTGAGGATTGAGGATTGAGGGTTGAGGATTGAGTATTGAGTATAGAAGATTGAGGATTGGGGACTGAGGATTGAAGAATGAGGATTGAGGATTGAGGATTGAGGTTTGAGGATTGAGGATTGAGTGTTGAGGGTTGAGGTTTGAGTATAGAATCCTGAGAATTCAGGATATTCGATTGAGTATTGAGAATTGAGGATTGATGGTTGAGTATTGAGGATTGAGGGTTGAAGATTGAGGATTGAGTATTGAAGATTGAGGATTAATGATTGAGGATAGATGATTGAGGATTGAGGATTGAGGATTGAAGATTGAGTATTGACGATTCAAGGTTGAGGATTGAGGATTGAGGGTTGAGGATTGAGTATTGAGTATAGAAGATTGAGGATTGGGGCCTGAGGATTGAAGAATGAGGATTGAGGATTGAGTATTGAGGATTGAAGATTGAGGATTGAGTATGGAGGATTGAAGATTGAGGACTGGGTGTTGATGGTTGAGTGATGAGAATTGATGTTTGTGGATTGAGATTTGAAGATTGAAGAATGGGGATTGAGTACTGAAAACTGTGAATTGAGGATATTCTATTGAGGATTGAGGATTGACAATTGATTTTTGAGGACTGAGGGCAGAAAATTGAGGATTCAGTATTGAGGATTCGGGATTGAGGTTTGAGGACTGAGGATTGAGGGTTGATGATTGAGGATTGAGGGTAGAGGATTGAGGATTGAGGATTGAGTATTGAGGATTGAAGATTGAGTATTGAGGATTGAAGATTGAGGATTGAGGATTGAGCATTGAGGTTTGAGGATTGAAGATTGCGGATTGGGGATTGAGGACTGACGATTGAGGATTGAGGACTGAGGATTGAGGATTGAGGATTGAGGATTGAAGATTGAAGATTGAGGACTGAGTGTTGAGGGTTGAGTGATGAGAATTGATGTTTGTGGATGGAGATTTGAAGATTAAAGAATGGGGATTGAGTATTGAAAACTGTGAATTGAGGATATTCTATTGAGGATTGAGAATTGACCATTGATTGCTGAGGTCTGAGGGCTGAAGATTGAGGATTCAGGATTCAGGGTTCGGGATTGAGGTTGGAGGACTCAGGATTGAGGGTTGAGGATTGAGGATTGAGGATTGCCGCTTGAGGATTGAGGATTGAGGATGGAGGATTGAAGAGAGAGGACAGAGTGTTGAGGATTGAGTGTTGAGAATTGATGTTTGAGGATTGAGATTTGATTACTGAATATTGTGGATTGAGTATAGAACCATCAGAATTCAGGGTATTCTATTGAGTATTGAGAATTGAGGATTGATGGTTGAGTATTGAGAATTGATGGCTGAGGGTTGTGTGTTGAATATTGACTATTGAGGATTGAGGATTGAGGATTGAGGATTGAGGATTGAGGATTGAAGACTGAGTATTGATGATTGAAGTTTGAGTATTGAGGATTGAGGTTTGAGGAGTGAGGACGAGGACTGACGGATGAGGATTGAGGTTTGAGGATTGAGGATTGAGGATTGAGGATTGAGGGTTGAGTATTGAAGATTGAGTGTTGATGACTGAGGATTAAGGATTGAGGATTGAGGATTGAGGATTCAGGATTGATGTTTGAGGACTGAGGATTGTGGATTGGGGATTGAGGATTGAGGATTGAGGATTGAGGATTGGAGATTGAGGATTGAGGATGAGGATTGAGGATTGAGGATTTAGGATTGAGGATTGAGGATTGAGTTTTGAAGATTCAGTATTGAGGATTGAAGATTCACAATTGAGGATTGAGTATTGAACATTGAGTACTGAGTGTTGAGGGTTGAGTGATGAGAATTGATGTTTGTGGATTGAGATTTGAAGATTGAAGAATGGGGATTGAGTATTGAAAACTTTGAATTGAGGATATTCTATTGAGGATTGAGGATTGACAATTGATTGTTGATGACTGAGGGCTGGAGATTGAGGATTCAGGATTGAGGATTCGGGATTGAGGTTTGTGGACTGAGGATTGAGGATTGAGGATTGAGGATTGAGGATTGATAATTGGAGAATTGAGGATTGAGGATTGAGGGTTGTGGAGTGAGGACGAGGACCGAGCGTTGAGTATTGATGTTTGAGGATTGAGGATTGAAGACTCAGTATTGATGATTGAAGTTTGAGTATTGAGGATTGAGGTTTGAGGAGTGAGGACGAGGACTGACGGATGAGGACGAGGACTGACGGATGAGGATTGAGGTTTGAGGATTGAGGATTGAGGATTGAGGCCTGAGGATTGAGGATTGAGGTTTGAGGAATGAGGATTGAGGGTTGAGGATTGAGGATTGAGGATTGAGGATTGAGGATTGCGTATGGAAGATTGAGTGTTGATGACTGAGGATTGAGGATTGAGGATTGAGGATTGAGGATTCAGGATTGATGTTTGAGGACTGAGGATTGTGGATTGGGGATTGAGGATTGAGGATTGAGGATTGAGGATTGAGGATTGGAGATTGAGGATTGAGGATGTGGATTGAGGATTGAGGATTTAGGATTGAGGATTGAGGATTGAGTTTTGAAGATTCAGTTTTGAGGATTGAAGATTCAGAATTGAGGATTGAGTATTGAACATTGAGTACTGATTGTTGAGGGTTGAGTGATGAGAATTGATGTTTGTGGATTGAGATTTGAAGATTGAAGAATGGGGATTGAGTATTGAAAACTTTGAATTGAGGATATTCTATTGAGGATTGAGGATTGACAATTGATTGTTGATGACTGAGGGCTGAAGATTGAGGATTCAGGATTGAGGATTCGGGATTGAGGTTTGTGGACTGAGGATTGAGGATTGAGGATTGAGGATTGAGGATTGAGGATTGATTATTGGAGAATTGAGGATTGAGGATTGAGGGTTGTGGAGTGAGGACGAGGACTGAGCGTTGAGTATTGATGTTTGGGGACTGAGGCTTGAAGACTCAGTATTGATGATTGAAGTTTGAGTATTGAGGATTGAGTGTTGATGATTGAGGATTGAGCATTGACGCTTGAGGATTGAGGGTTGAGGATTGAGTATTGAAGATTGAGGATTGGGGATTGAGGATTGACGATTGAGGATTGAGTATTGAGGACTGACGGTTGAGGATTGAGGTTTGAGGGTTGAGGATTGAGGATTGAGGATTGAGGATTGAGGATTGAGGATTGAGGATGAGGACTGAGGGTTGAGGATTGAGGTTTGAGGAATGAGGATTGATAGTTGAGGACCGAGTGTTGAGGATTGATGTTTGAGGATTGATATTTGATTATTGAATATTGTGGATTGTGTATTGAACCATGAGAATTCAGGATATTCTATTGAGTATTGAGAATTGAGGATTGATGACGAGTATTGAGGATTGATGGTTGAGGGCTGAGTGTTGAATATTGATGATTGAGGATTGAGCATTGAGGATTGAGGATTGAGGATTGAAGATTGAGTATTGATGATCGAAGATGGGAGGAAGAAGAATTGAGGGTTGAGGGTTGAGGACAAGTACCGACGGTTGAGGATAGAGGTTTGAGGATTGTGGATTGAGGATTGAGCATGAGGGCTGAGGGTTGAGGGTTGAGGTTTGAGTATGGAATCCTGAGAATTCAGGATATTCTATTGAGTATAGAGAATTGAGGATTGATGTTTGAGGACTGAGGACTGAGGATTGAGGATTGAGAATTGAGGATAGAGGATTGAGGATTGAAGATTGAGGATTGGGTATTGAGGATTGAAGAATGAGGATTGAGGATTGAGGATTGAGGATTGAGGATTGAAGATTGAGGATTGAGAATTGAGGATTGAGGATTGAGGAATGAGCATTGAAGATTGAGTATTGAAGATTGAAGGTTGAGGATAGTGAATTGAGGATTGAGGATTGAGGATTGAATATTGAGGATTGCGGACTGAGTATTGAGGATTGAGTGTTGAGAATTGATGTTTGAGGATTGAGATTTGATTATTGAATTTTTTGGGTTGAGTATTGAACCATGAGAATTCAGGATATTCTATTGAGTATTGAGAATTGAGGATTGATGGTTGAGTATTGAGGATTGATGGTTGAGGGTTGTGTGTTGAATATTGAGGATTGAGGATTGAAGATTGAGGATTGAGGATAGAAGGTTGAGGATTGAAGATTGAGGATTGAGGATTGAGGATTGAAGACTGAGGACTGAGTGTTGATGGTAGAGTGCTGAGAATTGATGTTTTAGGATTGAGATTTGATTATTGAATATTGTGGATTGGGTATTGGACCACGAGAATTCAGGATATTCTATTGAGTATTGAGAATTGAGGATTGATGGTTGAGTATTGAGGATTGAGGATTGAGGATTGAGGATTGAATATTGAAGATTGAGGATTGGGGATTGAGGATTGACGATTGAGGATTGAGTAGTGAGGATTGAGAATTGAGGATTGAGGATTGAGGATTGAGTATTGAGGATTGAAGATTGAGGATTGAGTATGGAGGATTGAAGATTGAGGACTGGGTGTTGATGGTTGAGTGATGAGAATTGATGTTTGTGGATTGAGATTTGAAGATTGAAGAGTGGGGATTGAGTACTGAAAACTGTGAATTGAGGATATTCTATTGAGGATTGAGGATTGACAATTGATTTTTGAGGACTGAGGGCAGAAAATTGAGGATTCAGTATTGAGGATTCGGGATTGAGGTTTGAGGACTGAGGATTGAGGGTTGATGATTGAGGATTGAGGGTAGAGGATTGAGGATTGAGGATTGAGTATTGAGGATTGAAGATTGAGTATTGAGGATTGAAGATTGAGGATTGAGGATTGAGCATTGAGGTTTGAGGATTGAAGATTGCGGATTGGGGATTGAGGACTGACGATTGAGGATTGAGGACTGAGGATTGAGGATTGAGGATTGAGGATTGAAGATTGAAGATTGAGGACTGAGTGTTGAGGGTTGAGTGATGAGAATTGATGTTTGTGGATGGAGATTTGAAGATTAAAGAATGGGGATTGAGTATTGAAAACTGTGAATTGAGGATATTCTATTGAGGATTGAGAATTGACCATTGATTGCTGAGGTCTGAGGGCTGAAGATTGAGGATTCAGGATTCAGGGTTCGGGATTGAGGTTGGAGGACTCAGGATTGAGGGTTGAGGATTGAGGATTGAGGATTGCCGCTTGAGGATTGAGGATTGAGGATGGAGGATTGAAGAGAGAGGACAGAGTGTTGAGGATTGAGTGTTGAGAATTGATGTTTGAGGATTGAGATTTGATTACTGAATATTGTGGATTGAGTATAGAACCATCAGAATTCAGGGTATTCTATTGAGTATTGAGAATTGAGGATTGATGGTTGAGTATTGAGAATTGATGGCTGAGGGTTGTGTGTTGAATATTGACTATTGAGGATTGAGGATTGAGGATTGAGGATTGAGGATTGAGGATTGAAGACTGAGTATTGATGATTGAAGTTTGAGTATTGAGGATTGAGGTTTGAGGAGTGAGGACGAGGACTGACGGATGAGGATTGAGGTTTGAGGATTGAGGATTGAGGATTGAGGATTGAGGGTTGAGTATTGAAGATTGAGTGTTGATGACTGAGGATTAAGGATTCAGGATTGAGGATTGAGGATTCAGGATTGATGTTTGAGGACTGAGGATTGTGGATTGGGGATTGAGGATTGAGGATTGAGGATTGAGGATTGGAGATTGAGGATTGAGGATGAGGATTGAGGATTGAGGATTTAGGATTGAGGATTGAGGATTGAGTTTTGAAGATTCAGTATTGAGGATTGAAGATTCACAATTGAGGATTGAGTATTGAACATTGAGTACTGAGTGTTGAGGGTTGAGTGATGAGAATTGATGTTTGTGGATTGAGATTTGAAGATTGAAGAATGGGGATTGAGTATTGAAAACTTTGAATTGAGGATATTCTATTGAGGATTGAGGATTGACAATTGATTGTTGATGACTGAGGGCTGGAGATTGAGGATTCAGGATTGAGGATTCGGGATTGAGGTTTGTGGACTGAGGATTGAGGATTGAGGATTGAGGATTGAGGATTGATAATTGGAGAATTGAGGATTGAGGATTGAGGGTTGTGGAGTGAGGACGAGGACCGAGCGTTGAGTATTGATGTTTGAGGATTGAGGATTGAAGACTCAGTATTGATGATTGAAGTTTGAGTATTGAGGATTGAGGTTTGAGGAGTGAGGACGAGGACTGACGGATGAGGACGAGGACTGACGGATGAGGATTGAGGTTTGAGGATTGAGGATTGAGGATTGAGGCCTGAGGATTGAGGATTGAGGTTTGAGGAATGAGGATTGAGGGTTGAGGATTGAGGATTGAGGATTGAGGATTGAGGATTGCGTATGGAAGATTGAGTGTTGATGACTGAGGATTGAGGATTGAGGATTGAGGATTGAGGATTCAGGATTGATGTTTGAGGACTGAGGATTGTGGATTGGGGATTGAGGATTGAGGATTGAGGATTGAGGATTGAGGATTGGAGATTGAGGATTGAGGATGTGGATTGAGGATTGAGGATTTAGGATTGAGGATTGAGGATTGAGTTTTGAAGATTCAGTGTTGAGGATTGAAGATTCAGAATTGAGGATTGAGTATTGAACATTGAGTACTGATTGTTGAGGGTTGAGTGATGAGAATTGATGTTTGTGGATTGAGATTTGAAGATTGAAGAATGGGGATTGAGTATTGAAAACTTTGAATTGAGGATATTCTATTGAGGATTGAGGATTGACAATTGATTGTTGATGACTGAGGGCTGAAGATTGAGGATTCAGGATTGAGGATTCGGGATTGAGGTTTGTGGACTGAGGATTGAGGATTGAGGATTGAGGATTGAGGATTGAGGATTGATTATTGGAGAATTGAGGATTGAGGATTGAGGGTTGTGGAGTGAGGACGAGGACTGAGCGTTGAGTATTGATGTTTGGGGATTGAGGCTTGAAGACTCAGTATTGATGATTGAAGTTTGAGTATTGAGGATTGAGTGTTGATGATTGAGGATTGAGCATTGACGCTTGAGGATTGAGGGTTGAGGATTGAGTATTGAAGATTGAGGATTGGGGATTGAGGATTGACGATTGAGGATTGAGTATTGAGGACTGACGGTTGAGGATTGAGGTTTGAGGGTTGAGGATTGAGGATTGAGGATTGAGGATTGAGGATTGAGGATTGAGGATGAGGACTGAGGGTTGAGGATTGAGGTTTGAGGAATGAGGATTGATAGTTGAGGACCGAGTGTTGAGGATTGATGTTTGAGGATTGATATTTGATTATTGAATATTGTGGATTGTGTATTGAACCATGAGAATTCAGGATATTCTATTGAGTATTGAGAATTGAGGATTGATGACGAGTATTGAGGATTGATGGTTGAGGGCTGAGTGTTGAATATTGATGATTGAGGATTGAGCATTGAGGATTGAGGATTGAGGATTGAAGATTGAGTATTGATGATCGAAGATGGGAGGAAGAAGAATTGAGGGTTGAGGGTTGAGGACAAGTACCGACGGTTGAGGATTGAGGTTTGAGGATTGTGGATTGAGGATTGAGCATGAGGGCTGAGGGTTGAGGGTTGAGGTTTGAGTATAGAATCCTGAGAATTCAGGATATTCTATTGAGTATAGAGAATTGAGGATTGATGGTTGAGTATTGAGGATTGAGTGTTGATGATTGAGGATTGAGCATTGACGCTTGAGGATTGAGGGTTGAGGATTGAGTATTGAAGATTGAGGATTGGGGATTGAGGATTGACGATTGAGGATTGAGTATTGAGGACTGACGGTTGAGGATTGAGGTTTGAGGGTTGAGGATTGAGGATTGAGGATTGAGGATTGAGGATTGAGGATTGAAGATTGAGGATTGAAGATTCGGGATTGAGGTTTGAGGACTGAGGATTGAGTGTTGATGATTGAGGATTGAGTATTGACGCTTGAGGATTGAGGGTTGAGGATGGAGGATTGAAGAGAGAGGACTGAGTGTTGAGGATTGAGTGTTGAGGATTGATGTTTGAGGATTGAGATTTGATTATTGAATATTGTGGATTGAGTACTGAACCATGAGGATTCAGGATATTCTATTGAGTATTGAGAATTGAGGATTGATGATGAGTATTGACGATTGATGGTTGAGGGTTGAGTGTTGAATATTGAGGATTGAGGATTGAGCATTGAGGATTGAGGATTGAGGATTGAAGATTGAGTATTGAGGATTGAGGGTTGAGGATTGAGGATTGAGTATTGAAGATTGAGGATTAATGACTGAGGATAGATGATTGAGGATTGAGGATTGAGGATTGAAGATTGAGTATTGAGGATTCAAGGTTGAGGATTGAGGATTGAGGGTTGAGGATTGAGTATTGAGTATAGAAGATTGAGGATTGGGAACTGAGGATTGAAGAATGAGGATTGTGGATTGAGTATTGAGGATTGAGGATTGAGGATTGAAGATTCAGTATTGAGTATTGAGGATTGAGGATTGAGGATTGAGTATTGAGGATAGAAGATTGAGGATTGAGGATTGAGGATTGAGGATTGAGGATTGGGAATTGAGGATTGAAGGATGAGGATTGAGGATTGAGGATTGAGGATTGAGGATTGAAGATTGAGTATCGAGGATTGAAGGTTGACGATTGAGGATTGAGAATTGAGGATTGAGGATTGAGGAATGAGCATTGAAGATTGAGTATTGAGGATTGAAGATTGAGTATTGTGGATTGAGGATTGAGGATTGAGGATTGAATATTGAGGATTGGGGACTGAGTGTTGAGGGTTGAGTGATGAGAATTGATGTTTGTGGATAGAGATTTGAAGATTGCAGATTGAGTATTGAGTTATGAAAACTGTGAATTGATGATATTCTATTGAGGATTGAGGACTGAGAACTGATTGTAGAGGACTGAGGGCTGAAGATTGAGGATTCAGGATTGAGGATTCCGGATTGAGGTTCGAGGACTGAGGATTGAGGGTTGAGGATTGAGGATTGAGGATTGACGCTTGAGGATTGAGGATTGAGGATTGAGGATTGAAGAGAGAGGACTGAGTATTGAGGATTGAGTGTTGAGTATTGATGTTTGAGGATTGAGATTTGATTATTGAATTTTGTGGATTGAGTATTGAACCATGAGAATTCAGGATATTCTATTGAGTATTGAGAATTGAGGATTGATGGTTGAGTATTTAGGATTGATTGTTGAGGGTTGTGTGTTGAATATTGAGGATTGAGGATTGAGGATTGAGTATTGAAGATTGAGGATTAATGACTGAGGATAGATGATTGAGGATTGAGGATTGAGTATTGAAGATTGAGTGTTGATGACTGAGGATTGAGGATTGAGGATTGAGGATTGAGGATTGAGGATTGAGGATTGAAGATTGAGTATTGAGTATTCAAGATTGAGGATTGAGGATTGAGGATTGAGGATGGAGGATGAGGGCTGAGGGTTGAGGATTGAGGATTGACAATTGAATCCTGAGAATTGAGGATATCTTATTGAGTATTGAGAATTGAGGATTGATGGTTGAGTATTGAGGACTGAGGATTGAGGAATGAAGATTGAGTATTGAGGATTCAGAATTGAGGTTTGAGGACTGAGGATCGAGGATTGAAGGTTGAGTATTGATGACTGAATATTGAGGATTGAGGATTGAGGATTGAGGATTGAGGTTGAGGTCTGAATGATGAGGATTGAGGTTTGAGGACTGAGGACTGAGGATTGAGGATTGAGGATTGAGGATTGAGGGTTGAGGTTTGAGGACGAGGACTGACGGTTGAGGATTGAGGATTGAGGGTTGAGGATTGAGGGTTGAGGATTGAGGATGGAGGATTGAAGATTGAGGATTGGGGACTGAGGATTGAAGATTGAGGATTGAGGATTGAGGATGGAGGATTGAGGATTGAGGATTGAGGATTGAAGATTCAGTATTGAGGATTGAAGGTTGAAGATTCAGTATTGAGGATTGAAGATTGAGAATTGAAGATTGAGGATTGAGGATTGAGGATTGAAGATTGAGTATTGAGGATAGATGACTGACGATTGAGGATTGAGGATTGAGGATTGAGGTTTGACGATTGAGGACTGAGTATTGAGGATTGAAAATTGAGGATTGAGGATTGAGGATTGAGGGTTGAGGATTGAGGATTGAAGATTGAGGATTGGGGACGGAGTGTTGAGTGTTGAGTGATGAGAATTGATGTTTGTGGATAGTGATTTGAAGATTGCAGATTGAGTACTGAGTATTGAAGACTTTGAATTGATGATATTCTATTGAGGATTGAGGATTGACAACTGATTGTTGAGGACTGAGGTCTGAAGGTTGAGGATTCAGGATTGAGGATTCAGGATTTATGTTTGAGGGCTGAGGATTGAGGATTGAAGATTCAGTATTGAGGATTGAAGATTAAGAATTGAGGATTGAGGATTGAGGATTGAGGATTGAGGATTGAGTATTGAGGATAGAAGATTGAGGATTGGGGACTGAGGATTGAAGAATGAGGATTGAGGATTGAGGATTGAGGATTGAGGATTGAGGATTGAAGATTCAGTATTGAGGATTGAAGATTGAGAATTGAGGGTTGAGGATTGAGGATTGAAGATTAAGGATTGGGTATTGAGGATTGAAGAATGGGGATTGAGGATTGAGGATTGAGGATTGAGGATGAGGGCTGAGGGTTGAGGATTGAGGTTTGAGGACTGAGGACTGAGGATTGAGTATTGAAAATTGAGGGTTGAGGATTGAGGATTGAAGATTGAGGATTGAGTATTGAGGATTGGAGAATGAGGATAGAGGATGGGGGATTGAGGATTGAGGATTGAAGATTGAGGATTGAGGATTGAGGATTGAGGATTGAATATTGAGTATTGAGGATTGAAGATTGAGGATTGAGTATTGAGGTTTGAGGATTGAGGATTGAGGATTGAGGACTGAGGATTGAGGATTGAGGATTGAGCATTGAGCATTGAAGATTGAGGTCTGGGGATTGAGGATTGAAGATTGAGGATTAAGGATTGAGGATTGAGGGTTGAGTGTTGAGGATTGAAGATTGAGGATTGGGTATTGCGGATTGAACATTGAGGATTAATGATTGAGGATAGATGATTGAGGATTGAGGATTGAGGATTGAAGATTGAGTATTGAGGATTCAAGGTTGAGGATTGAGGATTGAGGGTTGAGGATTGAGTATTGAGTATAGAAGATTGAGGATTGGGGACTGAGGATTGAAGAATGAGGATTGAGGATTGAGGATTGAGGTTTGAGGATTGAGGATTGAGTGTTGAGGGTTGAGGTTTGAGTATAGAATCCTGAGAATTCAGGATATTCGATTGAGTATTGAGAATTGAGGATTGATGGTTGAGTATTGAGGATTGAGGGTTGAAGATTGAGGATTGAGTATTGAAGATTGAGGATTAATGATTGAGGATAGATGATTGAGGATTGAGGATTGAGGATTGAAGATTGAGTATTGACGATTCAAGGTTGAGGATTGAGGATTGAGGGTTGAGGATTGAGTATTGAGTATAGAAGATTGAGGATTGGGGCCTGAGGATTGAAGAATGAGGATTGAGGATTGAGTATTGAGGATTGAAGATTGAGGATTGAGTATGGAGGATTGAAGATTGAGGACTGGGTGTTGATGGTTGAGTGATGAGAATTGATGTTTGTGGATTGAGATTTGAAGATTGAAGAATGGGGATTGAGTACTGAAAACTGTGAATTGAGGATATTCTATTGAGGATTGAGGATTGACAATTGATTTTTGAGGACTGAGGGCAGAAAATTGAGGATTCAGTATTGAGGATTCGGGATTGAGGTTTGAGGACTGAGGATTGAGGGTTGATGATTGAGGATTGAGGGTAGAGGATTGAGGATTGAGGATTGAGTATTGAGGATTGAAGATTGAGTATTGAGGATTGAAGATTGAGGATTGAGGATTGAGCATTGAGGTTTGAGGATTGAAGATTGCGGATTGGGGATTGAGGACTGACGATTGAGGATTGAGGACTGAGGATTGAGGATTGAGGATTGAGGATTGAAGATTGAAGATTGAGGACTGAGTGTTGAGGGTTGAGTGATGAGAATTGATGTTTGTGGATGGAGATTTGAAGATTAAAGAATGGGGATTGAGTATTGAAAACTGTGAATTGAGGATATTCTATTGAGGATTGAGAATTGACCATTGATTGCTGAGGTCTGAGGGCTGAAGATTGAGGATTCAGGATTCAGGGTTCGGGATTGAGGTTGGAGGACTCAGGATTGAGGGTTGAGGATTGAGGATTGAGGATTGCCGCTTGAGGATTGAGGATTGAGGATGGAGGATTGAAGAGAGAGGACAGAGTGTTGAGGATTGAGTGTTGAGAATTGATGTTTGAGGATTGAGATTTGATTACTGAATATTGTGGATTGAGTATAGAACCATCAGAATTCAGGGTATTCTATTGAGTATTGAGAATTGAGGATTGATGGTTGAGTATTGAGAATTGATGGCTGAGGGTTGTGTGTTGAATATTGACTATTGAGGATTGAGGATTGAGGATTGAGGATTGAGGATTGAGGATTGAAGACTGAGTATTGATGATTGAAGTTTGAGTATTGAGGATTGAGGTTTGAGGAGTGAGGACGAGGACTGACGGATGAGGATTGAGGTTTGAGGATTGAGGATTGAGGATTGAGGATTGAGGGTTGAGTATTGAAGATTGAGTGTTGATGACTGAGGATTAAGGATTGAGGATTGAGGATTGAGGATTCAGGATTGATGTTTGAGGACTGAGGATTGTGGATTGGGGATTGAGGATTGAGGATTGAGGATTGAGGATTGGAGATTGAGGATTGAGGATGAGGATTGAGGATTGAGGATTTAGGATTGAGGATTGAGGATTGAGTTTTGAAGATTCAGTATTGAGGATTGAAGATTCACAATTGAGGATTGAGTATTGAACATTGAGTACTGAGTGTTGAGGGTTGAGTGATGAGAATTGATGTTTGTGGATTGAGATTTGAAGATTGAAGAATGGGGATTGAGTATTGAAAACTTTGAATTGAGGATATTCTATTGAGGATTGAGGATTGACAATTGATTGTTGATGACTGAGGGCTGGAGATTGAGGATTCAGGATTGAGGATTCGGGATTGAGGTTTGTGGACTGAGGATTGAGGATTGAGGATTGAGGATTGAGGATTGATAATTGGAGAATTGAGGATTGAGGATTGAGGGTTGTGGAGTGAGGACGAGGACCGAGCGTTGAGTATTGATGTTTGAGGATTGAGGATTGAAGACTCAGTATTGATGATTGAAGTTTGAGTATTGAGGATTGAGGTTTGAGGAGTGAGGACGAGGACTGACGGATGAGGACGAGGACTGACGGATGAGGATTGAGGTTTGAGGATTGAGGATTGAGGATTGAGGCCTGAGGATTGAGGATTGAGGTTTGAGGAATGAGGATTGAGGGTTGAGGATTGAGGATTGAGGATTGAGGATTGAGGATTGCGTATGGAAGATTGAGTGTTGATGACTGAGGATTGAGGATTGAGGATTGAGGATTGAGGATTCAGGATTGATGTTTGAGGACTGAGGATTGTGGATTGGGGATTGAGGATTGAGGATTGAGGATTGAGGATTGAGGATTGGAGATTGAGGATTGAGGATGTGGATTGAGGATTGAGGATTTAGGATTGAGGATTGAGGATTGAGTTTTGAAGATTCAGTGTTGAGGATTGAAGATTCAGAATTGAGGATTGAGTATTGAACATTGAGTACTGATTGTTGAGGGTTGAGTGATGAGAATTGATGTTTGTGGATTGAGATTTGAAGATTGAAGAATGGGGATTGAGTATTGAAAACTTTGAATTGAGGATATTCTATTGAGGATTGAGGATTGACAATTGATTGTTGATGACTGAGGGCTGAAGATTGAGGATTCAGGATTGAGGATTCGGGATTGAGGTTTGTGGACTGAGGATTGAGGATTGAGGATTGAGGATTGATTATTGGAGAATTGAGGATTGAGGATTGAGGGTTGTGGAGTGAGGACGAGGACTGAGCGTTGAGTATTGATGTTTGGGGACTGAGGCTTGAAGACTCAGTATTGATGATTGAAGTTTGAGTATTGAGGATTGAGTGTTGATGATTGAGGATTGAGCATTGACGCTTGAGGATTGAGGGTTGAGAATTGAGTATTGAAGATTGAGGATTGGGGATTGAGGATTGACGATTGAGGATTGAGTATTGAGGACTGACGGTTGAGGATTGAGGTTTGAGGGTTGAGGATTGAGGATTGAGGATTGAGGATTGAGGATTGAGGATTGAGGATGAGGACTGAGGGTTGAGGATTGAGGTTTGAGGAATGAGGATTGATAGTTGAGGACCGAGTGTTGAGGATTGATGTTTGAGGATTGATATTTGATTATTGAATATTGTGGATTGTGTATTGAACCATGAGAATTCAGGATATTCTATTGAGTATTGAGAATTGAGGATTGATGACGAGTATTGAGGATTGATGGTTGAGGGCTGAGTGTTGAATATTGATGATTGAGGATTGAGCATTGAGGATTGAGGATTGAGGATTGAAGATTGAGTATTGATGATCGAAGATGGGAGGAAGAAGAATTGAGGGTTGAGGGTTGAGGACAAGTACCGACGGTTGAGGATTGAGGTTTGAGGATTGTGGATTGAGGATTGAGCATGAGGGCTGAGGGTTGAGGGTTGAGGTTTGAGTATGGAATCCTGAGAATTCAGGATATTCTATTGAGTATAGAGAATTGAGGATTGATGGTTGAGTATTGAGGATTGAGTGTTGATGATTGAGGATTGAGCATTGACGCTTGAGGATTGAGGGTTGAGGATTGAGTATTGAAGATTGAGGATTGGGGATTGAGGATTGACGATTGAGGATTGAGTATTGAGGACTGACGGTTGAGGATTGAGGTTTGAGGGTTGAGGATTGAGGATTGAGGATTGAGGATTGAGGATTGAGGATTGAAGATTGAGGATTGAAGATTCGGGATTGAGGTTTGAGGACTGAGGATCGAGGATTAAAGATTGAGTATTGAGGACTGAATATTGAGGATTGAGGGTTGAGGATTGAGGATTGAGGTTGAGGTCTGAAGGTTGAGGATTGAGGTTTGAGGACTGAGGACTGAGGATTGAGGATTGAGGATTGAGGATTGAGGGTTGAGGTTTGAGGACGAGGACTGACGGTTGAGGATTGAGGTTTGAGGGTTGAGGATTGAGGATTGAGGATTGAGGATTGAGGATTGAGGATTGAAGATTGAGGATTGAAGATTCGGGATTGAGGTTTGAGGACTGAGGATTGAGTGTTGATGATTGAGGATTGAGTATTGACGCTTGAGGATTGAGGGTTGAGGATGGAGGATTGAAGAGAGAGGACTGAGTGTTGAGGATTGAGTGTTGAGGATTGATGTTTGAGGATTGAGATTTGATTATTGAATATTGTGGATTGAGTACTGAACCATGAGAATTCAGGATATTCTATTGAGTATTGAGAATTGAGGATTGATGATGAGTATTGAGGATTGATGGTTGAGGGTTGAGTGTTGAATATTGAGGATTGAGGATTGAGCATTGAAGATTGAGGATTGAGGATTGAAGATTGAGTATTGAGGATTGAGGGTTGAGGATTGAGGATTGAGTATTGAAGATTGAGGATTAATGACTGATGATAGATGATTGAGGATTGAGGATTGAGGATTGAAGATTGAGTATTGAGGATTCAAGGTTGAGGATTGAGGATTGAGGGTTGAGGATTGAGTATTGAGTATAGAAGATTGAGGATTGGGGACTGAGGATTGAAGAATGAGGATTGAGGATTGAGTATTGAGGATTGAGGATTGAGGATTGAAGATTCAGTATTGAGTATTGAGGATTGAGGATTGAGGATTGAGTATTGAGGATAGAAGATTGAGGATTGAGGATTGAGGATTGAGGATTGAGGATTGGGAATTGAGGATTGAAGGATGAGGATTGAGGATTGAGGATTGAGGATTGAGGATTGAAGATTGAGTATCGAGGATTGAAGGTTGACGATTGAGGATTGAGAATTGAGGATTGAGGATTGAGGAATGAGCATTGAAGATTGAGTATTGAGGATTGAAGATTGAGTATTGTGGATTGAGGATTGAGGATTGAGGATTGAATATTGAGGATTGTGGACTGAGTGTTGAGGGTTGAGTGATGAGAATTGATGTTTGTGGATAGAGATTTGAAGATTGCAGATTGAGTATTGAGTAATGAAAACTGTGAATTGATGATATTCTATTGAGGATTGAGGACTGAGAACTGATTGTAGAGGACTGAGGGCTGAAGATTGAGGATTCAGGATTGAGGATTCCGGATTGAGGTTCGAGGACTGAGGATTGAGGGTTGAGGATTGAGGATTGAGGATTGACGCTTGAGGATTGAGGATTGAGGATTGAGGATTGAAGAGAGAGGACTGAGTATTGAGGATTGAGTGTTGAGAATTGATGTTTGAGGATTGAGATTTGATTATTGAATTTTGTGGATTGAGTATTGAACCATGAGAATTCAGGATATTCTATTGAGTATTGAGAATTGAGGATTGATGGTTGAGTATTTAGGATTGATTGTTGAGGGTTGTGTGTTGAATATTGAGGATTGAGGATTGAGGATTGAGGATTGAGTATTGAAGATTGAGGATTAATGACTGAGGATAGATGATTGAGGATAGAGGATTGAGTATTGAAGATTGAGTGTTGATGACTGAGGATTGAGGATTGAGGATTGAGGATTGAGGATTGAGGATTGAGGATTGAAGATTGAGTATTGAGGATTCAAGATTGAGGATTGAGGATTGAGGATTGAGGATGGAGGATGAGGGCTGAGGGTTGAGGATTGAGGATTGACAATTGAATCCTGAGAATTGAGGATATCTTATTGAGTATTGAGAATTGAGGATTGATGGTTGAGTATTGAGGACTGAGGATTGAGGATTGAAGATTGAGTATTGAGGATTCAGAATTGAGGTTTGAGGACTGAGGATCGAGGATTGAAGATTGAGTATTGATGACTGAATATTGAGGATTGAGGATTGAGGATTGAGGATTGAGGTTGAGGTCTGAATGATGAGGATTGAGGTTTGAGGACTGAGGACTGAGGATTGAGGATTGAGGATTGAGGATTGAGGGTTGAGGTTTGAGGACGAGGACTGACGGTTGAGGATTGAGGATTGAGGGTTGAGGATTGAGGATTGAGGATTGAGGATTGAGGATTGAAGATTGAGGATTGGGGACTGAGGATTGAAGATTGAGGATTGAGGATTGAGGATGGAGGATTGAGAATTGAGGATTGAGGATTGAAGATTCAGTATTGAGGATTGAAGGTTGAAGATTCAGTATTGAGGATTGAAGATTGAGAATTGAAGATTGAGGATTGGGGATTGAGGATTGAAGATTGAGTATTGAGGATAGATGACTGACGATTGAGGATTGAGGATTGAGGATTCAGGTTTGACGATTGAGGACTGAGTATTGAGGATTGAAAATTGAGGATTGAGGATTGAGGATTGAGGGTTGAGGATTGAGGATTGAAGATTGAGGATTGGGGACGGAGTGTTGAGGGTTGAGTGATGAGAATTGATGTTTGTGGATAGTGATTTGAAGATTGCAGATTGAGTACTGAGTATTGAAGACTTTGAATTGATGATATTCTATTGAGGATTGAGGATTGACAACTGATTGTTGAGGACTGAGGGCTGAAGGTTGAGGATTCAGGATTGAGGATTCAGGATTTATGTTTGAGGGCTGAGGATTGAGGATTGAGGATTCAGTACTGAGGATTGAAGATTAAGAATTGAGGATTGAGGATTGAGGATTGAGGATTGAGGATTGAGTATTGAGGATAGAAGATTGAGGATTGGGGACTGAGGATTGAAGAATGAGGATTGAGGATTAAGGATTGAGGATTGAGGATTGAGGATTGAAGATTCAGTATTGAGGATTGAAGATTGAGAATTGAGGGTTGAGGATTGAGGATTGAAGATTAAGGATTGGGTATTGAGGATTGAAGAATGAGGATTGAGGATTGAGGATTGAGGATTGAGGATGAGGGCTGAGGGTTGAGGATTGAGGTTTGAGGACTGAGGACTGAGGATTGAGTATTGAAAATTGAGGGTTGAGGATTGAGGATTGAAGATTGAGGATTGGGTATTGAGGATTGGAGAATGAGGATTGAGGATGGGGGATTGAGGATTGAGGATTGAAGATTGAGGATTGAGGATTGAGGATTGAGGATTGAATATTGAGTATTGAGGATTGAAGATTGAGGATTGAGTATTGAGGTTTGAGGATTGAGGATTGAGGATTGAGGACTGAGGATTGAGGATTGAGGATTGAGCATTGAGCATTGAAGATTGAGGTCTGGGGATTGAGGATTGAAGATTGAGGATTAAGGATTGAGGATTGGGGATTGAGGATCTAGGATTGCATATTGATTATTGAGGATTGAAGATTGAGGATTGAGGATTGAGGATTGAGGATTGAGGATTGACGATTGAGGATTGAGTATTGAGGATTGAGAATTGAGGATTGAGGATTGAAGATTGAGTATTGAGGATTGAAGATTGAGGATTGAGGATAGAGAATTGAAGATTGAGGACTGAGCGTTGAGGGTTGAGTGATGAGAACTGATGTGTGTGGAATGAGATTTGAATATTGAAGAATGGGGATTGAGTATTGAAAACTGTGAATTGAGGATATTCTATTGAGGATTGATGATTGACACTTGATTTTTGAGGACTGTGGGCAGAAGATTGACGATTCAGGATTGAGGATTCGGGATTGAGGCCTGAGGACCGAGGATTGAGGGTTGAGGATTGAGGATTGAGCATTGACGCTTGAGGATTGAGGATTGAGGATGGAGGATCGAAGAGAGAGGACCGAGTGTTGAGGACCGAGTGTTGAGGATTGATTTCTGAGGATTGATATTTGATTATTGAATATTGTGGATTGAGTATTGAACCATGAGAATTCAGGATATTCTATTGAGTATTGAGAATTGAGGATTGATGGTTGAGTATTTAGGATTGATTGTTGAGGGTTGTGTGTTGAATATTGAGGATTGAGGATTGAGGATTGAGGATTGAGTATTGAAGATTGAGGATTAATGACTGAGGATAGATGATTGAGGATTGAGGATTGAGTATTGAAGATTGAGTGTTGATGACTGAGGATTGAGGATTGAGGATTGAGGATTGAGGGTTGAGGATGGAGGATTGAAGAGAGAGGACTGAGTGTTGAGGATTGAGTGTTGAGGATTGATGTTTGAGTATTGAAATTTGATTATTGAATATTGTGGATTGGGTATTGAACCACGTGAATTCAGGATATTCTATTGAGTATTGAGAATTGAGGATTTACGGTTGAGTATTGAGGATTGAGGATTGAGGATTGAGGATAGAGTATTGAAGATTGAGGATTGGGGATTGAGGATTGACGATTGAGGATTGAGTATTGAGGATTGAAGATTGAGGATTGGGGACTGAGGATTGAAGATTGAGGATTGAGGATTGAGGATGGAGGATTGAGGATTGAGGATTGAGGATTGAAGATTCAGTATTGAGGATTGAAGATTGAAGATTAAGTATTGAGAATTGAAGATTGAGTATTGATGATTGAGGATTGAGGATTGAGGATTGAAGGTTGATTATTGAGGATTGATGACTGACGATTGAGGATTGAGGATTGAGGATTGAGGATTGAAGATTGAAGACTGAGTATTGAGGATTGAAAATTGAGGATTGAGGATTGAGGATTGAGGGTTGAGTGTTGAGGATTGAAGATTGAGGATTGGGTATTGCGGATTGAACATTGAGGATTAATGATTGAGGATAGATGATTGAGGATTGAGGATTGAGGATTGAAGATTGAGTATTGAGGATTCAAGGTTGAGGATTGAGGATTGAGGGTTGAGGATTGAGTATTGAGTATAGAAGATTGAGGATTGGGGACTGAGGATTGAAGAATGAGGATTGAGGATTGAGGATTGAGGTTTGAGGATTGAGGATTGAGTGTTGAGGGTTGAGGTTTGAGTATAGAATCCTGAGAATTCAGGATATTCTATTGAGTATTGAGAATTGAGGATTGATGGTTGAGTATTGAGGATTGAGGGTTGAAGATTGAGGATTGAGTATTGAAGATTGAGGATTAATGATTGAGGATAGATGATTGAGGATTGAGGATTGAGGATTGAAGATTGAGTATTGACGATTCAAGGTTGAGGATTGAGGATTGAGGGTTGAGGATTGAGTATTGAGTATAGAAGATTGAGGATTGGGGCCTGAGGATTGAAGAATGAGGATTGAGGATTGAGGATTGAGGATTGAGGATTGAGGATTGAAGATTCAGTATTGAGGATTGAAGATTGAGAATTGAGGGTTGAGTATTGAGGATTGAAGATTAAGGATTGGGTATTGAGGATTGAAGAATGAGGATTGAGGATTGAGGATTGAGGATTGAGGATGAGGGCTGAGGGTTGAGGATTGAGGTTTGAGGACTGAGGACTGAGGATTGAGTATTGAAAATTGAGGGTTGAGGATTGAGGATTGAAGATTGAGGATTGGGTATTGAGGATTGGAGAATGAGGACTGAGGATGGGGGATTGAGGATTGAGGATTGAAGATTGAGGATTGAGGATTGAGGATTGAGGATTGAATATTGAGTATTGAGGATTGAAGGTTGAGGATTGAGTATTGAGGTTTGAGGATTGAGGATTGAGGATTGAGGACTGAGGATTGAGGATTGAGGATTGAGCATTGAGCATTGAAGATTGAGGTCTGGGGATTGAGGATTGAAGATTGGGGATTAAGGATTGAGGATTGGGGATTGAGGATCTAGGATTGCACATTGATTATTGAGGATTGAAGATTGAGGATTGAGGATTGAGGATTGAGGATTGAGGATTGACGATTGAGGATTGAGTATTGAGGATTGAGAATTGAGGATTGAGGATTGAAGATTGAGTATTGAGGATTGAAGATTGAGGATTGAGGATTGAGAATTGAAGATTGAGGACTGAGCGTTGAGGGTTGAGTGATGAGAACTGATGTGTGTGGAATGAGATTTGAATATTGAAGAATTGGGATTAAGTATTGAAAACTGTGAATTGAGGATATTCTATTGAGGATTGATGATTGACAATTGATTTTTGAGGACTGTGGGCAGAAGATTGACGATTCAGGATTGAGGATTCGGGATTGAGGTCTGAGGACCGAGGATTGAGGTTTGAGGATTGAGGATTGAGCATTGACGCTTGAGGATTGAGGATTGAGGATGGAGGATTGAAGAGAGAGGACCGAGTGTTGAGGACCGAGTGTTGAGGATTGATGTTTGAGGATTGATATTTGATTTTTGAATATTGTGGATTGAGTATTGAACCATGAGAATTCAGGATATTCTATTGAGTATTGAGAATTGAGGATTGATGACGAGTATTGAGGATTGATGGTTGAGGGCTGAGTGTTGAATATTGATGATTGAGGATTGTGCATTGAGGATTGAGGATTGAGGATTGAAGATTGAGTATTGATGATCGAAGATGGGAGGAAGAAGAATTGAGGGTTGAGGGTTGAGGACAAGTACCGACGGTTGAGGATTGAGGTTTGAGGATTGTGGATTGAGGATTGAGCATGAGGGCTGAGGGTTGAGGGTTGAGGTTTGAGTATAGAATCCTGAGAATTCAGGATATTCTATTGAGTATAGAGAATTGAGGATTGATGGTTGAGTATTGAGGATTGAGTGTTGATGATTGAGGATTGAGCATTGACGCTTGAGGATTGAGGGTTGAGGATGGAGGATTGAAGAGAGAGGACTGAGTGTTGAGGATTGAGTGTTGAGAATTGATGTTTGAGGATTGAAATTTGATTATTGAATATTGTGGATTGGGTATTGAACCACGTGAATTCAGGATATTCTATTGAGTATTGAGAATTGAGGATTGACGGTTGAGTATTGAGGATTGAGGATTGAGGATTGAGGATTGAGTATTGAAGATTGAGGACTGGGGATTGAGGATTGACGATTGAGGATTGAGTATTGAGGATTGAAGATTGAGGATTGGGGACTGAGGATTGAAGATTGAGGATTGAGGATTGAGGATGGAGGATTGAGGATTGAGGATTGAGGATTGAAGATTCAGTATTGAGGATTGAAGATTGAAGATTAAGTATTGAGGATTGAAGATTGAGAATTGAAGATTGAGGATTGAGGATTGAGGATTGAAGGTTGAGTATTGAGGATTGATGACTGACGATTGAGGATTGAGGATTGAGGATTGAGGATTGAGGTTGAGGTCTGAAGGTTAGGGATTGAGGTTTGAGGACTGAGGACTGAGGATTGAGTATTGAAAATTGAGGGTTGAGGATTGAGGATTGAAGATTGAGGATTGGGTATTGAGGATTGGAGAATGAGGATTGAGGATGGGGGATTGAGGATTGAGGATTGAAGATTGAGGATTGAGGATTGAGGATTGAGGATTGAATATTGAGTATTGAGGATTGAAGATTGAGTATTGAGGATTGATGACTGACGATTGAGGATTGAGGATTGAGGATTGAGGATTGAAGACTGAGTATTGAGGATTGAAAATTGAGGATTGAGGATTGAGGATTGAAGACTGAGTATTGAGGATTGAAAATTGAGGATTGAGGATTGAGGATTGAGGATTGAGGGTTGAGGATTGAGGACGAGGACTGACGGTTGAGGATTGAGGATTGAGGGTTGAGGATTGAGGATTGAGGATTGAGGATTGAGGATTGAAGATTGAGGATTGGGGACTGAGGATTGAAGATTGAGGATTGAGGATTGAGGATGGAGGATTGAGGATTGAGGATTGAGGATTGAAGATTCAGTATTGAGGATTGAAGGTTGAAGATTCAGTATTGAGGATAGAAGATTGAGAATTGAAGATTGAGGATTGGGGATTGAGGATTGAAGATTGAGTATTGAGGATAGATGACTGACGATTGAGGATTGAGGATTGAGGATTCAGGTTTGGCGATTGAGGACTGAGTATTGAGGACTGAAAATTGAGGATTGAGGATTGAGGATTGAGGGTTGAGGATTGAGGATTGAAGATTGAGGATTGGGGACGGAGTGTTGAGGGTTGAGTGATGAGAATTGATGTTTGTGGATAGTGATTTGAAGATTGCAGATTGTGTACTGAGTATTGAAGACTTTGAATTGATGATATTCTATTGAGGATTGAGGATTGACAACTGATTGTTGAGGACTGAGGGCTGAAGGTTGAGGATTCAGGATTGAGGATTCAGGATTTTTGTTTGAGGGCTGAGGATTGAGGATTGAGGATTCAGTACTGAGGATTGAAGATTAAGAATTGAGGATTGAGGATTGAGGATTGAGGATTGAGGTTTGAGTATTGAGGATAGAAGATTGAGGATTGGGGACTGAGGATTGAAGAATGAGGATTGAGGATTAAGGATTGAGGATTGAGGATTGAGGATTGAAGATTCAGTATTGAGGATTGAAGATTGAGAATTGAGGGTTGAGGATTGAGGATTGAAGATTAAGGATTGGGTATTGAGGATTGAAGAATGAGGATTGAGGATTGAGGATTGAGGATTGAGGACTGAGGACTGAGGATTGAGTATTGAAAATTGAGGGTTGAGGATTGAGGATTGAAGATTGAGGATTGGGTATTGAGGATTGGAGAATGAGGATTGAGGATGGGGGATTGAGGATTGAGGATTGAAGATTGAGGATTGAGGATTGAGGATTGAGGATTGAATATTGAGTATTGAGGATTGAAGATTGAGGATTGAGTATTGAGGTTTGAGGATTGAGGATTGAGGATTGAGGACTGAGGATTGAGGATTGAGGATTGAGCATTGAGCATTGAAGATTGAGGTCTGGGGATTGAGGATTGAAGATTGAGGATTGAGGATTGAGGATTGAGGATTGACGATTGAGGATTGAGTATTGAGGATTGAGAATTGAGGATTGAGGATTGAAGATTGAGTATTGAGGATTGAAGATTGAGGATTGAGGATAGAGAATTCAAGATTGAGGACTGAGCGTTGAGGGTTGAGTGATGAGAACTGATGTGTGTGGAATGCGATTTGAATATTGAAGAATGGGGATTGAGTATTGAAAACTGTGAATTGAGGATATTCTATTGAGGATTGATGATTGACAATTGATTTTTGAGGACTGTGGGCAGAAGATTGACGATTCAGGATTGAGGATTCGGGATTGAGGCCTGAGGACCGAGGATTGAGGGTTGAGGATTGAGGATTGAGCATTGACGCTTGAGGATTGAGGATTGAGGATGGAGGATCGAAGAGAGAGGACCGAGTGTTGAGGACCGAGTGTTGAGTATTGATGTTTGAGGATTGATATTTGATTATTGACTATTGTGGATTGAGTATTGAACCATGAGAATTCAGGATATTCTATTGAGTATTGAGAATTGAGGATTGATGACGAGTATTGAGGATTGATGGTTGAGGGCTGAGTGTTGAATATTGATGATTGAGGATTGAGCATTGAGGATTGAGGATTGAGGATTGAAGATTGAATATTGATGATCGAAGATGGGAGGAAGAAGAATTGAGGGTTGAGGGTTGAGGACAAGTACCGACGGTTGAGGATTGAGGTTTGAGGGTTGAGGATTGAGGATTGAGGATTGAGGATTGAGGATTGAAGATTGAGGATTGGGGACTGAGGATTGAAGATTGAGGATTGAGGATTGAGGATGGAGGATTGAGGATTGAGGATTGAGGATTGAAGATTCAGTATTGAGGATTGAAGGTTGAAGATTCAGTATTGAGGATTGAAGATTGAGAATTGAAGATTGAGGATTGAGGATTGAGGATTGAAGATTGAGTATTGAGGATAGATGACTGACGATTGAGGATTGAGGATTGAGGATTGAGGTTTCACGATTGAGGACTGAGTATTGAGGATTGAAAATTGAGGATTGAGGATTGAGGATTGAGGGTTGAGGATTGAGGATTGAAGATTGAGGATTGGGGACGGAGTGTTGAGGGTTGAGTGATGAGAATTGATGTTTGTGGATAGTGATTTGAAGATTGCAGATTGAGTACTGAGTATTGAAGACTTTGAATTGATGATATTCTATTGAGGATTGAGGATTGACAACTGATTGTTGAGGACTGAGGGCTGAAGGTTGAGGATTCAGGATTGAGGATTCAGGATTTATGTTTGAGGGCTGAGGATTGAGGATTGAAGATTAAGGATTGAGTATTGAGGATTGAGGATTGAGGATTGAGGATTGAGTATTGAGGATAGAAGATTGAGGATTGGGGACTGAGGATTGAAGAATGAGGATTGAGGATTGAGGATTGAGGATTGAGGATTGAGGATTGAAGATTCAGTATTGAGGATTGAAGATTGAGAATTGAGGGTTGAGTATTGAGGATTGAAGATTAAGGATTGGGTATTGAGGATTGAAGAATGAGGATTGAGGATTGAGGATTGAGGATTGAGGATGAGGGCTGAGGGTTGAGGATTGAGGTTTGAGGACTGAGGACTGAGGATTGAGTATTGAAAATTGAGGGTTGAGGATTGAGGATTGAAGATTGAGGATTGGGTATTGAGGATTGGAGAATGAGGATTGAGGATGGGGGATTGAGGATTGAGGATTGAAGATTGAGGATTGAGGATTGATGATTGAGGATTGAATATTGAGTATTGAGGATTGAAGATTGAGGATTGAGTATTGAGGTTTGAGGATTGAGGATTGAGGATTGAGGACTGAGGATTGAGGATTGAGGATTGAGCATTGAGCATTGAAGATTGAGGTCTGGGGATTGAGGATTGAAGATTGAGGATTAAGGTTTGAGGATTGGGGATTGAGGATCTAGGATTGCATATTGATTATTGAGGATTGAAGATTGAGGATTGAGGATTGAGGATTGAGGATTGAGGATTGACGATTGAGGATTGAGTATTGAGGATTGAGAATTGAGGATTGAGGATTGAAGCTTGAGTATTGAGGATTGAAGATTGAGGATTGAGGATTGAGAATTGAAGATTGAGGACTGAGCGTTGAGGGTTGAGTGATGAGAACTGATGTGTGTGGAATGAGATTTGAATATTGAAGAATTGGGATTGAGTATTGAAAACTGTGAATTGAGGATATTCTATTGAGGATTGATGATTGACAATTGATTTTTGAGGACTGTGGGCAGAAGATTGACGATTCAGGATTGAGGATTCGGGATTGAGGTCTGAGGACCGAGGATTGAGGTTTGAGGATTGAGGATTGAGCATTGACGCTTGAGGATTGAGGATTGAGGATGGAGGATTGAAGAGAGAGGACCGAGTGTTGAGGACCGAGTGTTGAGGATTGATGTTTGAGGATTGATATTTGATTACTGAATATTGTGGATTGAGTATTGAACCATGAGAATTCAGGATATTCTATTGAGTATTGAGAATTGAGGATTGATGACGAGTATTGAGGATTGATGGTTGAGGGCTGAGTGTTGAATATTGATGATTGAGGATTGTGCATTGAGGATTGAGGATTGAGGATTGAAGATTGAGTATTGATGACCGAAGATGGGAGGAAGAAGAATTGAGGGTTGAGGGTTGAGGACAAGTACCGACGGTTGAGGATTGAGGTTTGAGGATTGTGGATTGAGGATTGAGCATGAGGGCTGAGAGTTGAGGGTTGAGGTTTGAGTATAGAATCCTGAGAATTCAGGATATTCTATTGAGTATAGAGAATTGAGGATTGATGGTTGAGTATTGAGGATTGAGTGTTGATGATTGAGGATTGAGCATTGACGCTTGAGGATTGAGGGTTGAGGATGGAGGATTGAAGAGAGAGGACTGAGTGTTGAGGATTGAGTGTTGAGAATTGATGTTTGAGGATTGAAATTTGATTATTGAATATTGTGGATTGGGTATTGAACCACGTGAATTCAGGATATTCTATTGAGTATTGAGAATTGAGGATTGACGGTTGAGTATTGAGGATTGAGGATTGAGGATTGAGGATTGAGTATTGAAGATTGAGGACTGGGGATTGAGGATTGACGATTGAGGATTGAGTATTGAGGATTGAAGATTGAGGATTGGGGACTGAGGATTGAAGATTGAGGATTGAGGATTGAGGATGGAGGATTGAGGATTGAGGATTGAGGATTGAAGATTCAGTATTGAGGATTGAAGATTGAAGATTAAGTATTGAGGATTGAAGATTGAGAATTGAAGATTGAGGATTGAGGATTGAGGATTGAAGGTTGAGTATTGAGGATTGATGACTGACGATTGAGGATTGAGGATTGAGGATTGAGGATTGAGGTTGAGGTCTGAAGGTTGAGGATTGAGGTTTGAGGACTGAGGACTGAGGATTGAGTATTGAAAATTGAGGGTTGAGGATTGAGGATTGAAGATTGAGGATTGGGTATTGAGGATTGGAGAATGAGGATTGAGGATGGGGGATTGAGGATTGAGGATTGAAGATTGAGGATTGAGGATTGAGGATTGAGGATTGAATATTGAGTATTGAGGATTGAAGATTGAGTATTGAGGATTGATGACTGACGATTGAGGATTGAGGATTGAGGATTGAGGATTGAAGACTGAGTATTGAGGATTGAAAATTGAGGATTGAGGATTGAGGATTGAAGACTGAGTATTGAGGATTGAAAATTGAGGATTGAGGATTGAGGATTGAGGATTGAGGGTTGAGGATTGAGGACGAGGACTGACGGTTGAGGATTGAGGATTGAGGGTTGAGGATTGAGGATTGAGGATTGAGGATTGAGGATTGAGGATTGAAGATTCAGTATTGAGGATTGAAGGTTGAAGATTCAGTATTGAGGATAGAAGATTGAGAATTGAAGATTGAGGATTGGGGATTGAGGATTGAAGATTGAGTATTGAGGATAGATGACTGACGATTGAGGATTGAGGATTGAGGATCCAGGTTTGGCGATTGAGGACTGAGTATTGAGGACTGAAAATTGAGGATTGAGGATTGAGGATTGAGGGTTGAGGATTGAGGATTGAAGATTGAGGATTGGGGACGGAGTGTTGAGGGTTGAGTGATGAGAATTGATGTTTGTGGATAGTGATTTGAAGATTGCAGATTGTGTACTGAGTATTGAAGACTTTGAATTGATGATATTCTATTGAGGATTGAGGATTGACAACTGATTGTTGAGGACTGAGGGCTGAAGGTTGAGGATTCAGGATTGAGGATTCAGGATTTATGTTTGAGGGCTGAGGATTGAGGATTGAGGATTCAGTACTGAGGATTGAAGATTAAGAATTGAGGATTGAGGATTGAGGATTGAGGATTGAGGATTGAGTATTGAGGATAGAAGATTGAGGATTGGGGACTGAGGATTGAAGAATGAGGATTGAGGATTAAGGATTGAGGATTGAGGATTGAGGATTGAAGATTCAGTATTGAGGATTGAAGATTGAGAATTGAGGGTTGAGGATTGAGGATTGAAGATTAAGGATTGGGTATTGAGGATTGAAGAATGAGGATTGAGGATTGAGGATTGAGGATTGAGGATGAGGGCTGAGGGTTGAGGATTGAGGTTTGAGGACTGAGGACTGAGGATTGAGTATTGAAAATTGAGGGTTGAGGATTGAGGATTGAAGATTGAGGATTGGGTATTGAGGATTGGAGAATGAGGATTGAGGATGGGGGATTGAGGATTGAGGATTGAAGATTGAGGATTGAGGATTGATGATTGAGGATTGAATATTGAGTATTGAGGATTGAAGATTGAGGATTGAGTATTGAGGTTTGAGGATTGAGGATTGAGGATTGAGGACTGAGGATTGAGGATTGAGGATTGAGCATTGAGCATTGAAGATTGAGGTCTGGGGATTGAGGATTGAAGATTGAGGATTAAGGTTTGAGGATTGGGGATTGAGGATCTAGGATTGCATATTGATTATTGAGGATTGAAGATTGAGGATTGAGGATTGAGGATTGAGGATTGAGGATTGACGATTGAGGATTGAGTATTGAGGATTGAGAATTGAGGATTGAGGATTGAAGCTTGAGTATTGAGGATTGAAGATTGAGGATTGAGGATTGAGAATTGAAGATTGAGGACTGAGCGTTGAGGGTTGAGTGATGAGAACTGATGTGTGTGGAATGAGATTTGAATATTGAAGAATTGGGATTGAGTATTGAAAACTGTGAATTGAGGATATTCTATTGAGGATTGATGATTGACAATTGATTTTTGAGGACTGTGGGCAGAAGATTGACGATTCAGGATTGAGGATTCGGGATTGAGGTCTGAGGACCGAGGATTGAGGTTTGAGGATTGAGGATTGAGCATTGACGCTTGAGGATTGAGGATTGAGGATGGAGGATTGAAGAGAGAGGACCGAGTGTTGAGGACCGAGTGTTGAGGATTGATGTTTGAGGATTGATATTTGATTACTGAATATTGTGGATTGAGTATTGAACCATGAGAATTCAGGATATTCTATTGAGTATTGAGAATTGAGGATTGATGACGAGTATTGAGGATTGATGGTTGAGGGCTGAGTGTTGAATATTGATGATTGAGGATTGTGCATTGAGGATTGAGGATTGAGGATTGAAGATTGAGTATTGATGACCGAAGATGGGAGGAAGAAGAATTGAGGGTTGAGGGTTGAGGACAAGTACCGACGGTTGAGGATTGAGGTTTGAGGATTGTGGATTGAGGATTGAGCATGAGGGCTGAGAGTTGAGGGTTGAGGTTTGAGTATAGAATCCTGAGAATTCAGGATATTCTATTGAGTATAGAGAATTGAGGATTGATGGTTGAGTATTGAGGATTGAGTGTTGATGATTGAGGATTGAGCATTGACGCTTGAGGATTGAGGGTTGAGGATGGAGGATTGAAGAGAGAGGACTGAGTGTTGAGGATTGAGTGTTGAGAATTGATGTTTGAGGATTGAAATTTGATTATTGAATATTGTGGATTGGGTATTGAACCACGTGAATTCAGGATATTCTATTGAGTATTGAGAATTGAGGATTGACGGTTGAGTATTGAGGATTGAGGATTGAGGATTGAGGATTGAGTATTGAAGATTGAGGACTGGGGATTGAGGATTGACGATTGAGGATTGAGTATTGAGGATTGAAGATTGAGGATTGGGGACTGAGGATTGAAGATTGAGGATTGAGGATTGAGGATGGAGGATTGAGGATTGAGGATTGAGGATTGAAGATTCAGTATTGAGGATTGAAGATTGAAGATTAAGTATTGAGGATTGAAGATTGAGAATTGAAGATTGAGGATTGAGGATTGAGGATTGAAGGTTGAGTATTGAGGATTGATGACTGACGATTGAGGATTGAGGATTGAGGATTGAGGATTGAGGTTGAGGTCTGAAGGTTGAGGATTGAGGTTTGAGGACTGAGGACTGAGGATTGAGTATTGAAAATTGAGGGTTGAGGATTGAGGATTGAAGATTGAGGATTGGGTATTGAGGATTGGAGAATGAGGATTGAGGATGGGGGATTGAGGATTGAGGATTGAAGATTGAGGATTGAGGATTGAGGATTGAGGATTGAATATTGAGTATTGAGGATTGAAGATTGAGTACTGAGGATTGATGACTGACGATTGAGGATTGAGGATTGAGGATTGAGGATTGAAGACTGAGTATTGAGGATTGAAAATTGAGGATTGAGGATTGAGGATTGAAGACTGAGTATTGAGGATTGAAAATTGAGGATTGAGGATTGAGGATTGAGGATTGAGGGTTGAGGATTGAGGACGAGGACTGACGGTTGAGGATTGAGGATTGAGGGTTGAGGATTGAGGATTGAGGATTGAGGATTGAGGATTGAGGATTGAAGATTCAGTATTGAGGATTGAAGGTTGAAGATTCAGTATTGAGGATAGAAGATTGAGAATTGAAGATTGAGGATTGGGGATTGAGGATTGAAGATTGAGTATTGAGGATAGATGACTGACGATTGAGGATTGAGGATTGAGGATCCAGGTTTGGCGATTGAGGACTGAGTATTGAGGACTGAAAATTGAGGATTGAGGATTGAGGATTGAGGGTTGAGGATTGAGGATTGAAGATTGAGGATTGGGGACGGAGTGTTGAGGGTTGAGTGATGAGAATTGATGTTTGTGGATAGTGATTTGAAGATTGCAGATTGTGTACTGAGTATTGAAGACTTTGAATTGATGATATTCTATTGAGGATTGAGGATTGACAACTGATTGTTGAGGACTGAGGGCTGAAGGTTGAGGATTCAGGATTGAGGATTCAGGATTTATGTTTGAGGGCTGAGGATTGAGGATTGAGGATTCAGTACTGAGGATTGAAGATTAAGAATTGAGGATTGAGGATTGAGGATTGAGGATTGAGGATTGAGTATTGAGGATAGAAGATTGAGGATTGGGGACTGAGGATTGAAGAATGAGGATTGAGGATTAAGGATTGAGGATTGAGGATTGAGGATTGAAGATTCAGTATTGAGGATTGAAGATTGAGAATTGAGGGTTGAGGATTGAGGATTGAAGATTAAGGATTGGGTATTGAGGATTGAAGAATGAGGATTGAGGATTGAGGATTGAGGATTGAGGATGAGGGCTGAGGGTTGAGGATTGAGGTTTGAGGACTGAGGACTGAGGATTGAGTATTGAAAATTGAGGGTTGAGGATTGAGGATTGAAGATTGAGGATTGGGTATTGAGGATTGGAGAATGAGGGTTGAGTGATGAGAATTGATGTTTGTGGATAGTGATTTGAAGATTGCAGATTGTGTACTGAGTATTGAAGACTTTGAATTGATGATATTCTATTGAGGATTGAGGATTGACAACTGATTGTTGAGGACTGAGGGCTGAAGGTTGAGGATTCAGGATTGAGGATTCAGGATTTATGTTTGAGGGCTGAGGATTGAGGATTGAGGATTCAGTACTGAGGATTGAAGATTAAGAATTGAGGATTGAGGATTGAGGATTGAGGATTGAGGATTGAGTATTGAGGATAGAAGATTGAGGATTGGGGACTGAGGATTGAAGAATGAGGATTGAGGATTAAGGATTGAGGATTGAGGATTGAGGATTGAAGATTCAGTATTGAGGATTGAAGATTGAGAATTGAGGGTTGAGGATTGAGGATTGAAGATTAAGGATTGGGTATTGAGGATTGAAGAATGAGGATTGAAGATTGAGGATTGAGGATTGAGGATGAGGGCTGAGGGTTGAGGATTGAGGTTTGAGGACTGAGGACTGAGGATTGAGTATTGAAAATTGAGGGTTGAGGATTGAGGATTGAAGATTGAGGATTGGGTATTGAGGATTGGAGAATGAGGATTGAGGATGGGGGATTGAGGATTGAGGATTGAAGATTGAGGATTGAGGATTGATGATTGAGGATTGAATATTGAGTATTGAGGATTGAAGATTGAGGATTGAGTATTGAGGTTTGAGGATTGAGGATTGAGGATTGAGGACTGAGGATTGAGGATTGAGGATTGAGCATTGAGCATTGAAGATTGAGGTCTGGGGATTGAGGATTGAAGATTGAGGATTAAGGTTTGAGGATTGGGGATTGAGGATTGAAGATTGAGTATTGATGATCGAAGATGGGAGGAAGAAGAATTGAGGGTTGAGGGTTGAGGACAAGTACCGACGGTTGAGGATTGAGGTTTGAGGGTTGAGGATTGAGGATTGAGGATTGAGGATTGAGGATTGAAGATTGAGGATTGGGGACTGAGGATTGAAGATTGAGGATTGAGGATTGAGGATGGAGGATTGAGGATTGAGGATTGAGGATTGAAGATTCAGTATTGAGGATTGAAGGTTGAAGATTCAGTATTGAGGATTGAAGATTGAGAATTGAAGATTGAGGATTGAGGATTGAGGATTGAAGATTGAGTATTGAGGATAGATGACTGACGATTGAGGATTGAGGATTGAGGATTGAGGTTTCACGATTGAGGACTGAGTATTGAGGATTGAAAATTGAGGATTGAGGATTGAGGATTGAGGGTTGAGGATTGAGGATTGAAGATTGAGGATTGGGGACGGAGTGTTGAGGGTTGAGTGATGAGAATTGATGTTTGTGGATAGTGATTTGAAGATTGCAGATTGAGTACTGAGTATTGAAGACTTTGAATTGATGATATTCTATTGAGGATTGAGGATTGACAACTGATTGTTGAGGACTGAGGGCTGAAGGTTGAGGATTCAGGATTGAGGATTCAGGATTTATGTTTGAGGGCTGAGGATTGAGGATTGAAGATTAAGGATTGAGTATTGAGGATTGAGGATTGAGGATTGAGGATTGAGTATTGAGGATAGAAGATTGAGGATTGGGGACTGAGGATTGAAGAATGAGGATTGAGGATTGAGGATTGAGGATTGAGGATTGAGGATTGAAGATTCAGTATTGAGGATTGAAGATTGAGAATTGAGGGTTGAGTATTGAGGATTGAAGATTAAGGATTGGGTATTGAGGATTGAAGTTTGAGTATTGAGGATTGAGGATTGAGGATTGAGGATGAGGGCTGAGGGTTGAGGATTGAGGTTTGAGGACTGAGGACTGAGGATTGAGTATTGAAAATTGAGGGTTGAGGATTGAGGATTGAAGATTGAGGATTGGGTATTGAGGATTGGAGAATGAGGCCTGAGGATGGGGGATTGAGGATTGAGGATTGAAGATTGAGGATTGAGGATTGAGGATTGAGGATTGAATATTGAGTATTGAGGATTGAAGATTGAGGATTGAGTATTGAGGTTTGAGGATTGAGGATTGAGGATTGAGGACTGAGGATTGAGGATTGAGGATTGAGCATTGAGCATTGAAGATTGAGGTCTGGGGATTGAGGATTGAAGATTGAGGATTAAGGATTGAGGATTGGGGATTGAGGATCTAGGATTGCATATTGATTATTGAGGATTGAAGATTGAGGATTGAGGATTGAGGATTGAGGATTGAGGATTGACGATTGAGGATTGAGGATTGAGGATTGAGAATTGAGGATTGAGGATTGAAGATTGAGTATTGAGGATTGAAGATTGAGGATTGAGGATTGAGAATTGAAGATTGAGGACTGAGCGTTGAGGGTTGAGTGATGAGAACTGATGTGTGTGGAATGAGATTTGAATATTGAAGAATTGGGATTGAGTATTGAAAACTGTGAATTGAGGATATTCTATTGAGGATTGATGATTGACAATTGATTTTTGAGGACTGTGGGCAGAAGATTGACGATTCAGGATTGAGGATTCGGGATTGAGGTCTGAGGACCGAGGATTGAGGTTTGAGGATTGAGGATTGAGCATTGACGCTTGAGGATTGAGGATTGAGGATGGAGGATTGAAGAGAGAGGACCGAGTGTTGAGGACCGAGTGTTGAGGATTGATGTTTGAGGATTGATATTTGATTATTGAATATTGTGGATTGAGTATTGAACCATGAGAATTCAGGATATTCTATTGAGTATTGAGAATTGAGGATTGATGACGAGTATTGAGGATTGATGGTTGAGGGCTGAGTGTTGAATATTGATGATTGAGGATTGTGCATTGAGGATTGAGGATTGAGGATTGAAGATTGAGTATTGATGATCGAAGATGGGAGGAAGAAGAATTGAGGGTTGAGGGTTGAGGACAAGTACCGACGGTTGAGGATTGAGGTTTGAGGATTGTGGATTGAGGATTGAGCATGAGGGCTGAGGGTTGAGGGTTGAGGTTTGAGTATAGAATCCTGAGAATTCAGGATATTCTATTGAGTATAGAGAATTGAGGATTGATGGTTGAGTATTGAGGATTGAGTGTTGATGATTGAGGATTGAGCATTGACGCTTGAGGATTGAGGGTTGAGGATGGAGGATTGAAGAGAGAGGACTGAGTGTTGAGGATTGAGTGTTGAGAATTGATGTTTGAGGATTGAAATTTGATTATTGAATATTGTGGATTGGGTATTGAACCACGTGAATTCAGGATATTCTATTGAGTATTGAGAATTGAGGATTGACGGTTGAGTATTGAGGATTGAAAATAGAGGATTGAGGATTGAGGATTGAAGACTGAGTATTGAGGATTGAAAATTGAGGATTGAGGATTGAGGATTGAGGATGAAGATTCAGTATTGAGGATTGAAGATTGAGAATTGAGGGTTGAGGATTGAGGATTGAAGATTAAGGATTGGGTATTGAGGATTGAAGAATGAGGATTGAGGATTGAGGATTGAGGATTGATGATGAAGGTTGAGGGTTGAGGATTGAGGTTTGAGGACTGAGGACTGAGGATTGAGTATTGAAAATTGAGGGTTGAGGATTGAGGATTGAAGATTGAGGATTGGGTATTGAGGATTGGAGAATGAGGATTGAGGATGGGGGATTGAGGATTGAGGATTGAAGATTGAGGATTGAGGATTGAGGATTGAGGATTGAATATTGAGTATTGAGGATTGAGGATTGAGTATTGAGGATTGATGACTGACGATTGAGGATTGAGGATTGAGGATTGAGGATTGAAGACTGAGTATTGAGGATTGAAAATTGAGGATTGAGGATTGAGGATTGAAGACTGAGTATTGAGGATTGAAAATTGAGGATTGAGGATTGAGGATTGAGGATTGAGGGTTGAGGATTGAGGATTGAAGATTGAGGATTGGGGACGGAGTGTTGAGGGTTGAGTGATGAGAATTGATGTTTGTGGATAGTGATTTGAAGATTGAAGAATGGGGATTGAGTATTGAAAACTTTGAATTGAGGATATTCTATTGAGGATTTAGGATTGACAATTGATTATTGATGACTGAGGGCTGAAGATTGAGGATTCAGGATTGAGGATTCGGGATTGAGGTTTGTGGACTGAGGATTGAGGATTGAGGATTGAGGATTGAGGATTGAGAATTGGAGTATTGAGGATTGAGGATTGAGGGTTGTGGAGTGAGGACGAGGACTGAGGGTTGAGTATTGATGTTTGAGGATTGAGGATTGAAGACTCAGTATTGATGATTGAAGTTTGAGTATTGAGGATTGAGGTTTGAGGAGTGAGTACGAGGACTGACGGATGAGGATTGAGGTTTGAGGATTGAGGATTGAGGATTGAGGCCTGAGGATTGAGGATTGAGGATTGAGGATTGAGGATTGAGGATTGAAGATTGAGTATTGAGGATTCAAGGTTGAGGATTGAGGATTGATGGTTGAGGATTGAGTATTGAGTATAGAAGATTGAGGATTGGGGACTGAGGATTGAAGAATGAGGATTGAGGATTGAGGATTGAGGATTGAGGATTGAGGATTGAAGATTCAGTATTGAGTATTGAGGATTGAGGATTGAGGACTGAGTGTTGATGGCAGAGTGATGAGAATTCATGTTTGTGGATTGAGATTTGAAGATTGAAGAATGGGGATTGAGTATTGAAAACTGTGAATAGTGGATATTCTATTGAGGATTGAGGATTGGCAATTGATCATTGAGGATTGAGGGCAGATGATTGAGGATTCAGGATTGAAGATTCGGGATTGAGGTTTGAGGACTGAGGATTGAGTGTTGATGATTGAGGATTGAGTATTGACGCTTGAGGATTGAGGGTTGAGGATGGAGGATTGAAGAGAGAGGACTGAGTGTTGAGGATTGAGTGTTGAGGATTGATGTTTGAGGATTGAGATTTGATTATTGAATATTGTGGATTGAGTACTGAACCATGAGAATTCAGGATATTCTATTGAGTATTGAGAATTGAGGATTGATGATGAGTATTGAGGATTGATGGTTGAGGGTTGAGTGTTGAATATTGAGGATTGAGGATTGAGCATTGAGGATTGAGGATTGAGGATTGAAGATTGAGTATTGATGATTGAAGATGGGAGGAATGAGGATTGAGGGTTGAGGATTGAGGACGAGGACCGACGGTTGAGGACTGAGGTTTGAGGATTGTGGATTGAGGATTGAGAATGAGGGCTGCGGGTTGAGGATTGAGGTTTGAGTACAGAATCCTGAGAATTCAGGATATTCTATTGAGTATTGAGAATTGAGGATTGATGGTTGAGTATTGAGGATTGAGGGTTGAGGATTGAGGATTGAGTATTGAAGATTGAGGATTAATGACTGAGGATAGATGATTGAGGATTGGGGATTGAGGATTGAAGATTGAGTATTGAGGAGTCAAGGTTGAGGATTGAGGATTGAGGGTTGAGGATTGAGTATTGAGTATAGAAGATTGAGGATTGATGATGGAGGATTGAGGATTGAGGATTGAGGATTGAAGATTCAGTATTGAGGATTGAAGGTTGAAGATTCAGTATTGAGGATTGAAGATTGAGAATTGAAGATTGAGGATTGAGGATTGAGGATTGAAGATTGAGTATTGAGGATTGATGACTGACGATTGAGGATTGAGGATTGAGGATTGAGGATTGAAGACTGAGTATTGAGGATTGAAAATTGAGGATTGAGGATTGAGGATTGAAGGCTGAGTATTGAGGATTGAAAATTGAGGATTGAGGATTGAGGATTGAGGATTGAGGGTTGAGGATTGAGGATTGAAGATTGAGGATTGGGACGGAGCGTTGAGGGTTGAGTGATGAGAATTGATGTTTGTGGATAGTGATTTGAAGATTGAAGAATGGGGATTGAGTATTGAAAACTTTGAATTGAGGATATTCTATTGAGGATTTAGGATTGACAATTGATTATTGATGACTGAGGGCTGAAGATTGAGGATTCAGGATTGAGGATTCGGGATTGAGGTTTGTGGACTGAGGATTGAGGATTGAGGATTGAGGATTGAGGATTGAGAATTGGAGTATTGAGGATTGAGGATTGAGGGTTGTGGAGTGAGGACGAGGACTGAGGGTTGAGTATTGATGTTTGAGGATTGAGGATTGAAGACTCAGTATTGATGATTGAAGTTTGAGTATTGAGGATTGAGGATTGAGGATTGAGGATGAGGGCTGAGGGTTGAGGATTGAGGTTTGAGGACTGAGGACTGAGGATTGAGTATTGAAAATTGAGGGTTGAGGATTGAGGATTGAAGATTGAGGATTGGGTATTGAGGATTGGAGAATGAGGATTGAGGATGGGGGATTGAGGATTGAGGATTGAAGATTGAGGATTGAGGATTGACGATTGAGGATTGAGTATTGAGGCTTGAGAATTGAGGATTGAGGATTGAAGATTGAGTATTGAGGATTGAAGATTGAGGATTGAGGTTTGAGAATTGAAGATTGAGGACTGAGCGTTGAGGGTTGAGTGATGAGAACTGATGTGTGTGGAATGAGATTTGAATATTGAAGAATGGGGATTGAGTATTGAAAACTGTGAATTGAGGATATTCTATTGAGGATTGATGATTGACAATTGATTTTTGAGGACTGTGGGCAGAAGATTGACGATTCAGGATTGAGGATTCGGGATTGAGGTCTGAGGACCGAGGATTGAGGGTTGAGGATTGAGGATTGAGCATTGACGCTTGAGGATTGAGGATTGAGGATGGAGGATTGAAGAGAGAGGACCGAGTGTTGAGGACCGAGTGTTGAGGATTGATGTTTGAGGATTGATATTTGATTATTGAATATTGTGGATTGAGTATTGAACCATGAGAATTCAGGATATTCTATTGAGTATTGAGAATTGAGTATTGATGACGAGTATTGAGGATTGATGGTTGAGGGTTGAGTGTTGAATATTGATGATTGAGGATTGAGCATTGAGGATTGAGGATTGAGGATTGAAGATTGAGTATTGATGATCGAAGATGGGAGGAAGAAGAATTGAGGGTTGAGGATTGAGGACAAGTACCGACGGTTGAGGATTGAGGTTTGAGGATTGTGGATTGAGGATTGAGAGTGAGGGCTGAGGGTTGAGGGTTGAGGTTTGAGTATAGAATCCTGAGAATTCAGGATATTCTATTGAGTATTGAGAATTGAGGATTGATGGTTGAGTATTGGGGATTGAGTGTTGATGATTGAGGATTGAGCATTGACGCTTGAGGATTGAGGGTTGAGGATGGAGGATTGAAGAGAGAGGACTGAGTGTTGAGGATTGAGTGTTGAGAATTGATGTTTGAGGATTGATATTTGATTATTGAATATTGTGGATTGAGTATTGAACCATGAGAATTCAGGATATTCTATTGAGTATTGAGAATTTAGTATTGATGACGAGTATTGAGGATTGATGGTTGAGGGTTGAGTGTTGAATATTGATGATTGAGGATTGAGCATTGAGGATTGAGGATTGAGGATTGAAGATTGAGTATTGATGATCGAAGATGGGAGGAAGAAGAATTGAGGGTTGAGGATTGAGGACAAGTACCGACGGTTGAGGATTGAGGTTTGAGGATTGTGGATTGAGGATTGAGAGTGAGGGCTGAGGGTTGAGGGTTGAGGTTTGAGTATAGAATCCTGAGAATTCAGGATATTCTATTGAGTATTGAGAATTGAGGATTGATGGTTGAGTATTGGGGATTGAGTGTTGATGATTGAGGATTGAGCATTGACGCTTGAGGATTGAGGGTTGAGGATGGAGGATTGAAGAGAGAGGACTGAGTGTTGAGGATTGAGTGTTGAGAATTGATGTTTGAGGATTGAAATTTGATTATTGAATATTGTGGATTGGGTATTGAACCACGTGAATTCAGGATATTCTATTGAGTATTGAGAATTGAGGATTGACGGTTGAGTATTGAGGATTGAGGATTGATGATTGAGGATTGAGTATTGAAGATTGAGGATTGGGGATTGAGGATTGACGGTTGAGGATTGAGTATTGAGGATTGAAGATTGAGGATTGGGGACTGAGGATTGAAGATTGAGGATTGAGGATGGAGGATTGAGGATTGAGGATTGAGGATTGAAGATTCAGTATTGAGGATTGAAGATTGAAGATTAAGTATTGAGGATTGAAGATTGAGAATTGAAGATTGAGGATTGAGGATTGAGGATTGAAGGTTGAGTATTGAGGATTGATGACTGACGATTGAGGATTGAGGATTGAGGATTGAGGATTGAGGTTGAGGTCTGAAGGTTGAGGATTGAGGTTTGAGGACTGAGGGCTGAGGATTGAGGATTGAGGATTGAGGATTGAGGGTTGAGGTTTGAGGACGAGGACTGACGGTTGAGGATTGAGGTTTGAGGGTTGAGGATTGAGGATTGAGGATTGAGGATTGAGGATTGAAGATTGAGGATTGGGGACTGAGGATTGAAGATTGAGGATTGAGGATTGAGGATGGAGGATTGAGGATTGAGGATTGAGGATTGAAGATTCAGTATTGAGGATTGAAGATTGAAGATTCAGTATTGAGGATTGAAGATTGGGAATTGAAGATTGAGGATTGAGGATTGAGGATTGAGGATTGAGTATTGAGGATAGATGACTGACGATTGAGGATTGAGGATTGAGGATTGAGGAATGACGATTGAGGACTGAGTATTGAGGATTGAAAATTGAGGATTGAGGATTGAGGATTGAGGGTTGAGGATTGAGGATTGAAGATTGAGGGATGGGGACGGAGTGTTGAGTGTTGAGTGATGAGAATTGATGTTTGTGGATAGTGATTTGAAGATTGCAGATTGAGTGCTGAGTATTGAAGGCTTTGAATTGATGATATTCTATTGAGGATAGAGGATTGACAACTGATTGCTGAGGACTGAGGGCTGAAGGTTGAGGATTCAGGATTGAGGATTCAGGATTTATGTTTGAGGGCTGAGGATTGAGGATTGAAGATTCAGTATTGAGGATTGAAGATTAAGAATTGAGGATTGAGGATTGAGGATTGAGGATTGAGGATTGAGTATTGAGGATAGAAGATTGAGGATTGGGGACTGAGGATTGAAGAATGAGGATTGAGGATTGAGGATTGAGGATTGAGGATTGAGGATTGAAGATTCAGTATTGAGGATTGAAGATTCAGAATTGAGGGTTGAGGATTGAGGGTTGAAGATTAAGGATTGGGTATTGAGGATTGAAGAATGAGGATTGAGGATTGAGGATTGAGGATTGAGGATGAGGGCTGAGGGTTGAGGATTGAGGTTTGAGGACTGAGGACTGAGGATTGAGTATTGAAAATTGAGGGTTGAGGATTGAGGATTGAAGATTGAGGATTGGGTATTGAGGATTGGAGAATGAGGATTGAGGATGGGGGATTGAGGATTGAGGATTGAAGATTGAGGATTGAGGATTGAGGATAGAGGATTGAATATTGAGTATTGAGGATTGAAGATTGAGGATTGAGTATTGAGGTTTGAGGATTGAGGTTTGAGGATTAAGGACTGAGGATTGAGGATTGAGGATTGAGCATTGAGCATTGAAGATTGAGGTCTGGGGATTGAGGATTGAAGATTGAGGATTAAGGATTGAGGATTGGGGATTGAGGATCTAGGATTGCATATTGATTATTGAGGATTGAAGATTGAGGATTGAGGATTGAGGATTGATGATTGAGGATTGACGATTGAGGATTGAGTATTGAGGATTGAGAATTGAGGATTGAGGATTGAAGATTGAGTATTGAGGATTGAAGATTGAGGATTGAGGATTGAGAATTGAAGATTGAGGACTGAGCGTTGAGGGTTGAGTGATGAGAACTGATGTGTGTGGAATGAGATTTGAATATTGAAGAATGGGGATTGAGTATTGAAAACTGTGAATTGAGGATATTCTATTGAGTATTGATGATTGACAATTGATTTTTGAGGACTGTGGGCAGAAGATTGACGATTCAGGATTGAGGATTCGGGATTGAGGTCTGAGGACCGAGGATTGAGGGTTGAGGATTGAGGATTGAGCATTGACGCTTGAGGATTGAGGATTGAGGATGGAGGATTGAAGAGAGAGGACCGAGTGTTGAGGACCGAGTGTTGAGGATTGATGTTTGAGGATTGATATTTGATTATTGAATATTGTGGATTGAGTATTGAACCATGAGAATTCAGGATATTCTATTGAGTATTGAGAATTGAGGATTGATGACGAGTATTGAGGATTGAGGATTGAGGATTGAGGATTGAGTATTGAAGATTGAGGATTGGGGATTGAGGATTGACGATTGAGGATTGAGTATTGAGGATTGAAGATTGAGGATTGGGGACAGAGGATTGAAGATTGAGGATTGAGGATTGAGGATGGAGGATTGAGGATTGAGGATTGAGGATTGAAGATTCAGTATTGAGTATTGAAGGTTGAAGATTAAGTATTGAGGATTGAAGATTGAGAATTGAAGATTGAGGATTGAGGATTGAGGATTGAAGGTTGAGTATTGAGGATTGATGACTGACGATTGAGGATTGAGGATTGAGGATTGAGGATTGAGGTTGAGGTCTGAAGGTTGAGGATTGAGGTTTGAGGACTGAGGACTGAGGATTGAGGATTGAGGATTGAGGATTGAGGGTTGAGGTTTGAGGACGAGGACAGACGGTTGAGGATTGAGGTTTGAGGGTTGAGGATTGAGGATTGAGGATTGAGGATTGAGGATTGAAGATTGAGGATTGGGGACTGAGGATTGAAGATTGAGGATTGAGGATTGAGGATGGAGGATTGAGGATTGAGGATTGAGGATTGAAGATTCAGTATTGAGGATTGAAGATTGAAGATTCAGTATTGAGGATTGAAGATTGAGAATTGAAGATTGAGGATTGAGGATTGAGGATTGAAGATTGAGTATTGAGGATAGATGACTGACGATTGAGGATTGAGGATTGAGGATTGAGGATTGAGGATTGAGGATTGAGGATTGAGGATTGAAGATTCAGTATTGAGTATTGAGGATTGAGGATTGAGGACTGAGTGTTGATGGCAGAGTGATGAGAATTCATGTTTGTGGATTGGGATTTGAAGATTGAAGAATGGGGATTTAGTATTGAAAACTGTGAATTGTGGATATTCTATTGAGGATTGAGGATTGGCAATTGATTTTTGAGGATTGAGGGCAGATGATTGAGGATTCAGGATTGAAGATTCGGGATTGATGGTTGAGTATTGAGGATTGAGTGTTGATGATTGAGGATTGAGCATTGACGCTTGAGGATTGAGGGTTGAGGATGGAGGATTGAAGCGAGAGGACTGAGTGTTGAGGATTGAGTGTTGAGTATTGATGTTTGAGGATTGAAATTTGATTATTGAATATTGTGGATTGGGTATTGAACCACGTGAATTCAGGATATTCTATTGAGTATTGAGAATTGAGGATTGACGGTTGAGTATTGAGGATTGAGGATTGAGGATTGAGGATTGAGTATTGAAGATTGAGGATTGGGGATTGAGGATTGACGATTGAGGATTGAGTATTGAGGATTGAAGATTGAGGATTGAAGATTGTGAATTGAAGATTGAGGATTGAGGATTGAGGATTGAAGGTTGAGTATTGAGGATTGATGACTGACGATTGAGGATTGAGGATTGAGGATTGAGGATTGAGGTTGAGGTCTGAAGGTTGAGGATTGAGGTTTGAGGACAGAGGACTGAGGATTGAGGATTGAGGATTGAGGATTGAGTGTTGAGGATTGAGGACGAGGACTGACGGTTGAGGATTGAGGTTTGAGGGTTGAGGATTGAGGATTGAGGGTTGAGGATTGAGGATTGAAGATTGAGGATTGGGGACTGAGGATTGAAGATTGAGGATTGAGGATTGAGGATGGAGGATTGAGGATTGAGGATTGAGGATTGAAGATTGAAGATTAAGTATTGAGGATTGAAGATTGAGAATTGAAGATTGAGGATTGAGGATTGAGGATTGAAGGTTGAGTATTGAGGATTGATGACTGACGATTGAGGATTGAGGATTGAGGATTGAGGATTGAGGTTGAGGTCTGAAGGTTGAGGATTGAGGTTTGAGGACTGAGGACTGAGGATTGAGGATTGAGGATTGAGGATTGAGGGTTGAGGTTTGAGGACGAGGACTGACGGTTGAGGATTGAGGTTTGAGGGTTGAGGATTGAGGATTGAGGATTGAGGATTGAGGATTGAAGATTGAGGATTGGGGACTGAGGATTGAAGATTGAGGATTGAGGATTGAGGATGGAGGATTGAGGATTGAGGATTGAGGATTGAAGATTCAGTATTGAGGATTGAAGATTGAAGATTCAGTATTGAGGATTGAAGATTGAGAATTGAAGATTGAGGATTGAGGATTGAGGATTGAAGATTGAGTATTGATAATAGATGACTGACGATTGAGGATTGAGGATTGAGGATTGAGGATTGACGATTGAGGACTGAGTATTGAGGATTGAAAATTGAGGATTGAGGATTGAGGATTGAGGGTTGAGGATTGAGGATTGAAGATTGAGGATTGGGGACGGAGTGTTGAGGGTTGAGTGATGAGAATTGATGTTTGTGGATAGTGATTTGAAGATTGCAGATTGAGTACTGAGTATTGAAGGCTTTGAATTGATGATATTCTATTGAGGATTGAGGATTGACAACTGATCGTTGAGGACTGAGGGCTGAAGGTTGAGGATTCAGGATTGAGGATTCAGGATTTATGTTTGAGGGCTGAGGATTGAGGATTGAAGATTCAGTATTGAGGATTGAAGATTAAGAATTGAGGATTGAGGATTGAGGATAGAGGATTGAGTATTGAGGATAGAAGATTGAGGATTGTGGACTGAGGATTGAAGAATGAGGATTGAGGATCGAGGATTGAGGATTAAGTATTGAGGATTGAAGATTGAGAATTGAAGATTGAGGATTGAGGATTGAGGATTGAAGGTTGAGTATTGAGGATTGATGACTGACGATTGAGGATTGAGGATTGAGGATTGAAGACTGAGTATTGAGGATTGAAAATTGAGGATTGAGGATTGAGGATTGAGGGTTGAGTGTAGAGGATTGAAGATTGAGGATTGGGTATTGCGGATTGAACATTGAGGATTAATGATTGAGGATAGATGATTGAGGATTGAGGATTGAGGATTGAAGATTGAGTATTGAGGATTCAAGGTTGAGGATTGAGGATTGAGGGTTGAGGATTGAGTATTGAGTATAGAAGATTGAGGATTGGGGACTGAGGATTGAAGAATGAGGATTGAGGGTTGAGGATTGAGGATTGAGTGTTGAAAATTGAGGGTTGAGGATTGAGGATTGAAGATTGAGGATTGGGTATTGAGGATTGGAGAATGAGGATTGAGGATGGGGGATTGAGGATGAGGATTGAAGATTGAGGATTGAGGATTGAGGATTGAGGATTGAATATTGAGTATTGAGGATTGAAGATTGAGTATTGAGGATTGATGACTGACGATTGAGGATTGAGGATTGAGGATTGAGGATTGAAGACTGAGTATTGAGGATTGAAAATTGAGGATTGAGGATTGAGGATTGAAGACTGAGTATTGAGGATTGAAAATTGAGGATTGAGGATTGAGGATTGAGGATTGAGGGTTGAGGATTGAGGATTGAAGATTGAGGATTGGGGACGGAGTGTTGAGGGTTGAGTGATGAGAATTGATGTTTGTGGATAGTGATTTGAAGATTGAAGAATGGGGATTGAGTATTGAAAACTTTGAATTGAGGATATTCTATTGAGGATTTAGGATTGACAATTGATTATTGATGACTGAGGGCTGAAGATTGAGGATTCAGGATTGAGGATTCGGGATTGAGGTTTGTGGACTGAGGATTGAGGGTTGAGGATTGAGGATTGAGGATTGAGAATTGGAGTATTGAGGATTGAGGATTGAGGGTTGTGGAGTGAGGACGAGGACTGAGGGTTGAGTATTGATGTTTGAGGATTGAGGATTGAAGACTCAGTATGGATGATTGAAGTTTGAGTATTGAGGATTGAGGTTTGAGGAGTGAGTACGAGGACTGACGGATGAGGATTGAGGTTTGAGGATTGAGGATTGAGGATTGAGGCCTGAGGATTGAGGATTGAGGATTGAGGATTGAGGACTGAGGATTGAAGATTGAGTATTGAGGATTCAAGGTTGAGGATTGAGGATTGATGGTTGAGGATTGAGTATTGAGTATAGAAGATTGAGGATTGGGGACTGAGGATTCAAGAATGAGGATTGAGGATTGAGGATTGAGGATTGAGGATTGAGGATTGAAGATTCAGTATTGAGTATTGAGGATTGAGGATTGAGGACTGAGTGTTGATGGCAGAGTGATGAGAATTCATGTTTGTGGATTGAGATTTGAAGATTGAAGAATGGGGATTGAGTATTGAAAACTGTGAATAGTGGATATTCTATTGAGGATTGAGGATTGGCAATTAATTATTGAGGATTGAGGGCAGATGATTGAGGATTCAGGATTGAAGATTCGGGATTGAGGTTTGAGGACTGAGGATTGAGTGTTGATGATTGAGGATTGAGTATTGACGCTTGAGGATTGAGGGTTGAGGATGGAGGATTGAAGAGAGTGGACTGAGTGTTGAGGATTGAGTGTTGAGGATTGATGTTTGAGGATTGAGATTTGATTATTGAATATTGTGGATTGAGTACTGAACCATGAGAATTCAGGATATTCTATTGAGTATTGAGAATTGAGGATTGATGATGAGTATTGAGGATTGATGGTTGAGGGTTGAGTGTTGAATATTGAGGATTGAGGATTGACCAGTGAGGATTGAGGATTGAGGATTGAAGATTGAGTATTGATGATTGAAGATGGGAGGAATGAGGATTGAGGGTTGAGGATTGAGGACGAGGACCGACGGTTGAGGACTGAGGTTTGAGGATTGTGGATTGAGGATTGAGAATGAGGGCTGCGGGTTGAGGATTGAGGTTTGAGTATAGAATCCTGAGAATTCAGGATATTCTATTGAGTATTGAGAATTGAGGATTGATGGTTGAGTATTGAGGATTGAGGGTTGAGGATTGAGGATTGAGTATTGAAGATTGAGGATTAATGACTGAGGATAGATGATTGAGGATTGAGGATTGAAGATTGAGTATTGAGGAGTCAAGGTTGAGGATTGAGGATTGAGGGTTGAGGGTTGAGTATTGAGTATAGAAGATTGAGGATTGAGGATGGAGGATTGAGGATTGAGGATTGAGGATTGAAGATTCAGTGTTGAGGATTGAAGGTTGAAGATTCAGTATTGAGGATTGAAGATTGAGAATTGAAGATTGAGGATTGAGGATTGAGGATTGAAGATTGAGTATTGAGGATTGATGACTGACGATTGAGGATTGAGGATTGAGGATTGAGGATTGAAGACTGAGTATTGAGGATTGAAAATTGAGGATTGAGGATTGAGGATTGAAGACTGAGTATTGAGGATTGAAAATTGAGGATTGAGGATTGAGGATTGAGGATTGAGGGTTGAGGATTGAGGATTGAAGATTGAGGATTGGGACGGAGTGTTGAGGGTTGAGTGATGAGAATTGATGTTTGTGGATAGTGATTTGAAGACTGAAGAATGGGGATTGAGTATTGAAAACTTTGAATTGAGGATATTCTATTGAGGATTTAGGATTGACAATTGATTATTGATGACTGAGGGCTGAAGATTGAGGATTCAGGATTGAGGATTCGGGATTGAGGTTTGTGGACTGAGGATTGAGGATTGAGGATTGAGGATTGAGGATTGAGAATTGGAGTATTGAGGACTGAGGATTGAGGGTTGTGGAGTGAGGACGAGGACTGAGGGTTGAGTATTGATGTTTGAGGATTGAGGATTGAAGACTCAGTATTGATGATTGAAGTTTGAGTATTGAGGATTGAGGATTGAGGATTGAGGATGAGGGCTGAGGGTTGAGGATTGAGGTTTGAGGACTGAGGACTGAGGATTGAGTATTGAAAATTGAGGGTTGAGGATTGAGGATTGAAGATTGAGGATTGGGTATTGAGGATTGGAGAATGAGGATTGAGGACGGGGGATTGAGGATTGAGGATTGAAGATTGAGGATTGAGGATTGAGGATTGAGGATTGAATATTGAGTATTGAGGATTGAAGATTGAGGATTGAGTATTGAGGTTTGAGGATTGAGGATTGAGGATTGAGGACTGAGGATTGAGGATTGAGGATTGAGCATTGAGCATTGAAGATTGAGGTCTGGGGATTGAGGATTGAAGATTGAGGATTAAGGATTGAGGATTGGGGATTGAGGATCTAGGATTGCATATTGATTATTGAGGATTGAAGATTGAGGATTGAGGATTGAGGATTGAGGATTGAGGATTGAGGAATGAAGATTGAGTATTGAGGATTGAAGATTGAGGATTGAGGTTTGAGAATTGAAGATTGAGGACTGAGCGTTGAGGGTTGAGTGATGAGAACTGATGTGTGTGGAATGAGATTTGAATATTGAAGAATGGGGATTGAGTATTGAAAACTGTGAATTGAGGATATTCTATTGAGGATTGATGATTGACAATTAGTTTTTGAGGACTGTGGGCAGAAGATTGACGATTCAGGATTGAGGATTCGGGATTGAGGTCTGAGGACCGAGGATTGAGGGTTGAGGATTGAGGATTGAGCATTGACGCTTGAGGATTGAGGATTGAGGATGGAGGATTGCAGAGAGAGGACCGAGTGTTGAGGACCGAGTGTTGAGGATTGATGTTTGAGGATTGATATTTGATTATTGAATATTGTGGATTGAGTATTGAACCATGAGAATTCAGGATATTCTATTGAGTATTGAGAATTGAGGATTGATGGTTGAGTATTGAGGATTGAGTGTTGATGATTGAGGATTGAGCATTGACGCTTGAGGACTGAGTGTTGAGGATTGAGTGTTGAGAATTGATGTTTGAGGATTGAAATTTGATTATTGAATATTGTGGATTGGGTATTGAACCACGTGAATTCAGGATATTCTATTGAGTATTGAGAATTGAGGATTGACGGTTGAGTATTGAGGATTGAGGATTGAGGATTGAGGATTGAGTATTGAAGATTGAGGATTGGGGATTGAGGATTGACGGTTGAGGAATGAGGGTTGAGGATTGAAGATTGAGGATTGGGGACTGAGGATTGAAGATTGAGGATTGAGGATTGAGGATGGAGGATTGAGGATTGAGGATTGAGGATTGAAGATTCAGTATTGAGGATTGAAGATTGAAGATTAAGTATTGAGGATTGAAGATTGAGAATTGAAGATTGAGGATTGAGGATTGAGGATTGAAGGTTGAGTATTGAGGATTGATGACTGACGATTGAGGATTGAGGATTGAGGATTGAGGATTGAGGTTGAGGTCTGAAGGTTGAGGATTGAGGTTTGAGGACTGAGGACTGAGGATTGAGGATTGAGGATTGAGGATTGAGGGTTGAGGTTTGAAGACGAGGACTGACGGTTGAGGATTGAGGTTTGAGGGTTGAGGATTGAGGATTGAGGATTGAGGATTGAGGATTGAAGATTGAGGATTGGGGACTGAGGATTGAAGATTGAGGATTGAGGATTGAGTATGGAGGATTGAGGATTGAGGATTGAGGATTGAAGATTCAGTATTGAGGATTGAAGATTGAAGATTCAGTATTGAGGATTGAAGATTGAGAATTGAAGATTGAGGATTGAGGATTGAGGATTGAAGATTGAGTATTGAGGATAGATGACTGACGATTGAGGATTGAGGATTGAGGATTGAGGATTGACGATTGAGGACTGAGTATTGAGGATTGAAAATTGAGGATTGAGGATTGAGGGTTGAGGATTGAGGATTGAAGATTGAGGATTGGGGACGGAGTGTTGAGTGTTGAGTGATGAGAATTGATGTTTGTGGATAGTGATTTGAAGATTGCAGATTGAGTGCTGAGTATTGAAGGCTTTGAATTGATGATATTCTATTGAGGATTGAGGATTGACAACTGATTGTTGAGGACTGAGGGCTGAAGGTTGAGGATTCAGGATTGAGGATTCAGGATTTATGTTTGAGGGCTGAGGATTGAGGATTGAAGATTCAGTATTGAGGATTGAAGATTAAGAATTGAGGATTGAGGATTGAGGATTGAGGATTGAGGATTGAGTATTGAGGATAGAAGATTGAGGATTGGGGACTGAGGATTGAAGAATGAGGATTGAGGATTGAGGATTGAGGATTGAGGATTGAGGATTGAAGATTCAGTATTGAGGATTGAAGATTGAGAATTGAGGGTTGAGGTTTGAGGATTGAAGATTAAGGATTGGGTATTGAGGATTGAAGAATGAGGATTGAGGATTGAGGATTGAGGATTGAGGATGAGGGCTGAGGGTTGAGGATTGAGGTTTGAGGACTGAGGACTGAGGATTGAGTATTGAAAATTGAGGGTTGAGGATTGAGGATTGAAGATTGAGGATTGGGTATTGAGGATTGGAGAATGAGGATTGAGGATGGGGGATTGAGGATTGAGGATTGAAGATTGAGGATTGAGGATTGAGGATTGAGGATTGAATATTGAGTATTGAGGATTGAAGATTGAGGATTGAGTATTGAGGTTTGAGGATTGAGGATTGAGGATTGAGGACTGAGGATTGAGGATTGAGGATTGAGCATTGAGCATTGAAGATTGAGGTCTGGGGATTGAGGATTGAAGATTGAGGATTAAGGATTGAGGATTGGGGATTGAGGATCTAGGATTGCATATTGATTATTGAGGATTGAAGATTGAGGATTGAGGATTGAGGATTGATGATTGAGGATTGACGATTGAGGATTGAGTATTGAGGATTGAGAATTGAGGATTGAGGATTGAAGATTGAGTATTGAGGATTGAAGATTGAGGATTGAGGATTGATAATTGAAGATTGAGGACTGAGCGTTGAGGGTTGAGTGATGAGAACTGATGTGTGTGGAATGAGATTTGAATATAGAAGAATGGGGATTGAGTATTGAAAACTGTGAATTCAGGATATTCTATTGAGTATTGATGATTGACAATTGATTTTTGAGGACTGTGGGCAGAAGATTGACGATTCAGGATTGAGGATTCGGGATTGAGGTCTGAGGACCGAGGATTGAGGGTTGAGGATTGAGGATTGAGCATTGACGCTTGAGGATTGAGGATTGAGGATGGAGGATTGAAGAGAGAGGACCGAGTGTTGAGGACCGAGTGTTGAGGATTGATGTTTGAGGATTGATATTTGATTATTGAATATTGTGGATTGAGTATTGAACCATGAGAATTCAGGATATTCTATTGAGTATTGAGAATTGAGGATTGATGACGAGTATTGAGGATTGATGGTTGAGGGTTGAGTGTTGAATATTGATGATTGAGGATTGAGCATTGAGGATTGAGGATTGAGGATTGAAGATTGAGTATTGATGATCGAAGATGGGAGGAAGAAGAATTGAGGGTTGAGGATTGAGGACAAGTACCGACGGTTGAGGATTGAGGTTTGAGGATTGTGGATTGAGGATTGAGAATGAGGGCTGAGGGTTGAGGGTTGAGGTTTGAGTATAGAATCCTGAGAATTCAGGATATTCTATTGAGTATTGAGAATTGAGGATTGATGGTTGAGTATTGAGGATTGAGTGTTGATGATTGAGGATTGAGCATTGAAGCTTGAGGATTGAGGGTTGACGATGGAGGATTGAAGAGAGAGGACTGAGTGTTGAGGATTGAGTGTTGAGAATTGATGTTTGAGGATTGAAATTTGATTATTGAATATTGTGGATTGGGTATTGAACCACGTGAATTCAGGATATTCTATTGAGTATTGAGAATTGAGGATTGACGGTTGAGTATTGAGGATTGAGGATTGAGGATTGAGGATTGAGTATTGAAGATTGAGGATTGGGGATTGAGGATTGACGATTGAGGATTGAGTATTGAGGATTGAAGATTGAGGATTGGGGACTGAGGATTGAAGATTGAGGATTGAGGATTGAGGATGGAGGATTGAGGATTGAGGATTGAGGATTGAAGATTCAGTATTGAGGATTGAAGATTGAAGATTAAGTATTGAGGATTGAAGATTGAGAATTGAAGATTGAGGATTGAGGATTGAGGATTGAAGGTTGAGTATTGAGGATTGATGACTGACGATTGAGGATTGAGGATTGAGGATTGAGGATTGAGGTTGAGGTCTGAAGGTTGAGGATTGAGGTTTGAGGACTGAGGACTGAGGATTGAGGATTGAGGATTGAGGATTGAGGGTTGAGGTTTGAGGACGAGGACTGACGGTTGAGGATTGAGGTTTGAGGGTTGAGGATTGAGGGTTGAGGATTGAGGATTGAGGATTGAAGATTGAGGATTGGGGACTGAGGATTGAAGATTGAGGATTGAGGATTGAGGATGGAGGATTGAGGATTGAGGATTGAGGATTGAGGATTGAAGATTCAGTATTGAGGATTGAAGATTGAAGATTCAGTATTGAGGATTGAAGATTGAGAATTGAATATTGAGGATTGAGGATTGAGGATTGAAGATTGGGTATTGAGGATAGATGACTGACGATTGAGGATTGAGGATTGAGGATTGAGGATTGACGATTGAGGACTGAGTATTGAGGATTGAAAATTGAGGATTGAGGATTGAGGATTGAGGGTTGAGTATTGAGGATTGAAGATTGAGGATTGGGGACGGAGTGTTGAGGGTTGAGTGATGAGAATTGATGTTTGTGGATAGTGATTTGAAGATTGCAGATTGAGTACTGAGTATTGAAGGCTTTGAATTGATGATATTCTATTGAGGATTGAGGATTGACAACTGATTGTTGAGGACTGAGGGCTGAAGGTTGAGGATTCAGGATTGAGGATTCAGGATTTATGTTTGAGGGCTGAGGATTGAGGATTGAAGATTCAGTATTGAGGATTGAAGATTAAGAATTGAGGATTGAGGATTGAGGATTGAGGATTGAGGATTGAGTATTGAGGATAGAAGATTGAGGATTGGGGACTGAGGATTGAAGAATGAGGATTGAGGATTGAGGATTCAGGATTGAGGATTGAGGATTGAAGATTCAGTATTGAGGATTGAAGATTGAGAATTGAGGGTTGAGGATTGAGGATTGAAGATTAAGGATTGGGTATTGAGGATTGAAGAATGAGGATTGAGGATTGAGGATTGAGGATTGAGGATGAGGGCTGAGGGTTGAGGATTGAGGTTTGAGGACTGAGGACTGAGGATTGAGTATTGAAAATTGAGGGTTGAGGATTGAGGATTGAAGATTGAGGATTGGGTATTGAGGATTGGAGAATGAGGATTGAGGATGGGGGATTGAGGATTGAGGATTGAAGATTGAGGATTGAGGATTGAGGATTGAGGATGGAATATTGAGTATTGAGGATTGAAGATTGAGGATTGAGTATTGAGGTTTGAGGATTGAGGATTGAGGATTGAGGATTGAAGGTTGAGTATTGAGGATTGATGACTGACGATTGAGGATTGAGGATTGAGGATTGAGGATTGAGGTTGAGGTCTGAAGGTTGAGGATTGAGGTTTGAGGACAGAGGACTGAGGATTGAGGATTGAGGATTGAGGATTGAGTGTTGAGGTTTGAGGACGAGGACTGACGGTTGAGGATTGAGGTTTGAGGGTTGAGGATTGAGGATTGAGGATTGAGGATTGAGGATTGAAGATTGAGGATTGGGGACTGAGGATTGAAGATTGAGGATTGAGGATTGAGGATTGAGGATGGAGGATTGAGGATTGAGGATTGAGGATTGAAGATTCAGTATTGAGGATTGAAGATTGAAGATTCAGTATTGAGGATTGAAGATTGAGAATTGAAGATTGAGGATTGAGGATTGAGGTTTGAAGATTGAGTATTGAGGATTGAAGATTGAGGATTGAGGATTGAGGATTGAGGATTGAGGATTGCGTATTGAGGATTGAGGACTGAGGATTGAGGATTGAGCATTGAAGGTTCAATATTGAGGATTGAAGATTGAGAATTGAGGATTGAGGATTGAACATTGAGGACTGAGTGTTGAGGGTTGAGTGATGAGAATTGATGTTTGTGGATAGTGGTTTGAAGATTGCAGATCGAGTATTGAGTGTTGAAAGCTGTGAATTGAGGATATTCTACTGAGGATTGAGGATTATCTACTGATTGTTGAGGACTGAGGGCTGAAGATTGAGGACTCAGGATTGAGGATTCAGAATTGAGGTTTGTGGACTGAGGATTGAGGATTGAATATTGAGTATTGAGGATTGAAGATTGACGATTGAGGACTGAGTATTGAGGATTGAGGATTGAGGATTGAGGATTGAAGACTGAAGATTGGGCATTGAGGATTGGACATTGAGGATTGAGGGTTGAGGATTGAGGATTGAGGATTGAGGATTGAAGATTGAATATTAATGATTGAAGATTGAGGATTGAGGATTGAGGGCTGTGGATTGAGGACGAGGACTGAGGGTTGAGTATTGGTGTTTGAAGTCTGAGGATTGAGGATTGAGGATTGAGATTTGAGGATTGAGGATTGAGGATTGAAGGTTAAGGATTCGGTATTGCGGATTGAAGAATGAGGATTGAGGAGTGAGGACTGAGGATTGAGGATTGCAGTTTGAGTATTGAGGATTGAGAGTGAGGATTGAGGATTGAGGATTGTGGATTGAGGATTGAGGATTGAAGATTGAGGATTGGGGATTGAGGATTGACGATTGAGTATTGAGCATTGAGGATTGAGAATTGAGGATTGAGGATTGAGGATTGAAGATTGAGTATTGAGTATTGAAGATTGAGGATTGAGGATTGAGGATTGAAGATTGAGGACTGAGTGTTGAGGGTTGCGTGATGAGAATTGATGTTTGAGGATTGAGATTTGAAGATTGAAGAATGGGGATTGAGTATTGAAAACTGTGAATTGAGGATATTCTATTGAGGATTGGGGATTGACAATTGATTGTTGAGGTCTTATGGCTGAAGATTGAGGATTCAGTATTGAGGACTCGTGGTGGAGGTTTGAGGGCAGAGGATTGAGGGTAGAGGATTGAGGATTGAGGATTGAGGATTGAGGATTGAGGATTGAGGATTGAGGATTGAAGATAGAGTATTGATGATTGAAGATTGAGGATTGAGGACTGGGGGTTGAGGTTTGAGGACGAGGACTGACGGTTGAGGATTGAGGTTTGAGGATTGAGGATTGAGGATTGAGGACTGAGGATTGAGGATTGAGGATTGAGCATTGAGGATTGAAGATTGTGGACTGAGGATTGTGGATTGAAGATTGAGTATTGAGGATTGAAGATTGAGGATTGAGGATTGAGGATTGAGAATTGAGGATTGAGGATTGAGGAATGAGCATTGAAGATTGAGTGTTGATGATTGAACGTTGAGGATTGTGGATTGAGGATTGAGGATTGAGGATTGAATATTGAGGATTGGGGACTGAGTGTTGAGGATTGAAAATTGAGGATTGAGGATTGATGATTAAGGACTGAGGATTGAAGATTGACGATTGGTGATTGAGGATTGACGATTGAGGATTGAGTATTGAGGATTGAGAATTGAGGATTGATTATTGAAGATTGAGTATTGAGGATTGAAGATTGAGGATTGAGGATTGAGGATTGAGGATTGAGGATTGAGGATGAGGGCTGAGGGTTGAGGGTAGAGGTTTGAGGTCTGAGGACTGAGGATTGAGGATTGAGAATTGAGGATTGAGGATTGAGGTTTGACGATTGAGTATTGAGGAATGAAGATTGAGGATTGAGGATTGAGGATTGAGGATCGAGTATTGAGGATTGAAGATTGAGTATCGAGGATTGAGGATTGAGGATTGAGTATTGAAGATTGAGAATTGGGGACTGAGTGTTGAGGGTTGAATGATGAGAATTGATGTTTGTGGATAGAGATTTGAAAATTGCAGATTGAGTATTGAGTATTGAAAACAGTGAATGGATGATATTCTATTGAGGATTGAGGATTGACAACTGATTATAGAGGACTGAGGGCTGAAGATTGAGGATTCAGGATCGGGGATTCAGGATTGAGGTTTGAGGACTGAGGATTGAGGATTGAGGATTGAGGATTGAGGATTGAGGATTGAGGATTGAGGATTGAAGATTGAGCATTGAAGATTGAGGATTGAAGAATGAGGATTGAGGATTGAGGAGTGAGGACTGAGGATTGAGGATTGCAGTTTGAGTATTGAGGATTGAGAGTGAGGATTGAGGATTGAGGATTGTGGATTGAGGATTGAGGATTGAAGATTGAGGATTGGGGATTGAGGATTGACGATTGAGTATTGAGCATTGAGGATTGAGAATTGAGGATTGAGGATTGAGGATTGAAGATTGAGTATTGAGTATTGAAGATTGAGGATTGAGGATTGAGGATTGAAGATTGAGGACTGAGTGTTGAGGGTTGCGTGATGAGAATTGATGTTTGAGGATTGAGATTTGAAGATTGAAGAATGGGGATTGAGTATTGAAAACTGTGAATTGAGGATATTCTATTGAGGATTGGGGATTGACAATTGATTGTTGAGGTCTTATGGCTGAAGATTGAGGATTCAGTATTGAGGACTCGTGGTGGAGGTTTGAGGGCAGAGGATTGAGGGTAGAGGATTGAGGATTGAGGATTGAGGATTGAGGATTGAGGATTGAGGATTGAGGATTGAAGATAGAGTATTGATGATTGAAGATTGAGGATTGAGGACTGGGGGTTGAGGTTTGAGGACGAGGACTGACGGTTGAGGATTGAGGTTTGAGGACTGAGGATTGAGGATTGAGGACTGAGGATTGAGGATTGAGGATTGAGCATTGAGGATTGAAGATTGTGGACTGAGGATTGTGGATTGAAGATTGAGTATTGAGGATTGAAGATTGAGGATTGAGGATTGAGGATTGAGAATTGAGGATTGAGGATTGAGGAATGAGCATTGAAGATTGAGTGTTGATGATTGAACGTTGAGGATTGTGGATTGAGGATTGAGGATTGAGGATTGAATATTGAGGATTGGGGACTGAGTGTTGAGGATTGAAAATTGAGGATTGAGGATTGATGATTAAGGACTGAGGATTGAAGATTGACGATTGGTGATTGAGGATTGACGATTGAGGATTGAGTATTGAGGATTGAGAATTGAGGATTGATTATTGAAGATTGAGTATTGAGGATTGAAGATTGAGGATTGAGGATTGAGGATTGAGGATTGAGGATTGAGGATGAGGGCTGAGGGTTGAGGGTAGAGGTTTGAGGTCTGAGGACTGAGGATTGAGGATTGAGAATTGAGGATTGAGGATTGAGGTTTGACGATTGAGTATTGAGGAATGAAGATTGAGGATTGAGGATTGAGGATTGAGGATCGAGTATTGAGGATTGAAGATTGAGTATCGAGGATTGAGGATTGAGGATTGAGTATTGAAGATTGAGAATTGGGGACTGAGTGTTGAGGGTTGAATGATGAGAATTGATGTTTGTGGATAGAGATTTGAAAATTGCAGATTGAGTATTGAGTATTGAAAACAGTGAATGGATGATATTCTATTGAGGATTGAGGATTGACAACTGATTATAGAGGACTGAGGGCTGAAGATTGAGGATTCAGGATCGGGGATTCAGGATTGAGGTTTGAGGACTGAGGATTGAGGATTGAGGATTGAGGATTGAGGATTGAGGATTGAGGATTGAGGATTGAAGATTGAGCATTGAAGATTGAGGATTGAAGAATGAGGATTGAGGATTGAGGATTGAGGATTGAGGATTGAAGATTGAGTATTGAGTATTGAGGATTGAAGATTGAGGATTGAGGATTGGGGATTGAGGATTGCGTATTGAGGATTGAGGATTGAGGATTGAGGATTGAGGATTGAGGATTGAGGATTGAAGATTGAGTATTCAGGATTGGAGATTGACGATTGAGGATTGAGGACCGAGGATTGAGAATTGAGGATTGAAGATTGAGTATTTAGGATTGAAGATTGAGGATCGAGGATTGAGGATTGAGGATTGAGTATTGAAGATTGAGGATTGTGTATTGCGGATTGAACATTGAGGATTGAGGATTGAGGATTGAGGATTGAAGATTGAGGATTGAGGATTGATGATTGAGGATTGAGGATTGAGGATTGAGAATTGAGGATTGAGGATTGAGGATTGAAGATTGAGGACTGGGCATTGAGGATTGAAGAATGAGGATAGAGGATTAATTATTGAGGATTGAGGATTGCAGATTGAGTATTGAGGATTGAGGATTGAGGGTTGAGGATTGAGGATTGAGGATTGAGGTTTGAGCATTGAGGATTGAGGATTGAGGATTGAGGATTGAGGATTGAAGATTGAATATTGATGATTGAAGATTGAGGATCGAGAATTGAGGGTTGTGGATTGAGGACGAGGACTGAGGGTTGAGTATTGATGTTTGAGGTCTGAGGGTTGAGGATTGAGGATTGAGAATTGAGGACTGAGGAATGAGGATTGAAGATTGAGGATTTGGTGTTGAGGATTCAAGAATGTGGATTGTGGATTGAGGATTGATGATTGTGGATTGAAGATTGAGTATTGAGGATTGAAGATTGAGGATTGAGGATTGAGGATTGAGGATTGAGGGTTGAGGATTGAAGATTGAGGATTGAAGATTGAATATTATAGATTGAAGTTTGAGGATTGAGGATTGAGGGTTGTGGGCTGAGGACGAGGACTGGGGCTTGAGTATTGGTGTTTGAAGTCTGAGGATTGGGTATTGCGGATTGAACATTGAGGATTGAAGATTGAGGATTGGGTGTTGAGGATTGAAGAATGAGGATTGCGGATTGAGGATTGAGGATTGAGGATTGAAGATTCAGTATTGAGGATTGAAGATTGCGCATTGAGGATTGAGGATTGAGGATTCAAGATTGAGTATTGAGGATTGAAGATTGAGGATTGAGGACTGAGTATTGAGGATTGAGGATTGAGTATTGAGGATTGAGGATTGAAGACTGAGGATTGCGTATTGAGGATTGAACATTGAGGATTGAGGGTTGAGGATTGAGGATTGAGGATTGAGGATTGAGGATTGAAGATTGAATATTATAGATTGAAGATTGAGGATTGAGGGTTGAGGGTTGTGGGTTGAGGACGAGGACTGGGGCTTGAGTATTGGTGTTTGAAGTCTGAGGATTGAGGATTGAGGATTGAGAATTGAGGATTGAGGATTGAGCATTGAAGATTGAGGATTCGGTATTGAGGATTGAAGGATGAGGATTGAGGAGTGAGGACTGAGGATTGAGGATTGCAGTTTGAGTATTGAGGTTTGAAGGTTGAGGATTGAGGATTGAGGATTGAGGATTGAGGGTTGAGGATTGAGGATTGAAGATTGATTATTGAGGATTGAAGATTGAGGATTGAGGATTGCGGATTGAGGATTGAGGATTGAACATTGAGGATTGGGGATTGAGGATTGACGATTGAGTATTGAGCATTGAGGATTGAGAATTGAGGATTGAGGATTGAGTATTGAGGACTGAGGATTGAGGATTGAGGATTGAGGATTGAGGATTGAAGATTGAGTATTGGGGACTGAGTGTTGAGGTCTGAGTGATGAGAATTGATGTTTGTGGATAGGGATTTGAAGATTGCAGGTTGAGTATTGAGTACTGAAACCTGTGAATTGAGGATACTCTATTGAGGATTAAGGATTGACAACTGATTGTTGAGGACTGAGGGCTGAGGATTGAGGATTCAGGATCGGGGATTCAGGATTGAGGTTTGAGGACTGAGGATTGAGGATTGAGGATTGAGGATTGAGGACTCAGGATTGAGGATTCAGAACTGAGGTTTGTGGACTGAGGATTGAGGATTGAAGAATGAGGATTGAGGATTGAGGATTGAGGATTGAGGATTGAGGATTGAAGATTGAGTATTGAGGATTGAAGATTGACGATTGAGGATTGAGTATTGAGGATTGAGGATTGAAGAATGTGGATTGAGGATTGAGGATTGAGGATTGAGTATTGAAGATTGAGGATTGAGTATTGAGGATTGAAGATTGAGGATTGAGGATTGAGGATTGCAGATTGAGGACTAACTGTTGAGGGTTGCGTGATGAGAATTGAGGTTTGTGGATTGAGATTTGAAGATTGAAGAATGGGGTTGAGTATTGAAAACCGTGAATTGAGGATATTCTATTGAGGAATGAGGATTGACAATTGATTGTTGAGGTCTTATGGCTGAAGATTCAGGACTCAGAATTGAGGATTCGTGGTGGAGGTTTGAGGACTGAGGATTGAGGGTTGAGGATTGAGGATTGAGGATTGACGCTTGAGGATTGAGGATTGAGGATGGAGGATTGACGAGAGAGGACTGAGTGTTGAGGATTGAGTTTTGAGAATTGATGTTTGAGGTTTCAGATTTGATTATCCAATAGTGTGGATTGAGTACTGTACCATGAGAATTCAGGATATTCTATTCAGCATTGAGAATTGAGGATTGATGGTTGAGTGTTGAGCATTGATGGCTGAGGGTTCTGCGTTGAATATTGAGGATTGAGTATTGAGGATTGAGGATTGTGGATTGAGGATTGAAGATAGAGTATTGATGATTGAGGATTGAAGATTGAGGATGAGGGCTGGGGGTTGAGGATTGAGGTTTGAGGGCTGAGGACTGAGTATTGAGGATTGAGAATCGAGGATTGAGGATTGAGGATTGAAGATTGAGGATTGGGTATTGAGGATTGAAGAATGAGGATTGAGGATTGAGGATTGAGGATTCAGGATTGAGGTTTGAGGACTGAGGATTCAGAATTGAGTATGGAAGATTGAGTATTGATGATTGAAGATGGGAGGATTGAGGATTGAGGGTTGAGGATTGAGGACGAGGACTGACGGTTGAGGATTGAGGTTTGAGGATTGTGGATTGAGGATTGAGAATGAGGGCTGAGCGTTGAGGATTCAGGTTTGAGTATAGAATCCTGAGAATTCAGGATATTCTATTGAGTATTGAGAATTGAGGATTGATGGTTGAGTATTGAGGATTGAGGATTGTGCGTTGAGGATTGAGTATTGAAGATTGAGGATTGATGATTGAGGATTGATGATTGAGGATTGAGGATTGAGGATTGAGGTTTGAAGATTGAGTATTGAGGATTGAAGATTGAGGATTGAGGATTGAGGATTGAGGATTGAGTATTGAGGATTGAGGATTGAGGATTGAGGATTGAGGATTGAAGTTTCAGTATTGAGGATTGAAGATTGAGAATTGAGGATCGAGGATTGAACATTGAGGACTGTGTGTTGAGGGTTGAGTGATGAGAATTGATGTTTGTGGATAGTGGTTTGAAGATTGCAGATCGAGTATTGAGTGTTGAAAGCTGTGAATTGAGGATATTCTACTGAGGATTGAGGATTGACTACTGATTGTTGAGGACTGAGGGCTGAAGATTGAGGACTCAGGATTGAGGATTCAGAACTGAGGTTTGTGGACTGAGGATTGAGGATTGAATATTGAGGATTGAGGATTAAGGATTGAGGATTGAGGATCGAGGATTGAAGATTGAGTATTGATGATTGAACATTGAGGATTCAGGATTGAGTGTTGAGGTTTGAGGACGAGGACTGACGGTTGAGGATTGAGGTGTGAGGATTGAGGATTGAGGATTGAGGACTGAAGATTGAATATTGATGATTGAAGATTAAGAATTCAGTATTGATGGTTGTGGATTGAGGACGAGGACTGAGGATTGAGTATTGCTGTTTGAGGTCCGAGGATTGATGATCGAGGATTGAGAATTGAGGATTGAGGATTGAGGATTGAAGATTGAGGATTGGGTATTGAGGATTGAAGAATGAGGATTGAGGATTGAGTATTGAGGATCGAGTATTGAAGACTGAGTATTGAGGATTGAAGATTGAAGATTGAGTATCGAGGATTGAGGATTGAGGATTGAGTATTGAAGATTGAGAATTGGGGACTGAGTGTTGAGGGTTGAATGATGAGAATTGATGTTTGTGGATAGAGATTTGAAAATTGCAGATTGAGTATTGAGTATTGAAAACAGTGAATTGATGATATTCTATTGAGGATTGAGGATTGACAACTGATTATAGAGGACTGAGGGCTGAAGATTGAGGATTCAGGATCGGGGATTCAGGATTGAGGTTTGAGGACTGAGGATTGAGGATTGAGGATTGAGGATTGAGGATTGAGGATTGAGGATTGAGGATTGAGGATTGAAGATTGAGCATTGAAGATTGAGGATTGAAGGATGAGGATTGATGATTGAGGATTGAGGATTGAGGATTGAGGATTGAAGATTGAGTATTGAGGATTGAAGATAGACGATTGAGGATTGAGTATTGAGGATTGAGAATTGAGGATTGAGGATTGAGTATTGTAGATTGAGTATTGAGGATTGAAGATTAAGATTGAGGATTGAGGATTGAGGATTGAGGATTGAGGATTGAGGATTGAGGATTAGGGACTGAGTATTCAGGGTTGAGTGATAAGAATTGAAGTTTGTGGATAGAGATCTGAAGATTGCAGATTGAGTACTGAGTATTGAAAACTGTGAATTGAGGATATTCTATTGAGGATTGAGGATTGACAACTGATTGTTGAGGACACACGGCTGAAGATTGAGGATTCAGGATTGAGGATTCAGGATTGAGGTTTGAGGACTGAGGATTGAGAATTGAGTATTGAAGATTGAGTATTGATGATTGAAGATGGGAGGATTGAGGATTGAGGGTTGAGGATTGAGGACGAGGACTGACGGTTGAGGATTGAGGTTTGAGGATTGTGGATTGAGGATTGAGAATGAGGGCTGAGGCTTGAGGATTGAGGTTTGAGTATAGAATCCTGAGAATTCAGGATATTCTATTGAGTATTGGGAATTGAGGATTGATGGTTGAGTATTGAGGATTGAGGATTGAGCGTTGATGATTGAGTATTGAAGATTGAGGATTAATGAATGAGGATTGACGATTGAGGATTGAGGATTGAGAATTGAGGTTTGAAGATTGAAGGTTCAGTATTGAGGATTGAAGATTGAGAATTGAGGATTGAGGATTGAACATTGAGGACTGAGTGTTGAGGGTTGTGTGATGAGAATTGATGTTTGTGTATAGTGGTTTGAAGACTGCAGATCGAGTATTGAGTGTTGAAAGCTGTGAATTGAGGATATTCTACTGAGGATTGAGGATTGACTACTGATTGTTGAGGACTGAGGGCTGAAGATTGAGGACTCAGGATTGAGGATTCAGAACTGAGGTTTGTGGACTGAGGATTGAGGATTGAGCATTCAGGATTGCGGACTGAGTATTGAGGATTGCAGATTGAGTATTGAGGATTGAAAATTGAGGATTGAGGATTGATGATTCAGGATTGAGGATTGAAGATTGAGGATTGGTGATTGAGGATTGACGATTGAGGATTGATTATTGAGGATTGAGAATTGAGGATTGATTATTGAAGATTGAGTATTGAGTATTGAAGATTGAGGATTGAGGATTGAGGATTGAGGATTGAGGATTGAGGATGAGGGCTGAGGGTTGAGGGTAGAGGTTTGAGGTCCGAGGATTGAGGATCGAGGATTGAGAATTGAGGATTGAAGATTGAGGATTGAAGATTGAGGATTGGGTATTGAGGATTGAAGAATGAGGATTGAGGATTGAATATTGAGGATCGAGGATTGAAGACTGAGTATTGAGGATTGAAGATTGAGGATTGAGGATTGAGCATTCAGGATTGCGGACTGAGTATTGAGGATTGCAGATTGAGTATTGAGGATTGAAAATTGAGGATTGAGGATTGATGATTGAGGATTGAGGATTGAAGATTGAGGATTGGTGATTGAGGATTGACGATTGAGGATTGATTATTGAGGATTGAGAATTGAGGATTGATTATTGAAGATTGAGTATTGAGGATTGAAGATTGAGGATTGAGGATTGAGGATTGAGGATTGAGGATTGAGGATGAGGGCTGAGGGTTGAGGGTAGAGGTTTGAGGTCTGAGGACTGAGAATTGAGGATGGAGGATTGAGAATTGAGGATTGATTATTGAAGATTGAGTATTGAGGATTGAAGATTGAGGATTGAGGATTGTGGATTGAGGATTGAGGATTGAGGATGAGGGCTGAGGGTTGAGGGTAGAGGTTTGAGGTCTGAGGACTGAGGATTGAGGATTGAGAATTGCGGATTGAGGATTGAGGTTTGAAGATTGAGTATTGAGGATTGAAGGTTGAGGATTGAGGATTGAGGATTGAGGATCGTGTATTGAGGATTGATGATTGAGGATCGAGGATTGAGGATTGAGGATTGAGTATTGAAGATTGAGGATTGGGGACTGAGTGTTGAGGGTTGAATGATGAGAATTGATGTTTGTGGATAAAGATTTGAAAATTGCAGATTGAGTATTGGGTATTGAAAACAGTGAATTGATGATATTCTATTGAGGATTGATAATCGACAACTGATTGTTGAGGACTGAGGTCTGAAGATTGAGGATTCAGGATTGAGGATACAGATTTGAGGTTCGAGGACTGAGGATTGAGGATTGAGGATTGAGGTTTGAGGATTGAGGAATGAGGATTGAGGATTGAAGATTGAGGATTGTGTATTGCGGATTGAGGATTGAGGTTTGAAGATTGAGTATTGAGGATTGAAGATTGACGATTGAGGACTGAGTATTGAGGATTGAGGATTGAGTATTGTAGATTGAGGATTGGGTATTGAGGATTGAAGAATGTGGATTGAGGATTGAGTATTGAGGATCGAGGATTGAAGACTGAGTATTGAGGATTGAAGATTGAGGATTGAGGATTGAGCATTCAGGATTGCGGACTGAGTATTGAGGATTGCAGATTGAGTATTGAGGATTGAAAATTGAGGATTGAGGATTGATGATTCAGGATTGAGGATTGAAGATTGAGGATTGGTGATTGAGGATTGACGATTGAGGATTGATTATTGAGGATAGAGAATTGAGGATTGATTATTGAAGATTGAGTATTGAGGACTGAAGATTGAGGATTGAGGATTGAGGATTGAGGATTGAGGATTGAGGATTGAGGATGAGGGCTGAGGGTTGAGGGTAGAGGTTTGAGGTCTGAGGACTGAGGATTGAGGATTGAGAATTGCGGATTGAGGATTGAGGTTTGAAGATTGAGTATTGAGGATTGAAGGTTGAGGATTGAGGATTGAGGATTGAGGATCGTGTATTGAGGATTGAAGATTGAGGATCGAGGATTGAGGATTGAGGATTGAGTATAGAAGATTGAGGATTGGGGACTGAGTGTTGAGGGTTGAATGATGAGAATTGATGTTTGTGGATAGAGATTTGAAAATTGCAGATTGAGTATTGGGTATTGAAAACAGTGAATTGATGATATTCTATTGAGGATTGATAATCGACAACTGATTGTTGAGGACTGAGGTCTGAAGATTGAGGATTCAGGATTGAGGATACAGGTTTGAGGTTCGAGGACTGAGGATTGAGGATTGAGGATTGAGGTTTGAGGATTGAGGAATGAGGATTGAGGATTGAAGATTGAGGATTGTGTATTGCGGATTGAGGATTGAGGTTTGAAGATAGAGTATTGAGGATTGAAGGTTGACGATTGAGGACTGAGTATTGAGGATTGAGGATTGAGTATTGTAGATTGAGGATTGAGTATTGAGGATTGAGGATTGAGGATTGAGGATTGAGTATTGAAGATTGAGTATTGAGGATTGAAGATTAAGATTGAGGATTGAGGATTGAGGATTGAGGATTGAGGATTGAGGATTGAGGATTAGGGACTGAGTATTCAGGGTTGAGTGATAAGAATTGAAGTTTGTGGATAGAGATCTGAAGATTGCAGATTGAGTACTGAGTATTGAAAACTGTGAATTGAGGATATTCTATTGAGGATTGAGGATTGACAACTGATTGTTGAGGACACACGGCTGAAGATTGAGGATTCAGGATTGAGGATTGAGGATCGAGGTTTGAGGATTGAGGAATGAGGATTGAGGATTGAAGATTGAGGATTGTGTATTGCGGATTGAACATTGAGGATTGAGGATTGAGGATTGAGGATTGAAGATTGAGGATTGAGGATTGATGATTGAGGATTGAGGATTGAGGATTGAGAATGAGGGCTGAGGGTTGAGGATTGAGGTTTGAGTATAGAATCCTGAGAATTCAGGATATTCTATTGAGTATTGGGAATTGAGGATTGATGGTTGAGTATTGAGGATTGAGGATTGAGCGTTGATGATTGAGTATTGAAGATTGAGGATTGATGATTGAGGATTGACGATTGAGGATTGAGGATTGAGGATTGAGGTTTGAAGATTGAGTATTGAGGATTGAAGATTGAGGATTGAGGATTGGGGATTGACGATTGCGTATTGAGGATTGAGGATTGAGGATTGAGGATTGAGGATTGAGGATTGAGGATTGAAGATTGAGTATTCAGGATTGGAGATTGACGATTGAGGATTGAGGACCGAGGATTGAGAATTGAGGATTGAAGATTGAGTATTTAGGATTGAAGATTGAGGATCGACGATTGAGGATTGAGGATTGAGTATTGAAGATTGAGGATTGGGGACTGAGTGTTGAGGGTTGAATGATGAGAATTGATGTCTGTGGATAGAGATTTGAAAATTGCAGATTGAGTATTGAGTATTGAAAACAGTGAATTGATGATATTCTATTGAGGATTGATAATTGACAACTGACTGTTGAGGACTGAGGTCTGAAGATTGAGGATTCAGGATTGAGGATACAGGTTTGAGGTTCGAGGACTGAGGATTGAGGATTGAGGATCGAGGTTTGAGGATTGAGGAATGAGGATTGAGGATTGAAGATTGAGGATTGTGTATTGCGGATTGAACATTGAGGATTGAGGATTGAGGATTGAGGATTGAAGATTGAGGATTGAGGATTGATGATTGAGGATTGAGGATTGAGGATTGAGAATTGAGGATTGAGGATTGAGGATTGAAGATTGAGGACTGGGCATTGAGGATTGAAGAATGAGGATAGAGGATTAATTATTGAGGATTGAGGATTGCAGATTGAGTATTGAGGATTGAGGATTGAGGGTTGAGGATTGAGGATTGAGGATTGAGGTTTGAGCATTGAGGATTGAGGATTGAGGATTGAGGATTGAGGATTGAAGATTGAATATTGATGATTGAAGATTGAGGATCGAGAATTGAGGGTTGTGGATTGAGGACGAGGACTGAGGGTTGAGTATTGATGTTTGAGGTCTGAGGGTTGAGGATTGAGGATTGAGAATTGAGGACTGAGGAATGAGGATTGAAGATTGAGGATTTGGTGTTGAGGATTCAAGAATGTGGATTGTGGATTGAGGATTGATGATTGTGGATTGAAGATTGAGTATTGAGGATTGAAGATTGAGGATTGAGGATTGAGGATTGAGGATTGAGGGTTGAGGATTGAAGATTGAGGATTGAAGATTGAATATTACAGATTGAAGTTTGAGGATTGAGGATTGAGGGTTGTGGGTTGAGGACGAGGACTGGGGCTTGAGTATTGGTGTTTGAAGTCTGAGGATTGGGTATTGCGGATTGAACATTGAGGATTGAAGATTGAGGATTGGGTGTTGAGGATTGAAGAATGAGGATTGAGGATTGAGGATTGAGGATTGAGGATTGAAGATTCAGTATTGAGGATTGAAGATTGCGCATTGAGGATTGAGGATTGAGGATTGAAGATTGAGTATTGAGGATTGAAGATTGAGGATTGAGGACTGAGTATTGAGGATTGAGGATTGAGTATTGAGGATTGAGGATTGAAGATTGAGGATTGCGTATTGAGGATTGAACATTGAGGATTGAGGGTTGAGGATTGAGGATTGAGAATTGAGGATTGAGGATTGAGCATTGAAGATTGAGGATTCGGTATTGAGGATTGAAGGATGAGGATTGAGGAGTGAGGACTGAGGATTGAGGATTGCAGTTTGAGTATTGAGGTTTGAAGGTTGAGGATTGAGGATTGAGGATTGAGGATTGAGGGTTGAGGATTGAGGATTGAAGATTGATTATTGAGGATTGAAGATTGAGGATTGAGGATTGCGGATTGAGGATTGAGGATTGAACATTGAGGATTGGGGATTGAGGATTGACGATTGAGTATTGAGCATTGAGGATTGAGAATTGAGGATTGAGGATTGAGTATTGAGGACTGAGGATTGAGGATTGAGGATTGAGGATTGAGGATTGAAGATTGAGTATTGGGGACTGAGTGTTGAGGTCTGAGTGATGAGAATTGATGTTTGTGGATAGGGATTTGAAGATTGCAGGTTGAGTATTGAGTACTGAAACCTGTGAATTGAGGATACTCTATTGAGGATTAAGGATTGACAACTGATTGTTGAGGACTGAGGGCTGAGGATTGAGGATTCAGGATCGGGGATTCAGGATTGAGGTTTGAGGACTGAGGATTGAGGATTGAGGATTGAGGATTGAGGATTGAGGATTGAGGATTGAGGATTGAAGATTGAGCATTGAAGATTGAGGATTGAAGAATGAGGATTGAGGATTGAGGATTGAGGATTGAGGATTGAGGATTGAAGATTGAGTATTGAGGATTGAAGATTGACGATTGAGGATTGAGTATTGAGGATTGAGGATTGAAGAATGTGGATTGAGGATTGAGGATTGAGGATTGAGGATTGAAGATTGAGGATTGAGTATTGAGGATTGAAGATTGAGGATTGAGGATTGAGGATTGCAGATTGAGGACTAAGTGTTGAGGGTTGCGTGATGAGAATTGAGGTTCGTGGATTGAGATTTGAAGATTGAAGAATGGGGTTGAGTATTGAGAACTGTGAATTGAGGATATTCTATTGAGGAATGAGGATTGACAATTGATTGTTGAGGTCTTATGGCTGAAGATTCAGGATTCAGAATTGAGGATTCGTGGTGGAGGTTTGAGGACTGAGGATTGAGGGTTGAGGATTGAGGATTGAGGATTGACGCTTGAGGATTGAGGATTGAGGATGGAGGATTGACGAGAGAGGACTGAGTGTTGAGGATTGAGTTTTGAGAATTGATATTTGAGGTTTCAGATTTGATTATCCAATAGTGTGGATTGAGTATTGTACCATGAGAATTCAGGATATTCTATTCATAATTGAGAATTGAGGATTGATGGTTGAGTGTTGAGCATTGATGGCTGAGGGTTATGCGTTGAATATTGAGGATTGAGTACTGAGGATTGAGGATTGTGGATTGAGGATTGAAGATAGAGTATTGATGATTGAGGATTGAAGATTGAGGATGAGGGCTGGGGGTTGAGGATTGAGGTTTGAGGGCTGAGGACTGAGTATTGAGGATTGAGAATCGAGGATTGAGGATTGAGGATTGAAGATTGAGGATTGGGTATTGAGGATTGAAAATTGAGGATTGAGGATTGATGATTGAGGATTGAGGATTGAAGATTGAGGATTGGTGATTGAGGATTGACGATTGAGGATTGATTATTGAGGATTGAGAATTGAGGATTGATTATTGAAGATTGAGTATTGAGGATTGAGGATTGAGGATTGAGGATTGAGGATTGAGGATTGAGGATTAGGGACTGAGTATTCAGGGTTGAGTGATAAGAATTGAAGTTTGTGGATAGAGATCTGAAGATTGCAGATTGAGTACTGAGTATTGAAAACTGTGAATTGAGGATATTCTATTGAGGATTGAGGATTGACAACTGATTGTTGAGGACACACGGCTGAAGATTGAGGATTCAGGATTGAGGATTCAGGATTGAGGTTTGAGGACTGAGGATTGAGAATTGAGGATTGAAGATTGAGTATTGATGATTGAAGATGGGAGGATTGAGGATTGAGGGTTGAGGATTGAGGACGAGGACTGACGGTTGAGGATTGAGGTTTGAGGATTGTGGATTGAGGATTGAGAATGAGGGCTGAGGGTCGAGGATTGAGGTTTGAGTATAGAATCCTGAGAATTCAGGATATTCTATTGAGTATTGGGAATTGAGGATTGATGGTTGAGTATTGAGGATTGAGGATTGAGCGTTGATGATTGAGTATTGAAGATTGAGGATTGATGATTGAGGATTGACGATTGAGGATTGAGGATTGAGGATTGAGGTTTGAAGATTGAGTATTGAGGATTGAAGATTGAGGATTGAGGATTGGGGATTGAGGATTGCGTATTGAGGATTGAGGATTGAGGATTGAGTATTGAGGATTGAGGATCGAGGATTGAGGATTGAGGATTGAAGTTTCAGTATTGAGGATTGAAGATTGAGAATTGAGGATTGAGGATTGAACATTGAGGACTGAGTGTTGAGGGTTGAGTGATGAGAATTGATGTTTGTGGATAGTGGTTTGAAGATTGCAGATCGAGTATTGAGTGTTGAAAGCTGTGAATTGAGGATATTCTACTGAGGATTGAGGATTGACTACTGATTGTTGAGGACTGAGGGCTGAAGATTGAGGACTCAGGATTGAGGATTCAGAACTGAGGTTTGTGGACTGAGGATTGAGGATTGAGGATTGAGGATGAGGGCTGAGGGTTGAGGGTAGAGGTTTGAGGTCTGAGGACTGAGGATTGAGGATTGAGAATTGCGGATTGAGGATTGAGGTTTGAAGATTGAGTATTGAGGATTGAAGGTTGAGGATTGAGGATTGAGGATTGAGGATCGTGTATTGAGGATTGATGATTGAGGATCCAGGATTGAGGATTGAGGATTGAGTATTGAAGATTGAGGATTGGGGACTGAGTGTTGAGGGTTGAATGATGAGAATTGATGTTTGTGGATAGAGATTTGAAAATTGCAGATTGAGTATTGGGTATTGAAAACAGTGAATTGATGATATTCTATTGAGGATTGATAATCGACAACTGATTGTTGAGGACTCAGGTCTGAAGATTGAGGATTCAGGATTGAGGATACAGGTTTGAGGTTCGAGGACTGAGGATTGAGGATTGAGGATTGAGGTTTGAGGATTGAGGAATGAGGATTGAGGATTGAAGATTGAGGATTGTGTATTGCGGATTGAGGATTGAGGTTTGAAGATAGAGTATTGAGGATTGAAGGTTGACGATTGAGGACTGAGCATTGAGGATTGAGGATTGAGTATTGTAGATTGAGGATTGAGTATTGAGGATTGAGGATTGAGGATTGAGGATTGAGTATTGAAGATTGAGTATTGAGGATTGAAGATTAAGATTGAGGATTGAGGATTGAGGATTGAGGATTGAGGATTGAGGATTGAGGATTAGGGACTGAGTATTCAGGGTTGAGTGATAAGAATTGAAGTTTGTGGATAGAGATCTGAAGATTGCAGATTGAGTACTGAGTATTGAAAACTGTGAATTGAGGATATTCTATTGAGGATTGAGGATTGACAACTGATTGTTGAGGACACACGGCTGAAGATTGAGGATTCAGGATTGAGGATTGAGGATCGAGGTTTGAGGATTGAGGAATGAGGATTGAGGATTGAAGATTGAGGATTGTGTATTGCGGATTGAACATTGAGGATTGAGGATTGAGGATTGAGGATTGAAGATTGAGGATTGAGGATTGATGATTGAGGATTGAGGATTGAGGATTGAGAATGAGGGCTGAGGGTTGAGGATTGAGGTTTGAGTATAGAATCCTGAGAATTCAGGATATTCTATTGAGTATTGGGAATTGAGGATTGATGGTTGAGTATTGAGGATTGAGGATTGAGCGTTGATGATTGAGTATTGAAGATTGAGGATTGATGATTGAGAATTGACGATTGAGGATTGAGGATTGAGGATTGAGGTTTGAAGATTGAGTATTGAGGATTGAAGATTGAGGATTGAGGATTGGGGATTGAGGATTGCGTATTGAGGATTGAGGATTGAGGATTGAGGATTGAGGATTGAGGATTGAGGATTGAAGATTGAGTATTCAGGATTGGAGAATGACGATTGAGGATTGAGGACCGAGGATTGAGAATTGAGGATTGAAGATTGAGTATTTAGGATTGAAGATTGAGGATCGAGGATTGAGGATTGAGGATTGAGTATTGAAGATTGAGGATTGGGGACTGAGTGTTGAGGGTTGAATGATGAGAATTGATGTCTGTGGATAGAGATTTGAAAATTGCAGATTGAGTATTGAGTATTGAAAACAGTGAATTGATGATATTCTATTGAGGATTGATAATTGACAACTGACTGTTGAGGACTGAGGTCTGAAGATTGAGGATTCAGGATTGAGGATACAGGTTTGAGGTTCGAGGACTGAGGATTGAGGATTGAGGATCGAGGTTTGAGGATTGAGGAATGAGGATTGAGGATTGAAGATTGAGGATTGTGTATTGCGGATTGAACATTGAGGATTGAGGATTGAGGATTGAGGATTGAAGATTGAGGATTGAGGATTGATGATTGAGGATTGAGGATTGAGGATTGAGAATTGAGGATTGAGGATTGAGGATTGAAGATTGAGGACTGGGCATTGAGGATTGAAGAATGAGGATAGAGGATTAATTATTGAGGATTGAGTATTGCAGATTGAGTATTGAGGATTGAGGATTGAGGGTTGAGGATTGAGGATTGAGGATTGAGGTTTGAGCATTGAGGATTGAGGATTGAGGATTGAGGATTGAGGATTGAAGATTGAATATTGATGATTGAAGATTGAGGATCGAGAATTGAGGGTTGTGGATTGAGGACGAGGACTGAGGGTTGAGTATTGATGTTTGAGGTCTGAGGGTTGAGGATTGAGGATTGAGAATTGAGGACTGAGGAATGAGGATTGAAGATTGAGGATTTGGTGTTGAGGATTCAAGAATGTGGATTGTGGATTGAGGATTGATGATTGTGGATTGAAGATTGAGTATTGAGGATTGAAGATTGAGGATTGAGGATTGAGGATTGAGGATTGAGGGTTGAGGATTGAAGATTGAGGATTGAAGATTGAATATTATAGATTGAAGTTTGAGGATTGAGGATTGAGGGTTGTGGGTTGAGGACGAGGACTAGGGCTTGAGTATTGGTGTTTGAAGTCTGAGGATTGGGTATTGCGGATTGAACATTGAGGATTGAAGATTGAGGATTGGGTGTTGAGGATTGAAGAATGAGGATTGAGGATTGAGGATTGAGGATTGAGGATTGAAGATTCAGTATTGAGGATTGAAGATTGCGCATTGAGGATTGAGGATTGAGGATTGAAGATTGAGTATTGAGGATTGAAGATTGAGGAGTGAGGACTGAGTATTGAGGATTGAGGATTGAGTATTGAGGATTGAGGATTGAAGACTGAGGATTGCGTATTGAGGATTGAACATTGAGGATTGAGGGTTGAGGATTGAGGATTGAGGATTGAGGATTGAGGATTGAAGATTGAATATTATAGAATGAAGATTGAGGATTGAGGGTTGAGGGTTGTGGGTTGAGGACGAGGACTGGGGCTTGAGTATTGGTGTTTGAAGTCTGAGGATTGAGGATTGAGGATTGAGAATTGAGGATTGAGGATTGAGCATTGAAGATTGAGGATTCGGTATTGAGGATTGAAGGATGAGGATTGAGGAGTGAGGACTGAGGATTGAGGATTGCAGTTTGAGTATTGAGGTTTGAAGGTTGAGGATTGAGGATTGAGGATTGAGGATTGAGGGTTGAGGATTGAGGATTGAAGATTGATTATTGAGGATTGAAGATTGAGGATTGAGGATTGCGGATTGAGGATTGAGGATTGAACATTGAGGATTGGGGATTGAGGATTGACGATTGAGTATTGAGCATTGAGGATTGAGAATTGAGGATTGAGGATTGAGTATTGAGGACTGAGGATTGAGGATTGAGGATTGAGGATTGAAGATTGAGTATTGGGGACTGAGTGTTGAGGTCTGAGTGATGAGAATTGATGTTTGTGGATAGGGATTTGAAGATTGCAGGTTGAGTATTGAGTACTGAAACCTGTGAATTGAGGATACTCTATTGAGGATTAAGGATTGACAACTGATTGTTGAGGACTGAGGGCTGAGGATTGAGGATTCAGGATCGGGGATTCAGGATTGAGGTTTGAGGACTGAGGATTGAGGATTGAGGATTGAGGATTGAGGATTGAGGATTGAGGATTGAGGATTGAAGATTGAGCATTGAAGATTGAGGATTGAAGAATGAGGATTGAGGATTGAGGATTGAGGATTGAGGATTGAGGATTGAAGATTGAGTATTGAGGATTGAAGATTGACGATTGAGGATTGAGTATTGAGGATTGAGGATTGAAGAATGTGGATTGAGGATTGAGGATTGAGGATTGAGGATTGAAGATTGAGGATTGAGTATTGAGGATTGAAGATTGAGGATTGAGGATTGAGGATTGCAGATTGAGGACTAAGTGTTGAGGGTTGCGTGATGAGAATTGAGGTTTGTGGATTGAGATTTGAAGATTGAAGAATGGGGTTGAGTATTGAAAACTGTGAATTGAGGATATTCTATTGAGGAATGAGGATTGACAATTGATTGTTGAGGTCTTATGGCTGAAGATTCAGGATTCAGAATTGAGGATTCGTGGTGGAGGTTTGAGGACTGAGGATTGAGGGTTGAGGATTGAGGATTGAGGATTGACGCTTGAGGATTGAGGATTGAGGATGGAGGATTGACGAGAGAGGACTGAGTGTTGAGGATTGAGTTTTGAGAATTGATGTTTGAGGTTTCAGATTTGATTATCCAATAGTGTGGATTGAGTATTGTACCATGAGAATTCAGGATATTCTATTCAGCATTGAGAATTGAGGATTGATGGTTGAGTGTTGAGCATTGATGGCTGAGGGTTATGCGTTGAATATTGAGGATTGAGTATTGAGGATTGAGGATTGTGGATTGAGGATTGAAGATAGAGTATTGATGATTGAGGATTGAAGATTGAGGATGAGGGCTGGGGGTTGAGGATTGAGGTTTGAGGGCTGAGGACTGAGTATTGAGGATTGAGAATCGAGGATTGAGGATTGAGGATTGAAGATTGAGGATTGGGTATTGAGGATTGAAGAATGAGGATTGAGGATTGAGGATTGAGGATTCGGGATTGAGGTTTGAGGACTGAGGATTGAGAATTGAGGATTGAAGATTGAGTATTGATGATTGAAGATGGGAGGATTGAGGATTGAGGGTTGAGGATTGAGGACGAGGACTGACGGTTGAGGATTGAGGTTTGAGGATTGTGGATTGAGGATTGAGAATGAGGGCTGAGGGTTGAGGATTGAGGTTTGAGTATAGAATCCTGAGAATTCAGGATATTCTATTGAGTATTGGGAATTGAGGATTGATGGTTGAGTATTGAGGATTGAGGATTGAGCGTTGATGATTGAGTATTGAAGATTGAGGATTGATGATTGAGGATTGACGATTGAGGATTGAGGATTGAGGATTGAGGATTGAGGTTTGAAGATTGAGTATTGAGGATTGAAGATTGAGGATTGAGGATTGGGGATTGAGGATTGCGTATTGAGGATTGAGGATTGAGGATTGAGTATTGAGGATTGAGGATCGAGGATTGAGGATTGAGGATTGAAGTTTCAGTATTGAGGATTGAAGATTGAGAATTGAGGATTGAGGATTGAACATTGAGGACTGAGTGTTGAGGGTTGAGTGATGAGAATTGATGTTTGTGGATAGTGGTTTGAAGATTGCAGATCGAGTATTGAGTGTTGAAAGCTGTGAATTGAGGATATTCTACTGAGGATTGAGGATTGACTACTGATTGTTGAGGACTGAGGGGTGAAGATTGAGGACTCAGGATTGAGGATTCAGAACTGAGGTTTGTGGACTGAGGATTGAAGATTGAATATTGAGGATTGAGGATTAAGGATTGAGGATTGAGGATCGAGGATTGAAGATTGAGTATTGATGATTGAACATTCAGGATTCAGGATTGAGTGTTGAGGTTTGAGGACGAGGACTGACGGTTGAGGATTGAGGTGTGAGGATTGAGGATTGAGGATTGAGGACTGAAGATTGAATATTGATGATTGAAGATTGAGAATTCAGTATTGATGGTTGTGGATTGAGGACGAGGACTGAGGGTTGAGTATTGCTGTTTGAGGTCCGAGGATTGAGGATCGAGGATTGAGAATTGAGGATTGAGGATTGAGGATTGAAGATTGAGGATTGGGTATTGAGGATTGAAGAATGAGGATTGAGGATTGAGTATTGAGGATCGAGGATTGAAGACTGAGTATTGAGGATTGAAGATTGAGGATTGAGGATTGAGCATTCAGGATTGCGGACTGAGTATTGAGGATTGCAGATTGACTATTGAGGATTGAAAATTGAGGATTGAGGATTGATGATTGAGGATTGAGGATTGAAGATTGAGGATTGGTGATTGAGGATTGACGATTGAGGATTGATTATTGAGGATTGAGAATTGAGGATTGAGGATTGAGAATTGAGGATTGAGGATTGAGGATTGAAGATTGAGGACTGGGCATTGAGGATTGAAGAATGAGGATAGAGGATTAATTATTGAGGATTGAGGATTGCAGATTGAGTATTGAGGATTGAGGATTGAGGGTTGAGGATTGAGGATTGAGGATTGAGGTTTGAGCATTGAGGATTGAGGATTGAGGATTGAGGATTGAGGATTGAAGATTGAATATTGATGATTGAAGATTGAGGATCGAGAATTGAGGGTTGTGGATTGAGGACGAGGACTGAGGGTTGAGTATTGATGTTTGAGGTCTGAGGGTTGAGGATTGAGGATTGAGAATTGAGGACTGAGGAATGAGGATTGAAGATTGAGGATTTGGTGTTGAGGATTCAAGAATGTGGATTGTGGATTGAGGATTGATGATTGTGGATTGAAGATTGAGTATTGAGGATTGAAGATTGAGGATTGAGGATTGAGGATTGAGGATTGAGGGTTGAGGATTGAAGATTGAGGATTGAAGATTGAATATTACAGATTGAAGTTTGAGGATTGAGGATTGAGGGTTGTGGGTTGAGGACGAGGACTGGGGCTTGAGTATTGGTGTTTGAAGTCTGAGGATTGGGTATTGCGGATTGAACATTGAGGATTGAAGATTGAGGATTGGGTGTTGAGGATTGAAGAATGAGGATTGAGGATTGAGGATTGAGGATTGAGGATTGAAGATTCAGTATTGAGGATTGAAGATTGCGCATTGAGGATTGAGGATTGAGGATTGAAGATTGAGTATTGAGGATTGAAGATTGAGGATTGAGGACTGAGTATTGAGGATTGAGGATTGAGTATTGAGGATTGAGGATTGAAGATTGAGGATTGCGTATTGAGGATTGAACATTGAGGATTGAGGGTTGAGGATTGAGGATTGAGAATTGAGGATTGAGGATTGAGCATTGAAGATTGAGGATTCGGTATTGAGGATTGAAGGATGAGGATTGAGGAGTGAGGACTGAGGATTGAGGATTGCAGTTTGAGTATTGAGGTTTGAAGGTTGAGGATTGAGGATTGAGGATTGAGGATTGAGGGTTGAGGATTGAGGATTGAAGATTGATTATTGAGGATTGAAGATTGAGGATTGAGGATTGCGGATTGAGGATTGAGGATTGAACATTGAGGATTGGGGATTGAGGATTGACGATTGAGTATTGAGCATTGAGGATTGAGAATTGAGGATTGAGGATTGAGTATTGAGGACTGAGGATTGAGGATTGAGGATTGAGGATTGAGGATTGAAGATTGAGTATTGGGGACTGAGTGTTGAGGTCTGAGTGATGAGAATTGATGTTTGTGGATAGGGATTTGAAGATTGCAGGTTGAGTATTGAGTACTGAAACCTGTGAATTGAGGATACTCTATTGAGGATTAAGGATTGACAACTGATTGTTGAGGACTGAGGGCTGAGGATTGAGGATTCAGGATCGGGGATTCAGGATTGAGGTTTGAGGACTGAGGATTGAGGATTGAGGATTGAGGATTGAGGATTGAGGATTGAGGATTGAGGATTGAAGATTGAGCATTGAAGATTGAGGATTGAAGAATGAGGATTGAGGATTGAGGATTGAGGATTGAGGATTGAGGATTGAAGATTGAGTATTGAGGATTGAAGATTGACGATTGAGGATTGAGTATTGAGGATTGAGGATTGAAGAATGTGGATTGAGGATTGAGGATTGAGGATTGAGGATTGAAGATTGAGGATTGAGTATTGAGGATTGAAGATTGAGGATTGAGGATTGAGGATTGCAGATTGAGGACTAAGTGTTGAGGGTTGCGTGATGAGAATTGAGGTTTGTGGATTGAGATTTGAAGATTGAAGAATGGGGTTGAGTATTGAGAACTGTGAATTGAGGATATTCTATTGAGGAATGAGGATTGACAATTGATTGTTGAGGTCTTATGGCTGAAGATTCAGGATTCAGAATTGAGGATTCGTGGTGGAGGTTTGAGGACTGAGGATTGAGGGTTGAGGATTGAGGATTGAGGATTGACGCTTGAGGATTGAGGATTGAGGATGGAGGATTGACGAGAGAGGACTGAGTGTTGAGGATTGAGTTTTGAGAATTGATATTTGAGGTTTCAGATTTGATTATCCAATAGTGTGGATTGAGTATTGTACCATGAGAATTCAGGATATTCTATTCATAATTGAGAATTGAGGATTGATGGTTGAGTGTTGAGCATTGATGGCTGAGGGTTATGCGTTGAATATTGAGGATTGAGTACTGAGGATTGAGGATTGTGGATTGAGGATTGAAGATAGAGTATTGATGATTGAGGATTGAAGATTGAGGATGAGGGCTGGGGGTTGAGGATTGAGGTTTGAGGGCTGAGGACTGAGTATTGAGGATTGAGAATCGAGGATTGAGGATTGAGGATTGAAGATTGAGGATTGGGTATTGAGGATTGAAAATTGAGGATTGAGGATTGATGATTGAGGATTGAGGATTGAAGATTGAGGATTGGTGATTGAGGATTGACGATTGAGGATTGATTATTGAGGATTGAGAATTGAGGATTGATTATTGAAGATTGAGTATTGAGGATTGAGGATTGAGGATTGAGGATTGAGGATTGAGGATTGAGGATTAGGGACTGAGTATTCAGGGTTGAGTGATAAGAATTGAAGTTTGTGGATAGAGATCTGAAGATTGCAGATTGAGTACTGAGTATTGAAAACTGTGAATTGAGGATATTCTATTGAGGATTGAGGATTGACAACTGATTGTTGAGGACACACGGCTGAAGATTGAGGATTCAGGATTGAGGATTCAGGATTGAGGTTTGAGGACTGAGGATTGAGAATTGAGGATTGAAGATTGAGTATTGATGATTGAAGATGGGAGGATTGAGGATTGAGGGTTGAGGATTGAGGACGAGGACTGACGGTTGAGGATTGAGGTTTGAGGATTGTGGATTGAGGATTGAGAATGAGGGCTGAGGGTCGAGGATTGAGGTTTGAGTATAGAATCCTGAGAATTCAGGATATTCTATTGAGTATTGGGAATTGAGGATTGATGGTTGAGTATTGAGGATTGAGGATTGAGCGTTGATGATTGAGTATTGAAGATTGAGGATTGATGATTGAGGATTGACGATTGAGGATTGAGGATTGAGGATTGAGGTTTGAAGATTGAGTATTGAGGATTGAAGATTGAGGATTGAGGATTGGGGATTGAGGATTGCGTATTGAGGATTGAGGATTGAGGATTGAGTATTGAGGATTGAGGATCGAGGATTGAGGATTGAGGATTGAAGTTTCAGTATTGAGGATTGAAGATTGAGAATTGAGGATTGAGGATTGAACATTGAGGACTGAGTGTTGAGGGTTGAGTGATGAGAATTGATGTTTGTGGATAGTGGTTTGAAGATTGCAGATCGAGTATTGAGTGTTGAAAGCTGTGAATTGAGGATATTCTACTGAGGATTGAGGATTGACTACTGATTGTTGAGGACTGAGGGCTGAAGATTGAGGACTCAGGATTGAGGATTCAGAACTGAGGTTTGTGGACTGAGGATTGAGGATTGAGGATTGAGGATGAGGGCTGAGGGTTGAGGGTAGAGGTTTGAGGTCTGAGGACTGAGGATTGAGGATTGAGAATTGCGGATTGAGGATTGAGGTTTGAAGATTGAGTATTGAGGATTGAAGGTTGAGGATTGAGGATTGAGGATTGAGGATCGTGTATTGAGGATTGATGATTGAGGATCCAGGATTGAGGATTGAGGATTGAGTATTGAAGATTGAGGATTGGGGACTGAGTGTTGAGGGTTGAATGATGAGAATTGATGTTTGTGGATAGAGATTTGAAAATTGCAGATTGAGTATTGGGTATTGAAAACAGTGAATTGATGATATTCTATTGAGGATTGATAATCGACAACTGATTGTTGAGGACTCAGGTCTGAAGATTGAGGATTCAGGATTGAGGATACAGGTTTGAGGTTCGAGGACTGAGGATTGAGGATTGAGGATTGAGGTTTGAGGATTGAGGAATGAGGATTGAGGATTGAAGATTGAGGATTGTGTATTGCGGATTGAGGATTGAGGTTTGAAGATAGAGTATTGAGGATTGAAGGTTGACGATTGAGGACTGAGCATTGAGGATTGAGGATTGAGTATTGTAGATTGAGGATTGAGTATTGAGGATTGAGGATTGAGGATTGAGGATTGAGTATTGAAGATTGAGTATTGAGGATTGAAGATTAAGATTGAGGATTGAGGATTGAGGATTGAGGATTGAGGATTGAGGATTGAGGATTAGGGACTGAGTATTCAGGGTTGAGTGATAAGAATTGAAGTTTGTGGATAGAGATCTGAAGATTGCAGATTGAGTACTGAGTATTGAAAACTGTGAATTGAGGATATTCTATTGAGGATTGAGGATTGACAACTGATTGTTGAGGACACACGGCTGAAGATTGAGGATTCAGGATTGAGGATTGAGGATCGAGGTTTGAGGATTGAGGAATGAGGATTGAGGATTGAAGATTGAGGATTGTGTATTGCGGATTGAACATTGAGGATTGAGGATTGAGGATTGAGGATTGAAGATTGAGGATTGAGGATTGATGATTGAGGATTGAGGATTGAGGATTGAGAATGAGGGCTGAGGGTTGAGGATTGAGGTTTGAGTATAGAATCCTGAGAATTCAGGATATTCTATTGAGTATTGGGAATTGAGGATTGATGGTTGAGTATTGAGGATTGAGGATTGAGCGTTGATGATTGAGTATTGAAGATTGAGGATTGATGATTGAGAATTGACGATTGAGGATTGAGGATTGAGGATTGAGGTTTGAAGATTGAGTATTGAGGATTGAAGATTGAGGATTGAGGATTGGGGATTGAGGATTGCGTATTGAGGATTGAGGATTGAGGATTGAGGATTGAGGATTGAGGATTGAGGATTGAAGATTGAGTATTCAGGATTGGAGAATGACGATTGAGGATTGAGGACCGAGGATTGAGAATTGAGGATTGAAGATTGAGTATTTAGGATTGAAGATTGAGGATCGAGGATTGAGGATTGAGGATTGAGTATTGAAGATTGAGGATTGGGGACTGAGTGTTGAGGGTTGAATGATGAGAATTGATGTCTGTGGATAGAGATTTGAAAATTGCAGATTGAGTATTGAGTATTGAAAACAGTGAATTGATGATATTCTATTGAGGATTGATAATTGACAACTGACTGTTGAGGACTGAGGTCTGAAGATTGAGGATTCAGGATTGAGGATACAGGTTTGAGGTTCGAGGACTGAGGATTGAGGATTGAGGATCGAGGTTTGAGGATTGAGGAATGAGGATTGAGGATTGAAGATTGAGGATTGTGTATTGCGGATTGAACATTGAGGATTGAGGATTGAGGATTGAGGATTGAAGATTGAGGATTGAGGATTGATGATTGAGGATTGAGGATTGAGGATTGAGAATTGAGGATTGAGGATTGAGGATTGAAGATTGAGGACTGGGCATTGAGGATTGAAGAATGAGGATAGAGGATTAATTATTGAGGATTGAGTATTGCAGATTGAGTATTGAGGATTGAGGATTGAGGGTTGAGGATTGAGGATTGAGGATTGAGGTTTGAGCATTGAGGATTGAGGATTGAGGATTGAGGATTGAGGATTGAAGATTGAATATTGATGATTGAAGATTGAGGATCGAGAATTGAGGGTTGTGGATTGAGGACGAGGACTGAGGGTTGAGTATTGATGTTTGAGGTCTGAGGGTTGAGGATTGAGGATTGAGAATTGAGGACTGAGGAATGAGGATTGAAGATTGAGGATTTGGTGTTGAGGATTCAAGAATGTGGATTGTGGATTGAGGATTGATGATTGTGGATTGAAGATTGAGTATTGAGGATTGAAGATTGAGGATTGAGGATTGAGGATTGAGGATTGAGGGTTGAGGATTGAAGATTGAGGATTGAAGATTGAATATTATAGATTGAAGTTTGAGGATTGAGGATTGAGGGTTGTGGGTTGAGGACGAGGACTAGGGCTTGAGTATTGGTGTTTGAAGTCTGAGGATTGGGTATTGCGGATTGAACATTGAGGATTGAAGATTGAGGATTGGGTGTTGAGGATTGAAGAATGAGGATTGAGGATTGAGGATTGAGGATTGAGGATTGAAGATTCAGTATTGAGGATTGAAGATTGCGCATTGAGGATTGAGGATTGAGGATTGAAGATTGAGTATTGAGGATTGAAGATTGAGGAGTGAGGACTGAGTATTGAGGATTGAGGATTGAGTATTGAGGATTGAGGATTGAAGACTGAGGATTGCGTATTGAGGATTGAACATTGAGGATTGAGGGTTGAGGATTGAGGATTGAGGATTGAGGATTGAGGATTGAAGATTGAATATTATAGAATGAAGATTGAGGATTGAGGGTTGAGGGTTGTGGGTTGAGGACGAGGACTGGGGCTTGAGTATTGGTGTTTGAAGTCTGAGGATTGAGGATTGAGGATTGAGAATTGAGGATTGAGGATTGAGCATTGAAGATTGAGGATTCGGTATTGAGGATTGAAGGATGAGGATTGAGGAGTGAGGACTGAGGATTGAGGATTGCAGTTTGAGTATTGAGGTTTGAAGGTTGAGGATTGAGGATTGAGGATTGAGGATTGAGGGTTGAGGATTGAGGATTGAAGATTGATTATTGAGGATTGAAGATTGAGGATTGAGGATTGCGGATTGAGGATTGAGGATTGAACATTGAGGATTGGGGATTGAGGATTGACGATTGAGTATTGAGCATTGAGGATTGAGAATTGAGGATTGAGGATTGAGTATTGAGGACTGAGGATTGAGGATTGAGGATTGAGGATTGAAGATTGAGTATTGGGGACTGAGTGTTGAGGTCTGAGTGATGAGAATTGATGTTTGTGGATAGGGATTTGAAGATTGCAGGTTGAGTATTGAGTACTGAAACCTGTGAATTGAGGATACTCTATTGAGGATTAAGGATTGACAACTGATTGTTGAGGACTGAGGGCTGAGGATTGAGGATTCAGGATCGGGGATTCAGGATTGAGGTTTGAGGACTGAGGATTGAGGATTGAGGATTGAGGATTGAGGATTGAGGATTGAGGATTGAGGATTGAAGATTGAGCATTGAAGATTGAGGATTGAAGAATGAGGATTGAGGATTGAGGATTGAGGATTGAGGATTGAGGATTGAAGATTGAGTATTGAGGATTGAAGATTGACGATTGAGGATTGAGTATTGAGGATTGAGGATTGAAGAATGTGGATTGAGGATTGAGGATTGAGGATTGAGGATTGAAGATTGAGGATTGAGTATTGAGGATTGAAGATTGAGGATTGAGGATTGAGGATTGCAGATTGAGGACTAAGTGTTGAGGGTTGCGTGATGAGAATTGAGGTTTGTGGATTGAGATTTGAAGATTGAAGAATGGGGTTGAGTATTGAAAACTGTGAATTGAGGATATTCTATTGAGGAATGAGGATTGACAATTGATTGTTGAGGTCTTATGGCTGAAGATTCAGGATTCAGAATTGAGGATTCGTGGTGGAGGTTTGAGGACTGAGGATTGAGGGTTGAGGATTGAGGATTGAGGATTGACGCTTGAGGATTGAGGATTGAGGATGGAGGATTGACGAGAGAGGACTGAGTGTTGAGGATTGAGTTTTGAGAATTGATGTTTGAGGTTTCAGATTTGATTATCCAATAGTGTGGATTGAGTATTGTACCATGAGAATTCAGGATATTCTATTCAGCATTGAGAATTGAGGATTGATGGTTGAGTGTTGAGCATTGATGGCTGAGGGTTATGCGTTGAATATTGAGGATTGAGTATTGAGGATTGAGGATTGTGGATTGAGGATTGAAGATAGAGTATTGATGATTGAGGATTGAAGATTGAGGATGAGGGCTGGGGGTTGAGGATTGAGGTTTGAGGGCTGAGGACTGAGTATTGAGGATTGAGAATCGAGGATTGAGGATTGAGGATTGAAGATTGAGGATTGGGTATTGAGGATTGAAGAATGAGGATTGAGGATTGAGGATTGAGGATTCGGGATTGAGGTTTGAGGACTGAGGATTGAGAATTGAGGATTGAAGATTGAGTATTGATGATTGAAGATGGGAGGATTGAGGATTGAGGGTTGAGGATTGAGGACGAGGACTGACGGTTGAGGATTGAGGTTTGAGGATTGTGGATTGAGGATTGAGAATGAGGGCTGAGGGTTGAGGATTGAGGTTTGAGTATAGAATCCTGAGAATTCAGGATATTCTATTGAGTATTGGGAATTGAGGATTGATGGTTGAGTATTGAGGATTGAGGATTGAGCGTTGATGATTGAGTATTGAAGATTGAGGATTGATGATTGAGGATTGACGATTGAGGATTGAGGATTGAGGATTGAGGATTGAGGTTTGAAGATTGAGTATTGAGGATTGAAGATTGAGGATTGAGGATTGGGGATTGAGGATTGCGTATTGAGGATTGAGGATTGAGGATTGAGTATTGAGGATTGAGGATCGAGGATTGAGGATTGAGGATTGAAGTTTCAGTATTGAGGATTGAAGATTGAGAATTGAGGATTGAGGATTGAACATTGAGGACTGAGTGTTGAGGGTTGAGTGATGAGAATTGATGTTTGTGGATAGTGGTTTGAAGATTGCAGATCGAGTATTGAGTGTTGAAAGCTGTGAATTGAGGATATTCTACTGAGGATTGAGGATTGACTACTGATTGTTGAGGACTGAGGGGTGAAGATTGAGGACTCAGGATTGAGGATTCAGAACTGAGGTTTGTGGACTGAGGATTGAAGATTGAATATTGAGGATTGAGGATTAAGGATTGAGGATTGAGGATCGAGGATTGAAGATTGAGTATTGATGATTGAACATTCAGGATTCAGGATTGAGTGTTGAGGTTTGAGGACGAGGACTGACGGTTGAGGATTGAGGTGTGAGGATTGAGGATTGAGGATTGAGGACTGAAGATTGAATATTGATGATTGAAGATTGAGAATTCAGTATTGATGGTTGTGGATTGAGGACGAGGACTGAGGGTTGAGTATTGCTGTTTGAGGTCCGAGGATTGAGGATCGAGGATTGAGAATTGAGGATTGAGGATTGAGGATTGAAGATTGAGGATTGGGTATTGAGGATTGAAGAATGAGGATTGAGGATTGAGTATTGAGGATCGAGGATTGAAGACTGAGTATTGAGGATTGAAGATTGAGGATTGAGGATTGAGCATTCAGGATTGCGGACTGAGTATTGAGGATTGCAGATTGACTATTGAGGATTGAAAATTGAGGATTGAGGATTGATGATTGAGGATTGAGGATTGAAGATTGAGGATTGGTGATTGAGGATTGACGATTGAGGATTGATTATTGAGGATTGAGAATTGAGGATTGATTATTGAAGATTGAGTATTGAGGATTGAAGATTGAGGATTGAGGATTGAGGATTGCTGTTTGAGGTCCGAGGATTGAGGATCGAGGATTGAGAATTGAGGATTGAGGATTGAGGATTGAAGATTGAGGATTGGGTATTGAGGATTGAAGAATGAGGATTGAGGATTGAGTATTGAGGATCGAGGATTGAAGACTGAGTATTGAGGATTGAAGATTGAGGATTGAGGATTGAGCATTCAGGATTGCGGACTGAGTAATGAGGATTGCAGATTGAGTATTGAGGATTGAAAATTGAGGATTGAGGATTGATGATTGAGGATTGAGGATTGAAGATTGAGGATTGGTGATTGAGGATTGACGATTGAGGATTGATTATTGAGGATTGAGAATTGAGGATTGATTATTGAAGATTGAGTATTGAGGATTGAAGATTGAGGATTGAGGATTGAGGATTGAGGATTGAGGATTGAGGATGAGGGCTGAGGGTTGAGGGTAGAGGTTTGAGGTCTGAGGACTGAGAATTGAGGATGGAGGATTGAGAATTGAGGATTGATTATTGAAGATTGAGTATTGAGGATTGAATATTGAGGATTGAGGATTGTGGATTGAAGATTGAGGATTGAGGATGAGGGCTGAGGGTTGAGGGTAGAGGTTTGAGGTCTGAGGACTGAGGATTGAGGATTGAGAATTGCGGATTGAGGATTGAGGTTTGAAGATTGAGTATTGAGGATTGAAGGTTGAGGATTGAGGATTGAGGATTGAGGATCGTGTATTGAGGATTGATGATTGAGGATCGAGGATTGAGGATTGAGGATTGAGTATTGAAGATTGAGGATTGGGGACTGAGTGTTGAATGTTGAATCATGAGAATTGATGTTTGTGGATAGAGATTTGAAAATTGCAGATTGAGTATTGGGTATTGAAAACAGTGCATTGATGATATTCTATTGAGGATTGATAATCGACAACTGATTGTTGAGGACTGAGGTCTGAAGATTGAGGATTCAGGATTGAGGATACAGGTTTGAGGTTCGAGGACTGAGGATTGAGGATTGAGGATTGAGGTTTGAGGATTGAGGAATGAGGATTGAGGATTGAAGATTGAGGATTGTGTATTGCGGATTGAGGATTGAGGTTTGAGGATTGGAGATTGAGTATTGAGGATTGAAAATTGAGGATTGAGGATTGATGATTGAGGATTGAGGATTGAAGATTGAGGATTGGTGATTGAGGATTGACGATTGAGGATTGATTATTGAGGATTGAGAATTGAGGATTGATTATTGAAGATTGAGTATTGAGGATTGAGGAGTGAGGATTGAGGATTGAGGATTGAGGATTGAGGATTAGGGACTGAGTATTCAGGGTTGAGTGATAAGAATTGAAGTTTGTGGATAGAGATCTGAAGATTGCAGATTGAGTACTGAGTATTGAAAACTGTGAATTGAGGATATTCTATTGAGGATTGAGGATTGACAACTGATTGTTGAGGACACACGGCTGAAGATTGAGGATTCAGGATTGAGGATTCAGGATTGAGGTTTGAGGACTGAGGATTGAGAATTGAGGATTGAAGATTGAGTATTGATGATTGAAGATGGGAGGATTGAGGATTGAGGGTTGAGGATTGAGGACGAGGACTGACGGTTGAGGATTGAGGTTTGAGGATTGTGGATTGAGGATTGAGAATGAGGGCTGAGGGTTGAGGATTGAGGTTTGAGTATAGAATCCTGAGAATTCAGGATATTCTATTGAGTATTGGGAATTGAGGATTGATAGTTGAGTATTGAGGATTGAGGATTGAGCGTTGATGATTGAGTATTGAAGATTGAGGATTGATGATTGAGGATTGACGATTGAGGATTGAGGATTGAGGATTGAGGTTTGAAGATTGAGTATTGAGGATTGAAGATTGAGGATTGAGGATTGGGGATTGAGGATTGCGTATTGAGGATTGAGGATTGAGGATTGAGTATTGAGGATTGAGGATCGAGGATTGAGGATTGAGGATTGAAGTTTCAGTATTGAGGATTGAAGATTGAGAATTGAGGATTGAGGATTGAACATTGAGGACTGAGTGTTGAGGGTTGAGTGATGAGAATTGATGTTTGTGGATAGTGGTTTGAAGATTGCAGATCGAGTATTGAGTGTTGAAAGCTGTGAATTGAGGATATTCTACTGAGGATTGAGGATTGACTACTGATTGTTGAGGACTGAGGGCTGAAGATTGAGGACTCAGGATTGAGGATTCAGAACTGAGGTTTGTGGACTGAGGATTGAGGATTGAATATTGAGGATTGAGGATTAAGGATTGAGGATTGAGGATCGAGGATTGAAGATTGAGTATTGATGATTGAACATTGAGGATTCAGGATTGAGTGTTGAGGTTTGAGGACGAGGACTGACGGTTGAGGATTGAGGTGTGAGGATTGAGGATTGAGGATTGAGGACTGAAGATTGAATATTGATGATTGAAGATTGAGAATTCAGTATTGATGGTTGTGGATTGAGGACGAGGACTGAGGGTTGAGTATTGCCGTTTGAGGTCCGAGGATTGAGGATCGAGGATTGAGAATTGAGGATTGAAGATTGAGGATTGAAGATTGAGGATTGGGTATTGAGGATTGAAGAATGAGGATTGAGGATTGAATATTGAGGATCGAGGATTGAAGACTGAGTATTGAGGATTGAAGATTGAGGATTGAGGATTGAGCATTCAGGATTGCGGACTGAGTATTGAGGATTGCAGATTGAGTATTGAGGATTGAAAATTGAGGATTGAGGATTGATGATTGAGGATTGAGGATTGAAGATTGAGGATTGGTGATTGAGGATTGACGATTGAGGATTGATTATTGAGGATTGAGAATTGAGGATTGATTATTGAAGATTGAGTATTGAGGATTGAAGATTGAGGATTGAGGATTGAGGATTGAGGATTGAGGATTGAGGATGAGGGCTGAGGGTTGAGGGTAGAGGTTTGAGGTCTGAGGACTGAGAATTGAGGATGGAGGATTGAGAATTGAGGATTGATTATTGAAGATTGAGTATTGAGGATTGAAGATTGAGGATTGAGGATTGTGGATTGAGGATTGAGGATTGAGGATGAGGGCTGAGGGTTGAGGGTAGAGGTTTGAGGTCTGAGGACTGAGGATTGAGGATTGAGAATTGCGGATTGAGGATTGAGGTTTGAAGATTGAGTATTGAGGATTGAAGGTTGAGGATTGAGGATTGAGGATTGAGGATCGTGTATTGAGGATTGATGATTGAGGATCGAGGATTGAGGATTGAGGATTGAGTATTGAAGATTGAGGATTGGGGACTGAGTGTTGAGGGTTGAATGATGAGAATTGATGTTTGTGGATAGAGATTTGAAAATTGCAGATTGAGTATTGGGTATTGAAAACAGTGAATTGATGATATTCTATTGAGGATTGATAATCGACAACTGATTGTTGAGGACTGAGGTCTGAAGATTGAGGATTCAGGATTGAGGATACAGATTTGAGGTTCGAGGACTGAGGATTGAGGATTGAGGATTGAGGTTTGAGGATTGAGGAATGAGGATTGAGGATTGAAGATTGAGGATTGTGTATTGCGGATTGAGGATTGAGGTTTGAAGATTGAGTATTGAGGATTGAAGATTGACGATTGAGGACTGAGTATTGAGGATTGAGGATTGAGTATTGTAGATTGAGGATTGGGTATTGAGGATTGAAGAATGTGGATTGAGGATTGAGTATTGAGGATCGAGGATTGAAGACTGAGTATTGAGGATTGAAGATTGAGGATTGAGGATTGAGCATTCAGGATTGCGGACTGAGTATTGAGGATTGCAGATTGAGTATTGAGGATTGAAAATTGAGGATTGAGGATTGATGATTCAGGATTGAGGATTGAAGATTGAGGATTGGTGATTGAGGATTGACGATTGAGGATTGATTATTGAGGATAGAGAATTGAGGATTGATTATTGAAGATTGAGTATTGAGGACTGAAGATTGAGGATTGAGGATTGAGGATTGAGGATTGAGGATTGAGGATTGAGGATGAGGGCTGAGGGTTGAGGGTAGAGGTTTGAGGTCTGAGGACTGAGGATTGAGGATTGAGAATTGCGGATTGAGGATTGAGGTTTGAAGATTGAGTATTGAGGATTGAAGGTTGAGGATTGAGGATTGAGGATTGAGGATCGTGTATTGAGGATTGAAGATTGAGGTTCGAGGATTGAGGATTGAGGATTGAGTATTGAAGATTGAGGATTGGGGACTGAGTGTTGAGGGTTGAATGATGAGAATTGATGTTTGTGGATAGAGATTTGAAAATTGCAGATTGAGTATTGGGTATTGAAAACAGTGAATTGATGATATTCTATTGAGGATTGATAATCGACAACTGATTGTTGAGGACTGAGGTCTGAAGATTGAGGATTCAGGATTGAGGATACAGGTTTGAGGTTCGAGGACTGAGGATTGAGGATTGAGGATTGAGGTTTGAGGATTGAGGAATGAGGATTGAGGATTGAAGATTGAGGATTGTGTATTGCGGATTGAGGATTGAGGTTTGAAGATAGAGTATTGAGGATTGAGGATTGAGTATTGAAGATTGAGTATTGAGGATTGAAGATTAAGATTGAGGATTGAGGATTGAGGATTGAGGATTGAGGATTGAGGATTGAGGATTAGGGACTGAGTATTCAGGGTTGAGTGATAAGAATTGAAGTTTGTGGATAGAGATCTGAAGATTGCAGATTGAGTACTGAGTATTGAAAACTGTGAATTGAGGATATTCTATTGAGGATTGAGGATTGACAACTGATTGTTGAGGACACACGGCTGAAGATTGAGGATTCAGGATTGAGGATTGAGGATCGAGGTTTGAGGATTGAGGAATGAGGATTGAGGATTGAAGATTGAGGATTGTGTATTGCGGATTGAACATTGAGGATTGAGGATTGAGGATTGAGGATTGAAGATTGAGGATTGAGGATTGATGATTGAGGATTGAGGATTGAGGATTGAGAATGAGGGCTGAGGGTTGAGGATTGAGGTTTGAGTATAGAATCCTGAGAATTCAGGATATTCTATTGAGTATTGGGAATTGAGGATTGATGGTTGAGTATTGAGGATTGAGGATTGAGCGTTGATGATTGAGTATTGAAGATTGAGGATTGATGATTGAGGATTGACGATTGAGGATTGAGGATTGAGGATTGAGGTTTGAAGATTGAGTATTGAGGATTGAAGATTGAGGATTGAGGATTGGGGATTGAGGATTGCGTATTGAGGATTGAGGATTGAGGATTGAGGATTGAGGATTGAGGATTGAGGATTGAAGATTGAGTATTCAGGATTGGAGATTGACGATTGAGGATTGAGGACCGAGGATTGAGAATTGAGGATTGAAGATTGAGTATTTAGGATTGAAGATTGAGGATCGAGGATTGAGGATTGAGGATTGAGTATTGAAGATTGAGGATTGGGGACTGAGTGTTGAGGGTTGAATGATGAGAATTGATGTCTGTGGATAGAGATTTGAAAATTGCAGATTGAGTATTGAGTATTGTAAACAGTGAATTGATGATATTCTATTGAGGATTAATAATTGACAACTGACTGTTGAGGACTGAGGTCTGAAGATTGAGGATTCAGGATTGAGGATACAGGTTTGAGGTTCGAGGACTGAGGATTGAGGATTGAGGATCGAGGTTTGAGGATTGAGGAATGAGGATTGAGGATAGAAGATTGAGGATTGTGTATTGCGGATTGAACATTGAGGATTGAGGATTGAGGATTGAGGATTGAAGATTGAGGATTGAGGATTGATGATTGAGGATTGAGGATTGAGGATTGAGAATTGAGGATTGAGGATTGAGGATTGAAGATTGAGGACTGGGCATTGAGGATTGAAGAATGAGGATAGAGGATTAATTATTGAGGATTGAGGATTGCAGATTGAGTATTGAGGATTGAGGATTGAGGGTTGAGGATTGAGGATTGAGGATTGAGGTTTGAGCATTGAGGATTGAGGATTGAGGATTGAGGATTGAGGATTGAAGATTGAGGATTGAGGATTGAGGATTGAGGATTGAGGGTTGAGGATTGAAGATTGAGGATTTGGTGTTGAGGATTCAAGAATGTGGATTGTGGATTGAGGATTGATGATTGTGGATTGAAGATTGAGTATTGAGGATTGAAGATTGAGGATTGAGGATTGAGGATTGAGGATTGAGGGTTGAGGATTGAAGATTGAGGATTGAAGATTGAATATTATAGATTGAAGTTTGAGGATTGAGGATTGAGGGTTGTGGGTTGAGGACGAGGACTGGGGCTTGAGTATTGGTGTTTGAAGTCTGAGGATTGGGTATTGCGGATTGAACATTGAGGATTGAACATTGAGGATTGGGTGTTGAGGATTGAAGAATGAGGATTGAGGATTGAGGATTGAGGATTGAGGATTGAAGATTCAGTATTGAGGATAGAAGATTGCGCATTGAGGATTGAGGATTGAGGATTGAAGATTGAGTATTGAGGATTGAAGATTGAGGATTGAGGACTGAGTATTGAGGATTGAGGATTGAGTATTGAGGATTGAGGATTGAAGATTGAGGATTGAGGACTGAGTATTGAGGATTGAGGATTGAGTATTGAGGATTGAGGATTGAAGACTGAGGATTGCGTATTGAGGATTGAACATTGAGGATTGAGGGTTGAGGATTGAGGATTGAGGATTGAGGATTGAGGATTGAAGATTGAATATTATAGATTGAAGATTGAGGATTGAGGGTTGAGGGTTGTGGGTTGAGGACGAGGACTGGGGCTTGAGTATTGGTGTTTGAAGTCTGAGGATTGAGGATTGAGGATTGAGAATTGAGGATTGAGGATTGAGCATTGAAGATTGAGGATTCGGTATTGAGGATTGAAGGATGAGGATTGAGGAGTGAGGACTGAGGATTGAGGATTGCAGTTTGAGTATTGAGGTTTGAAGGTTGAGGATTGAGGATTGAGGATTGAGGATTGAGGGTTGAGGATTGAGGATTGAAGATTGATTATTGAGGATTGAAGATTGAGGATTGAGGATTGCGGATTGAGGATTGAGGATTGAACATTGAGGATTGGGGATTGAGGATTGACGATTGAGTATTGAGCATTGAGGATTGAGAATTGAGGATTGAGGATTGAGTATTGAGGACTGAGGATTGAGGATTGAGGATTGAGGATTGAGGATTGAAGATTGAGTATTGGGGACTGAGTGTTGAGGTCTGAGTAATGAGAATTGATGTTTGTGGATAGGGATTTGAAGATTGCAGGTTGAGTATTGAGTACTGAAACCTGTGAATTGAGGATACTCTATTGAGGATTAAGGATTGACAACTGATTGTTGAGGACTGAGGGCTGAGGATTGAGGATTCAGGATCGGGGATTCAGGATTGAGGTTTGAGGACTGAGGATTGAGGATTGAGGATTGAGGATTGAGGATTGAGGATTGAGGATTGAGGATTGAAGATTGAGCATTGAGGATTGAGGATTGAAGAATGAGGATTGAGGATTGAGGATTGAGGATTGAGGATTGAGGATTGAAGATTGAGTATTGAGGATTGAAGATTGACGATTGAGGATTGAGTATTGAGGATTGAGGATTGAAGAATGTGGATTGAGGATTGAGGATTGAGGATTGAGGATTGAAGATTGAGGATTGAGTATTGAGGATTGAAGATTGAGGATTGAGGATTGAGGATTGCAGATTGAGGACTAAGTGTTGAGGGTTGCGTGATGAGAATTGAGGTTTGTGGATTGAGATTTGAAGATTGAAGAATGGGGTTGAGTATTGAGAACTGTGAATTGAGGATATTCTATTGAGGAATGAGGATTGACAATTGATTGTTGAGGTCTTATGGCTGAAGATTCAGGATTCAGAATTGAGGATTCGTGGTGGAGGTTTGAGGACTGAGGATTGAGGGTTGAGGATTGAGGATTGAGGATTGACGCTTGAGGATTGAGGATTGAGGATGGAGGATTGACGAGAGAGGACTGAGTGTTGAGGATTGAGTTTTGAGAATTGATATTTGAGGTTTCAGATTTGATTATCCAATAGTGTGGATTGAGTATTGTACCATGAGAATTCAGGATATTCTATTCATAATTGAGAATTGAGGATTGATGGTTGAGTGTTGAGCATTGATGGCTGAGGGTTATGCGTTGAATATTGAGGATTGAGTATTGAGGATTGAGGATTGTGGATTGAGGATTGAAGATAGAGTATTGATGATTGAGGATTGAAGATTGAGGATGAGGGCTGGGGGTTGAGGATTGAGGTTTGAGGGCTGAGGACTGAGTATTGAGGATTGAGAATCGAGGATTGAGGATTGAGGATTGAAGATTGAGGATTGGGTATTGAGGATTGAAAATTGAGGATTGAGGATTGATGATTGAGGATTGAGGATTGAAGATTGAGGATTGGTGATTGAGGATTGACGATTGAGGATTGATTATTGAGGATTGAGAATTGAGGATTGATTATTGAAGATTGAGTATTGAGGATTGAGGATTGAGGATTGAGGATTGAGGATTGAGGATTGAGGATTGAGGATTGAGGATTGAGGATTAGGGACTGAGTATTCAGGGTTGAGTGATAAGAATTGAAGTTTGTGGATAGAGATCTGAAGATTGCAGATTGAGTACTGAGTATTGAAAACTGTGAATTGAGGATATTCTATTGAGGATTGAGGATTGACAACTGATTGTTGAGGACACACGGCTGAAGATTGAGGATTCAGGATTGAGGATTCAGGATTGAGGTTTGAGGACTGAGGATTGAGAATTGAGGATTGAAGATTGAGTATTGATGATTGAAGATGGGAGGATTGAGGATTGAGGGTTGAGGATTGAGGACGAGGACTGACGGTTGAGGATTGAGGTTTGAGGATTGTGGATTGAGGATTGAGAATGAGGGCTGAGGGTTGAGGATTGAGGTTTGAGTATAGAATCCTGAGAATTCAGGATATTCTATTGAGTATTGGGAATTGAGGATTGATGGTTGAGTATTGAGGATTGAGGATTGAGCGTTGATGATTGAGTATTGAAGATTGAGGATTGATGATTGAGGATTGACGATTGAGGATTGAGGATTGAGGATTGAGGTTTGAAGATTGAGTATTGAGGATTGAAGATTGAGGATTGAGGATTGGGGATTGAGGATTGCGTATTGAGAATTGAGGATTGAGGATTGAGTATTGAGGATTGAGGATCGAGGATTGAGGATTGAGGATTGAAGTTTCAGTATTGAGGATTGAAGATTGAGAATTGAGGATTGAGGATTGAACATTGAGGACTGAGTGTTGAGGGTTGAGTGATGAGAATTGATGTTTGTGGATAGTGGTTTGAAGATTGCAGATCGAGTATTGAGTGTTGAAAGCTGTGAATTGAGGATATTCTACTGAGGATTGAGGATTGACTACTGATTGTTGAGGACTGAGGGCTGAAGATTGAGGACTCAGGATTGAGGATTCAGAACTGAGGTTTGTGGACTGAGGATTGAGGATTGAATATTGAGGATTGAGGATTAAGGATTGAGGATTGAGGATCGAGGATTGAAGATTGAGTATTGATGATTGAACATTGAGGATTCAGGATTGAGTGTTGAGGTTTGAGGACGAGGACTGACGGTTGAGGATTGAGGTGTGAGGATTGAGGATTGAGGATTGAGGACTGAAGATTGAATATTGATGATTGAAGATTGAGAATTCAGTATTGATGGTTGTGGATTGAGGACGAGGACTGAGGGTTGAGTATTGCTGTTTGAGGTCCGAGGATTGAGGATCGAGGATTGAGAATTGAGGATTGAAGATTGAGGATTGAAGATTGAGGATTGGGTATTGAGGATTGAAGAATGAGGATTGAGGATTGAGTATTGAGGATCGAGGATTGAAGACTGAGTATTGAGGATTGAAGATTGAGGATTGAGGATTGAGCATTCAGGATTGCGGACTGAGTAATGAGGATTGCAGATTGAGTATTGAGGATTGAAAATTGAGGATTGAGGATTGATGATTGAGGATTGAGGATTGAAGATTGAGGATTGGTGATTGAGGATTGAGGATTGAGGATGAGGGCTGAGGGTTGAGGGTAGAGGTTTGAGGTCTGAGGACTGAGAATTGAGGATGGAGGATTGAGAATTGAGGATTGATTATTGAAGATTGAGTATTGAGGATTGAAGATTGAGGATTGAGGATTGTGGATTGAGGATTGAGGATTGAGGATGAGGGCTGAGGGTTGAGGGTAGAGGTTTGAGTTCTGAGGACTGAGGATTGAGGATTGAGAATTGCGGATTGAGGATTGAGGTTTGAAGATTGAGTATTGAGGATTGAAGGTTGAGGATTGAGGATTGAGGATTGAGGATCGTGTATTGAGGATTGATGATTGAGGATCGAGGATTGAGGATTGAGGATTGAGTATTGAAGATTGAGGATTGGGGACTGAGTGTTGAGGGTTGAATGATGAGAATTGATGTTTGTGGATAGAGATTTGAAAATTGCAGATTGAGTATTGGGTATTGAAAACAGTGAATTGATGATATTCTATTGAGGATTGATAATCGACAACTGATTGTTGAGGACTGAGGTCTGAAGATTGAGGATTCAGGATTGAGGATACAGGTTTGAGGTTCGAGGACTGAGGATTGAGGATTGAGGATTGAGGTTTGAGGATTGAGGAATGAGGATTGAGGATTGAAGATTGAGGATTGTGTATTGCGGATTGAGGATTGAGGTTTGAAGATAGAGTATTGAGGATTGAAGGTTGACGATTGAGGACTGAGCATTGAGGATTGAGGATTGAGTATTGTAGATTGAGGATTGAGTATTGAGGATTGAGGATTGAGGATTGAGGATTGAGTATTGAAGATTGAGTATTGAGGATTGAAGATTAAGATTGAGGATTGAGGATTGAGGATTGAGGATTGAGGATTGAGGATTGAGGATTAGGGACTGAGTATTCAGGGTTGAGTGATAAGAATTGAAGTTTGTGGATAGAGATCTGAAGATTGCAGATTGAGTACTGAGTATTGAAAACTGTGAATTGAGGATATTCTATTGAGGATTGAGGATTGACAACTGATTGTTGAGGACACACGGCTGAAGATTGAGGATTCAGGATTGAGGATTGAGGATCGAGGTTTGAGGATTGAGGAATGAGGATTGAGGATTGAAGATTGAGGATTGTGTATTGCGGATTGAACATTGAGGATTGAGGATTGAGGATTGAGGATTGAAGATTGAGGATTGAGGATTGATGATTGAGGATTGAGGATTGAGGATTGAGAATGAGGGCTGAGGTTTGAGGATTGAGGTTTGAGTATAGAATCCTGAGAATTCAGGATATTCTATTGAGTATTGGGAATTGAGGATTGATGGTTGAGTATTGAGGATTGAGGATTGAGCGTTGATGATTGAGTATTGAAGATTGAGGATTGATGATTGAGAATTGACGATTGAGGATTGAGGATTGAGGATTGAGGTTTGAAGATTGAGTATTGAGGATTGAAGATTGAGGATTGAGGATTGGGGATTGAGGATTGCGTATTGAGGATTGAGGATTGAGGATTGAGGATTGAGGATTGAGGATTGAGGATTGAAGATTGAGTATTCAGGATTGGAGATTGACGATTGAGGATTGAGGACCGAGGATTGAGAATTGAGGATTGAAGATTGAGTATTTAGGATTGAAGATTGAGGATCGAGGATTGAGGATTGAGGATTGAGTATTGAAGATTGAGGATTGGGGACTGAGTGTTGAGGGTTGAATGATGAGAATTGATGTCTGTGGATAGAGATTTGAAAATTGCAGATTGAGTATTGAGTATTGAAAACAGTGAATTGATGATATTCTATTGAGGATTGATAATTGACAACTGACTGTTGAGGACTGAGGTCTGAAGATTGAGGATTCAGGATTGAGGATACAGGTTTGAGGTTCGAGGACTGAGGATTGAGGATTGAGGATCGAGGTTTGAGGATTGAGGAATGAGGATTGAGGATTGAAGATTGAGGATTGTGTATTGCGGATTGAACATTGAGGATTGAGGATTGAGGATTGAGGATTGAAGATTGAGGATTGAGGATTGATGATTGAGGATTGAGGATTGAGGATTGAGAATTGAGGATTGAGGATTGAGGATTGAAGATTGAGGACTGGGCATTGAGGATTGAAGAATGAGGATAGAGGATTAATTATTGAGGATTGAGTATTGCAGATTGAGTATTGAGGATTGAGGATTGAGGGTTGAGGATTGAGGATTGAGGATTGAGGTTTGAGCATTGAGGATTGAGGATTGAGGATTGAGGATTGAGGATTGAAGATTGAATATTGATGATTGAAGATTGAGGATCGAGAATTGAGGGTTGTGGATTGAGGACGAGGACTGAGGGTTGAGTATTGATGTTTGAGGTCTGAGGGTTGAGGGTTGAGGATTGAGAATTGAGGACTGAGGAATGAGGATTGAAGTTTGAGGATTTGGTGTTGAGGATTCAAGAATGTGGATTGTGGATTGAGGATTGATGATTGTGGATTGAAGATTGAGTATTGAGGATTGAAGATTGAGGATTGAGGATTGAGGATTGAGGATTGAGGGTTGAGGATTGAAGATTGAGGATTGAAGATTGAATATTATAGATTGAAGTTTGAGGATTGAGGATTGAGGGTTGTGGGTTGAGGACGAGGACTGGGGCTTGAGTATTGGTGTTTGAAGTCTGAGGATTGGGTATTGCGGATTGAACATTGAGGATTGAAGATTGAGGATTGGGTGTTGAGGATTGAAGAATGAGGATTGAGGATTGAGGATTGAGGATTGAGGATTGAAGATTCAGTATTGAGGATTGAAGATTGCGCATTGAGGATTGAGGATTGAGGATTGAAGATTGAGTATTGAGGATTGAAGATTGAGGAGTGAGGACTGAGTATTGAGGATTGAGGATTGAGTATTGAGGATTGAGGATTGAAGACTGAGGATTGCGTATTGAGGATTGAACATTGAGGATTGAGGGTTGAGGATTGAGGATTGAGGATTGAGGATTGAGGATTGAAGATTGAATATTATAGAATGAAGATTGAGGATTGAGGGTTGAGGGTTGTGGGTTGAGGACGAGGACTGGGGCTTGAGTATTGGTGTTTGAAGTCTGAGGATTGAGGATTGAGGATTGAGAATTGAGGATTGAGGATTGAGCATTGAAGATTGAGGATTCGGTATTGAGGATTGAAGGATGAGGATTGAGGAGTGAGGACTGAGGATTGAGGATTGCAGTTTGAGTATTGAGGTTTGAAGGTTGAGGATTGAGGATTGAGGATTGAGGATTGAGGGTTGAGGATTGAGGATTGAAGATTGATTATTGAGGATTGAAGATTGAGAATTGAGGATTGCGGATTGAGGATTGAGGATTGAACATTGAGGATTGGGGATTGAGGATTGACGATTGAGTATTGAGCATTGAGGATTGAGAATTGAGGATTGAGGATTGAGTATTGAGGACTGAGGATTGAGGATTGAGGATTGAGGATTGAGGATTGAAGATTGAGTATTGGGGACTGAGTGTTGAGGTCTGAGTGATGAGAATTGATGTTTGTGGATAGGGATTTGAAGATTGCAGGTTGAGTATTGAGTACTGAAACCTGTGAATTGAGGATACTCTATTGAGGATTAAGGATTGACAACTGATTGTTGAGGACTGAGGGCTGAGGATTGAGGATTCAGGATCGGGGATTCAGGATTGAGGTTTGAGGACTGAGGATTGAGGATTGAGGATTGAGGATTGAGGATTGAGGATTGAGGATTGAGGATTGAAGATTGAGCATTGAAGATTGAGGATTGAAGAATGAGGATTGAGGATTGAGGATTGAGGATTGAGGATTGAGGATTGAAGATTGAGTATTGAGGATTGAAGATTGACGATTGAGGATTGAGTATTGAGGATTGAGGATTGAAGAATGTGGATTGAGGATTGAGGATTGAGGATTGAGGATTGAAGATTGAGGATTGAGTATTGAGGATTGAAGATTGAGGATTGAGGATTGAGGATTGCAGATTGAGGACTAAGTGTTGAGGGTTGCGTGATGAGAATTGAGGTTTGTGGATTGAGATTTGAAGATTGAAGAATGGGGTTGAGTATTGAAAACTGTGAATTGAGGATATTCTATTGAGGAATGAGGATTGACAATTGATTGTTGAGGTCTTATGGCTGAAGATTCAGGATTCAGAATTGAGGATTCGTGGTGGAGGTTTGAGGACTGAGGATTGAGGGTTGAGGATTGAGGATTGAGGATTGACGCTTGAGGATTGAGGATTGAGGATGGAGGATTGACGAGAGAGGACTGAGTGTTGAGGATTGAGTTTTGAGAATTGATGTTTGAGGTTTCAGATTTGATTATCCAATAGTGTGGATTGAGTATTGTACCATGAGAATTCAGGATATTCTATTCAGCATTGAGAATTGAGGATTGATGGTTGAGTGTTGAGCATTGATGGCTGAGGGTTATGCGTTGAATATTGAGGATTGAGTATTGAGGATTGAGGATTGTGGATTGAGGATTGAAGATAGAGTATTGATGATTGAGGATTGAAGATTGAGGATGAGGGCTGGGGGTTGAGGATTGAGGTTTGAGGGCTGAGGACTGAGTATTGAGGATTGAGAATCGAGGATTGAGGATTGAGGATTGAAGATTGAGGATTGGGTATTGAGGATTGAAGAATGAGGATTGAGGATTGAGGATTGAGGATTCAGGATTGAGGTTTGAGGACTGAGGATTGAGAATTGAGGATTGAAGATTGAGTATTGATGATTGAAGATGGGAGGATTGAGGATTGAGGGTTGAGGATTGAGGACGAGGACTGACGGTTGAGGATTGAGGTTTGAGGATTGTGGATTGAGGATTGAGAATGAGGGCTGAGGGTTGAGGATTGAGGTTTGAGTATAGAATCCTGAGAATTCAGGATATTCTATTGAGTATTGGGAATTGAGGATTGATGGTTGAGTATTGAGGATTGAGGATTGAGCGTTGATGATTGAGTATTGAAGATTGAGGATTGATGATTGAGGATTGACGATTGAGGATTGAGGATTGAGGATTGAGGATTGAGGTTTGAAGATTGAGTATTGAGGATTGAAGATTGAGGATTGAGGATTGGGGATTGAGGATTGCGTATTGAGGATTGAGGATTGAGGATTGAGTATTGAGGATTGAGGATCGAGGATTGAGGATTGAGGATTGAAGTTTCAGTATTGAGGATTGAAGATTGAGAATTGAGGATTGAGGATTGAACATTGAGGACTGAGTGTTGAGGGTTGAGTGATGAGAATTGATGTTTGTGGATAGTGGTTTGAAGATTGCAGATCGAGTATTGAGTGTTGAAAGCTGTGAATTGAGGATATTCTACTGAGGATTGAGGATTGACTACTGATTGTTGAGGACTGAGGGCTGAAGATTGAGGACTCAGGATTGAGGATTCAGAACTGAGGTTTGTGGACTGAGGATTGAGGATTGAATATTGAGGATTGAGGATTAAGGATTGAGGATTGAGGATCGAGGATTGAAGATTGAGTATTGATGATTGAACATTGAGGATTCAGGATTGAGTGTTGAGGTTTGAGGACGAGGACTGACGGTTGAGGATTGAGGTGTGAGGATTGAGGATTGAGGATTGAGGACTGAAGATTGAATATTGATGATTGAAGATTGAGAATTCAGTATTGATGGTTGTGGATTGAGGACGAGGACTGAGGGTTGAGTATTGCTGTTTGAGGTCCGAGGATTGAGGATCGAGGATTGAGAATTGAGGATTGAGGATTGAGGATTGAAGATTGAGGATTGGGTATTGAGGATTGAAGAATGAGGATTGAGGATTGAGTATTGAGGATCGAGGATTGAAGACTGAGTATTGAGGATTGAAGATTGAGGATTGAGGATTGAGCATTCAGGATTGCGGACTGAGTATTGAGGATTGCAGATTGACTATTGAGGATTGAAAATTGAGGATTGAGGATTGATGATTGAGGATTGAGGATTGAAGATTGAGGATTGGTGATTGAGGATTGACGATTGAGGATTGATTATTGAGGATTGAGAATTGAGGATTGATTATTGAAGATTGAGTATTGAGGATTGAAGATTGAGGATTGAGGATTGAGGATTGCTGTTTGAGGTCCGAGGATTGAGGATCGAGGATTGAGAATTGAGGATTGAGGATTGAGGATTGAAGATTGAGGATTGCGTATTGAGGATTGAAGAATGAGGATTGAGGATTGAGTATTGAGGATCGAGGATTGAAGACTGAGTATTGAGGATTGAAGATTGAGGATTGAGGATTGAGCATTCAGGATTGCGGACTGAGTATTGAGGATTGCAGATTGAGTATTGAGGATTGAAAATTGAGGATTGAGGATTGATGATTGAGGATTGAGGATTGAAGATTGAGGATTGGTGATTGAGGATTGACGATTGAGGATTGATTATTGAGGATTGAGAATTGAGGATTGATTATTGAAGATTGAGTATTGAGGATTGAAGATTGAGGATTGAGGATTGAGGATTGAGGATTGAGGATTGAGGATGAGGGCTGAGGGTTGAGGGTAGAGGTTTGAGGTCTGAGGACTGAGAATTGAGGATGGAGGATTGAGAATTGAGGATTGATTATTGAAGATTGAGTATTGAGGATTGAAGATTGAGGATTGAGGATTGTGGATTGAAGATTGAGGATTGAGGATGAGGGCTGAGGGTTGAGGGTAGAGGTTTGAGGACTGAGGACTGAGGATTGAGGATTGAGAATTGCGGATTGAGGATTGAGGTTTGAAGATTGAGTATTGAGGATTGAAGGTTGAGGATTGAGGATTGAGGATTGAGGATCGTGTATTGAGGATTGATGATTGAGGATCGAGGATTGAGGATTGAGGATTGAGTATTGAAGATTGAGGATTGGGGACTGAGTGTTGAATGTTGAATCATGAGAATTGATGTTTGTGGATAGAGATTTGAAAATTGCAGATTGAGTATTGGGTATTGAAAACAGTGCATTGATGATATTCTATTGAGGATTGATAATCGACAACTGATTGTTGAGGACTGAGGTCTGAAGATTGAGGATTCAGGATTGAGGATACAGGTTTGAGGTTCGAGGACTGAGGATTGAGGATTGAGGATTGAGGTTTGAGGATTGAGGAATGAGGATTGAGGATTGAAGATTGAGGATTGTGTATTGCGGATTGAGGATTGAGGTTTGAAGATTGAGTATTGAGGATTGAAGATTGACGATTGAGGACTGAGTATTGAGGATTGAGGATTGAGTATTGTAGATTGAGGATTGGGTATTGAGGATTGAAGAATGTGGATTGAGGACTGAGGATTGAGGATTGGGGATTGAAGATTGAGGATTGAGGATTGAGGATTGAGGATTGAGGATTGCGGATTGAGGATTGAGGATTGACGCTTGAGGATTGAGGATTGAGGATGGAGGATTGATGAGAGAGGACTGAGAGTTGAGTTTTGAGTTTTGAGAATTGATGTTTGAGGATTCAGATTTGATTATTGAATATTGTGGATTGAGTATTGAACCATGAGAATTCAGGATATTCTATTGAGTATTGAGAATTGAGGATTGATGGTTGAGTATTGAGGATTGATGGTTGAGGGTTGTGCGTTGAATATTGAGGATTGAGGATTGAGGATTGAAGATAGAGTATTGATGATTGAAGATTGAGGATTGAGGTGTGAGGATTGAGGATTGAGGATTGAGGACTGAAGATTGAATATTGATGATTGAAGATTGAGAATTCAGTATTGATGGTTGTGGATTGAGGACGAGGACTGAGGGTTGAGTATTGCTGTTTGAGGTCCGAGGATTGAGGATCGAGGATTGAGAATTGAGGATTGAGGATTGAGGATTGAAGATTGAGGATTGGGTATTGAGGATTGAAGAATGAGGATTGAGGATTGAGTATTGAGGATCGAGGATTGAAGACTGAGTATTGAGGATTGAAGATTGAGGATTGAGGATTGAGCATTCAGGATTGCGGACTGAGTATTGAGGATTGCAGATTGAGTATTGAGGATTGAAAATTGAGGATTGAGGATTGATGATTGAGGATTGAGGATTGAAGATTGAGGATTGGTGATTGAGGATTGACGATTGAGGATTGATTATTGAGGATTGAGAATTGAGGATTGATTATTGAAGATTGAGTATTGAGGATTGAAGATTGAGGATTGAGGATTGAGGATTGAGGATTGAGGATTGAGGATGAGGGCTGAGGGTTGAGGGTAGAGGTTTGAGGTCTGAGGACTGAGAATTGAGGATGGAGGATTGAGAATTGAGGATTGATTATTGAAGATTGAGTATTGAGGATTGAAGATTGAGGATTGAGGATTGTGGATTGAGGATTGAGGATTGAGGATGAGGGCTGAGGGTTGAGGGTAGAGGTTTGAGGTCTGAGGACTGAGGATTGAGGATTGAGAATTGCGGATTGAGGATTGAGGTTTGAAGATTGAGTATTGAGGATTGAAGGTTGAGGATTGAGGATTGAGGATTGAGGATCGTGTATTGAGGATTGATGATTGAGGATCGAGGATTGAGGATTGAGGATTGAGTATTGAAGATTGAGGATTGGGGACTGAGTGTTGAATGTTGAATCATGAGAATTGATGTTTGTGGATAGAGATTTGAAAATTGCAGATTGAGTATTGGGTATTGAAAACAGTGCATTGATGATATTCTATTGAGGATTGATAATCGACAACTGATTGTTGAGGACTGAGGTCTGAAGATTGAGGATTCAGGATTGAGGATACAGGTTTGAGGTTCGAGGACTGAGGATTGAGGATTGAGGATTGAGGTTTGAGGATTGAGGAATGAGGATTGAGGATTGAAGATTGAGGATTGTGTATTGCGGATTGAGGATTGAGGTTTGAAGATTGAGTATTGAGGATTGAAGATTGACGATTGAGGACTGAGTATTGAGGATTGAGGATTGAGTATTGTAGATTGACGATTGGGTATTGAGGATTGAAGAATGTGGATTGAGGACTGAGGATTGAGGATTGGGGATTGAAGATTGAGGATTGAGGATTGAGGATTGAGGATTGAGGATTGCGGATTGAGGATTGAGGATTGACGCTTGAGGATTGAGGATTGAGGATGGAGGATTGATGAGAGAGGACTGCGAGTTGAGTTTTGAGTTTTGAGAATTGATGTTTGAGGATTCAGATTTGATTATTGAATATTGTGGATTGAGTATTGAACCATGAGAATTCAGGATATTCTATTGAGTATTGAGAATTGAGGATTGATGGTTGAGTATTGAGGATTGATGGTTGAGGGTTGTGCGTTGAATATTGAGGATTGAGGATTGAGGATTGAAGATAGAGTATTGATGATTGAAGATTGAGGATTGAGGACTGGGTGTTGAGGTTTGAGGACGAGGACTGACGGTTGAGGATTGAGGTTTGAGGATTGAGGATTGAGTATTGAGGATTGAGTATTGAAGATTGAGGATTGATGATTGAGGATTGCTGTTTGAGGTCCGAGGATTGAGGATCGAGGATTGAGAATTGAGGATTGAGGATTGAGGATTGAAGATTGAGGATTGGGTATTGAGGATTGAAGAATGAGGATTGAGGATTGAGTATTGAGGATCGAGGATTGAAGACTGAGTATTGAGGATTGAAGGTTGAGGATTGAGGATTGAGCATTCAGGATTGCGGACTGAGTATTGAGGATTGCAGATTGAGTATTGAGGATTGAAAATTGAGGATTGAGGATTGAGGATTGAGGATTGAGTATTGTAGATTGAGTATTGAGGATTGAAGATTAAGATTGAGGATTGAGGATTGAGGATTGAGGATTGAGGATTGAGGATTGAGGATTAGGGACTGAGTATTCAGGGTTGAGTGATAAGAATTGAAGTTTGTGGATAGAGATCTGAAGATTGCAGATTGAGTACTGAGTATTGAAAACTGTGAATTGAGGATATTCTATTGAGGATTGAGGATTGACAACTGACTGTTGAGGACACACGGCTGAAGATTGAGGATTCAGGATTGAGGATTCAGGATTGAGGTTTGAGGACTGAGGATTGAGAATTGAGTATTGAAGATTGAGTATTGATGATTGAAGATGGGAGGATTGAGGATTGAGGGTTGAGGATTGAGGACGAGGACTGACGGTTGAGGATTGAGGTTTGAGGATTGTGGATTGAGGATTGAGAATGAGGGCTGAGGGTTGAGGATTGAGGTTTGAGTATAGATTCCTGAGAATTCAGGATATTCTATTGAGTATTGAGAATTGAGGATTGATGGTTGAGTATTGAGGATTGAGGATTGAGCGTTGAGGATTGAGTATTGAAGATTGAGGATTGATGATTGAGGATTGATGATTGAGGATTGAGGATTGAGGATTGAGGTTTTAAGATTGAGTATTGAGGATTGAAGATTGAGGATTGAGGATTGAGGATTGAGGATTGAAGGTTCAGTATTGATAATTGAAGATTGAGAATTGAGGATTGAGGATTGAACATTGAGGACTGAGTGTTGAGGGTTGAGTGATGAGAATTGATGTTTGTGGATAGTGGTTTGAAGATTGCAGATCGAGTATTGAGTGTTGAAAGCTGTGAATTTAGGATATTCTACTGAGGATTGAGGATTGACTACTGATTGTTGAGGACTGAGGGCTGAAGATTGAGGACTCAGGATTGAGGATTCAGAATTGAGGTTTGTGGACTGAGGATTGAGGATTGAATATTGAGCATTGAGGACTAAGGATTGAGGATTGAGGATGAAGGATGGAAGACTGAGTATTGATGATTGAACATTGAGGATTGAGGATTGAGGGTTGAGGTTTGAGGACGAGGACTGACGGTTGAGGATTGAGGTTTGAGGATTGAGGATTGAGGATTGAGGACTGAAGATTGAATATTGATGATTGAAGATTGAGGATTCAGTATTGATGGTTGTGGATTGAGGACGAGGACTGAGGGTTGAGTATTGCTGTTTGAGGTCCGAGGATTGAGGATCGAGGATTGAGAATTGAGGATTGAGGATTGAGGATTGAAGATTGAGGATTGGGTATTGAGGATTGAAGAATGAGGATTGAGGATTGAGTATTGAGGATCGAGGATTGAAGACTGAGTATTGAGGATTGAAGATTGAGGATTGAGGATTGAGCATTGAGGATTGAAGATTGTGGACTGAGGATTGAGGATTGAAGATTGAGTATTGAGGATTGAAGATTGAGGATTGAGGATTGAGGATTGAGGATTGAGGATGAGGGCTGGGGGTTGAGGATTGAGGTTTGAGGACTGAGGACTGAGTATTGAGGATTGAGAATCGAGGATTGAGGATTGAGGATTGAAGATTGAGGATTGGGTATTGAGGACTGAAGAATGAGGATTGAGGATTGAAGGTTCAGTATTGAGCATTGAAGATTGAGAATTGAGGATTGAGGATTGAACATTGAGGACTGAGTGTTGAGGGTTGAGTGATGAGAATTGATGTTTGTGGATAGTGGTTTGAAGATTGCAGATCGAGTATTGAGTGTTGAAAGCTGTGAATTGAGGATATTCTACTGAGGATTGAGGATTGACTACTGACTGTTGAGGACTGAGGGCTGAAGATTGAGAACTCAGGATTGAGGATTCAGAATTGAGGTTTGTGGACTGAGGATTGAGGATTGAATATTGAGCATTGAGGATTAACGATTGAGGATTGAGGATGAAGGATGGAAGACTGAGTATTGATGATTGAACATTGAGGATTGAGGATTGAGGGTTGAGGTTTGAGGACGAGGACTGACGGTTGAGGATTGAGGTTTGAGGATTGAGGATTGAGGATTGAGGACTGAAGATTGAATATTGATGATTGAAGATTGAGGATTCAGTATTGATGGTTGTGGATTGAGGACGAGGACTGAGGGTTGAGTATTGCTGTTTGAGGTCCGAGGATTGAGGATCGAGGATTGAGAATTGAGGATTGAGGATTGAGGATAGAAGATTGAGGATTGGGTATTGAGGATTGAAGAATGAGGATTGAGGATTGAGTATTGAGGATCGAGGATTGAAGACTGAGTATTGAGGATTGAAGATTGAGGATTGAGGATTGAGCATTGAGGATTGCGGACTGAGTATTGAGGATTGCAGATTTAGTATTGAGGATTGAAAATTGAGGATTGAGTATTGATGATTGAGGATTGAGGATTGAAGATTGAGGATTATTGATTGAGGATTGACGATTGAGGATTGAGTATTGAGGATTGAGAATTGAGGATTGATTATTGAAGATTGAGTATTGAGGATCGAGAATTGAGGGTTGTGGATTGAGGACGAGGACTGAGGGTTGAGTATTGATGTTTGAGGTCTGAGGGTTGAGGATTGAGGATTGAGAATTAAGGACTGAGGAATGAGGATTGAAGATTGAGGATTTGGTGTTGAGGATTCAAGAATGTGGATTGTGGATTGAGGATTGATGATTGTGGATTGAAGATTGAGTATTGAGGATTGAAGATTGAGGATTGAGGATTGAGGATTGAGGATTGAGGATTGAGGGTTGAGGATTGAAGATTGAGGATTGAAGATTGAATATTATAGATTGATGTTTGAGGATTGAGGATTGAGGGTTGTGGGTTGAGGACGAGGACTGGGGCTTGAGTATTGGTTTTTGAAGTCTGAGGATTGGGTATTGCGGATTGAACATTGAGGATTGAAGATTGAGGATTGGGTGTTGAGGATTGAAGAATGAGGATTGAGGATTGAGGATTGAGGATTGAGGATTGAAGATTCAGTATTGAGGATTGAAGATTGCGCATTGAGGATTGAGGATTGAGGATTGAAGATTGAGGATTGAGGACTGAGTATTGAGGATTGAGGATTGAGTATTGAGGATTGAGGATTGAAGACTGAGGATTGCGTATTGAGGATTGAACATTGAGGATTGAGGGTTGAGGATTGAGGATTGAGGATTGAGGATTGAAGATTGAATATTATAGATTGAAGATTGAGGATTGAGGGTTGAGGGTTGTGGGTTGAGGACGAGGACTGGGGCTTGAGTATTGGTGTTTGAAGTCTGAGGATTGAGGATTGAGGATTGAGAATTGAGGATTGAGGATTGAGCATTGAAGATTGAGGATTCGGTATTGAGGATTGAAGAATGAGGATTGAGGAGTGAGGACTGAGGATTGAGGATTGCAGTTTGAGTATTGAGGTTTGAAGGTTGAGGCTTGAGGATTGAGGATTGAGGATTGAGGGTTGAGGATTGAGGATTGAGGATTGAGAATTGAGGATTGAGGATTGAGGATTGAAGGTTGAGGATTCGGTATTGAGGATTGAAGAATGAGGATTGAGGAGTGAGGACTGAGGATTGAGGATTGCAGTTTGAGTATTGAGGATTGAGGATTGAGGATTGAGGATTGAAGATCGAGTATTGAGGATTGAAGATTGAGTATTGAAGATTGAGGACTGAGTGTTGAGGGTTGCGTGATGAGGATTGATGTTTGTGGATTGAGATTTGAAGATTGAAGAATGGGGATTGAGTATTGAAAACTGTGAACTGAGGATATTCTATTGAGGATTGAGGACTGACAATTGATTGTTGAGGTCTTATGGATGAAGATTGAGGATTCAGTATTGAGGATTCGTGGTGGAGGTTTGAGGGCTGAGGATTGAAGGTTGAGGATTGAGGATTGACGCTTGAGGATTGAGGATTGAGGATGGAGGATTGATGAGAGAGGACAGAGTGTTGAGGATTGAGTTTTGAGAATTGATGTTTGAGGATTCAGATTTGATTATTGAATATTGTGGATTGAGTATTGAACCATGAGAATTCAGGATATTCTGAGTATTGAGAACTGAGGATTGATGGTTGAGTATTGAGGATTGATGGCTGAGGGTTGTGCGTTGAATATTGAGGATTGAGGATTGAGGATTGAGGATTGAAGATAGGGTATTGATGATTGAAGATTGAGGATTGAGGACTGGGGGTTGAGGTTTGAGGACGAGGACTGACGGTTGAGGATTGAGGTTTGAGGATTGAGGATTGAGGATTGAGGACTGAGGATTGAGGATTGAGGATTGAGCATTGAGGATTGAAGATTGTGGACTGAGGATTGAGGGTTGAAGATTGAGTATTGAGGATTGAAGATTGAGGATTGAGGATTGAGGATTGAAGATTGAGGATGAGGGCTGGGGGTTGAGGATTGAGGTTTGAGGGCTGAGGACTGAGTATTGAGGATTGAGAATCGAGGATTGAAGGATTGAGGATTGAAGATTGAGGATTGGGTTTGAGGATTGAAGAATGAGGATTGAGGATTGAGGATTGAGGATTCAGGATTGAGGTTTGAGGACTGAGGATTCAGAATTGAGTATGGAAGATTGAGTATTGATGATTGAAGATGGGAGGATTGAGGATTGAGGGTTGAGGATTGAGGACGAGGACTGACAGTTGAGGATTGAGGTTTGAGGATTGTGGATTGAGGATTGAGAATGAGGGCTGAGGGTTGAGGATTGAGGTTTGAGTATAGAATCCTGAGAATTCAGGATATTCTATTGAGTATTGAGAATTGAGGATTGATGATTGAGTATTGAGGATTGAGGATTGAGCGTTGAGGATTGAGTATTGAAGATTGAGTATTGATGATTGAGGATTGATGATTGAGGATTGAGGATTGAGGATTGAGGATTGAGGTTTGAAGATTGAGTATTGAGGATTGAAGATTGAGGATTGAGGATTGAGGATTGAGGATTGAGTATTGAGGATTGAGGATTGAGGATTGAGGATTGAGGATAGAAGTTTCAGTATTGAGGATTGAAGATTGAGAATTGAGGATTGAGGATTGAACATTGAGGACTGAGTGTTGATGGTTGAGTGATGAGAATTGATGTTTGTCGATAGTGGTTTGAAGATTGCAGATCGAGTATTGAGTATTGAAAGCTGTGAATTGAGGATATTCTACTGAGGATTGAGGATTGACTAGTGATTGTTGAGGACTGAGGGCTGAAGATTGAGGGCTCAGGATTGAGGATTCAGAATTGAGGTTTGTGGACTAAGGATTGAGGATTGAATATTGAGGATTGAGGATTAAGGATTGAGGATTGAGGATTGAGGATTGAAGATTGAGTATTGATGATTGAACATTGAGGATTGAGGATTGAGGGTTGAGGTTTGAGGACGAGGACTGACGGTTGAGGATTGAGGTTTGAGGATTGAGGATTGAGGATTGAGGACTGAAGATTGAATATTGATGATAGAAGATTGAGGATTCAGTATTGATGGTTGTGGATTGAGGACCAGGACTGAGGGTTGAGTATTGCTGTTTGAGGTCCGAGGATTGAGGATCGAGGATTGAGAATTGAGGATTGAGGATTGAGGATTGAAGATTGAGGATTGGGTATTGAGGATTGAAGAATGAGGATTGACGATTGAGTATTGAGGATCGAGGATTGAAGACTGAGTATTGAGGATTGAAGATTGAGGATTGAGGATTGAGCATTGATGATTGAAGATTGTGGACTGAGGATTGAGGATTGAAGATTGAGTATTGAGGATTGAAGATTGAGGATTGAGGATTGAGGATTGAGGATTGAGGATGAGGGCTGGGGGTTGAGGATTGAGGTTTGAGGACTGAGGACTGAGTATTGAGGATTGAGAATCGAGGATTGAGGATTGAGGATTGAAGATTGAGGATTGGGTATTGAGGACTGAAGAATGAGGATTGAGGAATGAGGATTGAGGATTGAGGATTGAGGATTGAGGATTGAGGATTGAATATTGAGGATTGGGGACTGAGTGTTGAGGGTTGAGTGATGAGAATTGATGTTTGTGGATAGAGATTTGAAGATTGCAGATTGAGTATTGAGTAATGAAAACTGTGAATTGATGATATTCTACTGAGGATTGAGGATTGACAACTGATTGTAGAGGACTGAGGGCTGAAGATTGAGGATTCAGGATCGGGGATTCAGGATTGAGGTTTGAGGACTGAGGATTGAGGATTGAGGATTGAGGATTGTGGATTGAGGATTGAGGATTGAGGATTGAGGGTTGAAGATTGAGGATTGGGTGTTGAGGATTGAAGAATGTGGATTGAGGATTGAGGATTCAGGATTGAGGGTTGAAGATTGAGTATTGAGGACTGAAGATTGACGATTGAGGATTGAGGATTGAGGATTGAGTATTGAGGATTGAGGATTGAGTATTGAAGATTGAGTATGAGGATTGAAGATTGAGGATTGAGGATTGAGGATTGAGGATTGAGGATTGAAGATTGAGTATTGAGGATTGAAGATTAAGATTGAGGATTGAGGATTGAGGATTGAGGATTGAGGATTGAGGATTGAGGATTAGGGACTGAGTATTCAGTGTTGAATGATAAGAATTGGTGTTTGTGGATAGAGATCTGAAGATTGCAGATTGAGTACTGAGTATTGAAAACTGTGAATTGAGGATATTCTATTGAGGATTGAAGATTGACAACTGATTGTTGAGGACACAGGGCTGAAGATTGAGGATTCAGGATTGAGGATTCAGGATTGAGGTTTGAGGACTGAGGATTGAGGGTTGAAGATTGAGTATTGAGGACTGAAGATTGACGATTGAGGATTGAGGATTGAGGGTTGAGGATTGAGGACGAGGACTGACGGTTGAGGATTGAGGTTTGAGGATTGTGGATTGAGGATTGAGAATGAGGGCTGAGGGTTGAGGATTGAGGTTTGAGTATAGAATTCTGAGAATTCAGGATATTCTATTGAGTATTGAGAATTGAGGATTGATGGTTGAGTATTGAGGATTGAGGATTGAGCGTTGAGGATTGAGTATTGAAAATTGAGGATTGATGATTGAGGATTGATGACTGAGGATTGAGGATTGAGGTTTGAAGATTGAGTATTGAGGATTGAAGATTGAGGATTGAGGATTGGGGATTGAGGATTGCGTATTGAGAATTGAGGATTGAGGATTGAGGATTGAGGATTGAAGGTTCAGTATTGAGCATTGAAGATTGAGAATTGAGGATTGAGGAATGAACATTGAGGACTGAGTGTTGAGGGTTGAGTGATGAGAATTGATGTTTGTGGATAGTGGTTTGAAGATTGCAGATCGAGTATTGAGTGTCGAAAGCTGTGAATTGAGGATATTCTACTGAGGATTGAGGATTGACGACTGATTGATGAGGACTGAGGGCTGAAGATTGAGGACTCAGGATTGAGGATTCAGAATTGAGGTTTGTGGACTAAGGATTGAGGGTTGAATATTGAGGATTGAGGATTAAGGATTGAGGATTGAGGATTGAGGATTGAAGATTGAGTATTGATGATTGAACATTGAGGATTGAGGATTGAGGGTTGAGGTTTGAGGACGAGGACTGACGGTTGAGGATTGAGGTTTGAGGATTGAGGATTGAGGATTGAGGACTGAAGATTGAATATTGATGATTGAAGATTGAGGATTCAGTATTGATGGTTGAGGATTGAGGACGAGGACTGAGGGTTGAGTATTGCTGTTTGAGGTCCGAGGATTGAGGATCGAGGATTGAGAATTGAGGATTGAGGATTGAGGATAGAAGATTGAGGATTGGGTATTGAGGATTGAAGAATGAGGATTGAGGATTGAGTATTGAGGATCGAGGATTGAAGACTGAGTATTGAGTATTGAAGATTGAGGATTGAGGATTGAGCATTCAGGATTGCGGACTGAGTATTGAGGATTGCAGATTGAGTATTGAGGATTGAAAATTGAGGATTGAGGATTGATGATTGAGGATTGAGGATTGAAGATTGAGGATTGGTGATTGAGGATTGACGATTGAGGATTGAGCATTGAGGACTGAGAATTGAGGATTGATTATTGAAGATTGAGTATTGAGGATTGAAGATTGAGGATTGAGGATTGAGGATTGAGGATTGAGGATTGAGGATGAGGGCTGAGGGTTGAGGGTAGAGGTTTGAGGTCTGAGGACTGAGGATTGAGGTTTGAGAATTGAGGATTGAGGATTGAGGATTGAGTATTGAGGATTGAGGATTGAGGATTGAGGATTGAGGATTGAAGTTTCAGTATTGAGGATTGAAGATTGAGAATTGAGTATTGAGGATTGAACATTGAGGACTGAGTGTTGAGGGTTGAGTGATGAGAATTGATGTTTGTCGATAGTGGTTTGAAGATTGCAGATCGAGTATTGAGTATTGAAAGCTGTGAATTGCGGATATTCTACTGAGGATTGAGGATTGACTACTGATTGTTGAGGACTGAGGGCTGAAGATTGAGGACTCAGGATTGAGGATTCAGAATTGAGGTTTGTGGACTAAGGATTGAGGATTGAATATTGAGGATTGAGGATTAAGGATTGAGGATTGAGGATTGAGGATTGAAGATTGAGTATTGATGATTGAACATTGAGGATTGAGGATTGAGGGTTGAGGTTTGAGGACGAGGACTGACGGTTGAGGATTGAGGTTTGAGGATTGAGGATTGAGGATTGAGGACTGAAGATTGAATATTGATAATTGAAGATTGAGGATTCAGTATTGATGGTTGAGGATTGAGGACGAGGACTGAGGGTTGAGTATTGCTGTTTGAGGTCCGAGGATTGAGGATCGAGGATTGAGAATTGAGGATTGAGGATTGAGGATAGAAGATTGAGGATTGGGTATTGAGGATTGAAGAATGAGTATTGAGGATTGAGTATTGAGGATCGAGGATTGAAGACTGAGTATTGAGGATTGAAGATTGAGGATTGAGGATTGAGCATTCAGGATTGCGGACTGAGTATTGAGGATTGCAGATTGAGTATTGAGGATTGAAAATTGAGGATTGAGGATTGATGATTGAGGATTGAGGATTGAAGATTGAGGATTGGTGATTGAGGATTGACGATTGAGGATTGAGTATTGAGGATTGAGAATTGAGGATTGATTATTGAAGATTGAGTATTGAGGATTGAAGATTGAGGATTGAGGATTGAGGATTGAGGATTGAGGATTGAGGATGAGGGCTGAGGGTTGAGGGTAGAGGTTTGAGGTCTGAGGACTGAGGATTGAGGATTGAGAATTGAGGATTGAGGATTGAGGTTTGAAGATTGAGTATTGAGGATTGAAGATTGAGGATAGAGGATTGAGGATTGAGGATCGAGTATTGAGGATTGAAGATTGAGGTTCGAGGATTGAGGATTGAGGATTGAGTATTGAAGATTGAGGATTGGGGACTGAGTGTTGAGGGTTGAATGATGAGAATTGATGTTTGTGGATAGAGATTTGAAAATTGCAGATTGAGTATTGAGTATTGAAAACAGTGAATTGATGATATTCTATTGAGGATTGATAATTGACAACTGATTGTTGAGGACTGAGGTGTGACGATTGGGGATTCAGGATTGAGGATACAGGTTTGAGGTTCGAGGACTGAGGATTGAGGATTGAGGATTCAGGTTTGAGGATTGAGGAATGAGGATTGAGGATTGAAGATTGAGGATTGAGGATTGAGGATTGAGGATTGAGGAATGAGGATTGAGGGTTGAGGGTAGAGGTTTGAGGTCTGAGGACTGAGGATTGAGGATTGAGAATTGAGGATTGAGGATTGAGGTTTGAAGATTGAGTATTGAGGATTGAAGATTGAGGATTGAGGATTGAGGATTGAGGATCGAGTATTGAGGATTGAAGATTGAGGTTCGAGGATTGAGGATTGAGGATTGAGTATTGAAGATTGAGGATTGGGGACTGAGTGTTGAGGGTTGAATGATGAGAATTGATGTTTGTGGATAGAGATTTGAAAATTGCAGATTGAGTATTGAGTATTGAAAACAGTGAATTGATGATATTCTATTGAGGATTGATAATTGACAACTGATTGTTGAGGACTGAGGTGTGACGATTGGGGATTCAGGATTGAGGATACAGGTTTGAGGTTCGAGGACTGAGGATTGAGGATTGAGGATTCAGGTTTGAGGATTGAGGAATGAGGATTGAGGATTGAAGATTGAGGATTGTGTATTGCGGATTGAACATTGAGGATTGAGGAATGAGGATTGAGGATTGAAGATTGAGGATTGAGGATTGATGATTGAGGTTTGAGGACTGAGGATTGAGGATTGAGGATTGAGGATTGAGGATTGAAGATTGAGGATTGGGGACTGAGTGTTGAGGGCTGAGTGATGAGAATTGATGTTTGTGGATAGGGATTTGAAGATTGCAGGTAGAGTATTGAGTACTGAAACCTGTGAATTGAGGATACTCTATTGAGGATCAAGGATTGACAACTGATTGTTGAGGTCTGAGGGCTGAGGATTGAGGTTTCAGGATTGAGGTTTGAGGACTGAGGATTGAGGATTGGGGATTGAGGATTGAGGATTGAGGATTGAGGATTGAAGATTGAGTATTGGGTATTGAGGATTGAACATTGAACAATGAGGATTAAGTATTGAGGATTGAGGATTGAGGATTGAGGATAGAAGATTGAATATTGATGATTGAAAATTGAGGATCGACGATTGAGGGTTGTGGATTGAGGACGAGGACTGACGGTTGAGTATTGATGTTTGAGGTCTGAGGATTGAGGATTGAGGATTGAGAATTGAGGACTGAGGATTGAGGATTGAAGATGGAGTATTGGGTGTTGAGGATTGAAGAATGTGGATTGAGGATTGAGGATTGAGGATTGAGGATTGGAGATTGAGGATTGAGTATTGAGGATTGAAGATTGAGGATTGAGGATTGAGGATTGAGGACTGAGAATTGAGGACTGAAGGTTCAGGATTGAGGTTTGAGGACTGAGGATTGAGGATTGAGGATTGAGGATTGAGGATTGAAGATTGAGGATTGGGGACTGAGTGTTGAGGGCTGAGTGATGAGAATTGATGTTTGTGGATAGGGATTTGAAGATTGCAGGTTGAGTATTGAGTACTGAAACCTGTGAATTGAGGATACTCTATTGAGGATTAAGGATTGACAACTGATTGTTGAGGACTGAGGGCTGAGGATTGAGGATTCAGGATTGAGGTTTGAGGACTGAGGATGATGGCTGAGGGTTGAGGGTAGAGGTTTGAGGTCTGAGGACTGAGGATTGAGGATTGAGAATTGAGGATTGAGGATTGATGTTTGAAGATTGAGGATTGGGTATTGAGGATTGAAGAATGAGTATTGAGGATTGAGTATTGAGGATCGAGGATTGAAGACTGAGTATTGAGGATTGAAGATTGAGGATTGAGGATTGAGCATTCAGGATTGCGGACTGAGTATTGAGGATTGCAGATTGAGTATTGAGGATTGAAAATTGAGGATTGAGGATTGATGATTGAGGATTGAGGATTGAAGATTGAGGATTGAGGATTGAGGATTGAGGATTGAGGATTGAGGATGAGGGCTGAGGGTTGAGGGTAGAGGTTTGAGGTCTGAGGACTGAGGATTGAGGATTGAGAATTGAGGATTGAGGATTGAGGTTTGAAGATTGAGTATTGAGGATTGAAGATTGAGGATTGAGGATTGAGGATTGAGGATCGAGTATTGAGGATTGAAGATTGAGGTTCGAGGATTGAGGATTGAGGATTGAGTATTGAAGATTGAGGATTGGGGACTGAGTGTTGAGGGTTGAATGATGAGAATTGATGTTTGTGGATAGAGATTTGAAAATTGCAGATTGAGTATTGAGTATTGAAAACAGTGAATTGATGATATTCTATTGAGGATTGATAATTGACAACTGATTGTTGAGGACTGAGGTGTGACGATTGGGGATTCAGGATTGAGGATACAGGTTTGAGGTTCGAGGACTGAGGATTGAGGATTGAGGATTCAGGTTTGAGGATTGAGGAATGAGGATTGAGGATTGAAGATTGAGGATTGTGTATTGCGGATTGAACATTGAGGATTGAGGAATGAGGATTGAGGATTGAAGATTGAGGATTGAGGATTGATGATTGAGGTTTGAGGACTGAGGATTGAGGATTGAGGATTGAGGATTGAGGATTGAAGATTGAGGATTGGGGACTGAGTGTTGAGGGCTGAGTGATGAGAATTGATGTTTGTGGATAGGGATTTGAAGATTGCAGGTAGAGTATTGAGTACTGAAACCTGTAAATTGAGGATACTCTATTGAGGATCAAGGATTGACAACTGATTGTTGAGGTCTGAGGGCTGAGGATTGAGGTTTCAGGATTGAGGTTTGAGGACTGAGGATTGAGGATTGGGGATTGAGGATTGAGGATTGAGGATTGAGGATTGAAGATTGAGTATTGGGTATTGAGGATTGAACATTGAACAATGAGGATTGAGTATTGAGGATTGAGGATTGAGAATTGAGGATAGAAGATTGAATATTGATGATTGAAAATTGAGGATCGACGATTGAGGGTTGTGGATTGAGGACGATGACTGACGGTTGAGTATTGATGTTTGAGGTCTGAGGATTGAGGATTGAGGATTGAGAATTGAGGACTGAGGATTGAGGATTGAAGATGGAGTATTGGGTGTTGAGGATTGAAGAATGTGGATTGAGGATTGAGGATTGAGGATTGAGGATTGAAGATTGAGGATTGAGTATTGAGGATTGAAGATTGAGGATTGAGGATTGAGGACTGAGAATTGAGGACTGAAGGTTCAGGATTGAGGTTTGAGGACTGAGGATTGAGGATTGAGGATTGAGGATTGAGGATTGAAGATTGAGGATTGGGGACTGAGTGTTGAGGGCTGAGTGATGAGAATTGATGTTTGTGGATAGGGATTTGAAGATTGCAGGTTGAGTATTGAGTACTGAAACCTGTGAATTGAGGATACTCTATTGAGGATTAAGGATTGACAACTGATTGTTGAGGACTGAGGGCTGAGGATTGAGGATTCAGGATTGAGGTTTGAGGACTGAGGATTGAGGATTGAGGATTGAGGATTGAGGATTGAGGATTGAGGATTGAAGATTGGGTATTGGGTATTGAGGATTGAACATTGAACAATGAGGATTGAGTATTGAGGATTGAGGATTGAGGATTGAGGATAGAAGATTGAATATTGATGATTGAAAATTGAGGATCGACGATTGAGTGTTGTGGATTGAGGACGAGGACTGACGGTTGAGTATTGATGTTTGAGGTCTGAGGATTGAGGATTGAGGATTGAGAATTGAGGACTGAGGATTGAGGATTGCAGATTGAGGACTGAGTGTTGAGGGTTGCGTGATGAGAATTGATGTTTGTGGATTGAGATTTGAAGATTGAAGAATGGGGTTGAGTATTGAAAACTGTGAATTGAGGATATTCTATTGAGGAATGAGGATTGACAATTGATTGTTGAGGTCTTATGGCTGAAGATTGAGGATTCAGAATTGAGGATTCGTGGTGGTGGTTTGAGGACTGAGGATTGAGGGTTGAGGATTGAGGATGGAGGATAGATGAGAGAGGACTGAGTGTTGAGGATTGAGTTCTGAGAATTGATGGTTGAGGTTTCAGATTTGATTATTGAATATTGTGGATTGAGTATTGTACCATGAGAATTCAGGATATTCTATTGAGCATTGAGAATTGAGGATTGATGGTTGAGTGTTGAGCATTGATGGCTGAGGGTTGTGCGTTGAATATTGAGGATTGAGGATTGAGGATTGAGGATTGAGGATTGAGGATTGAAGATTGAGTATTGAGGATTGAAGATTGAGGTTTGAGGTTTGAAGATTGAGGATTGAGGATAAGGGCTGCGGGTTGAGGATTGAGGTTTGAGGACTGAGGACTGAGTATTGAGGATTGAAAATTGAGGATTGAGGATTGAGGATTGAAGATTGAGGATTGGGTATTGAGGCTTGAAGAATGAGGATTGAGGATTGAGGATTGAGGATTGAGGATTGAGGATTGAAGATTGAGTATTCAGGATTGGAGATTGACGATTGAGGATTGAGGACCGAGGATTGAGGATTGAGGATTGAAGATTGAGTATTGACAATTGATTGTTGAGGACTGATGGCTGAAGATTGAGCATTCAGGATTGAGGATTCCGGATTGAGGTTTGATGACTGAGGATTGAGGGTTGAGGGTTGAGGATTGAGGATTGAGGATTGAGGATTGACGATTGACGCTTGAGGATTGAAGAATGAGGATGGAGGATTGAAGAGAGAGGACAGAGTATTGAGGTCTGAGTGTTGAGAGTTGATGTTTGAGGATTGCGATTTGATTATTGAATATTGAGGATTGAGTATTGAATCATGAGAATTCAGGATATTCTATTGAGTATTGAGAATTGAGGATTGATGGTTGAGTATTGAGGATTGATGTTTGAGGGTTGTGTGTTGAATATTGAGGATTGAGGATTGAGGATTGAAGATTGAGGATTGAGGATTGAAGATTGAGTATTGATGATTGAAGATTGAGGATTGAGGATTGAGGATTGAGGATTGAGGATTGAAGATTGAGGATTGGGTGTTGAGGATTGAAGAATGTGGATTGAGCATTGAAGATTGAGGATTGAGGATTCATGATTGAGGAGTGAGGATTGAGAATTGAGGATTGCGGATTGAGGATTGAAGATTGAGGACTGGGCATTGAGGATTGAAGAATGAGGATAGGCGATTGAGGATTGAGGATTGAGGGTTGCAGATTGAGTATTGAGGATTGAGGATTGAGGGTTGAGGATTGAGGACTGAGGTTTGAGCATTGAGGATTGAGGATTGAGGATTGAGGATTGAGGATTGAAGATTGAATATTGATGATTGAAGATTGAGGATCGACGATTGAGGGTTGTGGATTTAGGACGAGGACTGTGGCTTGAGTATTGGTGATTGAAGTCTGAGGACTGAGGATTGAGGATTGAGAATTGAGGATTGAGGATTGAGCATTGAAGATTGAGGATTCGGTATTGAGGATTGAAGAATGAGGTTTGAGGAGCGAGGACTGAGGATTGAGGATTGCAGTTTGAGTATTGAGGTTTGAAGGTTGAGGATTGAGGATTGAGGATTGTGGATTGAGGATTGAGGATTGAGGATTGAAGATTGATTATTGAGGATTGAAGATTGAGGATTGAGGATTGAGGATTGAGGATTGAGGATTGAGGATTGAGGATTGAGGATTGAAGATTGAGGATTGAGGATTCATGATTGAGGATTGAGGATTGAGAATTGAGGATTGCGGATTGAGGATTGAAGATTGAGGACTGGGCATTGAGGATTGAAGAATGAGGATAGGGGATTGAGGATTGAGGATTGAGGATTGAAGATTGAATATTGATGATTGAAGATTGAGGATCGAGGATTGAGGGTTGTGGATTGAGGACGATGACTGAGGGTTGAGTATTGATGTTTGAGGTCTGAGGATTGAGGATTGAGGATTGAGAATTGAGGACTGAGGATTCAGGATTGAGGTTTGAGGACTGAGGATTGAGGATTGAGTATTGAGGATTGAGGATTGAAGATTGGGTATTGGGGACTGAGTGTTGAGGGCTGAGTGATGAGAATTGATGTTTGTGGATAGGCATTTGAAGATTGCAGGTTGAGTATTGAGTATTGAAACCTGTGAATTGAGGATACTCTATTGAGGATTAAGGATTGACAACTGATTGTTGAGGACTGAGAATTGAGGACTGAGGATTCAGGATTGAGGTTTGAGGACTGAGGATTGAGGATTGAGGATTGAGGATTGAGGATTGAGAATTGAGGATTGGGGATTGAGGATTGAAGATTGAGTATTGGGTATTGAGGATTGAACATTGAACAATGAGGATTGTGTATTGAGGATTGAGGATTGAGGATTGAGGATTGAAGATTGAATATTGATGATTGAAAATTGAGGATCGACGATTGAGTGTTGTGGATTGAGGACGAGGACTGAGGGTTGAGTATTGATGTTTGAGGTCTGAGGATTGAGGATTGAGGATTGAGAATTGAGGATTGAGGATTGAGAATTGAAGATTGAGTATTGGGTGTTGAGGATTGAAGAATGTGGATTGAGGATTGAGGATTGAGGATTGAGGATTGAAGATTGAGGATTGAGTATTGAGGATTGAAGATTGAGGATTGAGGATTGAGTATTGCAGATTGAGGACTGAGTGTTGAGGGTTGCGTGATGAGAATTGATGTTTGTGGATTGAGATTTGAAGATTGAAGAATGGGGATTGAGTATTGAAAACTGTGAATTGAGGATATTCTATTGAGGAATGAGGATTGACAATTGATTGTTGAGGTCTTATGGCTGAAGATTGAGGATTCAGAATTGAGTACTCGTGGTGGAGGTTTGAGGACTGAGGATTGAGGGTTGAGGATTGAGGATTGAGGATTGACGCTTGAGGATTGACGATTGAGGATGGAGGATTGATGAGAGAGGACTGAGTGTTGAGGATTGAGTTTTGAGAATTGATGTTTGAGGATTCAGATTTGATTATTGAATATTGTGGATTGAGTATTGTACCATGAGAATTCAGGATATTCTATTGAGCATTGAGAATTGAGGATTGATGGTTGAGTGTTAAGCATTGATGGCTGAGGGTTGTGCGTTGAATATTGAGGATTGAGGATTGAGGATTGAGGATTGAGGATTGAGGATTGCAGATAGAGTATTGATGATTGAAGCTTGAGGATTGAGGATTGGGTGTTGAGGTCTGAGGACGAGGACTGACGGTTGATGATTGCGGTTTGAGGATTGAGGATTGAGGATTGAGGATTGAGCATTGAGGATTGAAGATTGTGGACTGAGGATTGAGGATTGAAGGTTGAGTATTGAGGATAGAAGATTGAGGATTGGGGATTGAAGATTGAGGATTGAGGATGAGGGCTGGGGGATGAGGATTGAGGTTTGAGGACTGAGGACTGAGTATTGAGGATTGAAAATTGAGGAATGAGGATTGAGGATTGAAGATTAAGCATTGGGTATTGAGGATTGAAGAATGAGGATTGAGGATTGAGGATTGAGGACTGAGGATTGAGAATTGAAGATTGGGTATTGAGTATTGAAGATTGAGGATTGGGTAAACCGCAATGAACATTGAGGATTGAGGATTGAGGATTGGGGATTGAGGATTGACTAATGAGGATTGAGTATTGAGGATTGAGAATTGAGGATCGTTTATTGAAGATTGAGTATTGAGGATTGAAGATTGAGGATTGATGACTGAAAATGGGAGGATTGAGGATTGAGGGTTGATGGTTGAGGACGAGGGCTGACGGTTGAGGGTTGAGGTTTGAGGATTGTGGATTGAGGATTGAAAGTGAGGGCAGAGGGTTGAGGATTGAGGTTTGAGTATAGAATCCTGAGAATTCAGGATATTCTATTGAGTATTGAGAATTGAGGATTGATGGTTGAGTATTGAGGTTCGAGGATTGAGGGTTGAGGGTTGAGTATTGAAGATTGAGGATTGATGATTGAGGATTGATGATTGAGGATTGAGGATTGAGGATTGAGGATTGACGATTGAGTATTGAGAATTGAGAATTGAAGATTGAAGATTGAGGATTGAGGATTGAGGATTGAGTATTGAGGATTGAGGAATGAGGATTGAGGATTGAGGATTGAAGATTGAGGATTGGAGATTGAGGATTGACGAATGAGGATTGAGTATTGAGGATTGAGAATTGAGGATCGTTTATTGAAGATTGAGTATTGAGGATTGAAGATTGAGGATTGAGGATTGAGGATTGAGGATTGAGGATGAGGGCTGAGGGTTGAGGGTAGAGGTTTGAGGACTGAGGACTGAGGATTGAGGATTGTGGATTGAGGATTGAAGATTGAGTATTGAGGATTGAAGCCTGGCGATTGAGGACTGAGGATCGAGGATTGACGATTGAGGATGGAGGATTGAAGATTAAGTACTGAGGATTGAAGATTGAGGATCGAGGATTGAGGATTGAGGACTGAGTATTGAAGATAGAGGATTGGGGACTGAGCGTTGAGGGTTGAATGATGAGAGTTAATGCTTGTGGATAGAGATTTGAAAATTGCAGATTGATTAGTGAGTATTGAAAACTATGAATTGATGATATTCTATTGAGGTTTGGGAATTGTCAACTGATTGTTGAGGACTGAGGTCTGAAGATTGAGGATTCAGGATTGAGGATACAGGTTTGAGGTTCGAGGACTGAGGATTGAGGGTTGAGGATTGAGGATTGAGGATTGATGATTGTGGATTGAGAATTGAGGATTGATAATTGAAGATTGAGTATTGAGGATTGAAGGTTGAAGATTGAAGATTGAGGATTGAGGATTGAGGATTGAGTATTGAGGATTGAGGAATGAGGATTGAGGATTGAGGATTGAAGATTGAGGATTGGAGATTGAGGATTGACGAATGAGGATTGAGTATTGAGGATTGAGAATTGAGGATCGTTTATTGAAGATTGAGTATTGAGGATTGATGGTTGAGTATTGAGGATTGAGGATTGAGTATTGAGGTTTGTAGATTGAGGATCGAGGATTGAGGATTGAGGATTCAGTATTGAAGATTGAGGATTGGGGACTGAGTGCTGAGGGTTGAATGATGAGAATTGATGATTGTGGATAGAGATTTGAAAATTGCAGATTGATAATTGAGTATTGAAAACTGTGAATTGATGATATTCTATTGAGGTTTGAGAATTGGCAACTGATTGCTGAGGACTGAGGTATGAAGATTGAGGATTCAGGATTGAGGATACAGGTTTGAGGTTCGAGGACTGAGGATTGAGGATTGAGGATTGAGGATTGAGGATTGAGGATTGAGGATTGAGGATTGAGGATTGAAGATTGAGGATTGGGTATTGCGGATTGAACATTGAGGATTGAGGATTGAGGATAGAGCATTGAGGATTGAGGATTGAGGACTGAAGATTGAATATTGATGATTGAAGATTGAGGATTGAGAATTGATGGTTGTGGATTGAGGACCAGGACTGAGAGTTGAGGATTGAGAATTGAGGATTGAGGATTGAGGGTTGGCGATTGAGGATTGGGTATTGAGGATTCAAGTATGAGGATTGAGGATTGAGGATTGAGGATTGAGGATTGAGGATTGAGGATTGAGGATTGAGGATTGAGGATTGAGGATTGCGGATTCAGGATTGAGGATTGATGATTGAATATTGAGTATTGAGGATTGAATATTGAGGATTGAGGGTTGAGGGTTGAGGATTCAGGACGAGGACTGACGGTTGAGGATTGAAGAATGAGGATTGAGGATTGAGGATTGAGGACTGAGGATTGGGGATTGAGGATTGAACATTGAGGATTGAAGATTGAGGACTGGGGATTGAGGATTGAAGATTGTGGATTAAGGATTGAGGATTGGGTATTGAGGATCTATGATTGGAGATTGATTATTGAGGATTGAAGATTGAGGATTGAAGAATGAGGATTGAGGAATGAGGATTGAGGATTGAGGATTGAAGATTGAGTATTGAGGATTGAAGCCTGGCGATTGAGGAATGATGATCGAGGATTGACGATTGAGGATGGAGGATTGAAGATTGAGTACTGAGGATTGAATATTGAGGATCGAGGATTGAGGATTGAGGACTGAGTATTGAAGATTGAGGATTGGGGACTGAGTGTTGAGGGTTGAATGATGAGAATTGATGCTTGTGGATAGAGATTTGAAAATTGCAGATTGATTATTGAGTATTGAAAACTATGAATTGATGATATTCTATTGAGGTTTGAGAATTGACAACTGATTGTTGAGGACTGAGGTCTGAAGATTCAGGATTCAGGATTGAGGATACAGGTTTGAGGTTCGAGGACTGAGGATTGAGGGTTGAGGATTGAGGATTGAGGATTGAGGATTGAGGATTGAGGGTTGAAGATTGAGGATTGGGTATTGCGGATTGAACATTGAGGATTGAGGGTTGAGGATTGAGGATTGAGGATTGAGGATTGAGGATTGAGGACTGAAGATTGAATATTGATGATTGAAGATTGAGGATTGAGTATTGATGGTTGTGGATTGAGGACCAGGACTGAGGGTTGAGTATTGCTGTTTGAGGTCTAAGGATTGAGGATTTAGGATTGAGAATTGAGGATTGAGGATTGAGGATTGAAGATTGTGGATTGGGTATTGAGTATTGAAGAATGAGGATTGAGGATTGAGTATTGAGGATTGAGGATTGAAGACTGAGTATTGAGGATTGAAGATTGAGGATTGAGGATTGAGGATTGAGGATTGAGGATTGAGGATTGAGGATGGAGAGTTGAAGATTGGGTATTGCGTATTGAAGATTGAGGATTGGGTAAAGCGCATTGAACATTGAGGATTGAGGATTGAGGATTGGGGATTGAGGATTGACGATTGAGGATTGATTATTGTGGATTGAGAATTGAGGATTGATAATTGAAGATTGAGTATTGAGGATTGAAGGTTGAGGATTGAGGATTGAGGATTGAGGATTGAGGATGAGGGCTGAGGGTTGAGGATTGAGGTTTGAGGACTGAGGACTGAGGATTGAGGATTGAGAATTGAGGATTGAGGATTGAGGATTGAAGATTGAGGATTGGGTATTGAGGATTGAAGAATGAGGATGAGGATTGAGGATTGAGGATTGAGGATTGAAGATTGTGTATTGAGGACTGAGGATTGAAGATTGAGTATTGAGGATTGGGGACTGAGTGTTGAGGGCTGAGTGATGAGAATTGATGTTTGTGGATAGGGATTTGAAGATTGCAGGTTGAGTATTGAGTATTGAAACCTGTGAATTGAGGATACTCTATTGAGGATTAAGGATTGACAACTGATTGTTGAGGACTGAGGGCTGAGGATTGAGGATTCAGGATTGAGGTTTGAGGGCTGAGGATTGAGGATTGAGGATTGAGAATTGAGGATTGGGGATTGAGGATTGAAGATTGAGTATTGGGTATTGAGGATTGAACATTGAACAATGAGGATTGTGTATTGAGGATTGAGGATTGAGGATTGAGGATTGAAGATTGAATATTGATGATTGAAAATTGAGGATCGACGATTGAGTGTTGTGGATTGAGGACGAGGACTGAGGGTTGAGTATTGATGTTTGAGGTCTGAGGATTGAGGATTGAGGATTGAGAATTGAGGATTGAGGATTGAGAATTGAAGATTGAGTATTGGGTGTTGAGGATTGAAGAATGTGGATTGAGGATTGAGGATTGAGGACTGAGGATTGAAGATTGAGGATTGAGTATTGAGGATTGAAGATTGAGGATTGAGGATTGAGTATTGCAGATTGAGGACTGAGTGTTGAGGCTTGCGTGATCAGAATTGATGTTTGTGGATTGAGATTTGAAGATTGAAGAATGGGGATTGAGTATTGAAAACTGTGAATTGAGGATATTCTATTGAGGAATGAGGATTGACAATTGATTGTTGAGGTCTTATGGCTGAAGATTGAGGATTCAGAATTGAGTATTCGTGGTGGAGGTTTGAGGACTGAGGATTGAGGGTTGAGGATTGAGGATTGAGGATTGACGCTTGAGGATTGACGATTGAGGATGGAGGATTGATGAGAGAGGACTGAGTGTTGAGGATTGAGTTTTGAGAATTGATGTTTGAGGATTCAGATTTGATTATTGAATATTGTGGATTGAGTATTGTACCATGAGAATTCAGGATATTCTATTGAGCATTGAGAATTGAGGATTGATGGTTGAGTGTTAAGCATTGATGGCTGAGGGTTGTGCGTTGAATATTGAGGATTGAGGATTGAGGATTAAGGATTGAAGATTGAGGATTGAAGACTGAGGATTGGGTATTGAGGATTGAACATTGAGGATTGAGGGTTGAGGATTGAGGATTGAGGATTGAGGATTGAGGGTTGTGGGTTGAGGACGAGGACTGGGGCTTGAGTATTGGTGTTTGAAGTCTGAGGATTGAGGACTGAGGATTGAGAATTGAAGATTGGGTATTGAGTATTGAAGATTGAGGATTGGGTAAACCGCAATGAACATTGAGGATTGAGGATTGAGGATTGAGGATTGAGGATTGAGGATTGAATATTGAGGATTGAGGATTGAGGGTTGAATATTGAGTATTGAGGATTGAATATTGAGGATTGAGGATTGAGGGTTGAGGATTCAGAACGAGGACTGACGGTTGAGGATTGAAGAATGAGGATTGAGGATTGAGGATTGAGGATTGAGGATTCAGGATTGATGATTGAGGATTGAGGATTGAGGATGAGGGCTGAGGGTTGAGGATTGAGGTTAGAGGACTGAGGACTGAGGATTGAGGACTGAGAATTGAGGATTGAGGATTGAGGATTGAGGATTGAGGATTGGGTATTGACTAATGAAAACTGTGTATTGATGATATTCTATTGAGGATTGAGGATTGACAACTGATAGTAGAGGACTGAGGGCTGAAGATTGAGGATTCAGGATCGAGGATTAAGGATTGAGGTTTGAGGACAGAGGATTGAGAATTGAGGATTGAAGATTGAGTATTGATGACTGAAAATGGGAGGATTGAGGATTGAGGGTTGATGGTTGAGGACGAGGGCTGACGGTTGAGGGTTGAGGTTTGAGGATTGTGGATTGAGGATTGAGAGTGAGGGCAGAGGGTTGAGGATTGAGGTTTGAGTATAGAATCCTGAGAATTCAGGATATTCTATTGAGTATTGAGAATTGAGGGTTGATGGTTGAGTATTGAGGTTCGAGGATTGAGGGTTGAGGGTTGAGTATTGAAGATTGAGGATTGATGATTGAGGATTGATGATTGAGGATTGAGGATTGAGGATTGAGGATTGACGATTGAGTATTGAGAATTGAGAATTGAAGATTGAAGATTGAGGATTGAGGATTGAGGATTGAGTATTGAGGATTGAGGAATGAGGATTGAGGATTGAGGATTGAAGATTGAGGATTGGAGATTGAGGATTGACGAATGAGGATTGAGTATTGAGGATTGAGAATTGAGGATCGTTTATTGAAGATTGAGTATTGAGGATTGAAGATTGAGGATTGAGGATTGAGGATTGAGGATTGAGGATGAGGGCTGAGGGTTGAGGGTAGAGGTTTGAGGACTGAGGACTGAGGATTGAGGATTGAGGATTGAGGGTTGAGGATTCAGGACGAGGACTGACGGTTGAGGATTGAAGAATGAGGATTGAGGATTGAGGATTGAGGATTGAGGATTCAGGATTGATGATTGAGGATTGAGGATTGAGGATGAGGGCTGAGGGTTGAGGATTGAGGTTAGAGGACTGAGGACTGAGGATTGAGGACTGAGAATTGAGGATTGAGGATTGAGGATTGAGGATTGAGGATTGGGTATTGACTAATGAAAACTGTGTATTGATGATATTCTATTGAGGATTGAGGATTGACAACTGATTGTAGAGGACTGAGGGCTGAAGATTGAGGATTCAGGATCGAGGATTCAGGATTGAGGTTAGAGGACAGAGGATTGAGAATTGAGGATTGAAGATTGAGTATTGATGACTGAAAATGGGAGGATTGAGGATTGAGGGTTGATGGTTGAGGACGATGGCTGACGGTTGAGGGTTGAGGTTTGAGGATTGTGGATTGAGGATTGAGAGTGAGGGCAGAGGGTAGAGGATTGAGGTTTGAGTATAGAATCCTGAGAATTCAGGATATCCTATTGAGTATTGAGAATTGAGGATTGATGGTTGAGTATTGAGGTTCGAGGATTGAGGGTTGAGGGTTGAGTATTGAAGATTGAGGATTGATGATTGAGGATTGATGATTGAGGATTGAGGTTTGAGGATTGAGGATTGACGATAGAGTATTGAGAATTGAGAATTGAAGATTGAAGATTGAGGATTGAGGATTGAGGATTGAAGATTGAGGATTGGGCGTTGAGGATTGAAGAATGAGGATTGAGGAATGAGGATTGTGGATTGAGGATTGAAGATTGAGTATTGATGATTGAAGCCTGGCGATTGAGGACTGAGGATCGAGGATTGACGATTGAGGATGGAGGATTGAAGATTAAGTACTGAGGATTGAAGATTGAGGATCGAGGATTGAGGATTGAGGACTGAGTATTGAAGATTGAGGATTGGGGACTGAGCGTTGAGGGTTGAATGATGAGAGTTAATGCTTGTGGATAGAGATTTGAAAATTGCAGATTGATTAGTGAGTATTGAAAACTATGAATTGATGATATTCTATTGAGGTTTGGGAATTGTCAACTGATTGTTGAGGACTGAGGTCTGAAGATTGAGGATTTAGGATTGAGGATACAGGTTTGAGGTTCGAGGACTGAGGATTGAGGGTTGAGGATTGAGGATTGAGGATTGATGATTGTGGATTGAGAATTGAGGATTGATAATTGAAGATTGAGTATTGAGGATTGAAGGTTGAAGATTGAAGATTGAGGATGGAGGATTGAGGATTGAGTATTGAGGATTGAGGAATGAGGATTGAGGATTGAGGATTGAAGATTGAGGATTGGAGATTGAGGATTGACGAATGAGGATTGAGTATTGAGGATTGAGAATTGAGGATCGTTTATTGAAGATTGAGTATTGAGGATTGATGGTTGAGTATTGAGGATCGAGGATTGAGGGTTGAGGGTTGAGTATTGAAGATTGAGGATTGATGATTGAGGATTGATGATTGAGGATTGAGGATTGCGGATTGAGGATTGACGATTGAGTATTGAGAATTGAGAATTGAAGATTGAAGATTGAGGATTGAGGATTGAGGATTGAGTATTGAGGTTTGTAGATTGAGGATCGAGGATTGAGGATTGAGGATTCAGTATTGAAGATTGAGGATTGGGGACTGAGTGCTGAGGGTTGAATGATGAGAATTGATGATTGTGGATAGAGATTTGAAAATTGCAGATTGATAATTGAGTATTGAAAACTGTGAATTGATGATATTCTATTGAGGTTTGAGAATTGGCAACTGATTGCTGAGGACTGAGGTATGAAGATTGAGGATTCAGGATTGAGGATACAGGTTTGAGGTTCGAGGACTGAGGATTGAGGATTGAGGATTGAAGATTGAGGATTGAGGTTTGAGGATTGAGGATTGAGGATTGAGGATTGAAGATTGAGGTTTGGGTATTGCGGATTGAACATTGAGGATTGAGGATTGAGGATTGAGGATTGAGGATTGAGGACTGAAGATTGAGGACTGAGGATTGAGGATTGAGGATTGAGGAATGATGTTTGTGGATTGAGGACGAGGACGGAGGGTTGAGTGTTGCTGTTTGACGTCTGAGGATTGAGGATTGGGGATCGAGGATTGAAGATTGGGCATTGCGGATTGGGGATTGAGGATTCAAGATTGAGGATTGAGGATTGAGGATGAGGGCTGAGGGTTGAGGATTGAGGTTTGAGGACTGAGGACTGAGGATTGAGGATTGAGAATTGAGGATTGAGGATTGAGGATTGAAGATTGAGGATTGGGTATTGAGGATTGAAGAATGAGGATGAGGATTGAGGATTGAGGATTGAGGATTGAAGATTGTGTATTGAGGACTGAGGATTGAAGATTGAGTATTGAGGATTGAAGATTGAGGATTGAGGTTTGGGGACTGAGGATTGAGGATTGAGGATTGAGTACTGAAGAATGACGATTGAGGACTGGGGATTGAGGATTGAGGATTGATGATTGAGGATTGAGGATTGAGGGTTGTGGATTGAAGATTGAGTATTGAGGATTGAAGATTGAGCATTGATGATTGAGGATTGAGGAATTAGATTTGAAGATTGAGGATTGGGTACTGAGTATTGAGGGTTGAGTGATGAGAATTGATGTTTGTGGATAGAGTTCTGAAGATTGCAGATTGAGTAATGAGTATTGAAAACTGTGAATTGAGGATATTCTATTGAGGATTGGGGATTGACAACTGATTGTTGAGGACTGAGGGCTGAAGATTGAGGATTCAGGATTGAGGACTCAGGATTGAGAATTGAGGATTGAGGATTCAGGATTGAAGATTGAGGATTCGGTACTGAGGATTGAAGAATGAGGATAGAGGATTGAGGATTGAGGATTCAGGATTGCAGATTGAGTATTGGGGATTGAAAATTGAGGATTGAGGATTGAGGATTGAGGATTGAGGATTGAGGATAGAGGATTGAATATTGAGTATTGAGGATTGAAGATTGAGGACTGAGGATTGAGGGTTGAGTGTTGAGGATTGAAGATTGAGGATTGGGGATTGAGGATTGAAGATTGGGTATTGAGGATTGAGGATTGAGGATTTGGGACTGAGAAATGAGGATTGAGGATCGAGGATTGAAGATTGAGGATTGGGTATTGAGGATTGAAGAATGAGGATTGAGGATTGAAGATTGAGTATTGAGGATTGAAGATTGAGGGTTGAGGATTGAGGGTTGAAGATTGAGGATTTGGGACTGAGGATTGAGGATTGAGGATCGAGGATTGAAGATTGAGGATTGAGGATTGAGGATGAGGGCTGAGGGTCGAGGATTGAGGTTTGAGGACTGAGGACTGAGGATTGAGGATTGAGTATTGAGGATTGAGGTTTGAGGATTAAAGATTGAGGATTGGGTATTGATGATTGAAGAATGAGGATTGAGGATTGAGTATTGAGGATTGAGGATTGAAGATTGAGTATTGAGGATTGAAGACTGACGATTGAGGATTGAGGATTGAGGATTGAGGATTGAGGATTGAGGGTTGAGGATTGAGAATTGATGATTGAGTATTGAAGATTGAGTATTGAGGATTGAATATCGAGGATTGAGGATTGAGGATTGAGGATTGACGATGAGGGCTGAGGGTTGAGGATTGAGGTTTGAGGACTGAGGACTGAGGATTGAGGATTGAGAATCGAGGATTGAGTATTGAGTATTGAATATCGAGGATTGAGGATTGAGGATTGACGATGAGGGCTGAGGGTTGAGGACTGAGGTTTGAGGACTGAGGGCTGAGGATTGGGGATTGAGAATCGAGGATTGAGGATTGAGGATTGAAGATTGAGTATTGGGTATTGAGGATTGAAGAATGAGGATTGAAAATTGAGGATTGAGGATTCAGAATTGTGGACTGAGGATTGAGGATTGAGGATTGAGGATTGGGTATTGAGGATGGAATAATGAGGATTGAGGATTCAGGATTGAGGATTGAGGATTGAAGATATAGTATTGAGGATTGAAGATTGACGATTGAGGATTGAGGATTGAGGATTGAGGATTGAATATTGGGGACTGAGTGTTGAGTGTTGAATGATGAAAATTGATGTTTGTGGATTGAGGTTTGAAGATTGCAGACTGAGTATTGAGTATTGAAATCTGTGAATTGAGGATATTCTATAGAGAATTGAGGATTGACAACTGATTGTTGAGGACTGAGTGCCGAAGATTGAGGATTCAGGATTGAGGATTCAGAATTGAGGTTTGAGGACTGAGGATTGAGGATTGAATAGGGAGTATTGAGGATTGAAGAGTGAGGATTGAGGATTGAGGATTGAGGATTGAGGATGAGGGCTGAGGGTTGAGGATTGAGGCTTGAGGACTGAGGACTGAGGATTGAGGATTGAGAATTGAGGATGGAGGATTGAGGATTGAAGATTGAGGATTGGGTATTGTGGATTGAAGAATGAGGATTGAGGATTGAGGGTTGAGGATTGAACATTGAGTATTGAGGATTGAAGACTGACGATTGAGGATTGAGGATTAAGGATTGAGTATTGAGGAATGAGGATTGAAGATTGGGTATTGAGGATTGAAGATTGTGGATTGAGGTTTGGGGACTGAGGATTGTGGATTGAGGATTGAGGATTGAGGACTGAGGATTGAGTATTGAGTATTGACGATTGAACATTGAGGACTGGGTATCGCGGATTGAACATTGAGGATTGACGATTGAGGATTGAAGATTGAGGATTGGGTATTGAGGATTGAAGTATGAGGATCGAGGATTGAGGATTGAGGATTGAGGAATGAAGATTGAGGATTGAGGATTGAGGATTGAATATCGAGGATTGAGGATTGAGGATTGACGATGAGGGCTGAGGGTTGAGGACTGAGGTTTGAGGACTGAGGGCTGAGGATTGGGGATTGAGAATCGAGGATTGAGGATTGAGGATTGAAGATTGAGTATTGGGTATTGAGGATTGAAGAATGAGGATTGAAAATTGAGGATTGAGGATTCAGAATTGTGGACTGAGGATTGAGGATTGAGGATTGAGGATTGGGTATTGAGGATGGAAGAATGAGGATTGATGATTCAGGATTGAGGATTGAGGATTGAAGATATAGTATTGAGGATTGAAGATTGACGATTGAGGATTGAGGATTGAGGATTGAGGATTGAATATTGGGGACTGAGTGTTGAGTGTTGAATGATGAAAATTGATGTTTGTGGATTGAGGTTTGAAGATTGCAGACTGAGTATTGAGTATTGAAATCTGTGAATTGAGGATATTCTATAGAGAATTGAGGATTGACAACTGATTGTTGAGGACTGAGTGCCGAAGATTGAGGATTCAGGATTGAGGATTCAGAATTGAGGTTTGAGGACTGAGGATTGAGGATTGAATAGTGAGTATTGAGGATTGAAGAGTGAGGATTGAGGATTGAGGATTGAGGATTGAGGATGAGGGCTGAGGGTTGAGGATTGAGGCTTGAGGACTGAGGACTGAGGATTGAGGATTGAGAATTGAGGATGGAGGATTGAGGATTGAAGATTGAGGATTGGGTATTGTGGATTGAAGAATGAGGATTGAGGATTGAGGGTTGAGGATTGAACATTGAGTATTGAGGATTGAAGACTGACGATTGAGGATTGAGGATTAAGGATTGAGTATTGAGGAATGAGGATTGAAGATTGGGTATTGAGGATTGAAGATTGTGGATTGAGGTTTGGGGACTGAGGATTGTGGATTGAGGATTGAGGATTGAGGACTGAGGATTGAGTATTGAGTATTGACGATTGAACATTGAGGACTGGGTATCGCGGATTGAACATTGAGGATTGAGGATTGAGGATTGAAGATTGAGGATTGGGTATTGAGGATTGAAGTATGAGGATCGAGGATTGAGGATTGAGGATTGAGGAATGAAGATTGAGGATTGAGGATTGAGGATTGAGGATTGAAGTTTGAGTATTGAGGATTGAAGATTGAGGATTGAGGATTGAGGATTGAGGATTGAGGATTGGGTATTGAGGATTGAAGAATGAGGATTGAGGATTGAGGGTTGAGGATTGAAGATTGTGTATTGAGGACTGAGGACTGAGGATTGATGATTGAGAATTGACGATTGGGGATTGAGGATTGAGGATCGAGAATTGAGGATTGAGGATTGAGGATTGAAGATTGAGTATTGGTTATTGAGGGTTGAAGATTGAGTATTGAGGATTGAGGATTGAGGATTGAGGATTGAAGATTGAGTATTGACGATTGAAGACTGACGATTGAGGATTGAGGATTGAGGATTGAGTATTGAGGATTGAGGATAGAAGTTTGAGTATCGAGGATTGAAGATTGAGGATTGAAGATTGAGGATTCAGGATTGAGGATTCAGAATTGAGGTTTGAGGACTGAGGATTGAGGATTGAAGATTGAGTATTGAGGATTGAGGATTGAGGATTGAAGATTGAGGATTGAGGATTGGGGATGAGGGCTGAGGGTTGAGGATTGAGGTTTGAGGACTGAGGACTGAGGATTGAGGATTGAGAATCGAGGATTGAGGATTGATGATTGAAGATTGAAGATTGTGTATTGAGGATTGAAGAATGAGTATTGAGGATTGAGGATTGAGGATTGAGGATTGAAGATCGAGTATTGAGGATAGAAGACTGACGATTGAGGATTGAGGATTGAGGATTGAGAATTGAGGGTTGAGGATTTCGGATTGAGGATTGAAGATTGAGTATTGAGGATTGTAGGCTGACGATTGAGGACTGAGGATTGAGGATTGAGGATTGAGTATTGAGGAATGAGGCTTGAAGTTTGAGTATTGAGGATTGAGGATTGAGGATTGAGGATTGAAGATTGAGGATTGGGGATTGAGGATTGAAGATTGAGGATTCAGGATTGACATTTCAGAATTGTGGTTTGAGGACTGAGGATTGAGGATTGAAGATTGGGTATTGAGGATTGAGTATTGAGGATTGAAGATTGAGGATTGAGGATTGAGGATGAGGGCTGAGGGTTGAGGATTGAGGTTTGAGGACTGAGGACTGAGGATTGGGTATTGAGGATTGAAGAATGAGGATTGAGCATTGAGGATTGAAGATTGTGGACTGAGGATTGAGGATTGAAGATTGAGGATTGAGGATTGAGGATTGAGGATTGAGGATGAGGGCTGGGGGTTGAGGATTGAGGTTTGAGGACTGAGGACTGGGTATTGAGGATTGAGAATCGAGGATTGAGGATTGAGGATTGAAGATTGAGGATTGGGTATTCAGGATTGAAGAATGAGGATTGAGGATTGAGGATTGAGGATTGAGGATTGAGGATTGAGGATTGAAGATTGAGTATTCAGAATTGGAGATTGACGATTGAGGATTAAGGACCGAGGATTGAGAATTGAGGATTGAAGATTGAGTATTGAGGATTGAAGATTGACGATTGAGGATTGAGAATTGAGGATTGAGGATTGAGGAATGAGCATTGAAGATTGAGTGTTGATGATTGAACGTTGAGGATGGAAGATTGAGGATTGAGGATTGAGGATTGAGGATCGAGTATTGAGGATTGAAGACTGAGGATCGAGGATTGAGGATTGAGGATTGAGTATTGAAGATTGAGGATTGGGGACTGAGTGTTGAGGGTTGAATGATGAGAATTGATGTTTGTTGATAGAGATTTGATAATTGCAGATTGAGAATTTAGTATTTAAAACAGTGAATTGATGATATTCTATTGAGGATTGATAATTGACAACTGATTGTTGAGAACTGAGGTCTGAGGATTGAGGATTCAGGATTGAGGATACAGGTTTGAGGTTCGAGGACTGAGGATTGAGGATTGAGGATTTAGGTTTGAGGATTGAGGAATGAGGATTGAGGATTGAAGCTTGAGGATTGTGTATTGCGGGTTGAACATTGAGGATTGAGGATTGAGGATTGAGGATTGAGGATTGAGGATTGAGGATTGAATAATGAGTATTGAGGATTGAAGATTGAGGATTGAAGATTGAGGATTGAGGATTGAGGATTGAGGATTGATGATTGAGGATTGAAGATTGAGGATAGAGGATTGAAGATTGAGTA